>NC_134420.1:3490317-4116317 GCF_030867145.1 Opisthocomus hoazin | reverse complement strand
TTAAAAGAATCGCATGACTTTATCTGAAGTATGTTATCCTAAGCAATAAACGTAACTCTTTGGCATATATGTTGGGCCTGAAACATTCTGAATGTTTCCAAGAGAAAAGAGGAAAATCTTTTACATCAGGAAAAACTATGGGTAACTTCTGGCCAAACCATGAGTAACTTCATTTCCATTCAGTTTCAAGTTTTGAGTATACAAACATTGGTTTTATAATACAATTGAAACAAATATATTTTCTTTTTTTATAATAACACATGTTTAAAAATAGCAGACTATCATTTTTATTTGACTGATTTTTTACTCCTGAAGAGCCTGGCAGCACATATGTTCAGCATCTGTCAAAGTCATGTCCATGGATTCCTAAATTCAGGCACCTGAAAATTAAAATTTCCCAAATTAAGATTTCTTTCTGAAAATGAATGTCAAAATATTTATTGTCTTTCATTGTTTTTCTACATACAAAGCCAAAGGTACACTTCCAATTTTTCTAATTGTGTATGATATTGGGGGAAAAAGCAGTTCAGTGTAACTTAGGAAATACAATGCTTACATATTGTCCTGCAGCAGGCTTTTGCAGAGCCTAATTCTTTGATACTAATGCAGCAAATGAAGAGTAGCAGGTTGCAGTTACAGACCTCTATAAGTCATTGAACACCAATGCTTTGACACCTAGTCTGTGGAACAACTGTTGAGCCTCACAAGCACTAGTGCTTTGTGTATTAAGACCAAGGCTTACTGCATTTGGCAGAGTGTGTTGAAGCCTATCTACTAGCAGCTGAACTGGCACTTCATCGCTCTTGGTAAGAGAGCTCAGGTTATCACAATAGTGACTGTTCAAGTGAGGGAAAGAAGACTGCAAGTCTCCCTCCTGTCCCTTTCTACATACTATCTTATCTGATTGATCAAAATCTAGCTGTTTGCTGGAGGAAGTGCAGGGGCTATACTCCTAATCAGCTCCGTACCAATCCCCGTGAGTCAGCATGTGATCTCAGGGTGTATAAAACACGTAATGCAGAAGTGAAGAACATGTTGAGCTATGATAGCGCTCGCTAGCTACGGATCTTTATTCAACAGGGGTTTCCGAAGTGCATGGAACTGTTGCAGAAGGGTAAAGAGCAAATTGGCTGGTTCAGTCCCAATTTCTGGGAAAGGTGGTCTTGTACCATCTGGAGGATGCAGTAGCTGATGCAATAATCTACTGCATAAGAAGGTACTTGTGTACCTTTAGAAGCAGACCCAACTTCTTAGGTGGTACAATGTTGGCACATGGTATTTCTGTCAAAAATGATTCACACCTTAAGCTGTTCCTCCTCTTGGCTCTCTGATGTATGGTGAACGCGTCTTACAAAAGTCAGCCGTATAAGATATTATAATGGACTGCTGGAGTAACTAAGTTCAATTACCCCATTGCAACACAGTTGCCTTTTTTTGTTAGAAATATTATGGTATTTCCCAAATGGCTAAAATAAGCCATATTTCTCTCCAAAGTTCTTCCCCAGTGACTGAAATAAGTAGATGCCATGCTCTTTGCTGATGGAAATCAAGTCACACACTAGGACACAGAGCTTAGCTGAAAAAAGCATCAGGCTGCTGCCCTTCTAAAATACCAGAAATTATTATTTCCAATCTCTGCACTGAAGATACTCCTCGGGCCTAAAATACCACAGAGGAATTTATTCTAGACCTCGATGGGTATGTATTCACTGACACTAAGAAATACTTGATTGTAACTTGCCTGGATGGAACTGATGTTAGATTATGACCACAGCAGGTACGTGCGTGAGTGGTTTACCAGCGTACACAGGCCAATGCACAGATGAAGAGCATTTTAGTCATATTTAGGTCATAATTGTCCAGCAGGTGGTGGTGTGAGTCACAGGGACTGGAAGTTTCTTAGAAAAACTGAAGTCACCTGAAAGTTCTGGGCTCTGGGGAAGAAGGAGGACTACTCGGTTGAACTTTAAAAAGTACAACTGTTTGATTAACTATTAGACTTTATTTATATGACACAATGTGCCCAGTTAATAGTGCAGGTGGAGTGAGCCAGATATCAACACAAACTCATAGTCTGCTATTTTTTGTTTATTTGCTTTTAAGACTGAGATTCTGCCACAAATCCATACACAAGGCATGAAATAGACCTTTGCCACCTCTGAACTACTTAGCCTTGATTTTATTTCTAGAGATGGAAAACAAACCTGAGTGAAATGTTTAAAGTTAGGATTGTTCAAATCAAGAAATGTGTTCTGATAAAGTCCCTTATAAGAAATGCCAGGATCTGCAAATGTAGTACAAAACCACTAGCAACAGTTCGGGTTTTGTCTTCTCAATATATCAGGATCTGGGAAGAGGTGAGAGATGCATGGGAAGAAAGAGAACAAAGGGGCTCTTATTGCAAGCAAAAACAGACTTATAGCTTCTCTAACCTGCTTTGGGAATCTAATGCTGCACAAGGCACTCTCCTGCTGGCTACAGTTGCTGGATCGCATCACACTTTGGCCCCAGTCAGATTTTATAGCTGCAACAAGTGTTGGTCAGGTGGTCAGCAGTCTCACAGAAGATTTGCTTTTCACTCCTGTGCTAAACGTGCAAAAAGGCTGAGGGTCAGTGACAAAGGCTGTGGAAGGACCATTCTCATTGTAGCAGCAGGGACATTTTCATACAGAAATGAAGAGTTAGAGCAATGGCTAAGTGAATGGAAGAGCTAGTTTAGAGTTTTTCCTGTTTGAGGGATGCCCTAACCCCTGTAGTTTCTTCTACATACTCTCTCTTTTCCACTAACATTGTTCTATTCTTCAGAAAAGACCTCAAGAATCGCTGAGCCAGGGAAACTGCATTTGTATGGTTATTTTCTCTAGTAAGTAAAAAGAAAAGGAGAGCCCTGAAACCAATCTCTTCCTTTGCCTATTTTGTAATAGCCAGACACCATGTAAAATACACTGGCCATTGGCGGAGCGTATGCCAGGATCCAAATTTCTCACACCCTAGGTGAGTTCCTGAATTACTATTTGGCAACAGGAGACACCAATTCTCACCCTGTGAATTTTGAAATCTTTCCTGAATGATGGCACAGCTTCACCCTTTGGTCTGGGTAGCTAGGGTACCTTACATGAAAATCAGAGATGTGGGGCTGATCCCTCCTAGCAACATAAAAAAGCTAAAGCTGGGCTTCTTGTGTCCAGGATGTGTGTCCCAACCCCATGTGTATGATGATGCATTTCTCTTCCTTCTTCTCAAAAGGCTGAGAAACGCTCTGTTTCTTTCCAAAGAACACTTGCAGCAAATTATCCAGAATTTCTTGACTTTCTATCTGTTCTGGAACCCAGAAAAGTTGGGTTCTCCCCAGACAAATTTGCAGCTGCTGCTGACGAGCTGAATTCAGCAATACAGACTCTTCAGGTACATATACTGACTTCTAAAAACAAGTCATAACACAAGAGTAACACGGGCCTTATGTGTGAGCCTTGTGCATGGACCTGCAAGTCCAACCAAGTAGTTAAACTGGAAGTATTACACCAATCAAATTTAGAGAATGACGATTTTTTGAGATGAAGACTGTAGCCCAAAGAACACAAACCACTTAAAGATTTGCAGCAGAAGATTGTTGCTGCGTGCTGCTGCACGTGTGTTATTATAGACCTGCAGCACAATATATAATGGACATTTCTTGTACCTGCGTGTTGCAAGACTGGAAACAAGGTAGAACCTACTCTAAGAAAAGTAAACAAGAAGATGACCTTTTATGTGGGCAAGGAGTTCAGAGTTACACAGTTGTTATACCTTAATTGCTGTTGCTGGAACAGGAGTTGCCCAGTCACTATGCTTTCTTAGGCATGCCTTTTTTCCCTGTTAAAAAGTATCAAGGTCATACTGCTAAGTTCCTGCTCATTAAAAGAGGAATTCCAACAGGTAAGTCAATAATAGAAAGAAAAGAAATCTATTAAAAACAAAATCATTGATGAAATAACCATTCATCAATTATAAACTTCTAATTGTAGGGTTTATCTCCCCTTTGCCTTTCACCACCTGTTACAGATTTGATGGCTTATCATCACTATCTTGTTTATTACTGATATCCCAGGTGAGTAATAAGTGAGAGGGCGTATTCCAGGAGTACAATACAGAGGAATTGTGTGAGCAACCATTTATTGGGATTAATGAGTGCAAGAACAGAAATATTTATGTGGGAGTGTAGCACCCATGTTGGAAATAGTCAGGAAGAGAGGGACTCCCGAGACAATGATTTCATTAAAAAAATGATCACTTGTAAATGTACACCCACATGTTTAGCTAAACACGACATGCTGCTTAACCTCTCTCTCCCCTTGGTATATGTGTCTTACATTTTGTGAGATCAGTAGCAAGCCCAGTGCAATAGAACTTTCACTTCTCGGAATTTGCTTGAAATGTCGCAATTAATAGCTAGCCAAAAAATTTCAAACTCCATACAGTAACAGTTTAACCAATCCAGGTAGCAAAGCTTCCAAAGAACGTAAATCTGGTTTGGTTTTGCAGGTGTTTCATAGGTCAAAAAATACACTTTGAGGAACACCAGCTAACATGAACGAAGCAGAAATCCGTCTTGTTCCACACATGCCTGCCTCACTAACAGAGGAAGTTTTCAGTTTCAGCTTGCAAAAAGCCTTCTAGAGAAAGGCAACTTTTACCTGACAAACCCCGCCATGGGGGGCTGAAATGCAGTTCCAGCAGTACTCTCAGCTTCCTTTTACACATATACTTTCAACGGCTCTAGAAAATGCTGAGTGTCTTCAGCGGGTTATGAATTGCATCCTTTGCACCTGTGAATGTCTATGCTGGTTAGATTATATGGTTGTGGATTTTTGTTGTGGTTAGGGGTGGCAGAAAACCATCTGAGAACTTCCTTTTCACCCTCATGTGTAACTTGACCGGCTTGAACCTTTAATAAGCATATCAGGAATCCTACACTAAATCAGAAAATATTTCAAGTCTTGAATTAGTTGATGACAGTCACCGCAAAGCAACGGTGATTTCAGTAACCCAGACTGCTACTCAAGGAACTAAATCCTCCTAAATATGTGTGGCCTAGCGTGATAATTTTTTTATGATCAAAGTTTTTTCCTTTTCTTCCTCTGTAAATACTTAAATAATTCTGTAGATTTAGTCATAGGCAGCTACCTGATTACACATGTACAGTGCTTGTATGACAAGACTTGAAGTTTAAATCACAAGTGGCATCTGATGGGAACTGGGTGCCTTCTTCCGTGAAGGCTTCTTTGGCCAACCTAGTTTTTATCTATAAAAACCTGATTTCCAGTACTTTTTTGCAAAGATATATACATAACATATACAAGTTTTCTTTAAAAAATAAACTAGAATGATACATTAAAAAAGCCTATGATTTAAAATATTTGCCACAGGATGTTTCAGAAGAGTTTCTGAAAAGACGAAAGAAGCTGGTGTCTGAGACATAATATTCATTCATGGTCCAGACCACTGTCCATGTTGGGTGCATGGCTGATGGAGTCAATACCTGTTTCCATTCTCTAACAGCCAGACTTTCAGGCCGAGAAGTTCTCAGGGACTTTTGAACAGACTCAGGGTGGAAGTACATGAAAGTATATTTAGAGTACATGAGTAACTGATGTCTTGGCGTAACACCAAAGTGGAGCACCAGTATAGCACAATTTGTGGAATGGCCTAAAAAAAGTTAGCATTTTCTTACTGCAATTGTTTCATTCACTTTTGGTCTAGGCACCTTTCTTTGCGATCTAAACAAAACTGCCAGGGATTAGGTTGAATCAACTAGCTGCTAATATTTTAATCCTTTTGCAGCTCATTGACCATAGCTGAACTAAGCACTGGTCAAGTGCCATGTCACTAGTTCAATGGAATTCAGACTTTGGCACACTGAAAAAGGCAACAGATGTGCTTTAATGATTATCTAATAACTCGTATTTTTTTTTCAGTTTGCTGTGCTAATGAAATCTAATCTCATTGACCCAAAAGACAAAACCGTAACAGTAAGAACATTAATGGCAAGACAAAAGACCTGAACAATGCCACGCTTTGGTAAAAGTCCAGAAATTAAAGTGCTGCAAAATGTACTGGGAGCAACAGATAGGTTGGCTTCCATTCCACAAGCAGTTAAAAAAATTAACTATACAATTTGTGAATTAACTGTGGGGATATGAGTTTAACATGCCTTCAGATAAACATCCTGAAATATCACTGCTTTTCCTGGGACAGGGAAAGACCAGAGTAAAATTTCTGTTAGGAATCAGTAAAAAATCCAGCTGTCCAAATCCAAAATGCCAAGTTTAACCCTTGACTGTTTCATTAAGGTCAGTGGAGGCATACAAAAGATTAATTCAGTTTATGATGCCTGATTTTATATATACAATTAAAACAGTGCAGGCAGCAACACAGTTTAAGAGTCTTGACTTTGTTTTTTTTTCTTCATGTTCAATGACTGTTGGATCATGTACTGAGCAGTCTAGGAAAGAGATTAATAAACTGGCATTTAAATAAAACTGCGACTCCTGCTTAAGGCATAAAATTAGGGATTTCCACATCAAGTGGACTTCAAATTTGTCATCCTCTCTGAAAAGCATCTGGATGTTATGGCAGCTGGCTTCCCTGTTCATCACCAGTCTCACTGCGGGGACTGCTACTCAGATGCATTGATCGGAACAAGCACTGAACTGCTGTTGATTTCCTCCAAGATTTTAATGGGAGTGAAATATCTAAGTGCTTTTGTGGACCTGGTGCAAACTTTTTAAATACAAGAGTTTGTCTGGAAATCTTTGCAGCAGCATACACAACTGTAAACAAACACCGTTTCAGAATTGCCCCTTAGTTTGTGCTGCCACTGCTATATTAGTCCTTGTGCTATACAGTAAAAGTCTTGTTTATGAGAAGTTTAAAGGGAGCTTTAAAAGAGAGAAGACAAGCACCTCTCCAAAGCACAGCTTTCACTCATGGGCCATATGGCTGATATTTGTAATCTATTCCTTTAATAATCTTTATTATCCTGTTTTATTTGTAATATTCTGTATTTGTCTGGGCTGCTGTGGAGCTGATCTCTTCCTTCAGTGATTCCTGGCTTAGTTTAAAAATTATATTGCAGTTGTATAATCACATTGCTAAACTAGATGAAGAAGTGTTTTCTTCAGCTTTATGTGGCTGAAGTGACGTAATCATGATGAACTGTATGGCATTAGGCAATAACATCATCTTGAGAATCAAAACTAAGCACATATATCTGGGCTTAAGGGTTGGAGGCCCTGTCTGAATCAAAAAAGTCTTTTGAGTCTATTGATCTTCAGGACTTATGCTCTGTACATATACTTCCATGGAGGGCCATTTTCCTAGTGATCCTCCCTTCCTGGCTGTATTTCTTTAGCCTTATCCAAGCTGAATTTGATCTAGCTATCTCTGTCTGCAAACTACTGTTCTGTAGGCATTGCAATATCCTATTTATATCGCTGGTGACATTAATGGCAAATGGGACACGTTAGTAGCATCACAAGTGAGCTGTCAGATGTTGAGGCCATGACTTCTCTCTATCTTTCCAGATGACAGCAAGTAAATATTTTGAGGTAGGGGACTTAGATAGAAGTCTTTGATCTTCATGTGTGCCCTGCAGAAGCTTCTGGATTCTAGCAGAGACGAGCAGACATCAGTCATGCTAACATACAGCTGTCAGAGGAAGCCATGCCATCTACAATTGGCAGGACCCTTCTTTGATTGCTGAAATTTGGCTAAGAAGCTGAAAATTATCATTCTGTCTTCTGCAGGCTTCAAGCCTGTGAAAGCGATAGGGAAATAAAACTTGCTGGCATCTCTGAGCATTTTTATTGACTGTGTTGTTGTCAAAGGTGACTGACCGAAAGATCAGAGATGACCTGATTGACCGGATGTAGGTTGTTGTTTTAGCTTTAGCTTCTGTGAATCCTATGTGCTTTTGGAGTCACCAGAGATAAGAGGAGGAAAGCGCACAGGAGGGAAATGACCTACCTTGTTGGACATAACAATCACTCTGCCAGGAAGTTTTGTTGATGTGAAGTTAGAAACCTTTAACCCCCATTCAGCAAGGTTTTGGCCCGTGGAATTTAATGGAAATTCGGTGTCGCTAACCAAAGAGGTAGGAAACCTCAGTGATAACTGCTGCAGAAAAGCTGTGTGTTCCTTTTGCTGTATTTCCAAGTGACAAACCCAGCTTCCCAGGCACTCTGTAATTAACCAGTGATACATTGTCCAGGGAAAGTCGCTGACCCAGAGGCCTGCGAGTACAGCCACACTATTAGAAATCCATGGTAGTTTTGCTGGACAAGAATGAATTGAGCTGTGGGATTCAGCTCCGGGTTAGGACTGGGCATGTCTCACTAAGGTCTTGGTATCAGTGGTCTGCAATGCCTGCAAACTTTGTCAAACAATTTCACCGCTGGAAGTATTCGTTCCTCATGTTGTGAAACTGAAGTTCTTCTCTGCTTTGTAGAGTTCCTTGTTGAACTTTATTTAGGTAAGCATCTAAGTTGTCCAGAATATATATCAAAATAGATATGAACAGGCATATCAGTCTTTTTAAATTACCTCCACACTTTCTGTGTCGCTTAAGTTTCTTTTATCAACTAGCAGTGGGCAGGCAGCTCCAGACATTAGAGCAGACACAAGGCTTTTTATATTCCATTGCCTTTTCCAGAGAAAATCTATTTACTGTGCCTAAACTAACATGGCCATACAGCAATAAAACATCCTTTGCTCTAAATTTGATCCTTGAAGGTATCGCTGGCTCTTGGAGTGTTTGGTTTGTTTTAACACATTCTCTTTATGTTTTTCTGTCAACTTCTATTTTTCCTGTCAACCTCCAGTTTCCCATCTCTCCGTCTCTGTGGCTTTGAAGCTTATCCCTGACAAAAGACAGCACTTATGTCAAAATACACTAGTGTCATTTTGACACACAAGTGCACAGCCTGGAAGCCATTTCGCTTGGCAGAATTATCTCCTTTGGCAGCCTCACCACAGTGAGTTGAGCTGCTGGGCGCTCATGTGTATTTGTCCCACTCTTTTTGTCAGAGGTAAGCCCTTGAGACTTTCATCAGCTCACACGAAACAAACACCAAATGCAAATAACTCTGAGAAAAACTGCTAGTCTGAGACTGTTTTCTGGGAAAAAGTTTCTTGTTAGTTTTGGGGGTTTAACTCAAGGCACCAGGGTAATCCAGGGAAATGAGTACCAATGTCAGACACAGCATTTGCTCCTTTCCTTCCTTTTCTTTGGCTAAAGCAATATGTTTTTAGTGAATTAAGGTGATAAACAGTTTGGAATTACTACGGATCATCTCCTCGGCGTTTCTGAACAACAGTTGTGTCTCTTTATTTATAACTTTAGATAAAAGACCTGTATTAATACCAGGTGTTTTTCCTTTGAAAGAAGAATGATCTTCTGACTTCGATAACGGAATTTGTGTCTAGATCCTCCCTTCCAGATCTGACAGGAGGACCCAAAAATTTTCATACTGTCAGCTGCATAAACTGTAGGTCACAGGCCCTGCAACTCAATGTAAGTTCTCAAATTTTTTCAGAACAACATTTTTGCCAAAAGTCCTTGCATGTTTCTTTTTCTTACACAGTTTTAGGGAATATAACTGCCAAGCAATAGCTCAGTATTTGTATGCACCTACAAAATGACAGCATCTCCACTCCAGCCGTTTTTCAAAGGAAGCATGTGCTTGCATCCTATACTCGAGCCATTTTGATCTTTGTCTTTTATACCTATATTTCACATAGGTTTCCTGCATGCTAAGTGGAAAGTGACACATTTTATGTGTTTTGGGAAAATTTCCCATATTTGCCTGTGATTTTGTTTTAATTACAGAAAAAATAGAAATAATGCTTTTCTTCTTTGACCACTGTCTGTGCTGTCCATTTAGGCAGTAGCTTTTTGGGATATGATGCCTCTTGGTGAAATAGGATGTTCCTTACATGGTACTGCTGTGGTCTCCTAAGGGCACACTGGTTATTTTGAGCTGATCTTTCTCACGTAGTGCTATAACTTGGATTTCTCATTATCTAGTGCCTGACTAGAGATATTGAGTTCTGTGGAAAAACAAAGCACTCACAGACATAACTAAAGATAACCAACATTTCACTTTAAAAAGTATGTGCTACAAGATACTTGTACTCTGAAAAATCAAACCTTAAGGGTCTCAAAGTGAGTACCTATCATCAGCGAGTATTAATTATATTGATCTCTCCATCTCAGTTGTTCAGGTATAAACTGACAGTACAATACTACTTCATCACGTCACAAAGATGTTGCAAATCTACACATATTCATGTCTGTGTTGCACTTAGCTATTGTAGTGATAAGCACCACAAAAATGCATGAAGAATTTACACCAGACTTTAAATAGTGATGCGGTTAAGTAAGGTGTCAGTGAACACCGCTAGGAAAACATTGTACTGCTACAGAGTCAGTTTTAATGTGGATAATGTTTTTGCCTATTGAATGAATTAAATCTAGGGGAAACTGGGCTGTGTAACAAAATAAAAAAGGAGGAAGAATAAATTTGCTTAAATCTTTCAGATCTCAAATTAGAGTCAGAAACTTGTGGAGTTCCTAGATACTCCAAAAGTAAATATTTATTGCAAATGCTGGAGACAGTGTGTTTTAACCTACTTAATAGCATGTTAGTGAATTGTTCTTAAAATGTTACTACCTTACATTAGAATTAGAACTAGGATTAAAGTTTAGTTCCTTTTTTTGAATTCAATATGAATCGCAGGCTCCATATGAAGCACCTTGTTGAGTCTGCATCAAGATATGTGGAATACATAAAAGAACAAAGTAACTAGAAGCAAATCCTGACTCTGTTAAAGTAGAGAATATGCTGTTAACTTCCTTAGAGGTAGAATTCATTCCCTAGTGTATGTTATGAATACAGAATATGCATTATGTGCCAAGGTTGCATGTTCTAATGTTCATGCTAAACAAGGACAACCAAGACATCAGGTCTTCTTTATAAGAAGGCAGCATGGCTGAGAAAACCATGAAAATTAAATCAAAGCTTAAAATTATCACTGAATAGCTTTCCATTGAAAGATAAAAGTACTTTCATAATTAGGACAAGATTAGTAATAACTACTGACACTTTGCCACATTACTCAGAACATGTTCACTGAGAGCCATTAAGAGAACAGATCTCTCACTGCCACACAAAATTGCTATGGAGTTTTTTATAAAAAGACTCTTTTCTGCTTGGATTTAGATCAGTACTTTGTTCAGTCATTCTTGATACTTCATGCATCATAATATCTCTAGAAAGAAGAAGGAAGATCCTTGTCTCTCTGAGAGCTGAAAAAAAGTGATTGAAATAAGAATACAGTCCCAATATCTCAATACAGCATTGTTATTATGGCAATTTATTTTAAAACACGACTTGGAGAACCACAAAGGCCTCATCACGTTCTGAAACTGTGCCCCATGCCCTGCTGTCTGCCTCACCTTCATCTGCATCAAACAACGTGTGATGTTTTAGTAGAAAATATTTAGCACAACAAATCAACACATCTACAGAACAGAAATCAAATATTTCCTACATATTCTGAGAAGTTTTTGCACACTGGCAATCAGTTAAGAAGTCTTTTTCTAGTTTTAACTGCTAACACAAATTTGGAAAATAGGACTGGGTGTATTTGTACCTACCACTGGCAAATTGAACAGAAACAGAGATCATAACTTTATTGGCACTTTGGCAAATAACTAAGTCTACAAGTTTGTCCTCCTCTTGAGTACTTTATAATGCAACTCAGTCAATTATGTGTGCCAATAACATTCAGAAATCTACTGCAAAGATGACTGTTCAGAATAGTGGAACACAGATACAACATTAAACTTCTAATCAGAAAACACTCTTTCTTGGACAAGTACTTATCTCACAGGTTTGAATATTCAACGATGGAATGTTTTAAAAGAAGAGAGAGAGTATTAAGGTTTTTACATCTTCTTCAGGTTATCTCTAGTAAAACTGTTTGCAAAGAAGAGAAACAGGGAAAACTGTTTTAAACAGAATTCTGGGGATGGGGGCACATTTCTTACAAATATTTAGACTCTGCTTATTTTCCCCAAAGGATCAAAGAGGGAAAATATTTTTAATTATTCCAAACAAAGACAAAATCCACTGCTTGCTTTGCAGAAATGAACTCAGTATGCACATTGATATTGACTCTTTGTTATACACGAAGCAGGCCGTGAAAACAAAATCCCCTTGTTGGTATTTGCCTCCACTCCTTTCTTAAAACAAAGAGCATAAACTGGAGCAGTCAGTCTGGAGATAAACAGTGGGGTGAGGAGAGCTACCTGCTTTCTCTTTCCCTGTATATATTCAATTTAGTTCAGACTCAGCAGATTGAAAGACAGGACACAACTAAGAGGAAAGTGTTTCTGCCAATATGCAGGCCAACATCAGAAACAAGAGGATACAGCCATATGCTTCAGCAAAAATACAAATCCTCATGGCTGAGCGGCATCTTGCAGGGGAACTTGCATAGAATGCACAAAGCTCGTTAAATCAGAGCACAGGGGGGGTCTGTTTCTTCTGCCGCACTGGTTGTTACAACAGCTGGCTAAATTCAACTGCAATTGTAGTGGACAGCAGCAGTTGGGGGCCTTGCTTGTTGTCTGGCCACGAGGGACCGCTACTATAACCTGTCATCACTCATCTAATGAGCTTGAAACAAGAGCAAAGACTCTTTGGCCGTACTTCGCTATCTTTAGAAGGGGTGGCATGAACCCACAACTGCTGTGTGTGGCAGACCCAGTTGGAGCTGAGCTCCGGGTACCGATGACAGAGTGTCCAGATCAATTCGCACTCTTAATCCTAGGCTCAAGTGGGCAGGCTCTGTCAAGTCCCAGTGTACAAGCACACATGTGCTTCTTCTAGTTTAAACTTTAAAAGTACTTGTAAATCTCTGAAGCCTTGGTATTCAAACCAGAGTAAAAAATCCAGTGTCTTGATTTTGGAAGCGTGTTCTTTGTGTTGCCATTTTTCTTCTTTTATTTTTTAATTTCTTATTTGTATGGTGGGATAAAACCCAAGACTAAACAAGGCATGTTTATAAATGCCATGGGTTGACCTCAGTTGTGTGTGGATCAACTGAGAATAAACAAGTTCACCATCAACAACTGCATAACGATTTAGAGAATATAAAGTCCTGAGCAATAAAAAACACTAAACAACTTCCATATCTTTATTTCCAGTCATAGGCTCCTAATCTATCAGATGGATTTTTGTTGCTAGATTTTTTCACCACACAATGATTGCAGCTTGGCAGTTGTGCTCAATGCCTGACTTGCTGTTTGTTTCTCTGCTGGGGTGCCTGCATGATAAGCCAGGTTTCAGGGTTACCTGAAGATTTCATAAACAGACTCCATAACATGACTAGGGTGTTAGCTTGCTACAGAAATGGGAAACCAAAAGATTTTAAGGATTTTTTTGAGGAGGAAGGTGACAATAATCTTAAATCAGAGGAATTATGACATCCTTAAAGTTTCTGCATTCAGAGTTTTTATTAATTGAGAAGAAATTTGTTTGGTGAACAATTTGGGCTCTGTACATTCCTGGGTTCTGGATCTGACAAAACATGGAAAAAACCCTTGAAAACCTTTTTACCTCCCTATGATTTCAGCAGCAAGAGTTCTGCCTGCTCCTTAGTTGGCTCATGTGCAGAGCTGGTTTCCATGCCAACTAAGGAACCCTCTTCATTAACTGTGGACAGCTGGCTTTGAACTCCAATTAGGGCCCCATCCTTGCAACTGCGTGTGTATGTGTATGACTTTAAACACATCAGTGTGCTATTCACCCCCTTCCAGTTAGCTGTGAGTGTACATGCTTGGAGGACTGGTCTCCCTTCTGGACATAGCAACACCTCCAGGTGCTGTGCAGGCTCTGATGAGGACCATCTCTGCCTCAAAGTCCATCCAGGCCAGGGCTCAGTGTGATTTGACCTCTGGCTTGCAGAGATGGGCAGGGTGGAGGCGGGGAAGGTACTTTCTTTGGCAGAAGACAATGTTGTTGGCTTTGCGAGTTCTGTGTTCACTTACCCATTTCAAACAAGCCAAGGGATAAGGCAGTAAAAACAGCGGGGGGGAAACAACTGTGTATTATTCATATCTAAGCATATTTAGCTTCAGGCTCTCGCTGAACCTCAGCATGAGTTATTACCCACTGAATCAAGCCTTAGGCTAGTTTAATTATAGGAACATCTTATTAAAAGAGAAGGAAATGAGAAAGAAAATTAGGACAATATTCCTGAAGTACCATCTGTGTGAGTATCTGGAGCTCATTACAGGTTTCAGATCTCACAGTTAGCTATCACAAATGCATCACCCCACAGTATCTAGGAATAGTCTTAAGCTCAGAAGATGTTCATTCAGACATATTTTCCAGAACCAGGATCCAAGTTCTGCAAGAGTTGATTCGGTATCTTTGAAGTAAAACTGAGTTGGATTTGAAATTGATTTGTGCATAAATTTCAGGACTAGAAAAAATGTGTTTGGCTACATAGCTGTTTTCAGGGTGAGAAGTTTTCAAACAGAGATCCTGCAGATCCATCCTGGATCTTCATGCACTGAAGGTCTTATAACAAAGGTGACTGCTTAGCGAGGGCTTTACTCGTGTTTCTCACCTCATACTTTTGTGCAATGTGGCATTCGCTATGAGCTTCTATCTTCTAATCCAAAGGCATAGAGGGTTTCGGATGGGGGAAAATCTCCTCCCATAAATATCTGATAACAGTAAATGAAAGACGGCTCAAACACCAAACTCAGACCACGGTTCATGGTGCCAGAAAATCCTAAAGTTTAAGTATGGTCCTGACAAGGGGAAAGATTTGGTCTGGTGTTATGAAATTAGCTCTGAAATTTAGGTTTAGATTCTTGCTTCTTCTAGAAAGTTCACAGATATTTGAGTCCCTAATTTCATTTCAGATCTACTGCATTCACTTTTTGGAAGTAACTTGACCATGGTGGCATGGTAGCAGAGAACGGGAACACTGCTGCTATACCTAGTATTTCCTTTGTTTTGTTTGTAAAGTAGGGAGTTTAACCCATGTATTAAACTACTGAATTTTTAAGCAAATAGTTTTTTTAAATCTTTCACTGACTGGAAGAAAGCTAATGGATACTCAGCTGCGTTGAAAAATAAGCCATGAATTAAATGCTTAACATTATTTGGTTTTAACATACTGGCATTTTCATGTAAAACTGGGGAAAATTTGGACAGGAGAAGAGCAGTCTTGCGATCCTGGTGCAGCTGAGTATTGTGTACTCACGATGATGGAGTCATCTTGCAGTGTACGTGTATTAAACTCCATGGCTACATGGCGCTAAATGGCCATCTCGGAGCAGCCTCAGCTCCCTGACACAGTGCCTCGCAGGCGGCCGTGGCAGGGCTGCTGCCCCCTGCTACCCTTCCTCTAGTCCCGAGGACGGCTGTTCGGTTCCCAGAACCAAAAGTAGGGCTGTTCCAGCCCCAGGGCGACCTCAGCTCTGCCCACTGTGCTCAGTAATCATCTTTGTCCGCACTGCTTAGAAAACAATCCTGACTCTTGTACATTTTTTTAAAATTTTATTTCCAACCATTTCCTTTTCTCCACAGCAGCAGTTATTTGGGTTTTTTTTTCCTTATCATTTATTTGTTGGATAGATTATAACAACATCTGCAGTGAAATCCTACTTTTTCTGAGCACATCACGCTTTTCCTTTCACTGACCTCTCACTCTTTAGCGCTGAACCGCCAACAAACTCTCTGCTTTCCCAATGTAATTTTGTAGCTTATGTACAATTCAATGGGAAGCCCAGTGCCCTGTGGCTTCCTTTCCCTCACCAAATGCCAGGCAACAGAGGAAAATGCCATCAAGTAAAGGGAACCTGGGGTACTGCTTTTGGCTTCAATTCTGTATGCTGAGTCTCTGTGTGTTTACTTATTCAAGCTTTCTGTAGCCCAAAGTCCCATTGCCTTGGGAAGCTGCTGTTTCTGCTGTTTCCTACAAGGGTCAGGGGGAAGAAGCTTCATCTAGCTGGCATGTGAAAACAAAGTCACCTACAAGAATGAAGGCATCCTCCCAACCCCACAGGTACCTTTCACCTCATCTTCCATGGGTGCTGGAAGGCTCCTGTCACCTTCTTCTAATGAAGATGCAGAGGGCCTTCCATAGCATTTAAACCATGTAGAATAAAACAGTGAGAAGGACTGGTAACTCAGGCACATGTTCACATGTGTGAGGAGGATCAGGACAGAGAAGCCTTTCTTTCCTCACCAAATTCACCCTTCTAGGAGAGGCACAGGGGAGGGGAGGAAGGAGCAGCTCAGCGTGCAGCGCAGTGGTGCTCCTGCAGCATGGCTTCTTGGGACACACAGGCACACACAGCTGCAACCACAGCACACAAACCTCTCTGCGTACGAGCACAGAGAGGGTGGCACAAAGTTCTCCAGGATTTATCTAATGAATTCTCCATTCTTGGCCTTCACTTGGACCAAAGAAATACAGTGAATGATCCCAGCTTATGACTTAGGCATCAGTGCTTTGAGCGATGAAGTAGAGATGTCATTTAAAAGCATTGCAGACAGAAGAACGAGTTGACCTGAGGTTGGCCATACGCAGATTGGGTTCAGCTAGAAATGACTGCAGACCACCAAGACAGAAACATACGCAGGCAGAGTGTGTAAAGCAAAGAAATCACCTCGAAAGGCAAATGTTCATGAAGGCCAGCATTGATTTCACACAAGAAACCTACATTTCACTGAAATATGTGGAGGCTGCCATCTGGTGACAGCAGGGAGAATCTGGGTGCCAAGAATAATGCTATTGCTGAGGACTAAATTCGTAGTGACAAGGTTTTCTGCAGACAGTAGTTTTTGTGCAGACAGTGATGATTGTACTATATCCATCTTCTGTGCAGAGCAAACAAAACAAATTGTGGAGAAGCATTTTCACAGTCTTACTCAAGATTAAACAGAAACAAGTATTGCAATGGCTGGAAAGACTGTCACGACAATATCTAATTTTTCACAAGTTTTCAAATCGTTAGAAAGTGAGTCTATTCTTTTATCATCTCTTTGATCATAAAAATGCCATCATTTCAAAACTGACTTAATCTGTAGCTGAACCTGAAATCAGAAAGTTTTCTCATCTGAAATGTAGGAACCATTTATTTGAACATTTTCATGTGTTCTTTCAAACCAACACTTCAACATAAATTTTCATCTCCTAAATTGACACAAAAAAAAGGAGAAAATGGCACACAAATGGTCTTACACTTTCAAGTAATTAGTTTGGAATAAAAATTATAGAATCATAGGACAGTTTGGGTTGGAAGGGACCTTTAAAGGTCATTTAGTCCAATAATAAAAATATTTGTTTCTTGTTAGAAAATCAGCATTTGCCAACTAGTCATATTTTATTTGGAAAAGAAACAATGATTTTTTGAAAAAAGTCTTCTGAACAGGAGACTGATAGTTGTTACAATTAGTGAAGCTTGCTACAGTCAGAGGAAACCGATTTCCCTGTTGCATGGCCACATCTCAAATTTCCTTTTTTTCTTCACAACACAGGTGCAGCTCAGGGCTTTTTTTCATTCACCAATGATGAATAAGAAATCGGGGCTGGACAGGTGCAAAAAGTACACTGGGATTTTCAGAGGACCAAGGCAGGAAGGGATCAGAGAATTTAAACATGAACTGCAATGTGAATGATCTAATGTATGTGTTGTCTTTCACCCAGATTTTAAATCCTGCACATATCTGCATGCAAACACACTAATATATGCACCCAATTAGTGTTATAGATTAAGAAGCTAATGTTCTATAAGTACACAAAGAACATTTTGCAGGTACAAGTGACACAATTTTGCATCTATGTTAGAAGTAACGAAATGTTTTTGCAGTTCATTATGTTGTCTACTACAACATACACACGTGCCAATTCACATTCTAACTGTAGGAGGGGTGGAAAATGGCACTTCTGTGCGGAGAACAGAAAATGAATGGGATACAATTACGGATTGCCAATACGTGCCTTACTGCTAATGACGACTATTGCAGGGCACAGTAGGGCCTTGGGAAACAGCTGGCCAGGGTTTGACTGCCTACAGAATATTGGTGTTGGGGGCTTAGAAACATTTCAGAATAATGTGCCCTGCAGAGCCGTGTTCTGGTGCTTGCAACTGAATGCGCATGAAAACAATCCTGTCTCTCTTTCTTTGAAAGACTTTGTGGTTTCATAGTAAGGGATGTATTCGCCCTAGAATGAAAGCAGATCCTAAAGAATAATGTTTAAGGGACCAACGAGGAAAGAAATCCAGAACAACATAAGCCTGGCATCCAATGCCTTGGCCAAGCGAGGGACTGAAATTGAATGCTACTATTACAAACCTGCCACTAGATAGGCTCCCGTCATTTTAATAAGAAATTTCATTCTAGTCCTGAGAAATTTGTTGTAGAAAAAGTTTCTGCTGAAATTAAAGATTCTGCTTCACTCAAAGGTATTTTCCAAAAAGTTAACTTAAAAGTTTACTTTGTTTTGCTGCATTACTCTTTTCAGAATTATTAATTTCTCTGTACAGCATCATTCCTAACCTGACTGCCCTTTAGGTAAAAGTATTTTACAAATACGATTGTGACTATGGTCATGATACTGTAGAGACCAGAATGAGAAACCTGTCACAGTAAGGGCAACAAAAGCACAGACTAAAAGGCTGGCTTATTCACCATGGCCTTCAGACTATGCCACAGCAAAGAGGAGGAAGACAGCCCAAGAAGGGGCAAAACAGTGAAATAACGCTGCTCAGTGCAGGAGGCAGTGGGGTCAAAGCAGGAAAGGCCCAACCAGAATCCAGTTTTTTGTAAGCCTTTCTCATTTCAAGGGAGAGGTTAGAAGGGCAGAATGAAGTAGCTTTGTAACTGTTTAAAGGACACCATGGGAGGAAGCCGGACAGACTAAATTTTGAAAATATGAGTTTGCAGTGGGAGGCTGATATCTTGGTTTGACTAAAAGTCAGAGGTGATTAGAGCTGATGCTTTGGAACAGTTTCAGCCAAATGCATTTCCATCAAGTATGTTTTCTCAACTGGACTCAAACATTTCATATCAGAATAAGAAAAAATCTAGTGAAATTTCCCAGGGAAAGTTTAGTTGGAAAGCTTGGTCAGAAGTGTGAAAAAGATGAAGAGAGGGAATGCACAGACATATTCTGCTCCACTCCGATTCAAAAGAGAAGGATTTTTTTAGTCTCAAAATACTCATGAGTTTGTTTTGCCTACTTGTATTTCAAAAGTGAATAGGGATTAGCAAGGTGGGATTCTGCAGGGGTTTCAAGGTGAAGACATCAAGTCCTTTTTGTTTGCTGTAGCAGAGATAAGGAATTGTTCAAAGCGAAGAGGGTCGTGGTCAGAACAATAGGACAGAGAGAGCTTTGTAGCAGTGCTCAGGGTGGCGATGGGAAGGGAAAGGTGTCAGGGCAAAAGAGAAAACTGTTGAGGCAATTGCAGAGTGAAAGTTATGCACATTAAAATATACCCAGCAGAATACTCTGTAAATTTAAAACCTGCAGCAGCAACTAGGACAGCAAAATGTATGGTAAAATAGACATTAAATCCTCTCTGTATTAAATCCTGTTACATATTACTGTTTTAAGTACTGCTGTTAAGATCCTTGTTTTTCAAGTGAAAGAAGGACAATGGACACAAACAGGTAACAGATTAAGAAGAATAACGTATTTTGACTATGCTCGCATTTTTCTCTCATCACTCGGTATTTATTTTGATGAGCTGTTAGGGTTCATCAAAATGTTCTTGAAGCCCATATTCAGGCTGGATGTCCACTTGTGCAGACAGGGGCTGTGAAGACAAAGCACTGCAATTCTGTTCTATTCTGCTGTGCTTTGAGCGGCTGGAGAGGAGTGCATTTTCCCCAGCTATGTGTCATCTTCCACTTCAGAAATAATAAGAAGTTGCCCCCAGCCTTCTGGAGGCAGAGGGTCTGCTTCCTTATCAGATGCTTTCAGACCCAGATTCTCCAAATACTTCTGCCTCTATCTCATCCAGATTGCTCTGGAGAAATATGACAAGTTGGCAAGACAAAATAAAGAGCATAAAGTTGTTTGGATACTAGCACACTGTTGCTCCCCATATTTGACTTATGAGCTCTCTTCTTCTGAAGTTACCAGTGCCTTTGGCTGCTCCAGGAAATACTAAAGGACAATTTTGCTCTTAGCAAAGGCAAACAATGTGATTGGAAATACCAACATTTCCCAGTGAGCACTCTGAGAAAAATGACTGGAATACTGTGTCAATATTATGAAACTGCCAAAATATGCTACTTTTATTTAGCTTTTTTCACATTCTGACTATTTAAGGATCTCTGTATTAAAGTGAAGAGTCCCGGCTGATTAGTCCCATTTTCTTGAATGGGATTACCTTCGTATCTACAGCTGAGTAAATGTTTACGTATCTTCCAGGATGCTTAAGGCAATCAGAGGCTGCAACAGGTAAACACTTTACATATCAGATATTTCCATGACATTAATGAAGCTGGGTAAGGTAATATTCAACAATGGAACAAGAAAAAAAGTAAAAAGCTGGAATGTAAAATTGGTATATAAAGCTAAACTATATTGAGTCTTTCTTCCATCAAGAGCTGGCTGTTTTCGAAGACTTAAATGTATGATAAAATTAATCACCCTTCTGCATTTGCATCTAACACCAACTTTTTGAAGTGCTTATACCTGCACTCTTCTTCCAGGGTGGAGTCCCTGCTTGCAGCAGTCTCAGAGCATTGACTACAGGGCTGCTTTGCATAGGTAGAGTCACCATTTAGGATAGAATTCTTTATAGAAACAAGACTACCAATATTAAATTTTGGTGAACATTTTTTTTTTAACAAATTATTTTAATCCTGCCTGAAACACCATTAGTTTAGGGATAGTATTGTCTATGTGTGCTACATAAATGAAATACATACTTCTGCAAAGAATAAGGAATAGTCATATAAAAAATGGAAAAGAAAAAACAAATGGGACAATTCCATTTACGACAGTCAAGGACACTTCTGGAAAACACAGCTCCACAGCTAGTCCAAGAAAAGTTGGTATGCTCAGTAAGAAACTCTGGTGTGACTTCAAAGATGGAGCTTTTGAGCTAGACTGAATGAAGAGGAAGAGTAAGGATATCAAGGGAGTGACATGAGCAAGTCCAGGCTTATGACTTTGCCAAGGATTTTGGAATAGATAAAGGGTGACAGGGTAGCATCTGCCAAGATAAAAGCTGGCCGAAACAGATTTAATCATTACTGAGCTTTTATTGAAATGAGTGTCTAAAGCAAAAGATAAACAGACATATAGCAAAAAAAAAAAAAATCTTATTATTATTTTCACAGTATTTTCAGTTAGTACTTTTATTAATCTTCCCATTGAGAGTTTTACAAAACTACTAATAAAGTTTGCCTTCATGTGTTACCTGTCCTTCAGCACTCAAAAGCTCTGACAATTATTTTTACCATTGTTTTGACCAGTAATATGTTATTTAAAAAAAAAAAAAGAGTAAAGGCCATTTCAAATCTAAATATTACAGCAAAATATCAACATTTGAAGTGACTGTGACATTTCAAAATATACTTGGATGACTGGATGATTCATCCCAGTTCAGAAAGGTGTCCAAGTGTAGAACCTGCCCTGAGAAGTTCAGCTATCAAGGAACTAGCTTGTCTTCTGGACACAACTCTCTTGGCTGGTTAGATTGGGAATTTAAGGTGAATGACTTCTAAATGTAACTCCCAGTTAATGCCTTTTAGTTTCTGAACTACATTAGTATGAGCCTTTTAGACAGTCAAAAATAATGCTCAGAGTGTTGTCCTCAGCGACAGAAATGACATTGATGTTGTTCTTAAGAAAGAGAAAAGAAAATAGGGAAGATATTGTGCATGACCCCAGGCTTTGGAATGGGATTCCCCAGAGAATAAAGCTGGTTGAAAAAGAATGGATGCATTACTTATGTAGTCACCAGCATTTTTCAGGCATGATGACTTGGACGCTTTTCTATAAACTACACATATTTAGATACGTAAATATATAGTGGGGAAAGGTGGATCAAGAGGTGATCTTTGTGAGATTCCCATTAACTCTTGCGTCAGAACGGAGGAAACATTTAACAAGGAGAGACACTAGCCAGGAGAGGGCAGAATCATAAAAGCTAAGGGGGAGAAGATTGGAGCGTGAAGATGATGGTCAACGCAGGAAAATGGGAAAGGGATTTGGATTTCCAGGTTCGTGCAGGATGAGATTTGCGAAGTGCTCTCACAGAAAGGGAACAAGGCTGCATCTGGGACAGACGAGCAGGGAGGAAGTCCCAGTCACAACTGGAGGTTGCACATCCACTCAGCTGACACGTGGTGCAGATGAATGGGACTTTGTCGACCTACTTTCTTAATCTTGGTAAATGTAAGACTTCAGCATAGTGGCCTTTTTTGAAACAGGATGCAATTTAAGGCAAGAATGTTCCCTCAAAAGTAAATAAACATGAAACGGATGGGATGTTATGTTCTATTAACACTAATCATAGCCTTTTCTGATTGTTGAATTTTCTGAACACCAGATTCCTGGCAGGGCTGTTCCTGCTCTCTCTCTCTCTTCTTTTCTGTCTCAGTGAGATTGAAAATTGTGATACGTGATTCAGGGAGAAATACACTTCTTTGAGCCTTGTAGATCTTCAGTATCTTGAAGGTAATTTGAATTTGCATGAGGCCTATTACATGAGTTTTGCTGTTCTCTTTTATTAGTTTACTGATTTTGTATTCTTGTAACTACATACAATTGAAATGGTGCTCATTTAGTCAGTATGACTTCAGCCTGATTTACTGCTATCTTTTGTTTATGAAAAGTCTCACTTGACATAAAAACTGCGGGTATAAGTAACCGTTGCCTTTGTTCAAAATTATGATTGCATTTATTTCCACCCCCTGAGATTTTGTATTTGAAAACAGGTAGAGCATATATGAAAAGGCATATAGAATTTATGCATTTGAGATTACAAATGCCAGTGGAAAACTAATTCCCTTTGTCTGCTTGGTCAAAGGATGAGACTGTCTCTATTTTTTATGCAAGCAACATTTCCTCAGCTGCTGCTGTTGTGCCCTTCTCCCTCACATTATGGCAGTTGAAGGGAGACCTCCGCTCCCTGTTTAATCGTTTAGATAAAGGTGTGCAGGTATAGGTACATTTTGGTCCTCCCTTGATACCACTAAAGAGTGTTTTCAGTGACTGAATGAAGTATGAACTAGGCAGGTCAAAGCCTTGTGGAAATCTGTTTTTGTGATGTGAGCACCATAAGAAGCAGAGTATTAGAATCTCTTCTGGTTTAGCTGTATGGAAACTCTTCTTTACTCATAGCCTAACATCTCATGCAGTAGTTATGAAAGTCTTTTCTCCTCTGTTCACATAACTCAGAAAATGACATATAATATTTTGAAAATACAGTTGATATTTAAATAAGATGGAATAACATATAGTATAATGGAACTGGGCTGAAACTTTACGAAGACAATGAAACTACTTGTTCGTTTTATGTAGGCAGACCCAAAAGTCAGCACGCTGAGTTACAAGTTCATTTTAACAGCCAGTAGATGGAGCTTGACATCTCTTGGCAAGATTCACTCACTTGAGTATAACACATGAATTCTTATTTGAAACAGATAAGTAACCTTTACTTCTTTTCCTTTTGGCTTAATTTGTTGTTGTGGATAAGATTTGCAATGAAAAAATAATGTCAAAATATTACTTACCTGTTGAAATTCAGATACTATGACTGCGTATAAAGACTGTGAGGAAGCATATTAATGCTACTTTAAAAGAATCTTGCTTCTGAATTGTTCTGGACCACGTATATTTTGGCATAACATTTCACAGAGCATCAACAAAAGCCTTATGCCTGTGTGAAATGGGAGGTAATAGGACTTAGTGTGGGTCTAAAGAAGCCACGATCTGAAAAGCTTTGGTGCTTCAGGATAGAGTCAAGCAAGATCTTACTCGCTTTATTGAATCTTGGTCTTGGTTCACTTAATTTTTTACTGAAAAACAGTAAATGCCATATGAATGTTTCTGTCTTGTGAACATACAAAATGCAGTCTTAGTCCCCAGATTTTAAATAAATCCTAATCAGATGGGTTGTCTGTGTGAGGGTTGTCCACCTCATTTTCTTGTCCTCAGGGAGACGTCACAAAATTTGTATCTTCAGGCTACAAATACACTCACTTCCCTTCCAGACTTCGTAAGATATTAAGTAGGCTCTCCCACCTCGGCGTTACAAGTACAGCAAACTGTTTATTTTCAGTATTACAGGTAATGTTTCTCTATTGGATGGATACTTCTTGCTATGCCCTGGGTACATAATAGTCTTCTTCACAGAGGAGTAACTTAGAAGTGTTTGATCCTCTGGACAGCAAGCAACCAACTCCAGCTGATGCTGCTAGGCAGTTACAGCATTTGGGATGTCTCGTGCTCCTAAGGCTCTGCTACGACCTTCCCATCCATGTGGCTTTCCCCACTGAGGAGTTTTCAAGCAGCCTCACAGGAGGCATCAGTTCTCCCTGCACAGCCCTTGGCTAACTAACTTGTAAGTTCTTCAATATGGACATAAGCAGCTTGTGCCAAATAAATCTTTAGCAAAGTGGTCTGTAAGTTATGCTGCAGGAAAAAAGTGGATAGCGAAAAATGATCAAACACCTGAGAAAAACTCACAACACTAAACATTTAGGAGTTGAAAATTATTAACTAGCCTCCTTTTAGGACTTGATTTTGAACATTCTCAGATGAAAACAATACCATAGCTTATCCCTTTTTCAGTTTTCAAACTACAGATATTCATCTTGAGTAACATGGGCAGGGGACTAATGCCAGACCTAGAAATCCTCAACAAAACATGCATTAAAAATTATGAGAACTGAAGGTTACTGTGGGAAGCTGTATTTCATATTTAACTACAGCAAATGCCATTGCAATTACTGTAATAGCAACAGTAACAGAGCTGAACCAGAAAGATGACAGATGATCCGCAGTAGGAGGGGGTGTCCGCATTCAGCATGAGTCACAGTGAGTTTGCAGATAAAATGCAGTAAAATAGTTTGGCCAGGACAGTGTGAACAGACACTTGGAGAGATAAAGTCAAGTGATTCTTTGAAGGTGGTCTGATCTTTAAATATGCTACAGATTAGAGAGGTTGTGAGAGGACCGAGGCCTTGCTGAGCAGGGGCTGGATCGCTATTCCCAACCTTTTCTTAGCATGAGGAAATGAAGGAGTCATGTTTCTACAGACAATGCAGCAGTGCTGCCCTGGTCCTTCTGCCAAGGCTACGCAGTCTTGTCCGGTGTCAATCATCTACACAGATAGCGCAGTGTTACACGGGAGCAATTCTGACCTCAAACACTCTGATTGCAGGAGGACATAGCTTGTTGAACTGAAAAGATTTTTTAAAATTATTTCAAGTAAACTTCTGTGAATAAGGAGAAAACAATATGAAGAAATCCCAGCTACTATTAGAGCTCTTTCTCATGATCTTGCATAGGGTACGCAGCAAGTGGCACCTGCAGGTGTCCTTGATACAGTTCTCTGCTTCATTTGTAAGCATCTACACTCTCCCTCATGCCTTGTCCTTCTCATTTGGAAAATCCATTTTGGATTAAGCTGTCTCCTTTATCACTTTCCAAACTCTTCAGAGTTATTTCCTGCCTTGGTAAGGGCACAAGAAACTATGTTAGTGGTACAGGCAGATGTTCAGAAATACATCTTTTTTTAATAAACCAATAAGAAACGAATGTGCTTAATTTCTCATTCAGATAGCTTCAGTGACATTGGGTCATGGCCTTGCTCAGAAAACATATTATGCCATTGTTGGTTTTATTATCTTTTTGTGTTTAACCATTCTCTCTATTCTTCTATATTCTCTGTTCTTCTGCTGTTCACCTACTTTGTGCTGTTACATACCCTTCAATCTGGTGATGGCAGATTACATGTTCTCTGGCATTGGGTTTGTTACGTCTTTTCTGAAGTAGCTAGGATATCTTCAGGCTGTGGAGCAGAAGTAAACGCTGACTACTTGTTTTGATTCAGAGGAATGTGACAACATAGTCCATTACCAGTTGATTAGAGGAGCAGAAATAAACCTTGAGCATGAAGCTGTAGTTCCCTGCCCAAATGACACTAAACCTATTTATAGATACAGAGTAGGCAGAAAGTAGATGAGGAACCAAAACAAGAAGGAAATAATTTTCTCAGTCACTACCAGGCAATGACAGAATTATCTTACCAGTATTTAGCTTTTGATATTGGAAAGCAGAAAGTGTGTGAAGGGCTCTGAGAGAGCCACGTCAGAGTTCCTGCGCTCCTGAGTAGGAGCACCACACTGCTTGGTGGCAAGGGGAAGCAACTGTGGAAAGGCTGAATGGTCTGAGGTGGACAAACGTCTGAACAGAATGTGCAGTGTCTGCGTTTCCAGGGAAGAGATTGAAATTAATGACATCCTTTGTGATATTTTTAGACATTCTCTAACCCCTCACTCTTGAGGACCGAATGATGAGTACAGTAGAAATGATGGTGATGGGAGAGCGCCAACAATCAAAGCTGGCAGAAGCTAAAATTGGAAGCATTGAAATGCTGATGGATGGTGCAAGATTTCAAAAGATTTAAAATTTTTGGATGAATGTATTGAAAGTCTGACACACTGAAAGGGTAGCAAATGGTTTTATTTACTGGCTTAATTCAAATGACACAATTGCATAAAAATACTATCCTTGAAGCAGACAAGAGGCCCACTTCTACTACAGTGACAGACTTGCAGAATACAAATGATACAAAAATGGGTGGATTTATATCAAAAATTAATTTGAACAGAGAATATGTCGCACAAAAAAATTACATTTAGGCCTCAGACAGACTGGCGTTTGTAGTAAATTGCCATCTACTGGTTTATCAGGAGAGGTCATGAGACATATAAAAGGTTATGGCACCACGCAACTCTGAGCCAGTTTTCTGGGAACATTAAAGAAGGATTAAACAGCAGGAAAATCTGGTATTTAAATACAGACATGGTTAAGGTCACATGGCATAAATTTCTGTTTTCCATGAAGTAAAGCATATCTGCATTATTACATATTGCCATAGCCTTGGTAGAGGCTGTGACATCCCACAGGCTGTAAATGCCGCATGAAACTACGAGATCTTTAATAATGAAGGTAAAACTGGCTGGCTGTGCTCTAGCTCTGCAGGCTACATTCTGCTTTGCACCCTGAATGCTGCTCATTGAAAAGAGGAGAAAGAATGCAACCTTTCCTCATTGTCTGACTCTCTGATCAGCAACAAGTTGTCCATCTTAATCAGAGGCCTTTCTTTGGAGTCTCTCACTCCAGGACTAAAGAAGTTGGCTTCTGGAATTACACACTGTTAGAAAGGTATAATGTAAGATAGGTAATTTAAAATCTATTTCCTTTGATTTCAGTGGCATTGTTCAGGGTTTATATAGACTGAAGTGACAACAGTACGCAGCCTGGCCATAGCATCTATTTCACATAGCTAAATAGGAGGTAGCCTTTCTCAGGAATGTTTTCTTGCTTCAAATCATCAAAAAATTTCTTAAACACAAGCCAGGGTCTACTGGGGGAAAAGGATAAAAGTGAAGAGAGAAGGGGGAAGGGATCGGTTTATTTACTTGAAGAAGAAAAATTAATTCATTGAAAGAAAGAGGTTTCATTCTAAAAGTACTGAAAACCTGTTAAGGACAGTCATAAAATTGAACAGGAAACTGAAGTGAGAATACCATAAACAGAATGAAGATGGAAAATTAAGGCCAGGCTGGAAGATCAAACTCTGAGATTTCACCGAGGTAGTAGACACAGGAGTAATTTGCCAAGTAAGGTCATTAAAGAAACAAGAGTTCGATGACTTGTGGGGAAGACCAAGGTTTTTTAATTGAGAGAGTGGTTTGAAGGATTTAGTGGCACAACAGGAACATGGAGAAGAGACAAACGTAACAGGCTTGTCGGACTCGGCACGCTTTTCCTGCTCAACAATGTTTGCGCCTGTTTAACTCCCTTCTCTGATCTGTTGCTCTAAAGAAAGACAAGTAAAGGCCAGAGGAGAACAGTTCGGTCAGGTAGGAGAGCCATAGCCAAATGAGCTCTCAGTGTAAACCCACTGAAATTTAGAGAAAAGATCAAGTTACGTCAGGGAGGAATTTGAACCGATTTATCACTTGGCTGGATTTAGATCACACTTTCTCCAGATTAAGGGAGAAGCATGTAAAAAATGTCAATAATTAAAACCTGTCACAGACTGGTGAGTTTCTTTCTGAGACCAGGAGACAGGGAAGGAGCTCTTTTTTCCCTTTCCGTTGGCGGTTCCTAAGAATGCTTATACAGCATTTATTGTGTGATTCAAACGGGTTACAGACAGAGTGAGGGATACTCAGGCAGATAATTACATTCTCCATAAACTCATTATTTGAAAGTTAGGGGGAAGTGAAAGGTCGATAACAGCAACGGCCATGTCCCATAACAGATAGGAGAGGAAAAAGGCAGTGAATATGTAGTGGAATTTGCCAGAATAAACCCTGTCAGGCCGTTGTATGGGAACATACTGAGTAGCTATTTAGCACCAAGAACAAAGCATCAAATAGTGTCCCAGCACCTGTCCGTGCCACAAGGGAAGGCAAACAGTCCAAGAGGTGTAAATCCTGTGGGAAGCCAAGAGCGGCACGAAAAGTGGAGGGGGAGCTGCTGAACCAGTTGGTTGGGACTAGCTGGGATTTCAAAACTATCACAAGCTTTGAACTCTGCAGATTCCTAAAGGTGGCAAACTCCAAGGGATCACATGGTGGTGGTCACGATGAACCACGACATGCTGTGAAACAGAGACTTGAGTAAAGGGGAACAGAAAGAAAGGTAACTGAGGACTTTTCTTCTTTTTTATTTACTTGTTTTTATATTTTAAGGAAAACACCAGTATGCAGTGGTTCCCTAGTGAAAGGGAAACTTGGAGGGTCTAGACTTCCCCTGTGCTACCTGAGAAGGCAATCAGTATTGTCCCAAAACTACAAATTCAGCCTGTTTCAGTTATTATCAGTCACTTCACAGGAATATTTTGTGTCTGTTGCACTAGAGAACAATAATCTCTAAGCTAGTCATGAAGTCAGCCATTTCCATACAGCCCTGTAGCCAGAAGCTGATGACTGACAATAACTTTTGCTCAATTTTTTCCTGCTTCACAGAATTTGTTGGTTTTTTGTTGGTGGTTTTTTTTTTTTTTTTTTTGTATTTGTTTTTTTTCACAGAGAAAACAATCCTATCTTCTGGTTTCCCGACAAGTCTTATTTCTTCTGCTTTCCTGCCTGGACTCCAGATCACTCCCGGTTTTTCTATTTTTTCTCTTTCATTCTTTTTGAGAAGTAGCTATAACCGGCAGTACTGATCACCTTGAGCCATGCCTGAGGGTTTCCCTGTGACCTCCTTTGCACTTGTGCTGTTACCCATTCTACATCCATCTAGTTGGTTTGTGCAGATGAATCTGTAAGTGCAAATATTCTGCGAGATACCAAATCTCACACTCATCTTTTAGTTTTACCCTCATTGATTGGAAACTCAGGAGCAGCCCGGGGGTTGCACTAGGATGTTCCCTTTCCATGTTAAAGCTGTGACTATCAAGACTCAGCAAATAAGACTTGAAGATCCCTCCTCTCCACTCCAGCTCATTGGTGAAATCTGCCACTCGGAGCTGTCTTCTCGCAGATCTCTTTCCTACCTACTTTCTCACCCATCCCTAATACTATGGTAAGAGTCATCACAATTTCTTGGTGTTCTCAGTGTCTTATTCAGACTCCTGCTTGTATTTCTCAGCCCTCACAAATCCATTTTAAATCTCAGACTCTGCCTCAAAGGACCAATAAATCTACTATTTCATGCATACTGGTTCTCGTTTCTCCTCATGAGCTTTCTCGTTATTTTCGCTCCATTTTATACTTCCCATCAAACTTGTTCCAATTCTGTTCTCCTTTTTATCAACATGCCTTTCTTCCAGGGGTCCCGTTTTATTCTCTGCTGCTTTTAAAAGGACTAATTCCTCCTTATAACACACTTCTTCCAGCAAAGTTTTCAGTGATAATCCCACCCAAACGCCTTAATCAAGGCCCATTGAAGACTGCGGAAATGCTTTAATGGACCTTGCATCAGGCACTAAACATGGTAGTCCCTGTGGCTGCCTTGCTTTGTAGTCTGCAGGATAGACTTTAAGAAGATTTAGTGACTCCAACTTTGTTTGCTTCCTGGAAACTAAATTTTTGGTATGTTTAAAGTACACTGGCTATTTTATTCAATGTAACTGGATGTATTTGTAAATTTTATCTGAAAAGGAATAAATCTTGGATAATCTTCAAACCCAGAGATTGTCTAAATAAGGAAAGAATTGAAAAGAAAGGAAAACACCAGGAAAGTAATGGATTGAGAGCTTCCTGGAGACAAGAAGCAGGTATAGCCGAATGCTGGAGTCGAGGATTATTTAAAATTCCTTTGACCAGTGTACTTCTATGTGAAATGGATCAAATACTGTTTCTATTAGATGACAGCGGTTCATTTCCTTTCCTTAGATAAACACTTTAAGGTGCCAGACTCCTCTGTGAGATGATAAATGACTTCCTAGACGTCATCATAAAGGAAGTTGTTCCTTATAACTGTTCTAAATCTGTTACATATCAAATTTCCTGTGCATGGCTGCCACTCTGCAATGCTCTCCGAACTGTATTTCACAAATTCTCAGTGTGTCTTGTAACATCAAGACACTCATTTTCCAGCTCCATCTTTGGCACTGTTCTCAAAACACAGGAGGTCATGGATTGGATTTGTAAGGTAGTATAACACATCCTGCCTACCTTGAATTACAAAAAATACACAATTTGGATGAGTGATTTATGAATTTGTAATTACAGATGGGACTGTTCTATTTCAGTTCAGCCTGGTGAAGCTGAGAACAGCTGAAATCTGCTTATTTCAGTGATAGGAAATGCAAGAAGAGGGTTGTTGCCCTCTTTGTTTTGGAAAACTTGGATTGTGGTTTATATGTCATACTGGAAATAACAATAGAATCTGAGATTCTGCTTGTATTCATGTACTTTCAGATCACCTGATAGGCCAGTAAACATCATGCCAGGCATTTTGGGCCTTCACCCATTTCCTTTGTAAATAAATTGATAAAATAAGGCTCTCTCTCTTTTTAAGGCACTTGACGTTTGAGAAATGTTCATTGTCAGAGCATTTGTTGCAGCCTAATTAGTCTGCATGTTATCAAATTCACTTCTTCATTACCATGAAAGAAAGTTGCAGTGTCATAGAAAAGTAGAGAAATTTTTGCGAGATCAAAGACTTTTTCCTTGTGTTGCAATTGCATAAGCAGAAGACAAAAAACCCGACATCTGTCTCTGTGGTTTTTCATCACCAGATATTCTTTATGTTGAGTTTTGAAGCATGTCTCTCTGAGAACAACCATTTTTAATTAAATATTTTTTATGAATTCCTAGTCTTAGAGATACATGAGAGACACTTCCTTCCTTTGAGCCCTAGCCTGGTTTTTTCTGTCACTGAAGCTGTATGCCTCACAATGTTCTTTGGTGTTCCTTGGGTCGAGTTTTAGGTGGGCTTCAGAAGTCTTAAATTTCCTTCACCAAAAAGTCCTTTAAGAAGAACACATTCATCAAGCATTTGCATGTGACCTTTCATTTCATCTAGCAAATTACTCCAGTTTTCACACAGCTCTGTTCTTGGTCTGGTTCTGTAATATGGCCATTAAACAATATACATTTTTAGAAGAGCTTTCTGAATGTACATGTTCACATGCAATTAATTCAAACCACTAAGAGATAAGCATGCAGTAACCTGAGGCGCAAGAGCAATATCATCAAAGGCAGAAATTGTAATTACTTGATTTGAGTAAATGTTAGGAAAACGTTATGGAGGAGCATGGCTGGAACAGAAAGAAATGTGTGTGGGATGGATAAAGGAGTGGTAAAAAAACCACAAGTCCTTGATGTATCTATTTGTATTATTACTTTTGTTTTACATTTAAAGTTGTTTGGGACATGGTGCCTCTATTGCTTTGCCTTTCAGTGACAAATCTGAAGGTCTTAGAAAATAATAGTTTATGTTATTCCAGGCTGGTGTTTATTAAGCTACCTATCAAACACTAAATATATTAAACTCCAATCTGGTTTGGCCAGGAAAAATTGATCAAAGTAAAATGTGGACTAGCACCAGAAAAAATCTAACAGTAATGTGATCTACCCCAGGCTAATACAAAGTCATTAAACAGGAGGGCTGGAAACCACCGCTCTGAGTTAAAATAGTACAATCCAAGCACTTGCTTTTGCACTGTAGAGATCATACTATTATAATATAAGATACCTGGTTTGGATATATGCAGGTATTCAATGTAGCTATGTTTAGATTCTGCAGCATTTTGAAGTGCACTCAGAAGCTGCTTCTCAAACTTTAGAGTGATTGGCCTCATTTCCAAAGGCCAGGAACAGAGAAGTAATAAGGAAAGCTGTATTTAAGCCTCTTGTGTTGCTGTACCTGGTGGCACTGGGAGTCATATCTTTCTTTTCTATTACTTCCTTTCACTCAAGACTGCACTCCAAAATTTCAAAAGCTAACAAGTATATGACCTTATCTCAGAAAAAAGGAGTGCAGCCTTTCTGTCAATAATATTGTTCTGATGTTGGGCACGGTGCTGCGCATTTGGATAGCTGAATGCTTGACCTGAGCAGGGGTTGGGTGGCCACAGCTACTGCTTGTATGATACATGCAGAAGTGCCCTTCTCAGCAATGTCAGTGAGGAGGCAACAGCCCCTGCTTTCTCTCTAGCCCAATACAGATTAAACCGCACTTTCATGTATATTCCATCTTGAGAAGCTGCATTTATTTACTGCACATATTATTTCATGAAAGACAACACCGAATAGGAGAAGACAAATGTATGATTCATATTCTAAAGAGTTTTAGTAACCTTTTCATCTACTAGTGAACTTGTTTTGAGAAGTAAATTGCAATGAGACCCTATATAAATGCTAATCTGTCTATTAGCAGAATAGGCTCTTCAGTTGTTTTGGTGACTTCAGTTTCCTTAGGAGAAGAAAGAGGATGATTGCCACAGTTCTGCCTAGTTCACAAGGAAAATGAGCATCTTCAAGAAAGATTCTTCAATGTGAATTCAATTCCTTGGAAAAATTCATAGGCTCATTTTGCGGGGACTGTTTATGACACTGTTAGCAAAGCTGTCTTTCAAATCCATAATTTCATTAGAGAGAATAAGATACCCATTGCTTAACATCAGATGATATACCTTAGGGGGACAGCATTTTCTAGTGAGTTTGCAATTCCTTTGTCGCTGCAATGTCTCGAATTTAGTCTCCATCCATCACACTGCAAGGACATTCCTAGTGCTTGCCTTCCTCAGCTGGCTACAGGGCTGCAGGACATCCAGGCTGGAGGTTCCAGGCCTGAAATCAGACAATTGTGGCATAGCGTTTTCTTTTTATTCCTTTTATAAAAAGCAAGCTTGGACCTTTGCAACAGAATACAGATATCTGACTGGAGCATAACGGTATCTGTCAGAGTATAGGGAAAGCCTAAACACTTCAATCATCTGAATAGACTGACAGCTATAAGACCCATTTTCTTGGGGTATCATCACCTGGATTATCAAAGATCAGAAGACAGTTCCAGTGATGTGCAATATTTGCAATGATTTTACCGTAGCTAATAATTATTTCCAGCATTTATTTATTTTCCTTAATCTATCAGCCTTTACTGATGAGAATAGTACTGTTCTTGAAATTTTGTCCTCCTTCAGCTTTTACCAGTGAAAAATTCTTTTTTTTATTCTATTCCTCCTACTGTAACTCCAATCAATCTTTCACGATGTCTCTGAGAAGCTCCTACTTCCCACTCTCCAGCTCAGTGGGGGTGCCACTGGCTTTGTTCTTGGTACTGTAGACATCCTCAACATCAATTTGTTGTTCTTATTTTTCACGCCACTTACAATGCCTAAAAAAGTTAGGGTGCCTGAGAGCTGGAATCAGGACCCAATGACTGACACTGGCCCTCTCTTTCTCCCTTTTCACGCTGAATGGTCAATATTTTAGTATTGTCTTTTATATTTAGAATGCAAACATCCTGTCAGAGACAAGCTTTCTGGACTGTGTAGCACAACAGACTTGGGTGGAAGAGTGACTTCTTGCCACTGCTGCTCCCAGTGTGGGAAAGTACTAGAAGAGTACATGGTCTGACACCATAATATGCCCAGGGTTCCAAATTATTAACTTTTATTTGCTTGCTTGTAACATCTAGTAGCCCTCCTCAAAGATTCCTCTAATGATGAATTATAGCCCAGGGCTCTGAGTACAGAAAATGCAGAAAATGCCTTTCCCCAAGAAGCTGCCACAGAAAACTATCCCTAATGCGACCTCACTTGTGAGACTGGATGTATTCCAGCACAGGGGAGACCTTTGAATCTAAAATGTATATAAGCAGAAGTACACAAATCCAGTAGCAATACAGATCTTAAAAAACATCAGGACATTGTCTTTGCAAGAACAGTTCAAGAGCAGGACAGTTTATCATGGCTGCCCTGCCAAATATGGGAAGCTGTGAGCAACAGCAGCGCTTGGTAGGAGGCAACACAACTTGCTGGAGCCTTGGTTTGTGTGACAGAGCACCACATACGCTGATACCCATGGGGCTAACTAAGAGACTGCCTCTTAATGCATCCGTTCTGATAGAGCTTGCTTGCAAATATATTTAATTTTCAGTGTGGGAGATATGGTCTCTTATTTGTGATAGTGAAAACTCCTCTGGCGTTAAGAAGAAGCACCAACGCGTCTGCCCTGAAAGGCATCAAGGTATCTCTCAGTGCCTTGAGAAGGATTAAATATAAATGTCTGCTGATAAGTCTGCTGCCATGAGAAATCCAGCTGGGCTTCTACCTTCAGTTCTTATGTGCCCAAAAACAAAATATACCACAGCCTTAAACAATACTTTTACAGAGTACCAAACAGGATGAAAAAAAATAACACAGCTAAGAATAATTTCTACACTTTTAGCTGACTTTATTAAATGACAGATCTCCTGTACTGTAAAATGTATCAAAGATTTCCCGTCTGAAAAATGATGTAGATAAAGGTTGAATGCTAGCACTAATTGTACCTTGTTATGTTTGGGGCAACTGAAAAATGACTGAAAGAACAGCCAAGAAAAGCTGAGAAATCACTACCACAACTGATCTAATGATGTGATAAAGCATATATGAAACTGCTCGCAACTGGAAGACGCCTTTCACGGGTTTGATTTGTTGCCAAAAGGAGTAAACAATACAACAACTAAGGAAATACAAAAGCAATGAAGAATGTAATTTATCTGCTTCATGATCAATTTTCTGAAACAAGACATCTTGTGAAATACAGAAGTACCAGGTTCAAAGCAAAAAGAAACTCATAAATTGATTTGAACATTACTGCATGGAGAAAAAGGAATGGCAAATGATTTTTCCATACATATTGTGATTAGAAATTACATAATTTAAAATTATTTGATTAAAACCATATGAAAAAAATACAAATGGTTACAAAATTTGAACACCAGGGACTAAAACCCAAGAACATTAGCAGAAATTGATTTATTCCCTACGGCAGAGATGAACAACCCCTGGAATTCTAGGTGTACTTCTTGCTTGATCAGCTCCACTGTTTTCAGTGTTCACAGTTAGTTTTATAAAATAAACACCAAAACCCAAACTTTTTGTGTATCCAGACAGGATTGTTCTATCTTAGTTTCATGGAGAGTGCCCTTTTGATAGAATATTCTGTGTATTCTGTATGCTTTTAACTTATTGCCTGCAAACAGAGGACAAATCATAGCACTCTTGGAACAACTTTGTGTTATTCATTTTCTGCCACATGAACAATCATGTCTAATACATTCTTGTGCATCTTCTTTTGCTTCGTTTCACACTAGGCACTAGAATCTCACTATGCCAGGAAAAGCAGTTATAATATTTTTATCTCATTTTCTAGTTTCTTGCCACTGTGATTTTTTTCCTTTGTTTTCACTCGGTTCTGTGCGTTGTTAGAACATGGTTTTGTGCATAACTGTTATTGTACGCATGTGCATGCACAGCTGCTGTCCTTTCCACAAACACAGGCAGAAATCTGGGCTTCCACTTGTTGGTCACCTTGGCTTGGCTGCTACTGTTGGCTGATGTCTACATCTGTTACTGGAATGTAATATCAGGCTATCAGGCTGGTAAACCAGCTGTCATCAGGCTTGCTTGATGATACCTGTGAAGATATTTCCCAGGTCTTCTTTCCATAAGGTCAGAATTTAGAAGCATGGGTATTGGTAAATCCAATTATTCTTTGCTGCAAAATGGGTTGAAAATGTTTTTTGAAACTTCTGAGCTAAGCCCAGAGTAAGGGCTGCAAGAAGACAACAAGAGCATGTCAGGTGTACTTCTCATGTCTAGCAAGGAACAGAAGTGTGCCCAGAACTAGCTTTACTACTGATCAAAAGCAGCTGGGCTATCAGGTTTTAGTGTGCTGTAAGTGTGACAGATGCTTGCCAGGGAACTAAGCCTAGACTGTGATATCTCCAGGCCAAGAAGATCTTAAAAGCCCAGGGTCCGCACACTGAAGCTCAGTCCATGTTCATGGGAGGGAGCTGTAAAGGGCTATTTGTGTGTCATTAGTCGAAAAAAAGAGTAGTGTACTTCTGGGTACACTTCTGGGTACTTTAAAAAAAAGTTGAAGGTGTGTTTTGCAGAAACTTTCATTATTTGACTCATTCAAATCCTTATTTAATATTTCCATACTGAATGAATTTCTAGCAATTGCATCAAATATTGCATATGTCTGAAAGGACATTAAATATTAATATCAGGAAGACTGTTCTCTCTTTTTCCTCTTCTAAAGTTCTCTTTTGATTTACTGCTTTTTGTAGCCCCGAATGTAAATAGTGTCACAGCAAATAAGTGTTTAGTGTCTGTGAAGTTTATTCTATTGCTCTATTTAGGTTCTTAAGTCTGAGTTATAATGCATATAAATTAGTGGCCAGTGAGTGTTGTTTAATTATCTAGAATCCTTGTCATTGACAAAGTGACCTTTTCTGGCTTTCTTGCCAGGAAGAATTGAAGTTGTTATGCTAAACTCTGGACAATTTGATGTAAATATTTACCTACTCAATAAAGAGGTGCTAAAACTAATTCAGCCCCAGGATGTTAACTCCTGGAGATCACACAGGCTCCCATAGGAAGCCAACTTCATGTTACACAGGGAAACTTCAGATCTCACTGTAGTAAATGAACAGTTGCTCTAGCAAGGTGATGATAAGGAGAAGTTTGGACTTCATCATAAGCATGCCTGAGAAGAATTATACACACACACAGAGGGATCCACCTCTCTGTCTGTGCTCCCATATGGTGCCCATCACTGTGTGCTGTCTGACAGCGAATTTTTTTAGTTCTGAGAATTGAGGTCAATGCGAAGACATAGATCTCAACACCCACAGTCATCTAGTGCCATCTGAGCTGCTCTAAGGCATCCTGCCTGGCCTCCACCTGGAACTCCAGGAGTCCTGGAAGTTGTCTAGCACAGGAATATCTTAGCTAGGCTGGGGTGGGTCAAATGGGATGAGACACAGGTGTATGAACAACGGAATCAAGCCCTTATCCTCAGCAAGTCAGAATGATAAATATCTGCCCAAGGCCTGGAATTTTGTTTACATTTTCTGTCAAAATCAAGGTAGCATATAGCTGGTGATTTTCATTTCATCAGTTTTGTTTCTGCATTCCTCCTGTGAGGGACAAACTGACATAATATTTGACAAGATGAGTAATTTGTAGATCCTCTGTCTCTTCCAAGACATCGATAGGGTTTGCTGCTCGGGACAGTATCAGGTTCATTGGCTTCACATTGCTGCCAGAGAGCTGAAGGCACTCTCTGCTGGATGTCCATCACTCGTGATCACTGGAGCAACCAAGCTGTTTCCCAGAATGAGACAGTCAGTGCTATTGGATAGGAAAGGGCTTCAAGGCCTGTAGACTGTCAGACATCTATTTCTGGGCTCCCTGCCCATTCCCTCCTGACCCAGGAGTGATCAGGCTTTGCCCTTTGTAGTTGCCTAAGGCCAGTTCCTGCGCTCTGCAGTGCAGCACACAGCAGTCAAGCATTTGCAGGCCCATGGGGCTGCTGCTGGATAAGGCTCTTTGAACTTACACACCCTGCGCTTGACTTCCAGGCCCACCATCTGCATCACCCCAGGCAGCTCTGCTGCCTTTGAGGCAGAAGCCCAGCAAAGTCAGGGTCATCTACTTCCCTCAGGGGAGGGGACAGCTGCTACATTTGGTTTCCATCTGCTTCTCGGCCCCCCTGGTCACTGAACTCCACAGAAATGTAGCTGTTAAGTGTGGCCTTTCCAAAAATGTTTTCTCGCAAACATAGTGTAAAGAATTCCTGCTTGCTCCATGTTGTTAGCCCACTGCCGCCTCCGAGTGCAGGTTGCATACTGCTGGCTTGTGCTCCTGAACACCACATGAAGAAGAAGAGGACCACAAGGGCTTGCCAGGGCTGGATTTTCTGAAGGGACATGGTAAGAATAGCAGTACATCTCATGTGACATATTGTCTTCTAGAGTGTTTTGCAAAGCTTTAGGACACTACTGGGTGTGGGTTGCCCAGACTGAGTGTGGGGATGCCCTCAGAAAGGCTGCAGAGCTCCTCACGGTCAGGACTGACCCTGGCTCACTGCCTTGGGAAATCTCAGGACGTACCACAGGTAGTACAGAACAGAGTCAAAGGCTTTCATCTCCATAGCTGCCACTGGGAAAAGCATAGAAGACAGTGGAGAGGTAACCCTTAATGTCATCAGTCAGTGAGCAGGGACTACTGTGGTGTCATTTTGTAGAAGACAAAATGGGAGCAATGACTGTATCGTCAGCTCTGGGTAGACAGATGTGCTGTGGTCTGTGCTGCCATTGGTGCTCCCACATGGGATCATGGGGCCACGGGACAATTCAGGCTGGAGGGCACCCCAGGAGGTCTCCTGTCCAAGCTCCTGCTCAAAACACGGTCAAGCTATGAGGTTGGACCTGGTTGCTCAGGACTTTATCCAATTGGGTCTTGAAAACTTCTCTGGGCAACATGTTCACTTATACTTCCACCCATTATCATCCATCTTGGACAGATTAAAGTCAGGGTGGATACTTTTGTCTATGTTGAACTCATACGTTTCTTTAGAAGCACAGGCTTGTCCTGAAAGCTCTCATTTTTGCAGTAAAGAAACTGGGGAACAGAGAAATTAGTTTTGTCTCCAATAAATCGCAAAACATATCTGTATATTTGCTGTCTGCTGCAAATCAAGCACCAACACTGCCAAGATTATAAGGGAAAGTATATTTTCTCTTCACTTCTGTGAAAAAATATAGACAGAATTAAGGCAGATCTTCTGAGCTTAAGTCATTTCCAGCTTCTTCCAGGAGAGAAATATCCTAGCTTCCAGTTTCATCTTCCTAAAAGAGTGATATTTGCAGAGAATCATAGCAAGCCCTTTTCTGGGATTTTTGTTAGAAGCCAGTAGTAATCTGAAAAAGAAATGGTCTGACAATGAATATGTGTACACATATTTGGAATGCCAGAAACTGCTTTGCATATTTTTAAAAACACTCAGAGAAAAAGATTAGTGACTCTGTGTACCCCAGAACTGTCGCTGATCATACAAAGCAGAAGCGTCTGTTCAAATTTCAGATAAATACAACAACAAATAACAATAAAGGAGCAGGGACAGATCTTTAGCCTATGGTAAGAAACTATACCAATACTACTCATGATTTGTTTTTTGCTTGTCCTGAACTAGAAGTGGAAGATGAAGAATGCAGTCAACGGAAATTTGCTTTCGGGGGTTAATTTTCTTTCTTCATTCTTTGCAACAGAAAACGTGCTTTTACAAGACATCAAAATCACAAATTGACATAACCAGAGACAAGCTAAGTTATATCTCCAGAGAATCTGGCTCCACATGTCTCAGATTAGAGCTTCCATTCTGTGACACTCTCTCTCCTTTTTCCCTTGCTGTTATCTCCCTTGCTGTCTCTTGTCGGCTGCAGGAGGGAAACCAATGGCTCCGACCACCCACAGTGCTGCTTAGCAGCTATAAAACATAGGTCCCGAGAACCAAAATGCTTTTTCTCCAGCAGTGGCATCTCTTGTGGCTGGTCCTTCGGCTGGCATTAGGAACCAGGTCCGATGGCAGCCAGGAAATTTCTTTGAAAATGCGGAAGGACAACATCCTTGCAATGTTTCCCTCAGTGTGTTTCCTCTGGGGAATTTGCTACTCTGTTGTATGCACAAGAAGAGGATCTTATCGGAGGGTGTGTGGGGGGATATGTTCTCTGTTCAAGGCCCTAATGAGTCGGATTGAGCGTTCTCAGCACTTTATGGGAAAACAGCCATGGCCCACCTTGGCTTTTATGGGAGAAGAGGAATGTGAATTAAAAATTGAATTCACATAACATTGTGGGTGGCCTTCTCTGCTATGCGGAATATCTTTGTGTATGCTCATGTCTGCCATGACTTTGAGAAAAGAGCCCTTTACTTGTATAGCAACAAACTCATAAGTCAGAGTGTTTACATTCCTAAGTACTATATCATATTTCTCGACTAAGTTAATGAAACAAATTAAGGAAAACTTCACACAGATTCCTGTATTCACAGAAAATGGCAAAATTCTTACACATCCTGGTTACAGTGGTAGCTAAGGATGCTGAGCTTTATTTTCCATTTGCTAAAAATCATAAGCTGACTTGACTACTCTTGGCTTTTGTATCTCAGGGAATGGAGGATTAGGTTGTAGCGCTCTTTAAAACTACATCCCGCTTCTTTTAATTGTTCAAAAGTTACAGTTTTCAAAGTGACCTAATGGGTCAGCCAGCTTCACACGGACCTGACATATGTTTAAAGTTAAGAAAATGATTGATGGCAGCGTACTTTGAACACACGTTTTCCTGACTTGGGTCATTAAACAAATTAATAATTAAATTCATTCAATGAGAATGTTGTAAAAGCATAAACACATACATTTTTGCCATGCTGGCTTCTTAATGTGGTGTTCTCCAAAGAGATACATTGAGGTCTTAAAAATACCCTATTTATAGTCAGTGAAAGCTGTACAGAAGAGCTATTCACAGTAAGTGGGGCTGCACTTCTTCATTTATGTTTTATTTTTCTGATCTGTTTTAAAACACAACAAAAACAATGAAGTACCCATATCTGCACCTAAAGAAAAGAGTTTTCATGAAATACAAGCAGCTCTTGAATTTCAAAATGGCTTTGCATACCCATTTAATGGAGCTTTAAACTGGTTATGTATTCACTTGCTGTGGCAAGGCACCATGGATGAGATTTCAGCATACATATGAACAAATGTTATTCGGGAGATACTTACGCATTTACCTAATTATCCTTCTACAGCAAATACTTTGTTCAGGAAGGGGCCTCAGGAAGTTCCTCACCCATGAAGTCCTACTGACTGTAATGGATCAGGTCGTATGAGTAACTGATCTGAGTGTAAAGGCAGTTCAGAAACAGGCCTTTTAATATACTTTTTTAGTTGCTCATTTAAGAGTTTCACATTCATTCATGCAAATTTTCTACAGTATAGCAAATTTCAAAATTCATTCTGTATACAAATGAAAACTATGCAATATATTATACATATACACTGCAGATAATACGCTATGTTTTTCTTAGATAAATCCATAAATAAATCAGGTTTTGGATAAATTGAAATTTGAATATTTGGATATTTAAATAAGGATTTTTTTCCCCGTCAGCTCATTGATGTCTTACGCCAACTTTCTGTTGATATTTTATTTTTTTTACATATTCGTGACATAATTTACTTCATAAAAGTTGAACTTTGTCACATTGTTAGTCTTTCTATAACCTCTCTAATCTTTATCTAACAAAAATTACTGCTGAAGATTTATTGAAAACACTGACCAATACATAACGACAGGAAATATCATGTCTCTTAAAAATATTCCTCCAGATTCACCCTGCATCTGACTTAAAAAGAAACAATTGGATTCTAAACTATGCATAGTTTTAAGGGCTTACTCTTAGCATCCATTTTTAGAAATAGAGCACAATTTCTCCAGCTTTTTAAATAGCTGAGACTTAATGTGCCATAAAAACATACTGTAAATATTTCTGTTGCTGTAATGGTGTCTCTGTTACCACAAAGAGTTGCTAGGATATTATCTGTGTCAGGAAGTTTGTTGTGCCTTCATAAAGGAAAACCAACAGTCATTTTGATACATTATGCAAATAATATCCTGTTTTCTCAACAGATTCCTTTAGAGCAATCGAAAAAACTCCCAGCCTCTAAGCAGTGCTCATTTAGATTGCTGTATTCTGCTGTCAGTATCCATGCAAGCAATGCTTTTATTTTTTCTGCACTGATTACAGTTGTAAATAAACCTATGCTTAACTGAATTATGAGATAGAGATCATACTGTAAACATACCTATAGAAAGAATTTTCCAATTCAGAAATGGGAAAAACATTTAAAATGTTACAAATAAATCATACTTGTCATCAAAATAATATTTAGAAAAGACACTGTTAAACTGACTTCTGTTTAACTGACGGTTATCAAGCGTGACATACTTGACAGAGATGAGCAGACGCAGCAAAGTGCTGAAGTCAATAACTGCAAAAGGGAAACATGGCTGCAAAACTTTTGCTGACCCCTATGTATATGACATATTAAAAGAACGTTCTTAGAGTACCTATCATAAAAAGGGGAAGTTGTTTTCCCTTCAGACGCATCATTTCCTCTTGAGTTGCCTTTGAAGTTCCCAAGGCTTTTTTTCATTAGATCTGCAGCAAATCACCCCAGCCTAGCTTAACTCCAGGCAAGCCACAACTTTGCTGTGCTGCATTTGAGCATTGAAGAGTTAAAAAGAGAAAGTAAATTTTCTACAAACAGAAAATTAATTTCCCTGAACTTACTGCCTTAGAATCCAGATGGATCATTACATAAAGTAAAAAAAAAACCAAACAACAACCCAACATCAGTGGTGAAATGTTCACCTAGAAATACTAGCGATATTGAAAGGCTAGCAATGTCTGTTGGCCCGTTCACAAATATATAAGATAAAAAGTAACCGTGGACTTTGCTGCTTATTCGGGTCTTATTCTAAGCAATTCCTCTAATTCCTCACTCATATCTGTTCATTAATTTGTTCTTTGTTTACAACTGTTTGAATAAGGACAGAATGAAAGTTAAGTAAAGGCCTCCAGATTATGGCGATTGTCCCTTGTTACTGAAGACAGCTATGTCAGACTTTGAATAAACCTTTATGACACAAACTGTGGCCCAAACTTTAACCGAATGTACTTCACTTTTGTGGAGCTCAACAAGCCTTCAAGTTTGCTTGTGTTAATTGCTTGCATGCCTGTGCATTGCTTGGTGCTGGTGAAGGCTCCAAGTAGCGCAAGAGCTTTTAGTGCAGTGTTTCTGACCCAGCTGGGCGAGGAAATGTCAATACGACGGAAAGGTCTCATGAGATCTACAGTGTGAATTCCAGAGAAAAGTTATTCAAACGAGTATGAAGTGAATGATGCTAAACCTATTCAAGTTTGACTCCTTTCTAATGTGTTTTTGATGACAGTTTTTTGGGTAGAATCAGAAAAATGGAAAGGATGAAAGGAAGCATTTTTCTGGGATAATCCAAAGGGAACCTGTGGTAAATCTGGTTTTACACAGCACTGATTTAATTTTGAGCAATAGCACAGTGGACTCATTATATTTGTTCTTTATACAAAGGCAATTATGAAGAGGAATTGGACTTCCTCATCTTCATAAGGTTTTAGTGGCAGGCTTTTTATTTAATTATGCAGCAGTATGTTAGGAAAAATACCATGACCCTATATCCCAAATATATGTCCTAAATGCTTTTCAATTTAATGTCAGATGTAGAAAATTATTGCCTTGTGTTGGTATTATACAACTAATACTGATTTGCAAATCAGAATTATTTGGGTTTTAAAGCCGTTGCACAGGACATGCTTCAGAAGTGCAAGGAGAACACTGCAAAAGAGCTGGGATGTTCTTCCTGTTATTGAAAACCCAACTTCTCCTTGGTTTTAATAAATCCCACAGCTGGCCCTGAAGAAAGCAGTGCCAGCCCTGGTGGAGTTTTGAAACTTGATCAAATAGGGATGAAGTTTGTTCCAAGCCAGGCTGTGGACAGTGCACTGTGTAGGTACAAGAGCACCTTCTCCCCGCAAGACGTGCTCCTTATCTTTTGAAACTTATATCTGATCATCTGCTGCTTGCCTCCTCCATTGCAACTTCAGTTGCCAGCTGCTGAAGGGATTAATGCCATCAGCCTACTTGTCCTCCTGAGGGGTTGAGGCCAACGCTGGGTGCACCCTGGAGTATCCTGATCACAGGGTGCTGCTCCACAGCGCAGCCACAGTCCTTCTGTGCCATGAGAAACCTTCCAGTAGCTCCACTTGCCCAAGTGACCTAGGAGGCATTGTTAAAGTTAAGGATGAAAAATAAGTTAATTATTATTTCATCAAAGGAAAATCACTCTAAAGAAATAGTTAGGCTGGGAACTTGTGAGCACCTGGAAGTGCCAGGATTTGGCCTGACAAAGGCAGGAGCACTCAGACATGCATATGTCTGGGTACCTGCGCGTAGCACGCGTTCAGTACACGGTCTCTGATTCAATGTACTAGTTCAGCCTATAGAAAGCTTTGAAAAGGCAGTTTACTGGCTTTTCACTTTTTTAAAGATAAGCATTTCCCTTAAACTTGCACTTTTCTTTTCCAGTCCATGCTCCAGGATATTTCAGAACACTTACAAATAATTATGATTAAATGCTTTTTGAATTATGATAGTGCCTAGAGACAGCCCCCATTAACAAATAAGGTTTACAGAAATGCTGGCAACTTAGGGCAAATATTTTATGCTTAAAAGAACACTCCCTATAATGGAAAGATAAACTGGAAGTATTCTTTATCAGAACTGAATTTGTTTTACTTATTTCAAGAATGAGTAACATGTTACAAGCAGGTATTTAGCATTTATATCCCTAGATCTATTTACAAAAAAAGCTAAATACGAAGCATTTATTTTAAAACACGCATAGGAATGAAGATGGACCTGTGATGTACCCGAAGGCATACAAACCTATTTTTCTTCTGTTCTCTTTATCTAATATAGTAGTGGGGTGATAGCAGGGTGAGATAAAATATATATACTGGTGTCTTTAAACAAAAGGATTGTCTCACAGACAGGGAAATCAAGTATAAGAAGAGACTTTCTATTATAATTCAGATGTAGAAGCAGTTCACATTTGTAAAGGAGTTTGAATAATAGACGACAACAGTGTATACTGTTATTGTAGCATAGTTCACATAGCGTATAACTCATTTTAGCAGAGAATATATAAAGAACTATGATGTTCTAAGCCTAAAGGTTTTTAATAAAATCATTTAGTTTGAAGACTGAGAATAGAATGTGCTTTGAAGGATTAAAGTGAAGCAATAATATCATCACACTGAATATTATTTTCAGGGAGTCTAAATATTTCATCACTGTTAATTCCCACATAATATCTCTCATTTCTTTTAAATAGATGATCTATTTTTCATTATGTAAAAATTAGAAAATAGAGAAATAACTTGGGGCTTTTTTTCAGCTCTCCTGATCCATAATTCAGATAAAGGTTTTTTTTTTCTTTCCCCTTCTCTGTCCATATAAATATATACAATGAAAAACAGTTCCTGCTGCCTAATGCAATTTACTTGCCCAGCAGACAGTGGGGTGATATCGATGCATGTTATTACCAATATATAGATAGAGAGAGCTGAGACACGGTATACATCTTGCTTTACAAGTAACTATGTCATGAAGCGAATCCAGATCCTTCTGGCTGCTGTTTCTGCTGTTGTGCACTTTCCAACCAGTGACCTGGTGGTTAGTGCCATACCAGCTTTAACACTCTGTTTTCAGAAAGTCGTTCAAAGGACTGTTGGCTTGAAACACTTCCCAGCAAAAACTTCTCACACAACTCAAGAAAGGGAAAGCTTTGGAGTGTTTAATAAGCTAGATGAATCTTTTCCAATAAACTTAGCCATCAGCACGTTTCTTCCCCAGTTTAATCTCTTTCATATACTTCCCTTTACTTTTTCTTCACTTCCTTATCAAATCTTCGCATGAAGTTTAAAGAAAGGTAATATGAAGTGATTTTTAAGAAGATTTTGCACTTGGCAGTCATTGAACCAGATGGTCATGCCCTGTCTCTTATTTTAAGGAAAAACTCCCCATCATCTTCAATGAACTAAGATTAACATAAATATAGGTGCAATTCAGCTGTTTGCCGTCTATCTGCTCTCAGTAGTTACTATATACCAGCCTCCAGCCCTGTTCACCCAATATTCCTCTTCTACCAAGATGGCTCAGCACCTTTATTTTGGTTTAAAATGTGTGAAATCTTGATCCTGCAAAAGCAGAGAGTAAAATTGTGTGTTTCTCTAATAGGCTGAAACAAGTGTCCCAGCTCCTGGTGATACAATTCCCATTAAAATAAAAAACAAAGCTCAAACATCTGCTGAGGGGTAGAAGGACCTGACTGAATCTTAGGACCTGACTGCACCTTTTTGTAGTGGAAGATGTGTTGATCCTTTCTGAAAATGACGCTGTCAGCTGAAAGAGGGCATATTCACTTTGTCATGCTGGAAATGTTTTGTTTACTCTCGTAGAAAGTTTCTTCCATTTTAATAGCAGACCTTTTTTTTTTTCAAAAAAACCAATAATTCCTTAGTTTCCTGTTGAACCTGAAGCTGGCTGCAGTTCATTGTAGCAAGGCAGAAGATAAGGTAAGAACCTCGTGAGCAGAAAGGATGCTAGGGTGGGTGTAAGGATAGCTGCCTGAAATCACAGATTTCTTTTTTTACTGTCTGTGTTTTGCTTCTTTACTGTAAAGAGTGAAAATGATAATTAGAGCTGTTTGTATGTGAAATAAGTAAAACAAAATGTTCCCTTCTGCCAGCACACATGCTTGAAGTGTCATGTCTTGCAGACTTCCAGAGGAGAAGTTACTTGGCACCTCTAGTTAGTAACTGAAATGTCCACAGAAAGGAAAGGAGTTGAATTTGCCCCAGGACATTTATCCCTGTAGTGACTCAGCTGAAATCCGAAGGCTCTCACCAAACATGTCTGTAGCCTCTGTTTATGCCTTCTACTTTTGTGCGTTAGTCCTCTGAGGAGTGCAAATCCACTCGGAGGGCAAAGAGTGTTACCAAACACTTTGTTTGTTTTCATATAGTGTCTGCAGCACAGTGAGAAAGGCTGCAGCTCATCATCAGATCAAAAAATTTCCAAAACACAGTTATAGTAAGTCTTTCTAAATGAAGTAGATGCACATTCTCATTTCCCTAGGGAAACACACTTAAAAGGAGGTTTCTTTGCAGTGGGAAGAGAAGGATAATTTCTCGGGCACAGTAAATATAGAGAAAAGGGAACAATAACTGCCACCTAAGCTTCAAAATTTTTCTGTAGAGCAGTTTGCTATTAGATTTGTTGAATCCCAACTTCAGCTTATGAGCAATAGGTTCGACTGTAGGGTAAATACTTACATACTTATGGGATGATTTCTAAAAAGTCACAATGTCAGCATCTCCTTCTGCCTATATTGGTACATCTATAACAATGATGGTGCCAACTTCAAGACCAAACAACAAGGACTAAATACAGGAATCCATACTTGGACAACAGTTCTAACAATACTAATGTATTTTAAGTAAGTTCAGTAAGGAATTCATATTCATAATTTTATCTGTAATTGGTGTAAAGGGAAAATCTGAGCTATGTGAAGACTGACAGCAAAATACAAAAATAGATGGAACTTATCTAGTTTTACAGTTTCTCACCATCTAAAGAGGCAGACTTACAGCAAAAGTTTAGAAGAGTTGGTGAACCTCACAAGTAATCTGACTTTGGTTTTGAATTCTACAGCTGATTTGTCATCCAGGCTTGGAAAAAAGTGTGAATCATTGTGGCATATCTGGTAGCTCTTCAACACTAGGAAAAACCTGATGTGTATCAGTAGATGTAACACTGTCTTATTCTAGAGACATTGCCTGAGGTCCCATTGTGCTAGGTGCTGGATGTAGATATGTATGTTTTGGAAGATGCCCATGTGCTACAGAATTTCAAATACAAGTAGGCAAGACACAGAAAGGAAGCAAAACTACTTATTTTACAGATAGGGAATGGAAGTTCAAGGAAAGACCTGTTTAAATTCACATAGGAACCCTGTGCTGGACCCAAGAAGTGAACTCAATTTTACTGAGTCCTGGTCCAAAGCTCCTATCAGTCCCCCAACTCCTTATTTTTTTAATTAATAATAGTTCTCTTGAAATATTGTAATGAAAATGCTCAAATATGATTAGTGTTTCTGAGAAGGTACAATCTAAGCAGACCAAGAATAGAAAAAGATATAGGCACAGAGAGATACCAAAGGTCATACATTACGTGAATAACAGGAACAGGGTCCTCTGAGTACTACCCTGCTCTCCTTTTTCCTGCAGCTTTTGCTGTACTTTTAGGATTCCTTTGAGAATCAAGACATGGAAAATCCCATGGACTAGTACTTTGAGACAAGCATAAGATTCTTGAGAAGTCTGTGTACAAAAAAGGCCAGGTTTCATACAGTTTCATTCTAAATACTGATCATATTTTAGTACTACTTCATAAAAATTCAATTACTTTAATTCAGACCAAATTATACTCTAATGCAGCTACTTCATATACACTGTTTCCTGCAACCTGGGTGTTTTCAAAACACAGCACGTCTTGTGTTGATAGAACTCATGAAAACTAGTAAGCAATATTATAATCATAGAATCATAGAATCATTAAGGTTGGAAAAGGCTTCTAAGGTCAACATGTCCAACCATCACCCCAACACCACCATGCCTACTAAACCATGTCCTGAAGTGCCACATAGAAATGTTTTTTGAACACCTCCAGGGTTGGTGACTCAACCACTTCCCTGGGCAGCCTGTTCCCTTGGGTAAAGATCTTACAATTGGCCAGTCAAGCCTATAGCTTGCATTGGCTTTAGAAATGCTCCTGGGCTCTCAAGAGCAACTCCTACATGTCAACTGCTGTGAATAACGTCTTTGGCTAGAGTGATGCAGGAGATCCTCCCCTGCTGTGGTGGAGCTCTCTACAATGAGGGTAAAATTCACTTGCATAGAGAGCAAAGCTTCTTTGCATGTCACTCCAGATCCTGATGGAGCTCCAAAGGAGCTGGTGACCATCCTAAACATCATAATCTTCCAAACAAATTGCAGGGAACATGTCTTGGATGTTAATCTTTCTCTAATTTGCATACATAGCTCTATGCTCCTTTAGATACACATCGGTGTACATGTGTGTATATTATAAAATGTACTCCACTGTACACTCTTCTCCCACTGGAAAGGTGTATTTCTATACACTAGATCAGAGTCTATGATGTGCTGAATCCCACTGTTGCCACTGACTCACACTCCCAGGCAGAAGCTCTTCAGAAAGAAAATGAGAAAGAAGAGACCTCAGGGGGAAATGTCAGGGTAGTCATTTTCTCATAGGACTCTTCTTGGCAGCTGGAGATAGTGACTCTGTAATAACATGTTGAAGTTTTGAAGGGGGATTCCTCCAGAACGGAAATGTCCTTAGAAGGACCATTTCCCTAACTGTATTCAATCCTGTGGGAAACTGTTACCCTATGACGAGTTCTTCTAAACTAGATAGGATTTATATTTATTCCTAAATGAAGTTTTATTTTTGGCAACTCCCCCTCTGTGACTTGACATCCCAGAAACAAAACCCTTCAAATTCTCAGAAGCCAGAAACACTGCTGACAAAACTTACTCAGGACTGTCTTCATTAGCTCTACTCACTTCATAACATTTTCTTTCCATTCAGCTATTCCTTCTCTACTAATTCTGGAACAGCTGTTGTGTATACTAAAAATTTAAGACCATCTTGCTGGAGATATATAATCCAAATCAAGAGAAGCAAAGAAAAGAGCTATCTGCTTAACCTGACTATATTTCTATTTTATGAAGTTTGGATTTTGCATAATGAGGCTCAGAGACAGGTGCTGAGTAAATACTGTCTTGGAAAACAGCCCCAGTTTGCGGATTCAATTCTGAGTATATGTTGTGAGTTTTGGGGCACTTTAGTTTTATGTCTAGAAGATTTTATTCACTCCACAAAACTTCAGTTGTTATTTTCCTCGGTTACATGACTGTAACAGCTTATATTGCGTTGGGCTGCTTGTTCACAGGTTTTTTTCCTTCCTCTGAAGATCTTGCAATCTCAGTCTGAGATCTAAGAATGAGACTGGATTCATTCCTAATTGCACTCCCTCACGAGAAACAACAGATTTCCCAGCTTGCCCAGTGCCTTCAGTGATATTTCTTAATCCCATTAACACCTGGAACTCTATCAGCGTGAAGTGTATCCATATATATAATAGACCATTCTGCTGATTATGTGCAATGTACAGACAGATTCTAGCTCAATATTTTAGTTCTACTGGTTGTTCAGATTTGGCAGTGACAATGAATGGTAAAATCTGCTGATAATAGATGACGGGCAATTCCATGCACACACAGACAGAAGCTGACACTTTTCCAGACATTCAAAGCAGAAGCACAAGCTAATATTTTGTTCATTGCTTGCCCTATAAGGCTTCCAGTTTTCACACAAGAGTGAGAATTTGGTGACTCCTGGTGTTACATTTCCCACAGGACTCTTTTGCTGCGTACACTAACAGCTATTGGAAAAGCTGACAAACGGACAGCAATTCAGGAGTCTTTTAACTAAACAAGCGGAATTCTCTCCCAAGCGAGGGAATGCTAGTTAGGTACAGCTTCATGTCTTTTTGAGCACTAACTAGGAACAAGAGAGGTACTTTGCCAGCCCTCTGCCAAGTGAGGGGAAACGGGCCAGTGAGACGCTCCATAAATGATGTGCTCTGATGCCTGCCCCTGCGAGTGTGCCAGAGATTGCAAGGGCCTTGGAGAGGCAATTTGGATTGAATCTTCTAATGAAATGGGCACAAATCCTAGTGGAAAATGCTTTCACACTTCAAGTTTTGCATCTGAATTCCCATATTCCTACTGTCCTTTGTGTCAGAATTTAGCAAGGATGGGATTAGTTCCTGTATTACACATTGTCACACCAGATAATTACATTTTCGTGACCGTTATTTTCAGAAACAAAACTGAAAAATCTTTCTGAAATGAAACCAAACCACTCTTTAGTGCTTGCATTTAGCTCAGAGTTTAGAGTTCAAGTTTATACTATTAGACAGGTAATCTAGAGGTTTATGTTATAGACATGTTTTCTCATGCCTGTAAGTAGGCAAGACCAATTAACACAAGTTAAAATCATTTACAGCCCCTTGTCATTGTAATTGAACTTGGAAAAACAATGTTGAACTTAAAATTTTCAAAAATGTAAAGCATATTTCCATTTTACTTTGAAGAGTGTTGCTGTTTTTCATAACGATCTTGAATTGCTTGCCAGGTAGTAACACAGGCACTTACAGAGCTAGGTAGTGTCAAGTATGAACAATCTCTTGGCAGACTTGATCCCATACCCAAACCAGCAAGACACGTACAAATTTCAAGGAAAGATACAGTCTTTCCCTGAGTCAGAGCATGCCAGAATGGCTATTCTCTATATGGCCTTTGGCGTGATCCCGGGTCATCTGTGCAGGGACAAAAGGGAGCAAAGCTCAAATGCCAGTGCCTTAGTGCAGGGATCTGAAGGTGGTGAACTTTCTCCTTCCACAGTGCATGTGTACAGGTAGACCCCCCTCATTTAGTGCTGTAAAACTCAGTGAATATCATGCTGGTGGATTTTTACAGCACCTCAAACTGCGCTTTATATGAATCTTAGATGAGCAAAGTCCTATTGCGTAAATTCTCTCTCCTCTGTCTTCCACAACGGCTTCTTCACAGAATCACAGAATCACAGAATCACAGAATCACAGAATAGTAGGGGTTGGAAGGGACCTCTGTGGGTCATCTAGTCCAACCCCCTGCCCAAGCAGGGTCACCTACAGCAGGCTGCACAGGACCGCATCCAGGCAGGGCTTGAATATCTCCTCAGAAGGAGACTCCACAACCTCCCTGGGCAGCCTGGGCCAGGGCTCTGTTACCCTCAGAGGGAAGAAGTTCTTCCTCATGTTCACCTGGAACTTCCTCTGCTTCAGTTTGTGCCCGTTGCCCCTTGTCCTGTCGCTGGGCACCACTGAAAAGAGTTTGGCCCCATCCTCCTGACACCCACTCTGAAGATATTTACAGGCATTTCTAAGGTTCCCTCGCAGCCTTCTCTTCTCCAGGTTGAACAAGCCCAGCTCCCTCAGCCTTTCCTCATAGGAGAAATGCTCCAGTCCCCTCATCATCCTCGTAGCCTTCCGCTGGACTCTCTCCAGTAGCTCCTCATCTTTCTTGAACTGGGGAGCCCAGAACCGGACAGAGTACTCCAGATGGGGCCTCACTAGGGCAGAGTAGAGGGGGAGGAGAACCTCCCTTGACCTGCTGGCCACTTGTACATTTAGAACATATATGATACGTTCACATAAATATAGCCATACTTTTTTGTAATTTAACACCTCCAGAAACCAGACTTGCCACCCAACGCATGGGCAAGCATTGACACATGTCTTGTGAGCTCAGCTTCTTCCTCTTGAATGAAAGCCATTAACGTGTTGGGAAGTTACGTGGTGATTCATGTCTGAACACTGTAGACCAGGGCAGAGCTTTTAAATGCTATATCTATGTTTAGGCATAGATTGCAACAGATATCTAACCTGGAAATTGGGATGCAGAGCAATGTGAAAATTCTTACACAGACTAGCCTTCCAGTCACTGAATATTGCGTAATCGAAGATAAATAGAAATCTTGGTTATGAAGCTTAAAAAACCTCAGGGTGGAATGCTTGTTGAACATAATACTGTCTAATTTCTACTTTGTCAGCTGGAAAATTCATCTCCTCATTAAAAAAAGAAAGTGAAATAAACCAAAGTTTATGAAATGTATGTTTGCATTTAAAACTGTTTTGCTGTTCATTTTCAGATTACTTTGGAGACATGGCCTGTGTTGTAATACCACTTCCATTAAACATTGGAAGCTCAACTTTTTGCAAAAAAATTCACACAAACATTCTGCTCTTAATCCAAACAGAAGGGCTATGAACTGAACCTTCAAAAAGAAACTTTCAGTATTTGGCTTCTCAGCTCAGTAGCACCAATACGGCATGCCAACTATCACGCTCTGTAATTAATAATTGTTGTAAAAAAAGTCTTTAAGGCAGAATACCCACTGCATATAGCTTGTCTGCTTTTTTAACCAAATAAGGAAATAGGGCATTTCACTGTTTATAATAGCAACATGAAATACGATGTTTCAAACTGTTAAAGAAAACACATTTAAACTTTTCCTGCCCATTTCCAAGTTTCTTCAACTTCTAGAGAAAAAAAAAAAAAGCTGGCTACGATTCTCTGGCAGATTTATAGAAACCTCCATTTTTCACTTTTCCAAACACTTTAACAAAGCTTCAGAGATGAACAACATTATCACCCAGGTTCTGGCATTTATGCAAGGATTGTACACACTGTTCAGAAAGAATAAACACGCAAAAATCAATTCCAGGGAATGACAGAAAACGGAACTAATTAGAGACGCCCAAGCAAAAGAGATCATTTTCTAAGACAAACATGTCAATATTTATCACATAAATAAAGTTGGTGCTGTAGTGAATCTGGTGGTATTCATAAATATACATCTGGCAAAATAACATTTGGGTAATTATAAAATGAACACTAATAAAATTTGTATGAATGCTTAAGCCTTACACTAGATGACCCTCAAACTACTGCTTCAGCCTCTTATCAAAAATGAAACATTATATTGTCTGACATCATCCTGAAGTTCTTTAATGACCAAACATTTGTTACTTTTCCCGCTTACCATTGTAACTTTTTTGACTTAATCAGACTTGCTTTTGATTACAGCAGTGACAGGAGACAGATTCAGACCATGTAGTCCTCTCTTCAACATTTTTCTTTCCTACGTTTTTCTTAACCTGCAAGTCCAGTAGCTATAGAACAGAGCTACCTTGGGCTCTCCTGCTTGTGATCCCAGTCCTGTCTGGTGCCGATCACCCCTTCATCTTGCTGGAGGTTTTCTTGGCATCAGCCCCAGGCCAAAGCAGGTGAAACACATCCGCAGGCTTTTATTTCCTGCTACTAGTTCGCATTACGTTCTGAAGAGAAAAAGAGTGGGTTTTCACTCCCCAGAAACAAGGGCAATGAAGTGCACTTAGGACGAAATGGTGCGTCCTCAATCCTGCAAAGATCGCATGAGGTATTCTAATTTTTAAAGCTTTGCAGTGCTGAAGGTGATGCTGGTATAGTTCTGCCAAGTCAGGTTTTTCTCATCAGCTGCATGTTTGATGTCCAATAGCAGCAAAACTACGTGCCCTCAGCATGCAGAATCTACTCCCGGCACCTTCCTTTTTTCACAGCCAGGTTCTTTTAAGGTGAGGAGTACATGTTTCTTGCTACTCCATTTTGTTTCTAGCATGGTGTGCCACTGAAAGAGAGCCACCTGAAGAGGAGGCAATTACTGCCTCTGTCACTGGAAGTGGACTTCTGTGCACTGGTGCCAAATACAGCGGGATGAAAGTGGGGAGGAAAGATGTGTGTACAGATGTGTAGGAGTTTTGTGAGCTCTGTGCATTTCTGTATCCAGGTTAATCCTCTTTTTCTGATTACCTGGTGTATTTTATTGTCTAGTATATCTGAGATTTCTATCTGCTTTTGAGTTTTGCACATACAAAATGCATTCAGGAAACACTGATTCCTTTTAAACTACAGCTCCAGAGCTCATAAATAAAATTCAGCTTTGCCGGTCAAAGTTCCTTCTGTCTTCAATACAAGTTCAATATGCAAAACAAAGGGGAAATCTGAAGCAAACCTGCACAGCACAGATAAGAAAGAGCACTGTGGCTGGAAAGATTTACTTTGGAGTTTGTGAGTTTGGGTTTGGACTTCACTTTGTTAGCATTACCTTTATCACATCAACAGCCTCTTTCTATTTTTTCAATTGTCTTTAGTGGAAATTTAAATGTAACAGTAAGAAAAGCAGGTTTTATTCATCATTTGACTTTATTTCTACTAGGTTGGTTAGTGAGAGAATTTCCTGTCTGCAGGAAAGTTCCAGGCTTTGGAAAGAACACTTTATTTCAGGTTGAATGAAACATTATATGTCACAGTGGACACAGTGAATAAAATAAAGTTCAGGAAGTTTTGCATTGCTGCCTGAAAGGAAATTTTATCAGCCTTGACATTCATGTTGTTAGAAGTTTCACTGTTCACAATGGGGCATTTTCTAACTTTTCTGTGACTGTTTCCAATTCAGGCTCTTGTGCCACTTTCAGCGGCATGGTTATTCAGGATGTTATAAGTAGCCCTTAGCTCTCTCCCCTTTTCAGAGCTGCCGCCTGCTCTGCACCATCACCAGCTTGTGTGCTGTCGATTTATGAGATGGTCTCAGGAACTGATTCAACTGAAAACAAAAATGTCTTTGTTTTTTTCCCCACATTCTGTGAAGTTACCCGAGTAGTTTCTCACACACTTGCAGAGCCCTAGTGCAGAGGGAGTGAGTACAGCAATAAAAGGCCCAGGGACGTACAGGCAGAGGGATGGATTAAGCTGGTGTTGCCACCGAAATTCATTCATGGGGAACCATAATCATTGTATAATTTCATTATCATGTATGGACTACCTTGCTTCCCTAAAACATTGTATCCAAATCCCCAAAGAGTTGATTCGTATGTCTGAGAAAAAAAAATGAGGTATCATGCATGGATGAGAAACAGATGTTTTCTGTGAACGTCAAAAATTCCGGGACAGTTTTTGCAATGATAGAGATTGCTCTGGTGTCCTTGGCTGGCTTCCCTGGTGTTGTCACTTGTATTGTGTATTGTTTGGACACACTGCAGAGGTGGATGCTGCAGTCATGTTCAATGTAGGGCATCTGTCAAAGGCATCTCAGGACTCTAGGGCACACACATAGGGCACACACATCTATAGATGAAAGAAGAAAAGAACATAAATGACAGGAAGGCAAAAAGAATCATACATATTTATCTAAGGGAAAAAGAGGAGGTAAATGTGAAAACAACTGTAGAAATAATGACTTACAAAAAGTAAGCAAAACACGAGGATGCCAATGAATACCGATTACTGAAGCCCTGAACAACAGTGCCAGGTGATGATGGTTAGTTGGCAATTGTAGCAAACGAGCTGACTGTCGAATGTCCCAGCAGCATAAGACAGGAACAGTTCTGCTTGAAGTGACGTTGTGCAGTTCAGCACAAGTGAAACTTGAGCTTTTGCAAGTGCAGGAATGAACACCGCTACTAGCACACACAGACAAAAAATGCCTGTATCATAAACACAGTGGGAGCTGTGGCATAATGCAAGCAAAACCACTTTTGTTTTGGGAACTAAGTAAAAAGAAAGGGAGAAAAATTCGGCTTAGGCAACAGTTGGATACTCCTAAACTGACCTGCTCCTCTCCTCAGTTCCATTTCATCAACTGTTGAAGATTAAGTGACTGAAGAAAAAGCCCCTCTCACACACCTACAAACTTCTTAAACCAGAGACTTCCCTGATTTGAAGGGCTGGTAAGTGTGCAGCTGGAAGCCACAGTTGCTAAGGTTGGAAAAGCCGGGCTTTGGTCTCAAGGTTGCAGAAATAATGATCTTTTTTTGCTAGTAATTGGGCCTCTTGTCAGTAATGTACAAGTTAAACGTTTACATATAAGAACTAAAGCACTGAGAAGTTAGCTGCCTCATATTCACAAGGAAGGTAGTTAATGGTGTAAAAAGGATTCACATCTCTTGACTCTGTCTTCTGTGTTTTATCCACAAAACCATTTTTAAGTCACAGGATACTTCTGAGTTTACGGTGAATTTAAAGAATGCATTACATCTTCAACACATATATATTTACAAAGCCAAGAGTTCTCTCAATCTGGAAAGCTTTAATTAGCAGTGCTACCTACATGAAATAGGTAAGAAATAAGAAACAATATGTTCATGGCTACAAGCAATTATATTTTCCTGTTTACAAATTGGAGAGCACCCGAGCAAAGAAACTTAACAGCTGTGATTACATAGCAGTCCAGTTTATACTTGCCAGCAATTAATGCAGAGGGACTTCTAATCCAGTAGTGGCCTGCTCCTGCTCTCCCCAACCTTCCTGCAGCCCTTCTGCCTTTTGCTCTGCGCAACCACCTCTATCTTTGTTCTGGGACAGATAAATTTATATTGGAGGTTTCATGATCTGAAATCCACTAATAAATCCTTCCTAAGTGTGATAGGCAGCTGAACATGACAGTGAGCAGGCATTTCATAACCTATACGAGCATAGAGAATGGGAAAAATAATTCTGTGCAGGTCCAAACATGGTAAATTATCAGGAAAATCTTAACAGTGAGATCTGTGTCATTGTAGAACCATTTTCCCAAGCAGAATAATAGAAGCTTGAAACTTTCATACTTGGTTCATCATCATATGAGTGGTATAATTGTGCTGTGTATGGTATGACTACTTTGCTAAGCCATTTTAACTCTGTTTTGGGTTGTGCAGGGCTCAGCTGTGATTTTAAATGAGTGAAAACAGTTTAGCACTTGCAAAAAACATATTTCCTCCTCATGATTTTTACCTGCTGACTTCAGGGTCTCAACTAAATGAGCTGTCAGTTAGGGGAGTCTGCTTTGAGACCTCAGGTTCACCTGGAAAGCATTAATTCCTTTGAAAACTAGTTCAAATTATGTTTGTTTAGGCTGGGAAAAGGGAAGGGCTAGACAGATAATTACCTTGAGAATTAGAAGAACATAAAAAATCCAGGAAGAATGCACCTAAGAAAGCAGGAAACACCTAGGGAGGAAACCCAGTGTGCCTGAAGTCAAAGAAAAGAGAAATGGAAACGTTAGAAAACTACTCTGTCAAAACCATTCCCTGAAGTCCCCAAAGTGACTTGCTTTCATTCATTGCATCCTTCAAATTGTTCCTTTGATTTTAACTATCTTTTGTGAGCAACAGTGGGACAATGAATAGCAACTGATCTTTCACATACATAACCTTACAACTTGGCACAGGATCTTGCAGCGGGACCAGAAAAGCACAGCAGAACTTCAGCAGTTAGAAAGGGGCGCAGTCAGAGCTTAGACTGCCCTTCCACCACACCACAGCTCTGCTCTCAGGATTTACACGGTGTTGGGTCTTGTGCTCACCCTCAGCACTGGGGCTAATTCCACCTGTTTGTATGTGCAGATGCCCATATTTCAATAGATGGGATCACCCTACATTAAGAACTCTCGTATCTTAATTTATATTTCAAGTGTTCCTTTTTTCATCAGCTTTATTATGGAAACACAAAAAATCAAAAAAGGACTGGAAATTTGAGTAACACAAACATTAAAAAAAAAAAAGCTAAGCATCCTTTGGCTCACCTTTGGATTTTGAGGGGTATTTGGTATTTTTCTACTTAGAAGCTGGATTTACTTTTTATAAAACCAAGAAAATGGGATTCTACTTCCCGAGAGAACCACCTGCAGTCAGAAATAACCCAAATTCTAGCTAGCAGAAGAAATGAGGCAGCATGATATGCACATGCCAGGGACTACTTTCCCAGTCATTTCAGATGAAGGAATGATAAACCATTGCATTGCTTTCCTTTATTTTCAAAATCCGTCTCACTTGAGAAGGCTATCCAGAGTTGCAACAGATATTTTTGTGATTTACTGTACAAGAACAGTTTCTACCTTGCTCCACTAGCTTGTTGGTGCCCCCTTGTGTTTAGAAGAACATGATAAAGATCAATTGCATCTGTGAGTCAAATTCTAAGACACAAGATTCATGGAGAAGAACTTTAGCAACTGATAAATATATGAAATCTGATACTGCATCCGAATCCTGACAAAGGTATGAAAATAAGGGCAGAGGAAAAAACAATTTTTAAAAGCATTTTTAAGAACTGAAAACTGATCTCTAGCTTGTAAGTTTTCAGAATTGTTTTTACATATTTCCAGATGTTACCAAAACCATTCATAAATAAAAGGTATTTATAAGTTTATAGTAAGTGTATTTTTTAAAGTATTCAACAAATATTCAAAAATAACATTGACATTTCTTCTTTTTATTCTGTTCAGGATTATTATTCCCATGCATGTAATCAATAATTAAATAATACTCTTCATCATCTGATGGTGAAAGGTATCTGAGCACTTGTTTTCAGGTACCATTACTTTAAGGTGCATGGGTTGTTGGGCATGCAGGTTACACATGTGAGAAAGGAGCTGGAGCAGAATCAGCCACCAGAAAGTCTCTGACTGTGTCACTGATCCCTTTTCAGACTTTGGGCCAAGTACATCACTTCATAGCTGTCGATATCCTCATCTTCAGTGTATGTATTAGCGTCTTCCCACAGGAATTCAACCTGCTGTTAAGATAAAAGCACTGAGTAGAAGTCTTCTGGTTTTAATTTATCATTGAAATAGCTGATAAAACAGATTTTTAAAAAAAAAAGTGTCGTATGCGGTAGCTAATGACCAGACCTCCCCCTTATTCTTGTGCAGCAACACAGAATGGGGAAAAACACATGGTTTCAGTCCAGAATGAACACGGATGGATTTGGGTCACCAGGCATGTTGCCAAGCACATATTTTACTGTGGTCCTGGTTAACAGCAGAAAATTGCATCAATCAGGTCTGTTGCGACTTAGGAGGGTAGGACAAAGCATATCAGCAATGCAGCAGCTGAAAAAGAACTACCAGGCTATGGCATCAAGTTATTAGGAGAGCAGTGACCAGACACGGGTAGGGTGGGTGGCAACCACCCCAGCACAGTAGAAGAATCTAACAAATTTGCAGAGCTGTTGAAGGTCCTACGTTTTGAAAGGGAATATTCAAGAGATGAATTTGAGAAGAATATTAATAACCAGAAATTTGTGTGAATGTATCTATTTCACACTTTGACCTACATAAGCAATACCTTCCCAAAACCTCTCAATTCAGTTTTCATCTGTGATCAGCAAGAGGCTGCAGTGATTCGAGTTCTACTGAAAGGCAGCTCACCTCTGCAAGAAAACTCCTTAATGTGGTACCTCTGGGATCGCAGTCCTGACAAAAGTAGTACTGAAACACCCTTCCTTCTTTTCTTCAGATAGATGTCTCTTTGACAGTCTTGAGGATGAGCTACAAAAAATTCTCAAATAAGAGATTAACTACCAAGTGGTGCAATTAAAGAGATTTTTTAAGATTAGGTGGAGAAGGCGATGCTAAAGCTGAAGAAATGGCCTGGATGTCACACCTACCTTGACAGGCGGCAACAGCTAATTGGAGAAGTTCCACCTCGGTTTAGTCACAGTGAAGAAGACGCCATGAGTTTACAAACTTTTTGTATCAGTTTTATCCCTTCTTGTCCAGCCCTCTCCTCTTGTCACTCAGCCTAGCCCACAGTTACAGGCTTCTGCGTCACCTTGTTTGGCCTGACTTGCCACCCTGATTTATACCGGCGATGCTTTGAAGAAAGCAGAGACCTGGGCTGCGGGAACACACTGGACCCCTAGACAGACGCTTGATTTTAAAACATCAGTGTGTGCTACATGCTGTAAGCGATGCATTTTGCTGGTGCATTTGTGTACAATAACAACTGGCATGGCTTTGTTACTCTCAATTACCCAGCTGGATATAGACAAGCTAGCTATATTTACAGATCTGTTGCTGGAAAGTATGTGGTGTTCAGTCTGACCAGGAAACAGTCACTGCTGTGCTATTGTGTTTATATAGATTCGAAGCACAACGTAAAAATGTCTGTATTATTTCTTGGATCCATTTGATATTCAAAAGCACCTACATGAGGATGCAACCAGACCTGATTACCAAAACCAGCACGCATCTATTGCAGGTGATGCCTTGTCTTGCTAAGATCTGCATACCCTGTCCCAGATGGACGATTGCATATTGAAACCTTCTTCTTCAAAATTTTCTGTATTTCCTTCTGTTTTTCAATACCTGTCCTGCAGAAACACAGAGGTTTGAGGCTGGGAAAAGTGAACACAACTGTTTCTTTAACCAGCTCATCATCCTCAAAGTTTCTCGTGCGGGTCCTTGGATATTTGTGTTTTGGAAAATACTGGTGAATCTCTCCAAACCTGCTACTGACTCACAGCCCTGAGCTGGATTCTCAGCTCATTGTTCCCCGTTTCCAGGGAGTCTTCACAGAGGTTCTGACTGAATTCGTGATTCACATGTTTAAACCACAAACACCTTGGAGATATATTGTGGATGTTAAAATAGATAAGGTAACTGGTCTAAAAAAACCCAACAAACAGACCAAAAAACTAGCAAACACCTGTTACCAGTAGTTGTACCTGAGTATACGAAAGTAGAGAATTTAAACATACAATTCAGTGATAGTCATGTATGCAATTTCACTGCTAACATCTCACTTCCATGGAAAGACCATCAATTTCTGTATGTTACCTGGGAAATAACTGCTGTATGTAGACCACTGAGACCTGCACCATAGTAATTAAATTCTGAAAAAGCAGAGATCTGATAGTATGTAATATTATCCAAATATTAGTGTAACAGGTTCTCTGCTGTTATACTAGAATCTGGTACTGTTATAACTTCAAGTCTTCACTCATTTACACAAGTCCTAACTTGCTATTTTTCTGCAAAATAATGGTCTTAAATTGCCAGTTATGACTGCATAAAACACACTTGTGGCAGGATCACGTACACCAGCGGTGGCAGCAGCCTGGGCAGAGTTGATGGAGGCCTCAGCATCTTCCCAGCTGCGGCCATGCTGCCAACTGGAAACATGGGAGCAGACAGCTGGGAGCTGTGGAAGGGAGGGGGCCCTGGGCAGTCTCCGGGGAATAAAAAGGCTTTTGGCTTCTTCATTTATGGTGCCTGGGCTGGGTGCAGGAAAGGGAGGGCAGTCGGGGCTCCTGGTTGCCTAGGGGTGGGGTGGAGTGGGGTGGATGGGGAGCACAGTCCTCTGGTTTGGGACTGCAGCTGTGATCTCTCATCCTGGGGACAGGTGGCCACACAGAGGGGTTAGAAGCCCCAGCAGATCCTTTTGGAAGTGCTGGCAAATCTCTGAGCTTTTCTTTCTAATCTCCAGTGGATATCAACTCTTGAGCTCTTTTAGTGGCAGATCTGCTGATAGCTAATGCGGGTATGAGAGATTTTCAGTCCTGGCATCTGAAAACCATCGCTACTTGTGGCAAAACTCCCATTACTGTTAACGGAGTGTTTAAAGCTTGCGTCTTAGTGGGCTGCCAGCCTGTGCAGGATGCTATTTCTGCTGTTTCTCTGCCCTGTAGATGTCTTGTAGATGGCTGTAACACATGGGCTACACTCTTCCAGTATCCAAGCCACTTAAAGGGTATTAGTTTGCGTCATTGTTAGTGCCTCTTTATATCTTGCAAGAAAAGGCTTTGCTGCTTCCTTTATAAATGGTGCAACAATTGCAGGTTCAAAAAAGAAGTTATGGTGAACACCTAGACTAAATGTGTGTCGAGGGAGATGCTGGCTCCTATAAATGCAAAGAGTTGCAAGTCGAGTCACAGGTAAATACTTCATCCTTTTTTCCTCTGTGTGATTCAAATGACAGTAAAGCTATAAGAGTCACTTCTGGTATGCAATTTTCTTTTTTTAAACTTCTTTGCTTAAGACCAAAGATACCGAGGCAGGTCACAGCATGCAGCTGCAGTTTGCACACAGCAGCACTCTGGGCTGATTTTTGCTTTGGACACAAAGATACGGGAAAACTGTTCTTATGTTTCCTGTCCGGGTTACCTGAAGCTTCAGTTCGAGAAGGTAATCAATACTGCTGCTGCTAGCCACTTAGATCAAAGAGAAGGGAACATACACTTCCATGTCTAATGGAAATGGCCACGGATCGATGGACTTGCCCTGTAGAAAGAAGGGATTAAGATTAGGAAAAACTTGTTGAAGTAACAAAGACAATTTTAAGCACAGCCCCAGATTCCTACAGAAGCTTGAAACTAATGATGAAGAAGATCTTGTAAAAATAAGTCAAGAAAATTCAGATCAGTAGTAGCCTGTGTCCAGTTGAATTGGCTTTGGGATAGAAAGGGGGACTGGATCCAAAGACAGAGGGTTAAAAAAAACTGGAGTGGGCTGCGTTTCACTCCCCCACCCCTCTGGCCAGCACAGCTGGGCTAGCCATAGCTGTCATAATTTCCTTCCATCAGTAACAAGGGGAGAATCGGAGACCGACTGTGACTCACATGGTCTGAGTCAAATCTTCTCCTTTGCTGTTCCTGTGAACACAGTTTACAGCATCTTCTAATTTAATTTCAAAGTCCTGGCTGGGCTCTTGGGTGGTGTTACTTCCAACCATAAATTGCAGAGGGAAGAAGTGGGAGGTTCCTCTAACTTTTGTAAAATGACACTTGGAAACTTCGGCAGCATTAATGGGAAAACCCTGCGCACAGCCATAGCGGCTAATAGCAACTAGTGAGAGCGTTCCACGGGGACGTGAAAAGGAATAGTCTTCACACACACAGAAGTGGGGGGCGGTTGTCTGCTAATTTCTTCTTTTTTCTGCTTTTATGCAGAACTGCATTTTTCAGTTCTCTCACATTGTCTAAATTTGTGAAAATCAGTCATCCTAAATACTTATTCTTAATTTAGGGAATGTGTGGTGACCCCCAACCTGTTTCTGCCATTGGCACGGCAAAGACCTGCAAAGTAGTGGATGTTTTTCACCGCAGACATTGTTTGATTAAGTCCTTAAACTGCCTTCAGCTTTGAGCATGTATTTGGTGTGCTAGACATTACTATTTACAAACAGTAACATTTTTCTTACCCAGCTTTGGCAAAACGTTAAATCACACACACACACACACACACAAAAGCAGACACTGTTCACAGAAGTGATGTTCTAAGCATGCACAGAAGTACTTGCAAGATGGAGGCATTGATGAAATAATGCTTTTAGCAGTATCTGCTTAATAATTCCAACACAGAACTACGCTTGACCTAAATGAGTTCATAACAAATAAAATATTCTGTGCTTTAGGTACCTGACCTCTATACAAACGCTAAGCATTATACAGCTGAAAGGCTCGCCATACTCTGAGCTCCTTCTAGCCCAGGACCCAGTGTCTGTCAGTGGTAAGAAGCAAGGAAAGCAGATAAGAAACAGAACATCCCTCCCCACAAATGCCTTTCCAACAACCAGAGGCTTAAGAACTTACTGAGCTGAAAATTATAGCCAGGCTACTTTGCACAGTAGACACCATTGGACCTGTTTTTCATAAATGTTTCTCATCTCTTTTCAAAAAAAGCTGTGCTTCTGACTCCACTTGTATTGCATGAAAACATAACAATGCTCTGTATCCATAGTTTTGTTATATTTACTATTACTTAATAATTTACATAATAATCTTATGGTTTCAGTATATTATGTGGAAAAGAAAAATCTCCTCCTGTTTACATTAATCTTACCACCTGCTAATTTCTCTGGGTATGCCTTAGTTCTTATGTTGTGACTTTTCATTCCCTGTTTATTTTTCCCACATTGCCTGTGATTTTAGGGCACTCTGGAATCTGATTCTCTACCTCATGTACAACCCATCCATTAATATTTATTTTGCGTGTGCATCAACGACAGCCAGGGAGCGTGTCGTGCGTAGCGCCGAAGGCGAGGAGGCAGGGGTACGCTGCTGTTGCAGCCACGGCCAGGGGTTGTTTCACCACCATGTGATTGTGTTCGTGCCATTTCAGGCAGCTGCCAGGGATATGGGCTCTTATCTCTGGATGCCCCAGCCGAAAGGAGAGCTGGAGTGCATCCCTGCCTTCACTGTGTGCCCCTCAGAAGTGTAAAAGACTTCATAAAAATAGTTCAGAGGCAACGGCAAGGCAGAGAGGTGGGCGGTGGGCTGGTTGCTTTGTTTTGCCGTTTGGGATGGTGGGGCCAGCGTCACGCACGGGCATTTCCCCGGAGCGTGAGCACTCCCAACACCCGGAGCCTTCGCTCGGCTCCAAACCAGCGGAGCTCAGAACTGCATTCTTACTGTTGCAAAGGTACACAATACATTTTGCAGGAGCAGACTATAAACATTTCCAGCAGGCGTACTTACTATAGGTGTGGATGCCAAGCAGCACTGTCTCCTTCCTAATCGTTAAGAAGGCATTTTTGTTTTATTGCATAGACAGTAGAGTCCCCATCTCTTTACCATTCTTCTCACAAGTATGCGATGAGATGGCACAGTGGGTTTACCACACGCTAAGGAAGAAAACTGTAGCTGGAGCCTCTGCTTCCTATCAGCTCAACAGCCTATTTTAGCTCATGGGGCTCTTGAAAAGACAAATCATATTTCCTCTGCTCTTGTGCGCGGTCAGAGTCTGAGCAGTCCCACCGCTCAGTTCTGTCACTTCAGGTGCAAGAATGGCCCGGATGTTGATGCCAGTCTAATTAGAAAGTCCATATGCTGGCACAGTGAGGAGCCCGGGGAATACTGACCGGTAAATGAAATGGCGTGCAGGAGCGGTACAGAGCGATGGCGGTCAGGCAGCCTCTGTCCTGACGCGAGCTTTTCCCGTTATCTTTATAGCTCTCCCCAACAACGGGCTTCTCCAAAGCAGGTAAGGGATCTGCTAGAGTTCGTTGAGGGGAGTGGAAGAAAGCTTGTTGTGCTGCTGGGTGGAGGACAGCTTCCACAGCACACTGAGCTTTTTCCATTTCCACTCAAATCTGGGCCATGTCAGCCCAGGACCTTCTAAATTAATACCAGGCAATTAATGTATTTTAGTTTTCAGGACACTTTAAAAATAAATGATTGCCCATTAACACTGAAACACCTGGAATAAGGCAGTAACGATAGCTTTATTTGTAATTTTTTCCACGCGTGGGACTGGAATACAAGCTTAATTTTCAAAATCCTGCTTGTCAGACTAAAACTTCCTAGAGCTTGTTACAAAATGACATCACTGATGAGCTGGGCTTTCGGTAAAGAACTACCTGCAGAAAAGGCAGCCCTTTGGTGACGGAGGCGCACACTGTGCCTGCCCTGTGCGCGCGTCCGTCTGGGCTGGGTTCCCACCCCGGCTGTGGTCAGCGGTTTCTTACGGAGCTTGCGGTCATTACGAGATGGGATACTGGAATCCAGCATTATTTCCAGATTTCTTTGTGTTTCACATTCATTAAACAAATATATATGTTGGTCTTGTGCCCACATTTGGTTCTGTTGCAAATCTCCGTCCAAAATAAATTAATTTTAGGCAAAGGAAAAAGAGCCCGCTCCCAAGTGCCTTTGGTCCCCAGCTAAGCAAGCCTGTAAGCAAGGCTTTGGTTCAACACAATCTACTTGCCTGCTCTTCTCCTAATCATAAAATAAGTGATGTGGATTTTAAAAATAGTCGAAATCTATACTGTCTGAAAAAAATACAAAAGTGAAAAGGAGTAAAAAGATATGAAATGCAGCCTAAAAGCATCCCAACTCAGTTACAAAGTCTCTCGGGTTTATATTCCACGAAAGAAAAGTCTACACGCATAAATTGCCTTGTTTATATATTTATCTCTACGGGTTTGCCGTCCCTCGTGTCAGATCTCCAACCACACCAGGAAAGATGCTTTTACAACTATAAGATACAGTCCCACAGAGACACCGGAGCCGTAACCTGCTATCTTTGTGGTAACAGAGGAGAGCTGAGAGTGGAATTGGGGCCGTGATCTGAGCAGGAGCCGTGCCTGCTCGCTGTCACGCAGCGGGGAGCCCCGTGCTACCCCCAGTGGTGCTGGGCACCCCATTTTCTGAGCAAGAGGAGGCCGCTCAGCCCCCCAGGCCATCTCCCTTGTAGCCTGGGGGTAAGCACCCCCAGCAAGCTGCCACGGCTCAGCGATGTTCCTTTTGTGGGGGACGGGGAAGGACCTGGGTGCAGCGGGAGCAGGGCAGTGCCCGGAGCTTGCCCTCCTCGTACAGCGATCGTGGGGTACCCAGAGGCTGCCTGCCAGAAGCCGGGAAGCCCGCTGAGCCTTCCTCCTTCTGGCAGGGCCCCTGCACGCTTCTGTCTTTGCATTTTTGAGGGTTAAGCGCTTGTCTCGGATTAAAAAAAAAAGGGAAAGCAGTCAGAGAATGGCGCAGATAAATAGGACAAGGGGGAATGGCTGTACACTAAAAGAGGACAGATTTAGATTAGATATGAGGAAGAAATTCTTCACCATGAGGGTGGTGAAACACTGGCACAGGTTGCCCAGAGAAGCTGTGGCTGCCCCGTCCCTGGCAGTGTTCAAGGCCAGGTTGGATGGGGCTTGGAGCAACCTGGTCTGGTGGAAGGTGTCCCTGCTCATGGCAGGGGGGCTGGAACCAGATGATGTTTAAGGTCCCTTCCAGCCCAAACCATCCTATGATTCTATGAAATCTGCGCAGCTTTGCCAGAGTGGGCGTCTGCAGCACAGCACGGGGTCGGGCAGCAGGTTTGGAGAAGCCCAGGGAATCCCTGCGGGGCACCGGTGAGGGGTTTAAGTCCCCGGAGCTGAATAAGCCTGGAATGCTGTTCAAAATCCCGGGCAAACACCGCAGCCACCCAGCTGGAGGTGAAACGAGCCAGCGGTGGCTTTTTTACACCTCGTGTTTCTCCAAGAAAGAAAAATAAAGTAATAAATAGGTGACCTGGCAGCACCCCGCGAGGGCCCGGGGCTGCTGGTGCGGACGGTGGTACTCAGAGCCCCCCCCTCACGGACCTGGCCCGGGGAGACAGAGGCACAGCTCCCCCCGGGCAAGGGGGCCCGGGCTGCTCCCACGGGGATGGGGGCAAACGCGGTCACACACACACCGGGGGGGGGGGAGGCGATCACCGGCAACTCCCGCCCCGTCCCGCGGCCGTCCCGCGGGCGCGCAGGGCGCGCTGACCTTTCGCGGGCGCGCTGCCCGCCGCCCCCCCCGCCCCCCCCCCCGGCAGCTGCCGCCGTCGCTCCGGCGCCCAAGGTCAGCGCAGCCGCGGCCCCGCTCCCGCCGCCCGGCCGCAGGTAGGCGCGGAGCCGGGCGCAGCGTGCGCGGGGGCGGCGGGGAGGGAGCGGGGAGCGGCGGCGTCACCGGGAGGGCCGGCTCCCCGCGGAGGGCCGCGCTCCGGCGGGCCGGGCCGCCGCCCGGCGCCCGTATTTAAAGTGAGCCCGGGGGGCGGCGGGGAGCTGCGCGGTGCCGCTCGCCGGATGAACGCGCCCTGCCCGAGGAAAGCGACGGGAGGGTGCGGGGAGGGGGGACGGGGAGGAGGAGGAGGAGGCGGGATTCTGGCGGGGTGAGTTCGGTGCCGAACGGCTGCGGGGCTCGGGCGGGCGATGGAGAAGGATGAGATCCACCTGCACAGGCTGCCGGCCGCAGCGCACTGGGGACCGCGTAAGTTCCGCGGCGGGGAAGGCGCGGGGATGGGGTGCGCTCTGTCCCGGCGGGGGGACGGGCTCCGGGTGCCCCGGTGAGGGATTTACTATCAGCCTTTCATCGAGCCGTTTTAAAAATCCGGGAATAATCTCCGCAAAGTACCGGTGAAATGAAACAGCCGTCTCCCATCTTCCCCCCCCAAAGCAGAAACCAGTGTAAAGTCCTTTTTACCTTCTTTAATATAGTAATTAAAAGCTCGTCTAACCTCGGGAAGCCAATCTAATGATGAAATATTGCTGGAGTGCAAAGTATGGGGGATAAATCCTTGAGCTGATGGTTGCTGCTAATTCGCAGTGTCTGTGGAAGACAAGAGAAAAAAAAAAAAAAAGGTCTTACAGAATGAAATGGGTCTGTCTCAGATTGAGCCAGGTCTGTAAAAACATTACTGACTATCATGTATCTCCGTATCATTAACTAATGTGTGCAGCAAAATAAATTATATATATTGGAAGGGGAAAATACATTCCTTGGCTGAGAAGTTGCAGAATGTTTAGAGCCAAAGAGCAGATCGTTTCAATGGTAGGGGGTGGGAATTTCCTTGGCTTCCCTCTGGAAATAAATCACAGCTCGGTGTCTGTGTGCATGCATGTGCGCCCACGTACGCGTTTGTACAAAACCTTTACGCGCACACTGTGTATATAAAACCTTCACGCACACGCATCGCAACACAAATTTTACAAGCGCTATTTACTGAACGCATTTTTCTACCGGTTTAGAGACAATAAAACTAGAACTGAGATGCTAACCAGGAACGTACTGGAACACACTTGATTATCCAGCTGAATTGTATACAAATGAAGTAAATTTAGCATGGCACCATTTATAAATTCCATGCTTTACAATCAAAATTCCAAATCTAACTGTTTGCAGCTAAGAATAGCACGGGGAGCCCTTTTCTGTACTCCCACTTTTTGGATTCCCATGAAAACCGTTATCCTAGAGTTGACTCATTAAATGGCCAAATATTTCACTGGAGTTCAGCCCATTTCTAAAAGAAATGCTGTATGCTCATCAAACCATAGGCTAGCCAGAGGGCTCAGAATGAGAAGAAAACTATTTCTTTAATGTCTGACAGAAAACAGCTGGGCTTTATACCTGAATACCAGGGGACGGGGTTTCTGTATGCCATTGATTGTCCCACGTTAACTTTTTTATGAAAATGAGGAGGAGCTTGAACTTTATAAAACTCTGAGATGAAATGCAGGTAAAGCATGGGCAGCTGAAGTGTTATCGCAGTGCATGAACAGAGATATCGGCACGAGGACGGAAGGGTAAAATGGCACTAGAAAGCTCTACCATTACTCATGGGGCAGGTGGCAATTTGTCATGAGGTAATCGCAGTGACAGGGTGAGAGTCCTGAGAAATTGTTTGAGGAGCTCTTTATCTTTGCGAAACTTTACATAGTATTTTACGGTGGCATTCTCTTTGCTGAATCGCGCATTAGCAGCACGAACACTGTGTGCCAGCTGCACTAAGGAGTTCTAGGAGCAGTTTTGTTCTCGGAAGCGCATGTTTGTATTTCTATTGATAACCTATCCAAAAGAGCTTGTTTGTAAAAGCTGTTTATAAGATGACACTGCTGTCTAATTACATAGCAGATCCATGTATTGCGGTACAAATCCTATGCAGTTCTGCAGGAACTTTTGCTTTAGTGCAGGAGAGAGATGCGGAGACCGATCTGTGATGTTTTTACATGGTCTTCACAGGGAGACAAGCCTCCTGCAGACAGCTAAGGGAACTTGCTTTCTACAAGGAGTTAGGGAAAAGTTGAGGTCAGCGCGAGGACGACAGAAGACAGGGAAACGAAGAGGAGTCTGTGCTCCCCTTAGCTCTGGGTAAATACTGTCAGTCACCTACATCCAAAGTACTATTTTACTTTCTGCTAGCAAGGAAAGAAGTGACCTCAGTACATTATTTTTGGCTCTTTCGGAGGCATGAAAGGACAGGTGTCATCAGCTACATCTGTGCCCTAAGGACCCAGACACCGCAGCTGATGGCTGCCAGCTCATTTTATGCCGATTCCTTCCTTGTGTTCTGGGGTAACGAGTGCCCCTAATGAAGAAGGGGTGAGGGTCAGAATTGGGGTGGAGTCTGGGGAAAGCTACTGGCATGTTGGCTGCTAAAAGGACTGCCGTGATACCCTGTCACTTCAGAGAAAGTCTTAGAGGCACTGGGACGAGTGCTCAGCACTAAGCACAGGATCAGGGATCAAGCCTTTCCCCTCTGCGTTTCAGCAATCAAAAATTCCACGAGCAAACATTTGACCCCTTTGAAAACCATGTTTTTTGTCACTGACTTAACTGTCATAAGACTATTGCCCCAGAAAATGAAATGTGTTCCCCTTTTTCTCTGGAAGACATTGTTGAAGCCGGAGCTGGGACTTCCAGCACGGCTCCGCAGGTTTCTCGTATGTATTACCCTGCTCCCCGTGGTAGCACTGCAGCTATTTCCATTAACAGTGAAAATGATGAAGCGTATTAAGCTAATAATTAATCAGAGATGACAAGGGACTAATAACTGTATTGATTTAATTAGGACTTCTTTTCCAGCTCTGTAACTTGCAGTCACGCACATCATTAACTTAATATTTTAATTTGTAGTAATAACTTATTAATTTCTGGGGCTGAGCACATGCGCAGCGGAAGCTGCAGCTCTGACTTTGTGCTGGACTGCAGGCTTCTGCCTCGGGCCGCCGAATAGCTGCGGGAAGCCTGCCTTGTCCTGTACGAGACTGACAGCAAGCAGGGCAGTTTGTCCGTCCCCGAGAACTCTTGCAGAGCACTGAGGTTGGTGGGAAATGGGGCATTGCGGAGTCAGATGTGGTGGACGTGCCGGTAAGGTACGTGTAGCTTTATGGCTACACGCTGTGGTTCTACGGGTGTGACATGAAATATGGGGTAAAAGTAGCATGCCAAAACAGAAGGCAGGAGAGTAACCCTGGGAAGTAGCAGTATATGTTGGCATCAGGAAGGGGAAAATGTGCCTTTCAGTTTTAATTACACCCTTTGGATTCTGGCGATTTTGAGAATAGGAAATGCTTGGGGACGTGCTGTGGTTGGAAAATCAGGCTCGCTTTAAATTAGGATCGCTTTGGGGAAAAGGGAGAAAGGAAGGGACTGTAACAGGCGTGACAAACTTCAGGACTTCACTGTGTGAAAGGGCGGGTGCGAAGTTAGCTCATCCTCCCCCCCTGTTTTAGTGGGGATGCTTAGCACTCACTGGGGCACGCTTGGCATCTCACGCAGCTGGGTCCTCAGCAAGCCACCTTCTGATACCCTGAGACTTCTCCAGGAGGCCAAGGAGGGAGAAGCTGTTCTCCCTGAGAACGTGGTGCTAAATACATGGCTGTACTGCACTGCACAGCAAGGTCTGCGACTTCTTGGGAAAAAGATCCCGGTAGCCTCCGCATTGAGCTCCGTATCCTGCTCGGTATGCTCAAGGTACTTGTAAATCTTTGCGCCGTACTGTCAGAAGGCTGAATCCTCTGCTATATCTTCATTTGCTGCAGAGGGCAGTCAGCACAGGGAGGAGATCTGAGCAGGCTTCAGAGGAGGGCCTGCCGAAAGTCCTTGGCATTGTCCTTCGGCAAGATGATGGGGAGTTGGAGGTACTTGAGCTATCAAACATTCATTTCATGTAGAGTTGTTGAGTGACTGTGTGGGCAGACCGTTAGACTGATGAGCTCTGTGAACAGAAGCCACCTCTTCTTTTATTTCCTGCAAGCGTTTTCAGGGATTCTGAAGAAGTACTTCTTGCACACATCCTCGTATTTTATTATACAAGCCAAGTTAGTGATAGTGGCATGAAATAGTTCTGCTTACTTTCAGAGTCTACAAAAGCAGTTTATCTTGGGACAGTGTGTGCGGGTACGGGGATACTCACCTTCCCGACCTCACCCGTGTTTGCTGCCAAACTGGAGATGATGGCAGGACTCGCAGTTCTGTCGTAGGTACAAACCCTGAGAGGGACTTTACAAATGACAAATTTTCAGGAGTTGGCAGCCTACACACCTCGCTGAGACCCTATCCTGGTGTTATTTTCAGTGGTGCTAAGTCATCTTGTGCCAGCTGTTAGATCCAAGTAACATAACGGAGTAACGTGAATAACAGTGCACAACTTTTTTTCCGGTACTTTTGAAGAGCAAAAAGGTAGTGGTGTCTCCGTCGTCGCTGCGAGGTAATTTATGGTAAATACAGGCCTTTTAGAAACAACCGCAATGGCTGCCTTGCTTGGGAGGCTCTCAGTGCGCAGGAAGCAAAGCTCCTCGTGCTGGGTTGCATTAGTCACCGCCGATGCTTCATCGGCTAGCCCACATGCCCTCAAGGGAGATGGAGTTTTATTTATTTGGTTTAGCCTTTGATTTATATCCCTCATCCCTCTATTTCTGAAAGTAGTACTGCATCCTGGTGGGAGGGCCAGCCCTTCTCCCTGCCCCGTAACCTCCCCGTACCCGTTAGCCTTTGTCTGCAGACAGCTGACCCGCGCCCCTGCGTGCATCCTCGCTTCTCGCTTGTTCTGTTCCTTTGTGCTGCGCCGCGTGTTCTGCCGTTTCAGCTGGCTTTGTTCCTTCCCGTGTCTTGTCCCCAGAGCAGCGTTGCCTCTCCTCTGTGGCTGGCCCGCATGCTGGTGTTTTCTTTCTTCTTCAGACTCCCCCAGTCCACATCTTTCAACCTTCTACTGGCGGTCTGTCCTTCCAGCCACTACGGAAACTATTTCCAGATTTGAACTGATAAAAAGAGAGTAGTAACGCTAGATCCAGTGCCATTCCTCTTCAGTGTCTTTGCCTGCTTACCTTATCTGCATATCTGATTTATTCTTGGCAGCTCTGCGTCTGTGCTAGGACCTGGATGTACATTCTTATTCCTATGAGTGGTGCATTAATAATCTGTATAATCACTGAAATGTCCTCTCAGGCTGCAGCTCTCAAAAACAGAACCTTTTCTTTAACTGACACAAACACCTATGACTTTTTGCACACGACTGTAAGTGCTCTGAGGGAGTTTTAAAATCTGAAATCTTATGAAAAGGCTAGGTGGTTTGCAGGCACTAACTGATCTTTTTGTATCTTATAAATTATTTAACTTATATCATGACATCTGTGATTACAAGTTATGTGTTCCTGGCTCCCAGTCCTGTGGTCTTACCTCTCCCTCTATTTGTATCCTGCGTAGGGAGAAACTTGATGAGTATGTACTAAAATGAGAAAAAATCTTTGTTTTCTAAACACATTGCAAATATTTGTTGCCTTTTGTACGTCTTCATTGACGTCAGCTGATGTCCTGCTTGCAGAACAAACTTGGAATATGCAATAGGAATCTGTGTGTTGATAACTAAGGTTCACTAAGAAAAATTCTGTCCAGGGAGAGAGAAACACATTTTGCAGCACTCAGTAAAAAAGCGAAAAGCTTGGCAAATAAATTACATTTCCAGTGCAGACTCAGGACACATTTTTCAAAAGTGAGCAGGAAAAGTGAACAGATACTGACTTCAGCAATATTGTAGAGGTAAAAGTAATGAACACAGAGTCCTCTGATACGTTTTAAAACTCTTCTTTTTAAACATGATATTGTGGGAATTTTATAATTGTTCTTAAGAAGAGGAACAAGAGCCAAGGTGGAAGTTTCAGGGCTGAGCATCACTCAAAGTTTTCGATTTTACTGCTTTGAAGTAAGGAAAGCGGCAAAAATGAGCCCAGCGCAGCATTAACAAAGAAAAACCAACTCTGTGTTGATGTCCGATCGTTTGTGCCATAGCATCTTGGCTGACGATGTACCGCAAGATATGTCAATGAACATGCTTTGCAATTCTTCCCGGATTTTGGCAGGAAAGATTCAAAACATGGTATGACTTGATGCTTGTGGTATGACTGCCCAGAAGAAATCTACTGCGGACTGCACAAGATGGAAGCAGTTATGCAAATACCATTAAATTCATCACAGGGTGTTGCGGCGCTGTTGTCCTGAAAAGGTTTTCTGCTGCTGGATGCGAGCTATTTTGGCAACCCAGCAAGAGGAGGAAGAAGGGTTGTGTGGGCGTACTGTGTTTGCCCCTGTGTTTTGGGGAGCTGAGCACCCAGCTCCATGCGAAATCACCTATTAGGTTTTGGGTAGCATCTGTGTGGTCTGTTTATGTGGAGAAGCTGATTTAGACCTCGAGACCTTTTCTCTGGTGTTCAGCCTGGTGCAGACACTGTTGGTTGAAGGTCTGTTTGGGATGTACCGGCTGGTTCCGTGGCGTATCTGAAGGGAGGTATCAGCTGTTATGACCACTGAAAGGGTAAGGCTAAGCAGATCGCGTCGAAGCAGCTACGGCACGTGTGGTGAAAGCAGCCTTTCCCGAGGCTCGCTAGTGGAAACTACTACATGATTGTCTGTATCCTGTGTTCCTGGCACCGAGTCTGAGACTGGTCCTAAAGAAGGAAAATGGTTCTCTGTGTGTAGTCTGAACGCTGGTATGCGGTCAGCAAACCTCATCCAGATGCTTGTATCTTGCTGCATACTTTCAAATGTTCTTTTTCTGATGAATGGCAAGAACAGGTTTCTAAAAATAAATTAATAGTTTTCCCTTTTTACTTCCTGTGACTTAATATACTTTATTTATCTATATAGCTACTAGTCATCGTCATTCTTCAGCTCACAAGAGTATAAACAGAAATGAGCCTGAGTCACAAAGGATATGGAGCCAGGCTTTTTCCAGGTTTTCAGCTAGGTGTAGGTGTTGCAGCCCAGGGCTGGTGGAGGGCGAGGCTCTGGGGTTGTGCCTCAGTGGCCTTGCCCATGAAATGGGCAGCAGGGAGGTGAAAGCCTGCCTGCTGCCGCTTTCTGCGTCTGCTTCCAAGGCGGTAAGACCTTGCAGCTCTGTGCAAAGAGTTAAAAAAGTAAATTTAAAAGAGTGGATTTTGGGCGTTAGTTTATCGGTAAAATAATAAAACCCGAGTGAGATTCCAGTTAATTATTCCTCTCACACTACTCCTAAGGTTGGTCAGGCCAACATCCAAAGCAACAGTTACTTCATTTAATCAGCTCAAGCAACATACTTTAACACATTTAGTCTCCTAGGGTATATAGTCAATTCACCATGCTGCTGACACTGTGCCCCACACTGATCATAAACTTGAACCAGACAGATGTGAAAAGAAATTAGTGTTATTGGGGTTTTTAGGAAATGGTCTCCTTTCTGTGGCGATTGCCTGCTAAAATGTAAGGCTGCGCTGTACGATGATAGCAGAACACGCTATAATTGTGTTTACTCATTAGAAATGTGAAGTATCTGACCTAAAACATGCATCATTTCCCTCCCCAGAACATACCTTGGGAGTACCTCTCTTTGTTGCGAAGCAGCACATCTGTATGCTGTAATGTATGTTAAATGGGAAAGCCACCTTATAAGGTATACTGGACAGTATGGATTTGTGCTGTCTGGAGCTCTGTGTATACACACAGCTGTGTGTTCAGGTCTGGCTAACAGGACTGACTTTGTGTCCTGTGGGGGAAGGGGACGTGCTAACAAACAGAATAATGCAGAGTGAGTGTCAACATATTCCAGTTTTTTATCAGCATGACTGATTGTGTAGAGGGTGTGAACTGAGTAATCCTTAACTTTCATTTCAAGTTATTAAATGCATTCAGTTCAGCTCTACTAAAAGTCTGTGCAGTATATTGGAATATGTCACATTTGATGATATATGGAGTGGAATATAACAGAAGATTCCCCCCATACACACACTATTCATGTATCTTTTCTGATTTTGCCAATACATATTTTTCACGTTTTCATGTGCTCCATATCTGTTTTGCTTCTTATGGGTAGCTTTGTTTCCTTCCCTTCTTTCTCTTCTCATTAGTAACCGTGCTTCCTTAGCTTCATCCTCAGCTATTCTTGCTGTTGGATTGCCTGGTGAGAGCGACTGCTTTGCTGAGAACTGCTGTGGAGGGTATTGCAAAAGTTTTCTATGCTTCACTCACAGAATCACAGAACGTTCAGGGTTGGAAGGGACCTCTGTGGGTCATCTAGTCCAACCCCCCTGCCGAAGCAGGGTCACCCAGAGCAGGCTGTAGAGGACCTTGTCCAGGCGGGTCTTGAATATTTTCAGAGAAGGAGACTCCACCACCCCCCTGGGCAGCCTGGGCCAGGGCTCCGTCACCCTCAGAGGGAAGAAGTTCTTCCTCGTGTTCAGACGGAACTTCCTGTGCTTCAGTTTGTGCCCATTGCCCCTTGTCCTGTCTCTGGGCACCACTGAAAAGAGTTTGGCCCCATCCTCCTGACACCCACCCTTAAGATATTTATAAGCACTCTTGACTGCAGAGTTAATTAAAAGGAACCAAAGCTTCAAAAAAAATAACCTCCCCCCCTGGATCCATGTTTGCAATTCCTTTGAGTTAAATGAAATCCTTCTGTCAGTAGACAGTGACAGTATTTAGTCCAGAACAGGGTGTTGCAAGGTGACGGCTTTCAGGGGATGTGGGTGTCGGCACCGTACTGGTAGGGTTGTGTTTGCAGGCTCCATCAATTTGTCTGTGAACAGTCTTCTAGAGTTTAGTGTTGACATCGACAGGGACTGAGATTTGAAATGCTACTTCATCTTTACAATTGCTGTCAATAATCCATTTGGCGTATAGCTGAGACCAGCTAAAAAGCACGAGAGAAGAGCTGAAGGTACATTGTGAGGACATACTTCAGCTAACAGAGGCAACTATTTCTATGCTACAGATTTGTGTTTCCAATGAGATGTAAGCTGATGACTGGGCTCTCAGGATAGGACCAGATCCTGTTTCTGAACAGTTGTACTCGAGGGCATGCAGGGGATCCTCCTTTAGCTCGTGTGGTAGGAAGCCATGTTGAGAGGCAAAGACTGAGCACAGCAGTCATGTCCTAGCCCTTTCGTACATGCTTTAGAAGTGCAAAGTATTTCTTTGCCCACTGATCTTATAGGACTTCATAAACTTTTGCATCGCGTTCATTTGCTGTCAAAAAACTCTTGTTATACAGCAAGAAGTGTTGAATTTATGGGTTTTACAGGTAACAGAAAACAAGAATTGCCATTTCGGTTCACTTGAAATGGGTTCAGCTGAGAGAAGATCACACGTGTCCAGGCTACAGCCATGTGCCCTGTGTAGGTGAGAGTGGAAGAAGCAGAGTGGCGTGTATCTGCCCCAAATTAAGCAGGGTAAAATGGTTTTAGGTGCTCCTCAGTTCAGAATTGGAGTTTAGAGTATCGGGCGGTGCTTATTCACTCTGTTTACTTTGCAGGGGACTGCTGAGTGTCATCACACTGGAAAATCTGGCCTAAATGAAATAGCTTATTTTTTAAAATTGCAGCTGATCTCTTTCATTTGAGAATGAACCTGGTCTCTCAGACAGCCTGAGAGTAATGACAGGTCATCGAAGGAGAGTAAAATTGTGCTCGCCACTACCATTCTTTTACTGCTGTAATGACATGTCTTTTGGGTGGTGTGATAAAGTATTTTTAATTAATTTTAACCATTTAAGTCCATCTGACAATATAACTGAGCAGTGGGATAGTAAAAAACAAAGAGTGCATACCAGTTACCAATGGAAGAGCAGAAACAGGTTTTGGTTTAGATTTTAAACACTGTTACATACCAGAGGCACAGAAATGAAATCTAAGTCTTTTAAAGCTAATAGTTTCTAAATGGCAGATGAATTAATTTAATTTTTAAACTTTCTGCTTGTAGCATCTTGCTAGCAAGCTTTCAGTTAAAAGAGCCTGATCTTGTTTCCAAAACAAGATCTTTGTTGTCTTGATAATAGAAATTAATGAAAGGTTTCCCCTTTTCTCTTTTTCTTCAGTATATTTTCTCAAAATAGCTCATCGGGGCTGCAGTTTGCTGTGCCCTCTGGCCCTTGTCCAGTAAAGCACTTAAGCATACAAACAGCCCTGGTTTTGGTGGGAAGTGGGCAACTGAGCACGAGACCCTCCTGTGTGTCCCGACAGCTTCCACGCCTCTGTGTCTTCAGGGGAAATCTGCAGCACGCTTCCCGCCCTGCACAGCGTTTTGTCCACCAAACAGAAACAGCGTTTCACAATACAGTTCTGATCCGTTATCCGTGCGTCTATTTAAGAGGTTTTAAGAACTATTTAACTGGAGTGGAGGATCTGTGCATTTCAGGTAGCTTCCCATGAACTCTGCTGTGGAATTCAGCAGAGATTTTGCCATCCATCTTCGTTTTGGAAGCGGAGCACATGTCGAATGGTAGTTGAGGAGTTCAGCATCTCACCAGTCACGGCACTAAATCTTTAAAGTAAAATCCAGTCACAGCAGTTCCTGGGAGCCTGTGATTGATTTCGGGCCAGCAATTACTCCGTATTGACTGACTCGAGCACGCTGTCCATCAATAGCAGGAGTTGCCTGCAGAGTCTTGGTTGCGGGAAGCTTTCACGTTTTGCAGGTGGCAAATAAAATCGGGGACCCTAGCAAACAAACATATTTTAATCTCAGCGTGAACAACTGTTAAAAAAAAAACATTTAAATCTCATGCAGTGCGTGAAGGGTGTGTATATGCTGCCATTTAATAATGTAAGTAGAAAAATGAAGATTTCTCATAACCAGATTATAGCAGGGAAATGTCCCTCCTCTGGAGTTTGCTGTTCCTGTCAGACCAAAGCAGGGATCTAAGTTAAGATTTTACCCTTTCCCAAGTTTGATACCATTGCTCTTTCTGTTTCTTTGCACCACGTCCTTTTTGCAGCTGCTTTCTTTTTTTACTCCTTTTTTTTTTTTAAATTTGTTTTTAAGATTCAAAAGGAGGAGAAAAGAGGGTATTACAGAAACAGAGACCGAACTGAGTAGGGAAAGTGTTTCAGCTATTCACAGGCAGGAAATTTAAGCTCCTCTGGAACCTGAATGAGTCCTGGAGCAGTCTCGTTATTTTTATATATTTATTTCCCTGTTTGGCTGTTCTGCCTGCTTTTCCCACGTTATCATCAAAGTGGCCCCAGAAGGGACAGTTGTGAAACAGAAACTAGCTGTGAGTAAAGGAACAAAAACAAGAGTTTTTGTTAAGCTACAGATGCCTTGGTTTTAGCAAAAACAAACAACTTCAATTGCTGTAAGTATTTGCAAATGTAGCTGCTCTCTTCTAAATCTGTTTTAATATTGGGGGGGGGGGGTATGAGAAAAGGCAAGAAGAGGTGGTGGTGGCAGCCCCATCTCGTTGAAATTTGGGTTGAATCAGCGCACCGATGGTGGTTTCTCTCTCTTCCTACTCTCTGCCCTGGCCTGACGCGGATAGGTTTGGAGCAGTGAAGCTAAAGGGAAAAATAGTTTCTTCCCCTTGGTTCACATGAACTGCTTTGAACTGGAACAGATGTGGATGTACAGAACTGTCTGCTTACAGCAACTGTTCCATTTATAACCGTGGGTTTTCTATTCAGGTCTCTTTATCACTTTAACTTATTTTCTGTTTCCACATCCTTTTGCACAATAAAATACTCTTAACTAAACGGGTTTGCAGCTCATATCCAAAACTTTTGCTAGTACTATTCCTTGCATGAGCTTACAATGCCAGCTTTATTGTTCAGTGGCTTTTTGCTACTCATGATGGGCAGTAGAGGCAAGGTCACATTTGGGTTTGTGGTATTTGTAAGATGGGGTTCAGAAGACTGGTTTATTACTAAATTAGGGCAGAATCTGGAGTCTGATGTAATGGTGATAAAATCTCACAAAAGGTGTTTGTAATATCTAACTTCCCAATGGCATCTCCCTTAATTTTCTGCTTTGTTGCACTGTGTTCAGATTTGGTGTACAAAAAAAAGTTTGTGTTCAACCCAGACCAGGATTGTTCCAGTGAGTACAGATAAGAGATTCAAATTCAACCACAAAAATTTGGACAACAGTGTTGGTTTTGCTCTGTGTTTTTCATGAACTCCTACTTTGGAGTAAGTTCATTCACTGTTTGATTTGATGAAATGTTCAATAATTAATTCCCTCAATGCTCTGCTAAGTAAGAAGGTGAGCACTGCAGTTCATATCGACCGAGACGTGGGGATGTGTCCTGAGATGAAGAAAAAAATGTATGTAGTCGCACATGAAATCAAGAGTGATGCTGGGCTAAAACTAATCAGCTATGCCTCTCCAGTTCTCCGCTCGCTTGAGCGGACCATGTGGCCTTTATTACAAAATTAGGAATTCATTTTTTTAGAGTTACTTCAGCTTCTCGGTTCTCTAATTTTCTATGGAAACAGTCAGTTTGTATATTGGAGACCGTATGTGTCAAGTTCTTTGTTTTAGTTTGTTGCTTTCAGCCTTGACGCAGAAAATAAAAATTTCATCAAAGTGGTTAAGGCAGATAGGATTTTAATCTAAACCATATTAAAAGTTGAAATCCTCTGTTTCCATGGGGTTTCTTAGGGTTCAGCCATGAACTACTGGGAAGGCCAGAGATTTTTCTTTGTGATCTGAAGGCACTTTCTCTTCTGATTGACTCAATACCAGTGCTGGATGATAGGGTCCTTCTCTGGAGATAAAGACCTGCCTGGACAAGGTCCTGTGCAGTCTGCTCTAGGTGACCCTGTTTCGTCAGGGGGTTGGACTGGGTGACCCCAGAGGTGCCTTCCAACATTCTGTGATTCTGTGAAAGTGTTATGTTGGCGTTGGGATGCTCTGAAGAATAGTCTAGGAAGGCAGGGTATGTCAGGACCCTGGGCTGTGGATTCGTCCCAGTGTGGGGTAAGAAATGCTTTGCTGTGGACGGGTTACCTTTGCATTGCTCAAGGTGCATTAAGTTAAATGGAAATAAAAGTAGGTATTCACAGTACGGAAAAGGGGGCTTCAGACATCCCCCAACAACAAATAGATGAAGAAACAAAAGAAAAATTTGTGCTTAATCTGCTCTTACCAAGGTTAGACGGGTAAGATCTCTCTCTCCATCTATCAGGCTGCTATGTTGTAGACAGGTTTCTGAGACACAACTTGCACTCGCTTAGAGTCTCTTGAACTTGTGTGTAATTGCACCCCTGAGGCACACTTTTCAGCGTGAAGTGTTTGTCTTGCTCTTTGCTCCTTCCTGTTATCCATACGCGTTCTATTTCAATAGCTGTAGCTCGCTTTATTTGCTTGGTTTTAACTTTCATTTAAAGTGTCTTCTAAGAAAAAAATAAGAAAAATATTCAACTGCAAATATTTTTTTAATCTCCGAATGTTTTTGGTTATACTGTATGTTGCCACCACATAGAAAACCCTTTCCACATTGCCCCCATGACAGAACTTTTCTCCTGAACTCTCTTCGTGTCCTTGCACTACCCTTCTGGAGCTTTAATAAGAATTAAAACTTCATGGGAACGTACCCAGTCCACAACCACATCAAAGCTGTGGTTGAAGCCCAGTTTTCAAACAACCCCCGAAGTTGGCCAAGTCTGGTTTTTCAGTTTTGATTTGATACGTTATATAGAGACCATACTTGCAACATTCAGTGGAGGCTGGAGAGCAGGCACCGAGTTCCCAAAAGCTAATTCCTGTCTGGACTGAGGCAACATCTCATTTGTCCATTCCTGTAACTTGTCCACATGAGTTGTTTTATCCCCTCTTTCAAAGCACCAGCGTAATTTGTCTGGTTTTAATATTGACCAGTAGTAATTTCTTAATGTGAAGAATGTGCAGTGAAGGAATATCCGTTTACAGTTCTTTCATAGATCAGTTCCATTTTTGTTCGCATTTGCCAGTTTTAGTGACTTTATTTTTAAGGAAAAATAATTACATGGAGTCTGGTTTTAGTCGAGGACTTTTCTGGTTTATGTGAGGAACAGACAAAGACGTGTTGCATCAGAAGAGTAAAATTAGGTGGGGAAAAAGTGTTCTTTCCCTTCGACACATAAATCAAGTGCTTCCACTGTACAAGAATATACAGCAACGTAACACGTGTGGGCACTAAGGATAAGCAGACACATCGACAGAGGGAAATCTCTGACAAGTTTTAGGTATGTCACTTGGACATGGGATGTATCTCAGTAGACAGTCTGTCACTTTTATTCCCTAATAACTTTTGACAAGAGACAGATAATACTGCAGAGTTTATTTTAAGGTAGATTGTTTAATTTTGTGTCTGTTCTCTTTCTTTCTTTTTTTTTTTTTTCTTTCTGGATACTTTCCCTTTTTCATCCCAAAAAAATAGTGGCCCAGCTATTTAAGTTTGGGGATTTGGGGTAAGTAGGTGGTTATATTTGGGAAGGAAGCCATGGATGCAGAGAGCAGCTGGATGCTGTCGGAGTGTCAGTTCCTTGGCTGTGGGAAACGTGCCCCCCGCTCCCATCCTTCCGCCACGTGCTGTGCCCCCAGAGCCGGCAGCGAGCTCTGGCAGCTCGGGGGCTACCGGGTCTCCGGCTGCAGGGAAGAGGTGATACTCCCAAGCTGTCCTGAGGTTCTTGTGGAAGAATAGAGCTTTTTTTTTCCTTTTTTTCTTTTCTTTTTCTTGCTGGACGCATGTTCTTTGGTCAGGTGAGCACTTGAGAGTATGGGTAAGTACTCCTGCGCAGAGCGGTGCTGGTGGAGGTCAGTCACAGCCCTTGGGTCCCTGCAAGCCCCACGCCTTCCCTGGCGTGACTGAGCAGACTCCCAAACCGTATGGCTGTTCAGCAGCAGATCAAACATCTGAAAATATAGATTGTCTGAACAGTACTTGTGACCAAAAGGAGATTTAAACATCGGGGCCTCCAAAAAAGAAAGGGTTGGTTTGTTAACCGGCACCTGAGTGTGTTTGATGCAGGCAGCTGGTGCTTTGCTGTCTCTGTGCGTCCAGCTACACTCACAGCGCCGAATACACCCCGAGATACATCCCGAGGCCGAGCGTCCCGAGTGTCCGTGTCTGCCATTGCTGCCCACAGTCGGAGGGCACCGGGGAGAGGCGGTGAGGCAGAGCTCGGCAGCTGCGCGGCAGCAGCGGCTCGCTGCCTTCTGGGGCTGGCTCGCTTGGGATGGAGGATTCAGGACCAGAAGAAATGTAAGAGTCCTCTTGGGAGCAACGTGGGAGCTCAGGGCCGTCCAGAGAGGCTGCACCTGGGAGAAAGGGGATTTTTTTTTTTTTAAAGGTCTTGAAAGTGGGTACATTTGGGTGGTGCGCTGTCTTTTTTGGCTTCCCATTGTACACAGACTGATTTGTTATACAACTGTGGCACGATGGATAGACAAGGCGTTGGAATATTTACTCATCAAGTTTGAAGGGCACAGAAATTTGCTGTGGGAAACCGGTGCGTTCCTGTAGGCTGGAGCTCCCTCAAGCCACCATCCACCTCCAGGCATGTCCCACAGCCTCCTCCAAGAAGGGGGCAAGCACTCTTAGCCCAGATAGAGAGAGGATAGTTTTCCCCTGAAGAGTTTTCTTTCAGGTTCAAAACATGAGTTTCCGGCTGGTTGGTTAGGTGCTGTTTGAGAGGCTGTTTTTGTAAAACACATGTCAAAACCCTGCTTGAATCCAGTCAGCTCTTTGCATCGGTTGGTGTCTTATAGTGAGAATTTCCCAAAGTTTGTGTGAACAAGTGTTTCACTTCACATTTTCTGTATTTTAGTGATGTTTTACAGCAGCAGGAGTGTGCAGCATAGGATCAAGAAACTCTGTTAAAAAAAGAGGAAAAGATCCATCTTGCCTCACTGGATTTGTACAGTAAAATGATGAACTTGGGCCACGAGGGTTATAACGCTAGCGTTTCTGAGCCCTCGCATCAGTGAAGTGTTTTGCTTTCCGTTGTCTGAGGTTTGAGAAGCAGGGATCTTACAGCAGGACCAGCTTGATCTCATCAGAGCTGTGTGGACGGCCCCTGCGGATCAGCCTCCTTGCTGTTTTGAGGAGATTTTGCTCCGTTCTCCCCATTCTCTTGCTTAAACATTCAATCAACTGAATATGAGGCTGCTACACGCAGCCTTCACCTTTCCTTGGACTGGGTAGTGCTATTTCTTTCCACCTTAATTTACGTAATAACCTTACAGTTTAAAACGATGATCCTGTCATTCCTTACTCGATGCATGTAAAACTTAAACCCAGGTGAAGAGCCCAGATAAAAGGAAATAGGTGCGTGTGTACATGGATATCTAAAACCTGCTGCTGTACTAAACCTTTCTGAGAGCACTGAAGAGAAGCTTACCCTTTAGACTCTCTTAATAATGCTTTATGAGAGAATAACTTGTAGGCTGTTAACTTTTATTTTTCTAGGGGGGGCAACCCTCAAGTAAAAATCTGTCTGGAGTAAGTGAAATCGATAGCCACCAAAGTATATGTTACGGTTTGGGAATGTCTGTGAGAGCCTGTCACTCAGAACAGGCCAAAAAGGGAGCCTGAAAGAAAAATTAGAAGGGGAATGGAATGTTATTAAAGCTCAAATTATAAAAATAGGAGGCACTCTGATATGATTTCTTTTCTTTAAAACTGCCGTGTGAGCCGGACTTGCTGCCTGGGAGTTTGCAGCATGGGATCCAGGAACCCTTTTTCAGGATAGAGGGGAAGATGCACATTGTCTCAACAGATATGTGCGTTCAAATAATGAACTTGGACCATAAGAGTTAGGAACTGTAGGATTTCTAACATTAGTTTTTTCCACTGTCTGTAACTCGGCTCCTGTAGGCAGGTAGTTGATTGAAAGAAATACGGGCTGCCGCTTCACTGGAAAATGTTTTAACTCCTGACTGGTTCTGAAATGCGAAATCCCTGGTCTGCTCCCAGCATCGCGTAGTGTGTGGACATGGTCCATCATCCAGTATGTAGATGCAAATGTTTTGGAAACAGCTTTAGAAAAGTATTTCCACCTCTGTTTTCCTTGGTACCAGCTGCTATTGCACCCTGAAAACAAAATGAGAGCCGATTCCTTTGCCTCTTAAGGAAAGGGCACGTTAAACCAATGTTCGTAGTATGCGTTCAGATTTCATACACTGCTCGTTTGGGTGGCTTCAGAGATGTTGCGTTGGAAGATAGGGACCCAAGCTTCACCAAGCTCGAGGGACGGCCTCTAGCAGTAAATAGGCTGTGTAGGTTCTGCGAAGGACCCACCTTGGAGGTGACAGCCACGGTCTGTGTCCTGTCTCCTGGTGCAAGAGACTGCCCGTCTCGGTGGCCGTGCTGCCGGCTCAGCGCGCAGGCTGGAGCAGCAGCGGGCTTGCAACGCTTACTCCACGTAATGAAACACTCCGGCAGTGCCAGTGGGCAGCAGCTGTTTTGAAAATAACATGATGGAAACACGTCGGGACGTTTGGGTGGCAGCAAGCCCGTGCATGCTTGCAACTGAGAGAGCCCTGTCTCCCCCTTTATGCCCCACTCCATGCCTTAGTTTCAAATGTCCTTAAGGCTGGCTGCGCTAATGAGAGCCGCTGGTTAATTTGCTTAACTTTGAAAAGCTGTAGTTCACGGATCACGTGTATAACTTAGGATGTGAGTAGTCCCATTCAAAAGACTGTCTCTGCTCATGTGTTACACTCATCCCTGGAGCTGTTAATGCACTCGCTTAGTCTCCCTTCAGCAACGTAATTAAAACCCTCTTGGCGATGGGTGAGCAAGGCGGGCTCTTCCCCATGCTCTGAAGTGTTTAAATTTAATGGCAAACTTCATAAACAGTCCAGTAGGTGCTGGCACGTGTGGTTCGTGGAGGGTAATCCTGACAGCGCGTGTCGTTTTGTAGTTTACATATAGGGTGTTTTAAAAATTTATCTTGATGTTAATTTTTTGTGGAGCTCATGGCCGTGTTCCAGTTGTGCTCTCTGTGCCCCCAACTGGGGCTTTCGTAGGAATTTTGAACATAAGAACACAAGAAATGTAGATGGGAAATGTGGGGGAAAATTATTTTGTGGTATTAATACCATTTTCAGAATTTTCGTGGTATATTGAAGATTATTGTATGGCATTTTTTGTGGCACCTGAGGCCATCAAAGTCACACCATGATAGTGAGAAATTCCACTTTCTGTGGCTTGGCTGCAGAGAGTGAAAAGAAAATTAATCACATGGACATTATTTGTTGGGTAAATGCAAGCATTGATGCCTGTTGCTGTTGGCATCCCCCCCACCCCCACCCCCCATGTGGTGGCTTTTGTGCTCCCTTATTCAGCTGTGGTCTTAGGAAAACTTAAGATGTTCTTTTTCATTTTCTTGGGTGACATTCTGGTGAAGAGTGTTATAGAAAAATGTTTTACTGCTATATGGGAGCATAAGAAAAAATGGTGTGTTTAGAGAAGCTTGAATGACTCCAGATTTCTGTCCTTGTGCTTTGTGCTGTTGTTCCTCATCCCTGTCACCACTGAAACACTGATGTTTTTGGAAACACCTTTTCAATTTGGTCCTACAAGTTAGTCAGTAATGAACCAGACCTATCTAGCCTGAGAGATCTTCACTTAGCACCAGCAAGACAAATGGCCTGCTTAAATATGCATAGGTTTGTGTTTTCCTTGATCAGGATTGATGCGCTTTGCCCTTAGTGTGGTACTTAATTATTTTAGGTTTCTTTGTAAAGAAGGCCTTGTAGTCAAGTGGTCAGAGCAGGAGCTAGCAGTCTGACCCGGCTTGTACCCATGACTCAAATTGCACTGAGTCAACATGCGTCTCGGCCAATCCAGGCTGAAAACTGAATTATTGAGAATGACTTCAGTAAAATTTTGCATTTGGATTGAGTTTACGTAAAGGGGAAGTGGTTTTAAAGCTGTTTGAACAGGGGAGTTTTAACTGGAGAGGGGTTTTGTTTGGGGTTTTTTTATCCATGTTTGTGTTCTGCTCCACCGTGTATTTATTTTAAAATCTAGTTGTGCATCAACACATTCTCAATCTGAAATGTAGATCTCGGACTGAGATGTTTTAAATGTTTGAACTGGATCCAGTTTTAAAGTACCACAGTTATCTAAGAAGTACATCAAGGTTTCCTTCAGTGTTCATTTCTCATTATTATCTGTTCTGGAGCGCTGATTGTTTTTCAGTATAATTAGTGTATATGTTACTGTAAGTTCTCCTTCTGATCTTGCATCAGACATGTTCTTGTGTTTACAGAGAAGAATCTCATCCAGTATCTTTTAAGCTAAGTTTTACTATGTCAAAAACAAACTTTAGCTCTGATTCCACAATCTGTGTACTGTGAGGTGACTCAAAAGTACTGGTTTGATTTTCTTTGAGTGTGAGCGCATAGGGTTTGCTTTTCTATCAAGTTACTCAAGGCACCCAAATGAGTTAATGATAGCTCTCTTCCTCTATGCCATCTTGAGATTGGCTGTGACAGGATAGTTGATAATAGACCTAAAATAAAGCCTACTGATGCTAAATTGCCCCACCAAAAATTTCTTCAAACTTAAACCACTAAAAGGAGTGTGTTTACCCTTCAGCATTTTGTGTTATGTGACCGTGGAGTTTTGGATCTGGTACTAGCAGTCTTAAATCTTACATTGTTAAACCAGACTTGTTGTTGCTTATCTTCCTGGAAAATGATGTGCTCCCATGGCTTGGGACGAGAACCAGACATGCAAAACGAGAACCAGAAGTGCAAAATACTCCATCTGGGTAGGAATAATTAGCTGGTTAAATAGGAATTCCTCAGAAAAGGGTCTAGGAGTCATAAACTAAGCATAAATCCACAATACCTAATGTTGTAGGGAACATGTAGTAATTCTGCATAGGGCTGGAAAAGCCTGGCCTGGAGTACTTTATCCAGTTTTGGGCATCTTTTTGGAAGAAAAGCTGTGTGTCATGCAGCCTAAAGCTGAGAGGAGAGCAACAAAAATGAGAAGAAATCCAAGAAAATGTCTTGGATGAAATAGCGGAAGAGAGACATTTGGCCAACGGGGTTTGCAAACTTCTATTTGGGTTTCTAGGTAGGATTATTGCTTGTGGGGGAATATTAATTATCCTTTTCCTCTTCTGAGGTGCCCTATGTTAATGCTGAAATATGTTTGGAACTTGGAGGGAAAAGTCCGTGTTACAGGAGGCGAAAGGAAACAGTGGGAAACCCTCTGTGCACGCATGGCTTCCGTGCCAGCTGCTTTCAGGAACTCCAGGGTCATCATGTCCAAATCTTTGCTATTTCGGGCAACCACATCACAGAATCCCATTCATAAATTTCTCAAGTAACATTATAAAAATAGTTTGATTTTATTTATTTATCGATTTTCTTTTTCGCCTCCATTGCTGTGAGATGAACCTCATGCCTCAGATCTGGAGCCTCATCTCTAATGATCATCTCTGAGTGTTTTAAACATTAATGTAGTCACATGTGCACTTTATTTGTTTTTCATTGTCCTTTGGCTTCTTGACCACCTCACTGGGGGTGGGGAAAGAAGGTAATGAAGGAGTAGGTTTGTAGCTTAAAACACTCAAGGTCTTTTATTGTCTTCTAGAAAGACAAACTTCTCCCTCCATCACTGCCACCACCCCCTCAATCAGTTTGCACCCATTTAAATTTGAGTTCATGTTCCTGAAATAGGGGTGGAAAGTACTGCAGGTAATATCCCAGAGAAACGCTGCTGTTGCTCTTTCGTCTTTACTGGAAATACCTTGCTTGACATACCCTAAATTGTCCTTTGCCTTTTTCTGAGCTATGTCTCTTAGAGGGATAGTTGTACTGTGATCAACTGACATCCAGGGAAGGACTTCTGAAGTATCCTGCAGTGCTAGACAGAGCTACCATGTGATACCTCTGGAGAAGATTAGGAACAGCCTGTATTTGAGCAGAAACTGCATTCCACTGTACTGAGAGCCCTGATAGGCTTGCAAAGGGATTACAGTCATAGGAAAGATATTTTTGTGGGTGCTCCTTGAAATCGAGAAGTCCTGTTCCTTTTCGGCACAGGGTGGACAGGCAGTGGGTATGCAGTTTGATCATAAGGTGTTAGCTGCAGTTTGGTTTGACAGTCTTTTCTGCTATTCTGCTTTGAGATCACCTCTAGCAGTAGTGACTACAAGTTCTCAACAGAAAGTGTCTCCCAAGAACACAACGCAGGTGCTGTGGGAGCGGAGGAATATTGTGTTGGCCATTTCTTACACCATCACGAAGGGGTTCGGGCAATCCAGCAACTTGAACTTGTTACCTATAGTAAAAACAATTTCTGCATGATTTACAAGGAAGAAGAGGTTGACAAGGTTGTCCCTTAACCGACACGTGAGAGAGGAGCCCCTGTACCAGGTGAGGTTTTCCAGAGATTGAGCAAGAAAAATCTCAGTTTTTTGGAGTGAAGAGTCATGGGGCAGTAGTGTAAAGACTCAGAAGATTCCCAGCTAATCACCCTCACCTCTGCCGAAAGAGGGAATCGCACATCCTCATTGTGGACAGCAAGTCCAGTTTTCGAGAGGAGGTATTTCTTACAGGAATTTAGGCAAGAGATCAGAGTTAGAAAACTGAAGAAACATTTGGTCAGGTGTGGCTTACCACATTGTACGTGGCTATATTTCATGTAAGCTGAAAAGTACAAGAAATTTATTGTGACTAGGACTTGAGCAGAAACAGCCTTGTCTTTGGTACCTACAAAGTATGGAGAAGGCAGAACTGTCAGCAGATGGTAAAACCAGTAAATATCCTTCTCCAAACCAGAAGAAAGACTCCAGCTCAAGGGCAGAATGGACCTCATGCCAGTGGTGGAGATATTGATGCGTTTTAGGATTGTGGAAGCTTGGCATCCCAGCTTGCACAGCCAGCCATTGCACCCATGAGGACTGCGACCCAGGAAGATGCAACCAGTGTAGCTTGTTTGGTTCCTGATGATGAAGCAGCAAGGCTCTGTTCAGAAGGGCAGAGTTTTAAAAGGTCATTGCTGAGTGGCAATTTTTATCTGCTGAACTGAACAGGTATTTTACAATTTGTAAATCTTGCAGCTGCGTGATGTGCCCCAATGATGTTGGTGGATTAGTGAAAAATAAATGGCTGTCTATGGCTGTCTACAAAAGAAGACCCTTTCACCCCACCCCCCCATTGTCCTAAGGCGCAGGTTTCCTAAGGCATAGCAGCAGCACAACCAGTCACTTTGGTTGTGCTGCTACTAAGCGTTTCCATATTTAAACAGTACTCCAGACTGTTTATTGAAGTGGGTAAGCGATACGCCATCCAAACCTCTGGGAATCGCACCATAAATTTCCCAAATAAATAGGCATAAGGAGAGAAGCCAAACAGGATGCAAGTGCTAAAAAGCCTCAAGATTAGCAACATGTGTCCCTTCTTGTCAAACCAGCAAGTAATTATTTTACTATGAAAAATAGCATTTCAGATACAGATTTTTCTCCAATTGGCTGATTTTGGTGCTTGGCTTCTTAAATCTTGTTTAAAAGGTCACAGGCTCCGTCCCTTCTAAGAGCCTGAAGGCTGATCAGCAAGTGGAAAGATTAGCAGAGAGAGCACTTGATATTTTCTTGTCCAGGGAGATCCCGGTAGGGCGCTGCGGGAAAAATAACGCAGGCTGGAGTAGGTACGATGAGGCTTTTTTTTTCTGCTGGAACATCGTGTTCAGAGGTGAGAGCATTGGTCTGCAGATATTTTTTCCTCCGAGAACTGGCACTCCAAAAGCTTTGGGCTGGGTCAAGTCATACCTACGTTTAGTCTTGCTCCAGTTTTTAGTACCATCAGAGCATCCCGCGTTCCACAAAATACAATTTTGTGATGTACCATTGCAGGACGTTAATCAAGAAGACTTTCTGTGTTCTCTGAAGTTTCCTTGAAGCATCTTGTCGGACTGCTTTGTCTGGAGCTGTGCTGCGGTGGCATTCGCTGTCCTTCTTGCCTTCGGTCATGAGGGCTTCACAGGCCAGAACCAGCCCGCAGGTAGGGAAGGAATAAGGAACATAAACTGTTGATCTGAGTTATAAATACTTCCTGAAGGAATATGGTTAGAGATGAAAGTTATCAGGAAAGAAGTCTTAGTTCCATATAAACAAAATCATGCTCATGTTAAAATTAGGTCAAGAGAAGAAATAGATTCAGAAACATTACATGTGTTGCAACGTTGAAATATTTCTCCGTGTAAGTACGTTATGACACCTGTTCCACTGTAAGCACTGTTGCTCTGTCACATCACTTCGCAGAGTATCTCCAATACACAGCCAGGTGTAATAAAAAATAGCAACAGCTATGGGTTCCAGTCGTCCAAAAGGTTAGTAAAACGAGCAGTTCAAGGACATTTCTAGCGAGCTATCTCCATTGGATTTGAAATCAGTCGGAATTGTGCCACCTTCATTTATATTTACCTAGTTGCCTTCTATTCCTTTTGACACCAGTATTGACGTAATTACCGTGATCAGGGAGGAGAACTTTTCTTTCTCTTCATCAGCAATAAATTTATTGCAGGTTTAAAAGCAATCACTTCAAGCTAATTTCTAAAGAGCTTGAATATTGTGGGGGGGGGGGAAAAAAAAAGAAAAAGAAAAATATAGGGACTATTCATGCAACTAGAAACCTCGCTGGCAAAAATGCATCTTGTGTTTTGTAACAGGCTGAATTTACCACTGAACAGACAGTATGTGTTACTAAAAAGCGACAAAGTTTGCAAATAGTGTTTTACAATATATTTTGAAAAAGTTTATGGAGTAACAGATATACTGAAGGACAGTATCCAAAGAAATTACTTTTCTAAATGTTTTGGTAAAACAAGGATTTTTTTTCATGCAGAGTATTGTTTTTCTAAATGTTTCAATGCTTGAAGATAAGCAATATATTAAAGTTTAATTCCATTTTATTCCATTGTTTAGGATTTTTTTTCGCTGAACTGATAAACATTTACCAGATAAATGAACAGAACATTTTCCTTTTTCAAAAAAGAAAAAGAAGACAGCAAGTGAAATATTACTTTGCTAACCAAAACAGCAAAACACAGCAAAACCTTTCCTTAAGCTTAAAAACTTAATCATACTTTAGTGGAAAATAAATTCCATTCTTAAATTCTAGAATGAAACCTTGGCCCCCTATAAACAACAAGGTTACAACGTCTTCAACATCTTTCTCAGGAAATACGAAAACAAAGAAGATTTTCTCTCTTTCGCTCCATCTGCATTGATGTCAAATGCTTGCTCTTGGCAGGAGCTGCCATTTCCTTTCTTACCCAGTGTATATTCGGGCAGACCATCACCAAACACGTGGGCGTGATGCATTTTTGTCTGTTTCATGGATGTATTTTGCTCCAGTTTCTTCACTGAAGGCCTGTGATGGTTAAAATACCTTTTGACCATTAATTTTGTTGGTGACTCCTTGCTCTCTGATGGGGAGCAGTAAGTTTTTTGTGCGCTGTGAACATTGTTTAATCGCTGTGTCAGAGCTGTAGAAATGATAAAGAAAGATGTAAAACAGTTTTTTGGTGGAGGCTTACATTGTCTGGTCTAGGAGCAACCCATGGACCCTAATGGTTCAGCTACAGTTTGGGAACTAACAGAATATTTGGCTACAAAAGAGATGTACTATTGGAAACTGTATCATGTCTAGGTTTTGTTTTGATGGGTCATATGTTTATGGTGCTCAGAGTTGTTTCCTCAAGGGAGGAGGATTTGTACCTGGTACTAAATAGAGAGTATTGAGAGTATTATTCCTGGTTTCATCAGTGCATTGGTATCATACACTATCATCTTAATGGCTAGAGAAATTGTCCTTTTTTTGGAAGGCGTCTCTATGATTTTGCCAAGATGTCCTTGTTTATACACAAGTTGAACACAGTGATCTTTCAAAATATGTCTGTCTTACATTCTTGTGGTATCAGCTCGTTGTGGTTGGTTTTGCAGGGTGCGGGTGTTAAGTGCCAACGTGCTTGGCTGTGGACATGACTGCATGCAGAAATCTTTATGGGCCATACCTTTGGATTCTGAGCTGCTTTTGGAAAAGTGCTGCTGCAGAACAAATAGGAGCAAGTTAGGAATGAAATCTGGAAAATCTGGATAGAGATCTTGGCCCAGTTGCCTTTGACCACCTGCAGCACCCACAGAGTCTTCCATGCTTTCCTTCTTGCCATTTTACAGTCAATAGCAATTTTCTCTCCTTTGGTCATTGGTAGTAAATGTGGGTTGAACGATGTGCCTTTGGATAATCCAGGCTTTTTAGTCAGCCTGTCCCCTGTTAAAAAACCTACAGGGCAGCAGTTTACACTTAGACTGCATCTTGACTGCTCGTTTGATATAAAGATGTACTCAATAGTAAAGATTGTCAGAAGCTCATGAAGGAAGAGACTTGGTGAGCCTGGGCTTGGCGCTGCTGACATGATCAGTTTCCCTGCCGAGGGCCAAACTACAAAGAACGTCTATCTCTGCTCAAACATTTCAAATGTGCCTTGCATCTGGGGGTCTCAAAATGCCTTACCAAGGCACTGGCCCAGTCCTTCCTTTTGCCGGCACTGAAGGGAAGCTGGCTTTGCCAACGGATTAGTTTTCTGCTCCAACAATTTTACCACCCAAGATGGGACCACCAGGAATCCTAAGCAGGAGTATCTTGTTTTCCTGTAGCGTGTGTTTCGGCATCCTCTGGCACAAGGCAAGCAAGCCGGCTGGCACGTGGCATCTTCCCGGAGCATCAGTCTCTTTGCAGCAATCAGATCTCAGCTCTTCCTTAAAAACAAGGAGGAGACTGCGTGGTTGCATAGTCACTTCTTAGGTCTTCTGCCTCTGGTATGTCTCAATGTAGTTCATTAAGACTGGGGAACGCAGGGAATGGTGTTCTCATGGATAGACAGGAGTTAATAGAGCTGTTCCCCCTCATTGTGTTGACTTGCTCAGGGAGAGAGAGAGATTATTTCAATTGCCAGTGAAACTTAGCAGTTGCTTGTCCTGTAGCAATGTTGCCCCACATCCAAGTTAAAACTGCAGGGGCATGAAGAAAACGTGCTAGAACCAAGCTTTTGCTCAGGCAGGATTATGGGTTTATTTCTTGTGGAAAGATACCTCAAACAGCACAGAGCTAGAGGCTGCACCAGGACCTTGGATGAATATCGCCTACCACCATCTGCCTATCTAATCAGCTCCACCTGCTTTGGTACACCCAAAGAACATATAGAAGGTGGAGCTCTGCCATACAAAACTCAACCCCACCCAGGCTGACTGGCTCTTCCAGTGCGAAACTAGAAGAGCTGCAGTTACCGAACATGGCGACTGTAGTCTAAAACATCTTTATCAGGTCAGCAAAGCCTTCCAAGACATCTGTACCTAAGTCTATGCAGTCTGAATGCCCTCATGGCTTTGATGTATGGGAATTTAAAACATGAGTGCTGATGTTTCAAGATTAGGACTTTAAATGGGAAACCTCTTCGATCAAGAGCAGCTTTGCCAGTCAGTATATGCTATGGCCTCAGCCCCAGGCTGCAGTCTGTGGCTGATATTTTAGTGGTAAAACTGGTAATCTTTGGATCCTTATATTTGTGTGATTGGTATAAGGAGCTATTTGTAGTAGGCTGATAAAGGAAAATATACTTAATATTTTAAATGTACTTGGATACCTTTAAAAGATGCTGTGAGAACTTAGGTTTATGTTGTCCCAATGCTTACCACTACTTTTCCCATAATCTCCTTTGTAGTTTTTTGTTTTTCCTTTCATCTTACTGCTCCTGTTGGTAAAAACTGCCTTCCCTTGGAACATACAAACAAAAATAATGAGCATCATATTCCTTCAAAGCATAACTAACAGGATTCCTAGAGCATGGATTCAGTGGATCTGCTCTATCCAGTCCATCCTCTTCTTCCCACGATACGTATTACTCAGGATATGACATTGCAGAGGGATTCAAGAAGTCATCAAAACACGTTTTGGAAGTTGGCAGTAATTTGTGTAAGAAAGAGGATTAGAGCCTTTAGTCCTGATGCATTTCAGTGAATCATGCCACTGCTTCTGCTCTCACTAAAACATATAAAATGCAAAAAAATGTGGCAAGAATTATTCTGTATGTGTAGCAAAGTAACTAGGATTTCACTCATTTTGTCTATTTTGTTATGAAATACTAGCAAATTACAGAAATAACCAATAAAACTGGAGTTACAGTTTGCAGATAACAATCTGCAGTGGACTTGAGCATGGCTTTAATGCTGCTTTTTGTGGAATAGCAACAGAAGCAAATCTGAAATATTTTTCCAGTGTCTGGTAGAAGAGTGCTTGATTTAAGTATTTTAGAAGTAGGTCTGAAAACAGACTTACTTAATAGACCAGTAAGTAGTTGTTGTTATTTGGGGGAAAAAAAGTGCAATTTGTATGGGCGGGGGGGGGAGGGGTTTGTGGGATTTTTCAGGGTCTAAATATATGGGTAGTATGACTCGTGTTGTGATAGAATTTATATTTGCTGGTCCTTTATGTGCTGTTGAAAATAACATTTCAACCAAAATGTTCATTTTGCTATCACTGTGGTTTTTAGGTAATTTGCTCTTCGTTTTTAGATTTCACGTTTCACAGGGGTTGCGTCAGGTTAGATGTGTTCAAGCCTAGGGGCTACATACTGCAAACAGGGTAAATTAATCTTTAAAAGCAAAAATAGAAGGGCAGAAATAGAAATGAGGTCATAGTTGTGAGTTGTCCTAACCTTCTTTTAACATGTTGCTGATAATAATAGATCAATAACTTTAAAGCTGTAGATGGCCTTCCAGGAAAGCTGCAGCCCCACTCTAGAGACCCACCGTTGGTAAGTCAGTACAGAGAAATATAACTAAGCAAGCTGATGTTTCAGATAGTCCTGCCAGGAGCTGATTTTTCTCCACCCGTGTGACAGGAGTTGGTTTTCAGACTCCCAAATACTGGACACAAAGTCTCTGAATGGGCTCTGCCATTCGGTGTAATACGAAGTGCTAACGAAGTTGTCAGCATCAGCTATATTAAGATTGTCCTGCTTTGAAAGTATTTCTGTTCTGTAAAGGAAACTGTCCTTGGAATCCAAGGTTTATTGCACCGTTCGATCTTTTTTTAATGGATTGGATCATAACCTCCTGTTCGCTTCATCAAAGTAATGCCCTGTACAGACCTAGGCTACGGCCAAGTTTTAAAATAAATGCAGAAGCAAAGGAGATGGGCGAGTTCCAGGGTGTCCTACTTAGCACGGTGCTACGGGAGATCAAAGGGGCAGGGAGTCAGCTCTCTGCAGGCGGGTGGACAGAAGGTGTCCCTGAAAGCATCCATCTTGCCCGGGGGTAGGTCGGTTGCCTTTTACAGCAGCCCTTTGCCTGCCAGACCAGTCAATGTTGTTAGTGCAACCTCCTGCATCTCCAGAAGTAGTGCTGCTAGAGGCAACATCTGGCTGGTCGCAGCTGGAGAGGCAAGGGAACATTTCAATCAAATGGTCGCAGACGTGGATCTAATCAGTGCTTATCTTCTGGACTTTGAACAGAACAAAAGTTCAGGACATGTATGAGGGCTCCTTGGAGAGTACTGTGGTTCCTGACTGGGCTGCTGGTCTCAGGCCAGTACCTCGTAAACAGGTGTCAGCGTCCCAAAAAAAGATCTCCCGTCTTTGCCAGCGGCGGGTATCCTCGCTGGCGGTCCCGCGGCGGGGCTTCGCGGGCCAGGAGGAATGACCCATGGGTCGGGAATGAGGCGCGCTGGTGGGGTGGCATACTGAGGCTTCCTTGACATTTGCGTGGCCTTATTTTTCCTGATGACGAAGCAGGGATTTCAGGCTCCAAATCTGGCAACCTTATAATATATCAAGAGGGGAAAAAAAAGGAGAAAAAAAAACCCCAAAAAACAAGGAGGAAGTGATAGGTGAGTTGCTTCTGAGAATATTTTTTTTTCTTCTTCGCCGAAGGATTAACCTGTAACTTTGCATTTGGGAGATACAGGAGGTAAAGAAATGGGTAAGAATGTGCTGAAGGAGGATTCTGCTGCTAGGGGGCAATATGTAGTAAGCAAAACACACTTTCTCTCAGTAGCTATCAAAGTTGTTTTTTTTTTTTTAAAGAACCCAAACCCAAAAAGTACCCCACATGTTGCACACACTAGCATTTCTTCTGCAGAAAGAGTGTAGTATAAACAAAACGGGCAACCTATATTCATATATGTGAGTATGTATTTTTTTTAACATGTGTGTGTGCATCACTCCCTTACTACGTTTCTTTGCTACTGCAGTAGGGTCATGACCAGTTCTGGGACCTGCGCACAGCACTTTGACTTGATAATTCCTAAGAAACACATGTCTTCAGCTTAAGGAATCTAAACCCTATACACTAGTATTTCAGAAGCTTTTGTGAAGGACTGGTGTTAAGGCTCTTTTAAAATTATTTACTTGGGGAACTTACCCTTCATGATTCTTAATTTTTCATTCTGAATTTTATCACAATTTATATAAGGCAAAAAGCTAAGAATTTGAACATTTGAAAGGGTTTGATCACATGGTCTTGTAACTGTCCTGTTTCTTCCTGTTGAGAACAGCTGGGACAGCTAACTTAAATGTCTTTACAACGTTTTTGTTCTAACCACTTTCTTAAACATACTCCCTTAAAAAAAAAAAAAAAAAACCCAAGAGGAAGCCAGCTTCAGCAAAGTTATTGGTTTCAGGTTGAGCAGTGAAATAGTTGTTCGTTTGTTTTATATACTCAGGCTGACTTGATGATGCTCGTTTTAGAACTAGTGCAGCATGTTTCTGTAAAAACTGCATTGTGCGAAAGCAATTTTCCATTTGTTTTAATGAAAAATCATTTTTTCCTTTAGAATATCCAGTGGTTATAGGTGAGTATGACTATAATATTAATAAGCTATTTGATCGAGTCTGAGGCTAGCAGTGGAGAAAATACAGCCATTTCTAGAGCAGATTTTCAGTTCTTGTTCACCTGGTCGCCAAAGTCCAATGAAGAAGCATTGTCTAAATGGGTAACGATTACAGCAGAAGATGCCAGATTTCTGTGGTGGAAAATTTATCGCTAAATAATTAGTGTTAATTTTTGCAAGAAGAGTTTCAGGACTTTTACATCTGCAACTGAAGTTTGAACAAAGAAGCAGACATTTGCAAGTTTGAGAGCTTTTTTTTATTAATTTACTCTTGTTTCCCGTATTGTTGAGACACTCATTGGAGATTCAGGGGGAGAAGTGACTGGCGCAAAGACACAAGACGTGCACTTAACTGTTATAATGCACTTGTCTCTTCTGATCTTTTCATTCACCAGTTTCTGTCCTCACGCTCTCATCTCTGTGATTCACATAAATTTATCTACTTCAGATGAATATAGTGCTTGCTTGTTTTGTACTGGAAATGGCACAGATCTCATTGTGCCTGATGCATCTTACACAGAAATCATTTCAGAGTGGCTAAGTTATCTCTAACTTTAATGCAGTTTGCAAGGTCATCGTAGCATCTCCGTGCTCTGAATTGCAGCTGGTGGCTCAGTGTAATCCACAACATCCAAAGATCTCTGGGAAAACTCCCACAGAGAGCAGAAAGGTAGCTTGAGAGCTGCTGCAAACATCTGTTTCTATGTCTTTTTCTTGCTCTCCGGTGTTACCTCACTCCTAACAAAAAAGGGACAGCTGTTAAGATATACGTATAGTCATGTGCCCTATGGGGCTGTTCCTAAATACATGTGCTACGTAAAAGCCTGTTCTTTTATATCAGCTATGAAAAACACTGGGTTTTTAACAGCAAAAACGGGAATTACCTGGCAGGTAGAAGGTCTGTACATGTCTGATATTCACCAAATACTTTCTCAAACCTGGCTCACAGATGGGATTGAAATTGCTATCGTATGCTTTTTGGCACTCTGCACTCCTGCAAAAAGTGGAGGTTTTCAGACAGGCAAAGAATACTTTAAACTATATCATTATATATTGTATAGTCAGCAGGGTGTTCTGCGATTCCTCGCAAATATTGGGAAGTGACAAAGCAATACATAACAAAGTGTACAAGAAGCATCAGGTGGGTCTGAGTCTGTGTTCCAGGAATATTAGGAACTTCTGCTGTCTCGAAATCTGTGGGTTTCTGAGCAACATCAGCTGTGGAAATGGAAGAGAAAGGGCTGATTGCTTATGTGGCTGTGTTGAAATACATTGAGCACTTCAAGTATTTGTTGCATTGTTTTCTGGTTAGTAAATAGAAGAGAGTGGGTTAGTCAATGTTAGAAGGCAGCAAAGCTAGCGATTTTAACAATACTCCTCTCTTTCAGCTCCCAACGAAGAGATTAAGATGTGACTGTAGCTGAATTAGGACCTTAATGTGCTTTGTGCTCTTTATATTACATCTACTACCTTGCTATAGATAATTCTGAATGTGAATTTATTTTGAGATTGAATTATTGTCCTTGTTTAATGATTAACACAAAATAGAGATTCACGCTTTTATGTCTTTAAATTACTCTATTCCATTTAAAAAGGCATTTTGTGTTCCACAACAGAATGCTTTGACCTCTGCCAAATCAGCATTAGTGAACTAGTTATAATCCCTGTGCATTTGTGATTATCAAAGTGGTTTGGATGGCTTTACTTAGTATTAAATCCTGACATCCTTAAGTACAGAAATCAAACTTGTAATTAAGATTGTATCAATAAAGTTCTCCCATTTCATATATTTTCCAGTAGTCATAATAAACCAGAATTATATGATTCATTGCCTACCTGAAGTATTTGTTCTTTTCAATATTGCCAGGCTACTGATGTGTAAACAGAAATGTAAATATGTGCTTGTGGATGAGTGATTGGGCTTGCACAATAGCACTGAATCATTTGAGCAGGTCTCCTTGCTCTGTACCGTGGACTTAACAAATGCTGCTCAGAAGTGCAGCTCCAGAGCACAGGGAGCTCATTGGGACTCAATGAAGCTTGTGATTTTCTGCTCTAAACATGTTCCATCCTAACCAGCACTGAAAAGTTCACAGGTCCGTTATGAGATATGAACAATATTCAGGTTTATAGTCAGTAAAAGGTGCTTCTTTTCTAATATCCTCTGTAATCGGCTGAGGGAACTAGGTTTTATTTAGTACATGTATGAAAAGAGGAAAAAGGAGAGAGGACTTTTACAGCACTTGAGCTATTGTTTCTGGAAAGTTGTTTCAGGCATTCTTCCAAATAAAAAAGCAGGTTGTTATGCTTATGCAGTTCCAAAAGTTGTTGTATTGTTATATGAGCATTTTACAGCTACAGAATAAAAGCTGGATTCTGCAGCCGATCGCATTTGTATCAGTTCCCGTGTGTTCAGGGAGTCTGTGTGTATTTTCATGTATATGCTGGGGAAAAAGAGAGCATTGGTGTGTGCAGTATTTGTTACAAACATGCTAGTCGCTCCCGTGAGACTGATGCGTTTTTTTTTGGCTGCATCTCTGTACTACCCCATAAAAAGCATCTTTAATTATTACAAATTGTTATTCAAGTGATTTACTGAGTTTGAGTATGCTGCCGCGAGATCTTTTCTGAGATAACTATTTGAGAATTTTTAAGAAAACCCAAGAACAGCCACACAGATCTGCAGAGAAGTGCGTGTAACATGCTGTACGCATGAAATATGTAAGGATAATTGCTGCCTAGATTTTATGCAAAGGTGATGGTGTTAACGAGCACCGCAGTTCCTAGGAGAGGGGGCAGCCTGCGGAGAGTCACTTGGGGCAGCAAATTTCCCAGATACAGAAACTGAGATAAACATCCACAAACTTCTGGTGTTTGCGCGTTCCAGAGAAGCTGGACTACTAATTCCAGGGAAGTAGGACTTTCATGCTAATAGCGATTATCTTACTCTGATAAGCTCAACAAATATTATAAGGTTTTGGCCACACCTTCCTCCTCTGCTGCTGCAGGTTGTTGTCTGTGCTAACTCCTACATGTTGCCATGAAGAATGTAGATCGCAGGTTCATGCAGTGCCTTCCCAACATTAAAGTTGGGTCAGGTTGCTCGAGGCCATGGGTGGTCAAGCTCTGACCATCTGCAGAGATGGATGGAGATTTGTGGCTTCAGTGGGACATTTCCCCATCATGTGATCACCCTCGTTGTTAAAGAATTAAGATTTTTTTTTAATGCCTGGTGAGAATTTCCTTTGTTGCAACTTGTCTGTAGCCTCCCATCCTTTTGCTGTGCACCTGTGAGAAGAATCTGGCTCTGCCACGTCGGTACTTACTCAGTAGGTAGTTGAAGGCAGGAATGGGACCCCATCATTTGCCTTCTCTTCTTTGGGCTGCATAAGGACAGGTGTCTCAGCTTCTTCTCAGGCATTCAAGACCACTGACCATCTTGATGGTCCTCCACTAGACTTCCTCAAGTTTGTCAATGTCCTCCTTGTGCTGGGAAGCCGAAACTGGGCACAGCACTCTAGCTGTGGTCTGGCAAGCATCAAATAAAGGAGAAAATTGCTTCCTAGATCTGCTGTCTGTGCTTTCTTACTAATGGAGTGCAGTATGCAGCTATCCTTCACCACTCAGGATGATCACCACTTCGAACCTGCCCACCAGGACCCTCAGGTCCTTTTCTGCAGGGCCACTTTCTGTCTGGTCTGTGCCCAGTTTGTGCTTGTGGTTGAGACTAGTCTGCCCAAGTGCAGGACATTGTATTTGACTTTGAGTTTCGGGAGGCTGCTCTCAGCCCAGTTTTCCAGCCGGTCGAGACCCCTTGAAGTAGCAGCTGTACCCTCCAGCTTATCAGCCATGCTCCTCAGTTTGACATCATTTTGGGGAATGGGATTTTCCCTGTCTCTTCTTTACACATCATCCCTGAAGTTCAGCCAAATCCAGACGGGTAGTCTGGTGAAGAGGAGTAACACGCTCTTAGGCTAAGACATACCTAATTAAAATGCGTTGTCTGTCCTCACCTCATCATAAGCTCAGTGGCAGCTCTAGGTAGGAGGGAAGTATTTTTCCTAATGGGCCAATTCTGTACCATTTCTGCTGCTCCCTGCTCCAGAGACAGGGTGTTGAACTAGTTGCAGCAACAGGCTGTTGTAACATAGCTGCTATTAGAGTGTGCTCCTCTGCATGTTTTTGTTGTTTGGTTTTTTGGGGGGAGTTAATTTAGTATCCATTCAAGGCTAAATCCTAAAATTCTTGCTTTATCTTCACTCTTTAGACAAGCAAATCCTGCTCCTGCATGGTTTAAAAAAGGACGTAATGCTGCAGTATTTTGCTTCAATGTCAAAATGAATCAGAACTTGGAAAACTGTGCCTTCTATTACTTGCATAAATGCACCTACGCAAACACTAGTTTGCATTTTATTTGTTATCTGGTTGCTCAATTTGTAGTGAAATTTTTACGTGAAATCCTTTAGCCCATCTATATACTTTAATAATAAGTGGAAACAGTACGGGTGTCTGGCAGGTTGAGAGGCAGGAAACCTTGAATTTTCAAGACTAATTATATAAGAATGATTCAGTGCATAAGTACTTAAGGGAAAACCCACTACTTAATTTTCCAGCATGAACAAGTGCTTGTTGAAGGAGAAAATGCCTACTGAAAAGGGGAAAACACCATGCCACCTACTGTCACCAGCTAATTGTCAGATTATTTTTTCTTTTTGCCTTCTCTTACCAAGAAATATAATAATTCTGTGAGACCATATGGCAGTGCAGAAAAGAAGTGAGCTGACCACTCCTCCTCTGGAGGAGGAGACCTAGGTAGGGCTGAAGAGGGCTGCTAGAAAGCTGAGGAGGGAGGCACGGAGGAGGGTGGGAGCCCTGCTTAAGGGCTCATTGTCAGAAGAAGGCACAAACAGGACACGTTTCAGCTTGGGTGGTTCTGGGAGGAGCAAATGTTGGGATTAAAATGTCTTGACGAGATTGTTCCTTTTCTTTTCAGATGCAGACAGTGAGTTTCATGGCGTGAATTTTCTGCCCGAAGATCTCAACGAGGCTCCAGAGGAGACAGGAATGAGGGTGAACAAGAAATACTCTTGTCTACCTGCTGAGGAGAAGGGGATCCACATTATCAACATCCGAGCTATTGAGGATATCGGCTATGACCAGCATGAGAGTACAGTGAGTAAAGGACTTGCCAGATGCGTCATAACTGGCAGACTGCGCTTTACCCCTTAGCTTAATTCTCATTCTCTCCATTCCTGGGATGCTCTGAAATCCTCTCCCTCTCTTTTTCAGAAGTGCTGAGGAGGATTGCCACTAGCCACAGTACATGCTAATTTAGTGGGGTTTGTTCTCTGATGTGAAGAAGGGAAGCAAGGGATCCTTGTTTAACCTGTAGCCTCAAAAGGAGTTGGCTATTCTCAGAGTAATCAATCTGGCAATAAGGCTGTGGCAACCTTTAAATCTCTTTGCCCCTATAGAGCAGAACAGAAAAAAATGTCTAAAATTTCATGCGGAAGCTATTAACATAGGTAATGTAAAACTAATAGTCTGCAGCGTGCAATAGAGGTTAGATTTCCAGTGTCGTTAATTGTGCCTTGGTTAAATTCTTTAACGCCGATCTTAAAGAAAGTTAGTAATGCGAATACCCAACAGGATTAGGAGTTGCTTATGTCGTAAACACATTAAAAAGAGCTTATTCAGGTGAAGGAATTGAGGTGGAGTGAGCTGTATAACAGATCTCGCTGGGGAAAGGTGTAAAGCAATACTTGATTCATTGTGCTTGTGCTTATGCTTAATTAGGATTGAGCATGGAGGAATAATTCTGTCAGAATGTAAACATCCCTCTTGCTGGGGTAAAACTGAAATGTCTCTTCTGTGTCACATTTGCAGCCAAAGGGACATGACCTTATGTGGTCTAAGTCTACGCAACTCCCTCTATTTCAGCATAGTGGCGCTGCGAGAAAGGGTGTGGCCTATGAGTACCTTTCAGCTTTCATACCACATCCTTAAAAGAATCCAACCTTTTCTTTCTTTGAAACAGGACCAACAGGCTTCTTTGAGTCTTTTGGCTGCATCCCTTTTGCAGTGGAATATAGCTATTCTCATATAAAAATAAATTTACTGAGGCTTTAGTATCCAAAGTGCAGCACCTTCCCCGATATTATCAGTGAGTCCCCACAAGGGTCAACTTTTCCACAGGAGAGTTCAAAGAAATGGGAAAAGGCTTTCGCTGAGTTTCTGCAGTGTGACCTGTACCCTTCCTGGGGGCAGTGGCTCAAAGAAACAGAGGAACCGGAGATTTTCAGTGCTGCTTTTCTTCACCCAAGGCGTGCTCCAGGAGAAGAGGAGCCGTGGCTGGGATGTACTCAACTCTCCTGAGCTCCCCAAGCAGTTGCAAACATCTGGTGCGCTCGCTGCTATCACCTTCCAGAGCCGTCTTCAGTCCTGCCCGTTTCCTTTATTTATTAGTCTCCAGAACAGACCGGCTAATTGCTGTCCCTCATAAAGTCAGTCCAAGGAGGGTAGGAAGCAGTTGGGGTCTGAGCCTTTTGCCTGTTTTATCTCCCTGTGCTTAGCTGAATGTTTATTGGTTCAGCCCAGTTTTTCAGAAATCGATGTTTAATCAATTAATAAGATCAACACATCTTTAAAAATTACAATTAGTTATCTGGAAAGAAATCCCAGCGTTCCTGTATCTTGTTTACAACAGCTACTTACTTTGAAGAGGCATGATATCCTGAAAATCCAGTTAGTTACTATTTCTTAATGTTTTGTTTCTGTAGAAATTTGCATAACTGAGTTGCCTGCCCCAAGCAGACTGTCAGCTTGCTTTTAAAAAAAATGTTCTGCATTCACAGGTACATACCTTTAAACACGAAGCAAACAGAAAGTGATAGCTATTAATGGTCTTCTGTGTTGTAGTTATGCTTAAGAACCAAATGGGAGTATCTAGATAGGGCACAGGCTGCTCACGCCTGTGCCCTGAAGAATGTGTTATCACCATGGCTAAATAAGAGCAGGAGGAAGAGAGAATAGGACAAGGAGCAGACTCCATGGTGGCAGCAAATGCTGTATTATTGTATGATATATTTATGTATTTGGAGCAAAAGGTTTAGGTTAAATGGAAGAGAGAGATGGGATCTTCAGAGAAGAAAAGAGAGAAACAGCGAAGGCAGGCGTGGAGCAAAGTGGCGAGGGACTGAGGAGATGGGGATCTGCAGCCGCGCTGGCCCTGGCCAGATGTGGTCATGTCAGGCTTTGGAAAGCTCAGGCATCCCCACCTCTGCGCACGGCTGCTCCCCGTGCTGCCTGGCATCTCGGGCTGCCTGCTGTCTGCCAGTCCTCCTTGCTGCGCATTCCTGCTACGCGTTCCTCTGCTGGCGCTTGCCTGACCACTGCTTCGGTATGCTTCCTCCTCCCTCCAAACCCAGGAAGATGGGGTTTGCTGCTTGAATTTGTTGTTTGAGCAAAAATCTCCCCGAGGCAAAGAGGGCAGAACAGACTGTCCCTCAAAGGCATTGATTTATAGTTACAGTGGCTGGGACCTGCCCTCCCCAACGTGATGTACAGAGATGTGCAAATTTGGGTAACATTGGGTGGGTTTCAATGATATTTTGGCTATATTGGCTGTGAGATGCTGTAAGCTCAGAGGCTGCTCTTTTCATCTGGGGTTTAAAAATCAGACTGCCTTAAAAACAACTGTTTGCAAATAACTTACAATCACGGTTTTATGTATGAAATAAGCAGAAGGTGTACACATCCCAAATGGGTTTTGACTGATACGATTTGCAGTCGATGGCCAATTGCTATCATTTGGAGCACAAGTCTTTTTCCCTATGGGGAGGCTTACCATTCTCCTGTATGGCACTGAAAAGCCACTGCTGTGATTAGTATTTTTTGTAAAAACAAATGCAAGTTACTAGTGAATTTTCTTTTCTTTTTTTTGAATAGTCTGTACACCTCCACGAGTAGGATTGTGAATTATGCATGAACAGTGCTATTGAAAGTAGAAATGAGTAATTGTTAGTACTTTTTTTGTTTCTGCAGTTGCCCCATGCAGTTTTTCACATAAATGCTTGGAAATGGAATTGTGCTTTAAGACTTGCATTTCTTGCATCTTGCAACACTTACACAGCATTAATTCAAGATGAAAATAAAGCCTTTGCCACTATCAGATTGCAAAGCGACACAGGTTTTGTAAGGCGGGGGGGACACACACACGACACACGATGAACTCAGTAAGCAGTGAACCCAGTTCTCTGGCTACGATCCATCTGCATTTTTGGCCGCGCTTCGTGACCAGCTGGCTCCCTTCAGTCTGTATCTAAGATGATCTCTTTCTCAGATGATACAAACTTGCAACGCTAGATAAGAGAAGTGAGAAATGTTTGCACATGACATTAATCTATTTGTCAGAACTGAGACACAGATGTCTTGGGTGGAAAAGGACAGATGATCTTAGTGGTGATTAACCCCCAGAGGAGAAAACCAAATCCACCAAGTAGCTGACTTATGAACTAGTGTGCTGGCAATTAGATTAAATCCCAGTCATTTTATCTATTTATTTCTGGCCAATAAAATCTCAGCTGGCTATCAGTAAAATTGCAGGTGTTAACTTGCAAAATTGCTGTGAGTGAGTAGCAGGGGGGAGCTCCTCCTGTGTGCATGCTGTTTGAAGATAGGTCGTTGGGTGCTCCAGGCAAGAAGGATACAAGGATATAGTCTGTCTGGTGTCTGTGTTGGCCTGTGTACTCATTATTCTTCTCCTCTCTCCTTCTCTCCACAACCCCATTCCCTGCTTCCAGTTATTAAATTCCCTATCCAAAAATCCAGATGCTGACTGCAAATATGGACTCTACTTCAGAGATGGCAAGAGAAAAGTAGACTACATCCTAGTTTATCATTACAAGAAGTCCTCATCAGGGAGGACGCTCGCCAGGAGAGTTCATCACAATGATTCAAGTGCCCGAAGCACCAAGCAGGACCAGCCGCTTCCTGGGAAGGGAGTGCAGCTGGAAATGGGGGAAAGCGAACCTCACGTGGATTACCACGAAGACGACAAGAGGTTTCGCAGGGAGGAGTACGAAGGGAACCTCGTGGAGGCCGGTCTGGAACTGGAACGTGATGAGGACGTAAGGAGCCATTTCAAACTGTTAAAGATAAGGAAGACAACTGGTCGTCAAATCCTGGGAGATGCTGAGCTGTTCCTCTGAACCTGGCTCTGATCAAGGTTACACAAGCTCAACTCTTCCAGAATTTGGTATCAGTTCTGGTAGCCCCATCCTCGGCCACCAATGTAGTTCGCATCACAGGAATGGGCTGCGGTGTTGTTAATTCCCCAACGAGGTGAAGTTTCTTAATTTTCTTGGCCAGGACTTGTGGCACATCCACTATTGCAACACAGCTTGTTGATCTGTTGCCCTATCTAGAAGGGAGGCTTAAATTGCTCTCAACACTAATCCCAGTTCAGTGGGTTTACAGTATGCTGTGGTTTGGATCCACTGGTAATTCCAGTTCTGATGAAAAATACCTGATACAGACAGTGACATTTTTATACCTCAGTATAGACTTCAAGAGAATTAAATTCTGGTACATGCTCTAGCTCGGGCGCGTGGGCCTGTATTACAGTTTGCTCTTTCCATTCTTAGCTATGAACAGTACAGCTTGTAATGCCTTTCACCTGTACCCTGAAAACAGTATATTCTATTAAAAGACCATTAGTCTATATAAAAAATGATGTGTGAAGTACTGCCAGTGTGTGATTAGTAGAAATAGTCACAGCCGTATTAATTTCAAAGAACGCTATTACAATTAACTGATCCAACCAATATGCCTGAAATTCCTGTGAGAGAGTGTAAACATCTGTTCTGGTTTTATTTACAGGATCTAAAAGTTGAGATTAAACATCTAGACCTATGATCAGTGTTAAAAAAATAAATCTGCCATCTATTATTCACAAATCAGACATGTATATAATGAGAGGTGTGTGTGTATACGTATATATTTTAAAAGTATCTGTTTTGCATGGTATAATGCAAAAAACCTTTTGCTTCTCTGCCGCCCAGGTGAAAATGAGAATTGCTTTCCATCCAGCTTGCAAGCTGTTACAGTAAACTGGAAGCCTGCCTGTGCCAGGTCATAGATATTTAAATCCTTTACAAGATGGGAGGTTCCCACCTATGACATGTAATACAATTTCAGATGATGCAGAAGGGCTCGGGGTTCAAGCCAGGACGTCGTAAAAGAGCAAGAACCCTGTCCTTTCAGTACAAGATACCAAACCAGATCAGGAATGTGTAGAGATGAAAGCAAGCCACGGGGATTTACATCAGCTTCCATCTCCAGCACGTCAGTGTAGGGAGAAAAACCTGCAATCATTTGGGCTTGAGAAGCATGCCACGGAGTTGCGTTGGAGGCCTTACTAATTGCAAAACAGAGCAAAAATTTCTTAAACAGATGATGTTGTGGAGTCTCCTTCTCTGGAGATATTCAAGCCCTGCCTGGACGTGGTCCTGTGCAGTCTGCTGTAGGCGACCCTGCTTTGGCAGGGGGTTGGACTAGATGACCCACAGAGGTCCCTTCCAACCCCGAACATTCTGTGATTCTGTGATTCTTTCTGTGATTCTGTATGTTTACAAAGTCACTTAAACTCTCATCAGTGAAGTAAATTCAAAGGTGGTGTGGAAGCCGTGCCCTATGGGAAGGCTGACGGTTTTACTTCTGTCCTTCGAGTAACTGATTTCTAGAAAGCCTGTGCGGAATACAGCTGCGTGAAAGCTAGTTATCATAAGAAGTGCCTGAGCTGATACAGCAGCAAAATTGGAAAGATTCATTAAAGTTTCTTTCTCTTCTGTTTGCTGAATGCCTCCTAGTTTGATATCGTTTGTCCAATGGCTTTGAAATGATTACTCCCGTGGGAGTGAAGACGGGTATATGTGGGAGTGCCAGCAGCAAACCCCCATGTCCAGCTGTCTAGAACAGCGCTCAGAGAACCAGTGGGATGCAAGCATGCCACTAAGATTATCATTACCATTTATCTTTTTTTTTTTTCTTTTGTTTTGTTGAATTCTTCCTAGTGATTTTCCTAAATAAAATGCATATTTTTTTAATCTAGGTATTTGCATCTATAGCAGAGGCTGCTTCTCTCTTACTGCAGTTCTGGTCCTTTGAGATACTGAGCGGCTCTTAGGAGGCAGCAGGGACTCTCTCAGCTCCATTAATTACAACGCACTCACGAAATCATACCGTTTGGCTGGATGCCTACGATTCAGATTTAACTGGCTTCGTCTGTATTTGTGTCCATAGTCATTTTAGCTTTTATTTCCCAAACAGTTTTTATCTGTTTAACCTTGTGGTAATTGCTCTGGAAGACAATAGCGTTTTTGAGTCACATTTCATAGCAGCTCAGCACGGAGAGGTGTTCAGTGATTGTCCTGTTGTTAGAAACTGGCTGTCTCAAACAAACGAGATTTAGCGTGTTGGTGGCGATAGACTACTTGTTCCTTAAGTATGTATGAAACATAAGGGGAAAAATGTTTCATTTGCTCTCATCAGTAACCTTTTCTCTTGCTTTTTTTTATAGACTAAAATCCATGGGGTTGGATTTGTAAAAATACACGCACCGTGGAATGTGTTGTGTCGAGAGGCAGAATTTCTTAAGCTCAAGATGCCCACAAAAAAGGTGAGTCCTGATTTTCTTTTTTTCCTCTGGAAGGTATAGTTTAAACATATGCTCATCTCTAAGAACCTTACAAACGTAGACTTTTCCTCCCACCAGCATTTTTAAAATAGCTAACTGATGTATACAGAAACTGAGAGTCACAAACTTGCTTGCTTGGAACAGCAGAAAGAATAACTGGAGGGAGGAATGGAAGTCAAGCATTCCCAGCCGCTGCCGCTATCTGTACACCGTGCGAGTGATTTCATACGATGTCTCATCCTCTCAGGGTGTTTTAAAAGAAGAGGTGGCAACTGATGATGAAATTTATGTGTGTGTTTTGGAGGTTTTTTCCTCACCCAACGCTAAAAATGAACAAAAGAGTAACAATTGGTGTGCAGAAGTCTCGCTGGGTTTAGTGACTCTTCATACACATCGTTAGTCATATTTGCAGGAGTTGGGACTACTCTACCACAAAATAAATTATCTTTCAGAATATTTGAAATATCATTAAAGAAATGATAGTATATTTTCATCAATTCTAAATCATCAGTGATAGATAGCTACCTGTTCAGTGAGTGTAGCTTAGAGATGGATTAATATTTAAACACATACTAAGTGCATGTCCCAGACTGCAGAGGGAAGTCTATAATGGAGCAAGAGACAGGCTTAAAGCCCGGCGTCATTTATTACAACACTAAAACCACACTTTTGGTTTGGATTTCATATTAATCCCCATTATTGCCTCACTTACCACCGATTTTAATCAGAAGCGCAATTAGATAAAAAAGAACTCTGCTGTGAGCCTGCAGTTAAAGCTGCTTTGCCATGAAAGAAAAGTTAGGGTGGGCAATTTGGGGGAGGGAGGGAGGGAGGTGAAAGAGGCCACCTAAGCCTGCAGGCACTGTCTGGGTGAAGCGATGTGCCTGAGACCACCCTCAGACCCCTAAAGCTTTATTTCTAGCCAAGCATCTTCCTGCGGTGAGAGCCCTGCCCTGGATCTGCACATAGTTTTTGTGGCTCAGAGAGGGAAGCCAGTAACCCTCCTTCGTGACCTGCTAACACAATTCCTGCGCTCGGTGCTACAGAACCGCAACAGACGATCCAAGATATTTTGGTTCCTTTATATGGAAGAGGGGAAAAGCCTGAAACCTGCACAGTATTCCCAGGAAAGTCCCCTGGGAGGGGAGACCACTTCTGTTGTTTTGCACAGGGGCTCCGTAGCTCCTTCATTTCTTTGTCCCATTGCACCAAGAAATCAGTAAATGCCAAAGGAGCGGGTGTCTCGGGAGCCAGTGCTGAGTGTATCTCTGCTGAACACCCCAGCCTGATTATCTGGAATCAAACATGGGCCATGCTTTGGCTCAGAGCAAAAGCAATAGACTTCCTCTGCTTGCCTTGGTTTGGCCTTCCCACCCATCTGTGTGTTTCTGAATGTTTTCAAGAAGGTAAGTTATACTCCTTGATAATTTACTCTGATGTATTTGTTTAATTGATGATTTATTTCGTGCAATTCACTGTCTGTTAGGGATTACCAAAACCCACTAGAATTTTACTGGTTTTTTTTCTCTTTGCCCACTCAGATGTATCAGATCAATCAGACCCATGGTCTTCTGAAAAAGATTAACTCTGTAATTCAGAAAATAACAGAGCCCATCCAGCCGAAAGTAGCAGAACACAAACCTCAGACAGTGAAGCGCCTCTCCTACCCCTTCTCCAGAGAGAAGCAGCACCTGTAAGTGAAAGCTTTCTGTAAATGTCCATGTCAGCAGACGCCAGCCTTCCCAACAGCAGCTAAAGGGGAAAGGAAAAATGACCACCAACACTTTGTTAGTGATTGCTGTAAAGAATATTTGCATTTTGCAGTAAATTTAAATGTCGTCTTTTTTTTTTTTTTTTTTGGCTCACTGTTGGGGAGTGAGGCTTTGTGCTGCTGTTGTGGTGTGTGTAACACATATCTATATAACTACACACACATCAACTGTTAGACTGCCCAGCAAAATTTATAATGTGGTTTACAACAGTCTCTTTTCCATATAAAATAAAATGCTCGGTAGAATTTGTAGCCAGAGATGTGGGTTCATAAATTTCAGAATAATTTCATTCATCTGGTATGGGCAGCTCACGCGTGTACTGCCAGCCAGGCGTGGACTCTGGAAATGGTATGAAGTCCACGGTAGCTTTGCCATCGATTTCAGCTCAGTAAGAATAGCTGTAAACGTGGGTGTAGGAAAAAATCATAAGGTGGGGCCCAGCCAAAGTTTCGACTGCCCTGGAATTGCTTTGCTGCCGCTCTTCCTTGGCCAGCGTCCCAGAGGAGAAGCTTTGAAGGCTGTGTTTATGTATGTGCCAGCTGGAACAAACAGCAGTCCCAGGGCAGGATTTCTTCACTGAACATACAGGGGTTTTAGTTTTTAATCAAGGGATGCAGAACACTGATAGTCGTGTATTAGATTTACAAACATGTTAGTTGGACCCGTCAATGTATGTGATGTTTGACATGTTCTTGGACTTGCAGGAAATATATTTATGTATTTATTTTACATAGGATATTCCTACAGCACGGGAGTCTGGTGGCTCAGAGGAAGCCCCAAAGATGCTCCTTAGCTTAGGTGTGGATGTGCCTTGAGCTGTTGGCAGTGGTGGCTTTTGTCAGTGAGGCCACCTGTGTGTTTGCTGAAGAAGGGAGGCAAGAGTGGCCTTACAGGGTTTAAGGTACAGATACAATGTGAAGATTATTAAGAGAAAGTCAGGGCCAGCAGTGGTCGGGAATTCACCTTAAATGAGCATCAGCAGTCTCTTTTGTGCAGAAAAACCTATAAATATATAAAACCAGTGAAATGTATAAGCGGCCTCTTTAAAATATGAGGGTTGGGATGGAGTTTCTTTTTAACGAGGTTTCTACAAGCTACTCTTTAATGTTAGCTAAGAGAGATCCCCAAGAGAAATGAAAATATTGAAGGGGTCAACAAGAGCAGGAAATTACTGGCGCTTTTTTAACCTAATGGGCTTCCTTCTAATCTTTTAACAGATTTGATTTGTCTGACAGAGATTCCTTCTTTGACAGCAAAACGAGAAGCACTATAGTAAGTACTGTATATAAATAATTCATGGTGGATGGTGCCTTAGTCCTGGTGTTAATAGCCCCTTTGCCAGCTTTAGTGCAGTGCCTGCTGCAATTTTGCCTTTCTTTACCAAATGCCAGGGATCGCCTGTGACATCAGTTACTGAAATTATAAACAGAGCATTTCCAGCTTTAGCTTATGTAATGAATAGTCTTTGATGCTAACAGGTTGGTGCCTTTTGGAAAATAATTTGGATCTTCTTTCTAGTTCACAGTTAATCCTGGACATAGTTTCTTAGTAGACATCACCAGGAAGGTATAGACTTCGATTTTACCGCTGGTCCTGCCACCAGCTGCCTGCACCCCTGGGACTCCTGTACCTTTTTGTAACTACACATTGCTCTTTTCATAAAATGCTGGGAAATCTCCCAAGGCCAATTCCAATGAAACAGCCAGGTGTTTACAGGGAATATTATTTATAATTCTAGGGGGAAATTCTCTAGAATGGTGTTAAAAGTGTTGAGGTTTCTGATTTTGATTTAACATAATTTATGATTTGTGTTTAACATTAACGTTTACATGAAGGAAATGCAACAAGGACAAAAAATTGCATCTTATTCTGATTGTTTACGCATCCGTTCACCCCTATTACGCTAGCAAGCGTGCTGTATGCATACGCAGCACTGGGACTGGGCTGAGCCATTCCTGCCTTCGTGCTGGAGGGTCTGTCTACTCCTCCAGTGCTACCATGGGACTTTTCCTCTCGTAATTAAGTTTCTGCAGTTCCCTTACAGAAATGAAGGCTAATACAGGAATATGATATCATGAACTACATTTGAGTGCTTCCCTGTGACTTGCAGAGCATAGAATAGAGCGGGGGAGAAGGTGCAGCCGCCTTTATAGCTGCTGAGGGGGGAATTGAAAGGACAGCTCATGTGACATCCAGGGCAGCTGGAAGGGACCATGCCAAGCAGCACTTGCTGCAACACTTTTCAAAGTATAGCATGGACTCTTTGCCCTGTTCCACTGGCACTAATCGGTGTGTCGGAATGTGGCTGTGAGCGTGCTTTTATCTTATATTTAACATTAGCCTTTTGGATGCTAAGTGGTTTCAAAAAGAGCTTATATCGCAATTATAGCTGTCTTTTATTGCGATGCCGATAAGGGGTGTAAGATATCTGACTTTCCTTTCCTGCTTTGAAATTCCAGCGTGTGGACCCCATGATGTAGTTCCCCTGTAGCCTGAAGTGCGCTGATTTGGTGCGGGCGCAGGTTATCAGGGCTAGGTGAGTCTGACCAGGGAAGGCAGATGCAGCAGCATAGAACTGGAAAAGACAGACATTCAATTGGTTTATGTGCAATAAAACATTTCACTGGAGATTAGGAAAAAAGCGTAGCTTTAGTTTGTAGATTTTCTTTTGTATGTCTAGATAGATAGTAAGAAAACTTGCAAGCACAAGAAACTTAAGAGAGCAACTGAAGAGTTAAAATTTGTGACAACAAGTTGTCTGAGAAAGGCAGCAAAAAATGGCACTACAGGACAAACGGGTGAGCAAGACTAACTGAAAAATGGACTGAAACCAAAGGAGCTGACAGCAGAGGCTGGGAGGAACAGGAGGGATGGGGTTTTTTTTAAAACCACTTAAGAAACACTGGGCGTATAGCAATAATGCGGGTAGTATGTTGCTTTGTTTGAAATCCCTGCAAATCACCCAGTAATAAAAGGTGTGTTGAATGTTTTCCAGCATCATTTTACCCTGCATGCATTTCTCTTTGTATTCTTCTTTCTAAAAGTTCTCTCCTGGCTCTGTCATATGCATTTTTAAACCGCAGTGCAAATATTGACCCTTCCACCTACTGCAAAATGAACAGGAATCTATTCAGTCCCTGTGAATCTTTGAAGAATAGAAACTAAGCCAAAGACCTTTTACTTATTTTAAAAAAAAACAACAACATTGTATAACTGGAAATCTCTCTGCAACAGCCCTTTAACTCACTGGAGCTAGAAGACAACAACAGGCAGATGAGCTGTGGGGCTTGCCCTTGCTCGCTTCCCTCCATGCACTGGGCAGGCGGCAGCCGAGTTAGCACATGGATTAGTGAGCATCCCCAGGGAAGCAGTCCGTGACTCCCCACACGGGCCAGGCAATGGGCATCGGGTGCTTCTGCCCATGGTTTTCCTCTGCTGCCGCTCCCCTGCCAGCCTCATGCCAGCCAAATGCTGCCCTTGCTGAAGAGCATCACTGCACAGCAGCGGCGCAGGGCGAAAGCTTGACCGCTTGGGCAGCGTGCTGTGATGTGCAAAGGTTATTTGACAATACATGCAATAAATTGTAAAATAAATACATCTGGTTTGCCACTGAGGTCGTGCAAGTTCAGAAATTGTAAGGTCAGCCTGTGTTAGTCCAGTGTCTGATGAACGCTGCGTGCTGCGTACACGTTGTGAGCCCGAAGCTCGGCTGAAGTCCTTGGGTCGAAGACAGCTTGAGCCATTGGAGGCGAGGGAAGAGCTGGCCCAGTGCACCCTCTGGCCCCAGTAAAGGAGGACTTCTGAGCTTTGGTCCATGTTTAACATGAGTGAAAACAGAGTTTCTGTTACGTGAGTGGTTAGATGTAACCTTTTTTCCCCCAATCAGTTATCTTGGTAGCTGGCTATTTAGTTAAGCCTTTCTCTCTTGTATGGATAATTCGGCATGGAAATCTTGAACCCCTGCTCTCCTGAATACCGTGACTTTTATTAAAGAATGATGACTTCATCGACATCTTGGCTTTGCCAATATTTGAGCTGTCCACAAAAAAGATTGTGCTTTTCGCTGGCAGTATCTGAACTAACCCTTTCCTTTCTTTTATTTTACTTCTATAGGTTTATGAAATACTGAAAAGAACAACATGTACCAAAGCAAAATATAGCATGGGTAAGAAACTTTATTTAGCTTTAAGGTCGATATCGTTTTCAGGTATTGAAAATACACGCAAGTTGTAACTGGCTATGGAATTTAGGTTTTTCCCCCGCTCTCTAATTTGGTGTATGTGGATATAATTATTTGATTTGGAAATTTAATTAAATGAATGTAGCTGTTTGGAATTTTTTCAAATGTGAATTTATAGATTCGACTCTAAATTAAATGGTAAGTAAGCGTGTAGCCTCTGCAGATGTTAGTCAGGTTCTTTGCAGCAGGACTGGATGGTGATGTAAACCCATGGATAATACATGCTCTGCGTTGGTTCAGTTTTACACTCACTGAAGTGAATTAGGGTATTACCATGAATTTCAATAACTGCAGTGAAAGTCTGTGGCTTGGCCTATTCCTTTTAAGTGGAAACCTCACATCTTTATTGTGGGATACCTTTTTAATGACTTCAGTGAAATGGTCTTAACTGATGACTGCCAAGACACTGCCCTAAGTGGAACTGAGATTAACCCAGTGGAACGGCCAGGGGCTAAGGCATGCACTGAAAGCCGGCTCATCTCTTAGCCCTCCAAACAGTTGTTGCAAGTCAGCGCGTCCAAAGTTTATACTGCCACGGCCAGCAGTTTTATGATTTCAGCCTTAGGGTTTGTGCTCTAACTAAATTCATAATACAGGTAAACATGAATTACAAATCAGGTCACCTTAAAGACTTGTTGGCAGCCTTTCCTGTTCAGCTGTTATATACTTTTCTTTTATACGTATCGTGATGTATAGGTATATGCTTGACTGTGGGACCAAAGTTAACAAATAGTTAATGGTAAAACAAATTACATAAGGTGGAAGGCTGAATTCCCTCATACCCAAGCTTAACAGACAACCAACAGAAACATATTTGTATGAGAGAAGTGCATGAACATGGGAGAAAATGTTTGATAACTGTTGGAATCTGTTATAGCACTTATTTGCCTACACGCAGTTAAATAAAACAATGGGAACTTGAATTACGGGTAGTTCTGTTCAGTGTTGACCCATCAGCTGCTTAGAATACATCAAATAATAGAAGAAAAATTATGCCAGAAATCATTTCCATGCTTTGACTTTTCTGTTGAAGTAACAACATACAATGCACAATTGTTGAGTCCTTATATACACTAAATTTTGGTGTTCAGCCAGTATTAACAGAAGTACTATTTCCCTGTAGCATGGGAAATCCAAATTAATCTGTGACTTTCAAGACCCTTTTCAAGTCTAGTGCCTGGATCATTTTCACTGGAAATCACGTATTTGTACTCTTGAAAGGGGAAGGTCATACAGCTCAGTTTGAATTCTTGCCGGGGAGCAGAGGCTAAAGGAAAGGAAAGTGTTAGGATTCCCAGATCATTCCTCTTCTTCCAGAGACTGGCGAGGTCACACAGTATACCTAATAAAAATGTCACTAGGCCAGGCCGTCCGTGAGTATACTTGGCATAACTCAATCGGGTCCTTTGTGTTCCAGCACTGGAATGCTGGGTTACAACCCAGAAAAGGTTGCAAACAGATTTGAGCAAACACAGATAATGCTGCAACATTTCTGCCCAGCAGGAAAGAGGCGGCCGCCCAGTGAACACTGCAGTCTTTGTTATTTATTGTGTGGATTTGTGAAAATGTGAATCTGTCTTCATTGTTAAATGCTGAATGTAGAAGGGTACGATGTAGCTCTTCCGTCAGTCACACAGCCCTAGAAAAATAATGTATCTATCTGCTCACTAGTTGTCTCTGCCAGAAGCATGGAAACATTTGCAGACAATTCATAGTACTGTATAATCTTAAACAGGACTTTGAAAATGAATGATACTGCAGGATACTGAGCGCTCCTGGAGCAGTTCCTCCAGCAGGTGATTAGTATCCCAAAAATGTTAATTAACTTGAAGAATTCTCATTTCCAGAACAATCAAAAATGTCTCGGTGAACCTACAGTGAGCCATTTCCTGGCTCATAGTTGCTGTTCCTTCAAATCCAGTCCTACACTCTTTTGTTAGTGATGGACTGATGGGCAACATGGAGCACACTGTAGCACATCATTTTTCTTTAACTTTTTGGAAGTCCTCTTAAATTCTTCACGATGCCAGTGGCCAGATTTTTTTTTTTTAATTGGCATTAATCAGCTTAGCCTTGCACAAAGACAAGTTACTTGATTTAGCTCTGATTCAGCACCCGAGACTGGTTCATTGAATCCCCAAATGTATCTCCACGGATAACACGACACCTTCAGATGTGGGTAATACTCCATAACAGGAAGAAGCTATGTTAATGCCACCAGCTGTGGCAAGAACTTTAGAGAAGTAATGTGCTACAGCCCTCAAAGATCCCGGTCCAGCCCAGTGACCTTTGGGAGCGGCGCAGCGAGCTGCAGTATCGAAGAGCCCTCGCCGTTGTGCTCCTCCAAACTGACTTAACTCCTCCCCAGCCACCCATGCTCTGGTCCCAAGTTAGGGAGCGATACCACGCCTGGGAAGGCAGGACTCCCCAAGGTCCCTTATGCCGCATACATTTTATAGATGAAGCATTAATTGCTTTCAACCTCATGCATGTCACTAATAAACGGATGTGTAAACAGGGAAAGGAGAGGGAAGAAAGAAGGAAACTGCCCTTTTAAATAAAAGACGAAAATGTGGTAAATATGGTAAGTATCACGCCAAGGTCTTCGCAAAGGCTTTCCCTACAATTTCTCTAATCAATCTGAAATCTGAATTCAAAACTTTGTGTGGATGGTGCGTGCGTATGCGTGTTCCCGTATGCCATCAGTTCCAGCCATATTCTTCTTTTGATCGAGCCTTCTGCTACACACTTTCAAATCTGCAGGCTTGCCCTTAAATCAAACTGGCTTTTCAGAAAATGTAATTTATTTTAATGACTAATTTCAAGTCATTGGCTTCTAATTCTTGATTCTCAAATATATATGACTTCCTTTTGCTCTCTGCAGTTTTCCATTTTGTAAAATGAGTCATGTTTAATAACCTGTATGATTAAAAATGAAACTACATGGAAAGGAATGAGATGGCAGGAAAATCATTATCTGACCAAAATGACTGTTATTTTGAGGGAAATGTCCAGGAAGGATGGTAAAGTGAGACTGTCTAACCTCGAAATTGTAAATAACTATCATGTCTTTATTTTTCAAGGGATCACCAGTCTGCTTGCCAACGGAGTTTATAGCGCTGCATATCCTTTGCATGACGTAAGTGATCTTGGAATATATTTTACATGTCTGCTATCTGACAGCAAGAAATCCTTAATGTGTTACATATTAATGGCATCATCCCAAACGGATCCTGGCTTCCTGCTCGCTTGTGTCACGACTGCAGTAACTTCTGCCAGTTGTTTCCATCACTCTGCTCGCTTTTAATGAGCTCCCCACCTCTGTTCTACCTTTGATGATCAGAAGTCACGTTTGAACGTAACAGTAGAAGAGTTGTTTCAGTGGCTTAGCAAACAAAATGCTTCTGTTATTTTCTGACCTTCTGCTGCCGAGATCCTTGGTGTCGGTGTGAGGAAAAGTGTTTATTCCTGGGGCACCAAGGGGCTGGTTCCCTCATCCACATCTCCCTGGCATCCCCGTTGCAAGCGCAGAGATGTCCGTGGCTGTGCGTCCACGTGATTGCTTGCCACTGGAGGGAAAGCCATAAGCAAGAATTTGAAGTGGCGTATTTTACGGGGCTGGATGGAGCTGCAGACCTTCTTACTGATGAAACCTGCTTTTAAGCGGTTTGGTAAGATGTCAGAGTGTGTTCAGCTATAATGTTCATCAAGAGGATTAGCGAGAGGTAGGGAATTTTGGTGGCACACTTATCTGAGCCGGGGATTCCCATCCTGCCAGAGGTGCACAGCAGTTGGATGCCGGTAACATTTTTACTTAGAGGTTCAAGGCACGGCTAGAACTGACAAACACATGTTCTTAGCTCGACCCATTCAGCAAGGCTTGACAGATGTGGAGGGGACGTGGCAGCCGTGCTGCTCGCGATGTACTGGCCGTGTGAGCGTACAAGGGCTGTCGAGCCTGGTGCCGGTTTGCCAGCGTGGGATGTGAAGATGAAGTGTATCTTCCTAGTTTTCTGCTCCCCTCACTCGCGCTGGTTTTACAGGGGACCACAAGTATTTTATCTCGGTGTAACTGAGACCAGAACAGCCTCTTTATCTGCCTGATGTTTATCATAAATGTCAGGTACTCTTAAACTACAGCAATATCGCTTAGAAATCCAGAAAGGTTAAATAAACTTCTCTGCATGTCCTTGTCTCACGTCTTTAGACAGCTACTGATAGTCTTGTATATAAGTTATTTATTGTCTTAGTTTACTCCTTTATCATATTTTAAAATAGCTCCAAATTCAAACCTCAGATCTAATCAGCCCTGAGTGTTTGGAGAGTCTGGATAGGGATCAGCTCTTTCAGCTGGTCTCTTCTCTTTCAAGTGGACTGAGCTGAACCCCAAATACCGTGGCAATACCACATCCTTTCCCTTGACATTTTTAGGCCACCTTTATCACTTATTCATTCCTTTTTCCTCAGTGACAGACATTATTACTGTTTCTTAATGTGCCTGGCGACAGAAGACAGAGTGTGCTATGACAAATGAACTCCTAAAATACAGCATTATTTTACGGATTGCTTTTTCTGGTTTTGGTGCATTGAGTGAGTGGGATACACGGGTATGCAAGATGCAGAGCAGCTCTGGGCACGACTCCCTGAATGACGCATATTTTCTTCTTTTTTTTTTTTTTTAAAGGGTGACTACGAAGGTGAAAACGTTGAACCTAATGACAGAAAAGTAAGTTGATCTAAAGGGGTTTTAACATATTTACAAGAGTCCCAGCCTGAAGAGTGACCTGCTGGACTCTGGACATTTGCCAAGATTGCACAGAAAATACCAGAAAAAAGCACAAAATGCCAAGCAGTAGAAGTACAGACGTACTTTCCAGTGCTTAAATTTGCCCAAATGTGAAATGCAGTATGGATATGTATAAATTACCAAGCTTGATAATGATACATTTCTTGCCATGTTGGTGAGAGTGTTGATAGCGTTCACATATAGCTTCTCCTAAAGTTCAGCCGGTGTGATTTCAGGCCAGCTCTGATGAGAATATGCTCAGTCATATTCTGGTACTCGCATCTGACATAAATCCTGCTTCGCTCGACGGCGAGCTCCGGCCTCGGGACTGCAACCTCTGCCGAATTAATGTGCTGCTGATCTGGAGTGTCAGGATGAGGTTGAGGAGAGAGGTGGTTGAAAACATAAGCATAAAAGTTATTGGGAAAGAGAAAGATCGAGTATTTACCAGAAATGAGACACTTTTAGCTAAGATTTAATGTGTGCTCTTCAACCAGAGACTGCCCTGTGGATGTATACTGATGCAGTGCATCACTTTTCACATGTCTGTGGTTTAAATTGTGTTTTTATTGCCTGTATACTGAAAAGACATCTGTTCATTGTAGGAAAGCAAATAGGAATTATTCTAAGGAAATGCTTTTCGTAAGAAAAAGCAAATTTTTCACCCTTGGCAGGTATGTTGCTTTCTTAAATTCAGAACACAATTACTACATACTCTCGATCACGCTTCTCTACAGAAGGTAGGCTTCTTTTCCACGTGTCGAACAAAAGCTGAAGTAGAGAGGTTACGACCAGTTCTCTCAGGAGGAACCACTTAATTTGGGTGCCATCTGTATTAGGCTTTTAGGCTTGAGACTTTGCCTTTCCAGTTTGTTTCATGGTCACGTCTCCAAAGAAATGCTGTGGACCAGCATGCGCTCAGCTTGTAGGAAAAGCAGATCTACAGCCCACCAAGTTGGTCAGATAAAAACAGGTACCCAAAATTTAAAGTCTGCTGGGCCTTAAGGTGCAATAGCTCATCAAAAACCAGTGACTGTTATTTCTCCCCCTCTATTGATTTGTGTTAAAAATACCACATACCTGTCATTTCATTATTAAGCCACACATTGCTGAACCAAAAATAGGATGAAAGTCCATGTTTTCTCAAAGCGTCTGGATTATCATCTTTATTACTAACTTTTCAAACCTCACAAATTCACTCATTTCACAAGTTCACTGTGGGTTTGGAAATGTTTACCTTGGCTTGTGACTTCCAGTTCCCTCAAATAATCTTTTGGTGTGTTTTGGCATGTTCTTTAACCTAATCCAGTGCTAGGCCAGGCTTGTGCCTTTTTTAACAACAAAATTAAAGATATGAGGCATAGAAATGAAGTAAATATTTAGGACTAGTGTGCTGATCTCCTCTAATCATGTCTTTGAAGCTGTGATTTGAATATCAGGCTGATAAATGTCAGGATAAATGAGATATAATTCATTTGTACTTTAACCACAAATTTGGTTTGAAGTGCTGTACAAAACTGGAACATGGCACTGATGCCAGATCTCCTTAGCTTAGTATTTTCCTGGTATGCCTGACCAGCTTAGATCACAGAAGAGGAATCTGATTTCTAGCACAAACTTAGCTTGTAATAATGAAGTCAAAAAGTAATAAAAGGAAGGGCTTTAGTTAGTGCATGCGGGGATGTTGAGGAGTCCCGAGTCGTTAATTGTTTCCCAGACATAGGCAGCTGGCCTTAAGCTTTTGGAAACGTGGTTGAAAGAAACCTAAAGCAGAATAAGAACAAAATTTGCAAGAACGTTGCTGTTTAATAAAGGCCTGACTTTAGCTTTCAATTTCTGCTCTTACTATTGTAAGGAAACTAATAAAGATTAATGATTTGGGGTCGCTGAGCGGAAAATCCACAGTCCGCTTGTATTTTTGATGTCGTATTTCTGTAAAAGTAAAGAAGTTGTATTTTTTTGAATGACTCGAACCCTTTGCATGAGAAGTGCAGCAGTTCAGCTTGGGAAGTTTGCGTTCGTGGTTTGGCAAGAGAATTGCAAAACTGCTCTAGATTCGCTGTGTGACTTCTCAGTGATAACATGCGAGAAGTAGGAATGGGTAGGGGCAGCAGCGGGACTGCCCGTCTGCCCTTCCTCGCTTTGCTGCCTTTTGCTGGAGAAATGTAGGAGGCTGCCATATGTCAAGTTTCTCATGATAAACTGGCCTACCGATTTAAGCAATAACATCCTGTTTGGTCTGTTCTTCCATGAACAAGATTAATAATGTTGCCCTCCCTGTGATGATAACTGGTTTAGGTCTGGGTTCCCCGTTGCAGTTTCTCCCACAGCCGAGGTGGTTGTGCAGCCCTCACCCACTGACGGAGGTTTGTGTAACCAAGCTCTGAAATTTTCTGCCATTTTTTTTTTCCTTTTTTACCCAATGTTTGAGGGGAAAAAAAATACCTTAGTAACAATCCATTCATGCTCTTACATTTGAGAGAGCAGTAGTAGCAGAAAAAGGAAAAAGATGATGTTGTTGCCAGATGAATTAATGAAAACAGAAGTGACTATCAAAGCGTCTCCTTGAAATATCAGTAATGTGTTCAGGAACATCCTGCTACCAAGTTCACATCACTGAGTCAAAGCAGGGAGAGAAGCAGAAAAGGGGGGGACCTGACTTCACAAGCTGATGTAAAGCTTCTCTGCCCCTTGTCCCACAAAGGTGATGGCTGGGTGTCCAGCGAGCACACTTCGTCTTCTTCAGGATTTTTTGTACACACAGTGATTTCTTGTTCACTCTGTTAGCTGAACCGAATTAAGAAAAAAAATCAGATCTGAGAAGTGCTATTTATGTATTTTATGAAGTAAAGGATAAGTTGAAGGTCTTAGAAGAACCTATTTTTGTGAGGGATTCAATTTCATAAATCACTACCGGGGATAATTGCTTTCCTTGGCCTGTATCCTAACCAAAACGATGAGTGGAAATCGTGTTCTTCTAGTTCAAAGCTGAAAAGCTCTTAAATGCAGCCTTTTAAGCATCTCTGCACAGCACCTCTTGATGGTTGCTGAATATTGTAGTTTGTATAGTGGAAACAAACCAGTTTATTTTATTTTTTTCTGTATTGTAACTCAGAGCATGTTCATCTTTCACATCCATTCTGCTAGATATCTCCTATGGATCATAAATCACAACTACTCTCCCTGTCCCTGCTGTAGTTATCAATCAGGCCCATTGCTGAAGAGCCTTTTAATGTACTAGAATTCATCACTGTATTACAGCATGCCAAATAATGAAATCTGTTTTTAATACTTAATGCAGACTGCGTGTATTGGCAGATTAGGGGTCGAAACCACAAAGCGGTGAGACCAGATCCGCTGTGTGAGCTCTGCAGTTTGCTGGGACCAAAGGACAAAACGCTCGTGTACGCGGCGCTTTAGCTTTCGCCTTGCTTTTCTGTCTTCCAGCTCCTGTGTGAGGAGTGGGCGAGCTACGGAGTCTTCTATAAATATCAGCCAATTGACCTGGTGAGGTGAGCGTTCAGCCCTTGACGTCGTGTTTCCATGGGGCAGCGGTGAAGTCGTGCACAGCAATGCTCGTGCGGGTGTCCCTGAGGGGAGACTGTCCTCAGTGCCGCCCCGGGGCACTCCGGAGAATGGGAAGTTCGCTGGGGGAAAAGGAGTTTTCTGCAGGTTTAGAAACACACTGATGTGTCCCACCTAGTGTGAAAGCTTGCAGGGGACATATTTTTAATGAATTTTGGTTGCTCGTGGTGAGAGCTGAGACTCTCTGGAGAAAATCAGGTGTTTTTTTAAGAGGATTAGCTCACAGAAGATCCAAAGATACCAATTTACACAGCAGAAATACAGGGGAAAAGTTGGAGTGACTTGCTTTCATGGTGCCTTTATCTTTGGATTAACTCCAAGCATCATGAGAAAGAGAGTCCTCTGAGAAGAAAAAGATTCCCACAGGTCGTCAGATCTTACTTTCTCCATGCTTAATCCAGCTGCGATTCGTAATTTTAGCCATGTTATATTTTAAGAAATAGGAAACATTTCTCCGTCTCATTTTTTTTTAATGTATTTCAGAAAATACTTCGGAGAGAAGATTGGACTATATTTTGCCTGGCTGGGAGTTTATACGCAAATGCTTATTCCAGCTTCGATTGTAGGGATTATCGTTTTCCTATATGGCTGTGCAACTGTGGATGAGAATATACCAAGGTAAAATGAATAAATAAATAGATTCTGTTACTGGAGGCCACTAGAAACTTAAAGTTACCTTTCTCTAGAAATGTTTGGTCACTGATATCTAGTGGCTCCCGGTTTCTAGGGCTTGCCCTGTGCCACCCACAGCCCGACACCCCAGTCCATGTTTGCTGGCCATGACTTCCCAAGGTCTGTTTGCCAACTGGCACTTGCGGGAGTGCGGTGGGCTCCCACTCCTTGCCCTCCTCTCGTCTTTTGGAAGCTGGGCTTAAAATGAAGCGACCTCCGCACGGATGGGGGAGCTTGCAGTCCCACCGATTTCTGCTTCCAGTAAGCGATGGAGCATTACCAAGGGCTGGGAGTGAGCAGCAGAACTGCAGCATTTTTTGTTAGTATTATTTGTGGGGTTTGCATTGATGTACTAAAAATAATTCTTGGCTGGTTGCTCAGGTGGGTTTTTTTTTTCTTTTCCTAACTCAGATCATTATGTTGAAACAAACCAACAAAATACTGCTAATGATAGGTTTTAGTGCATAAAATGCTGAGGAGGGCATTGTGTGACATAAAGATGAATCAAGAATATACATGATGAAAATAAACAATTGTGGTCAGATTAACAAAATCCTGATGTCCTACTATTTTTAAATTTTTAATAAGTTCTGTATTATAATATTTTTAAAGCCCTATGATTTTGCATTATTTACCCTGCATGCATCATCAGCTGTAGATGAAAATTACATAGTTTGTACAACAAGCCTGAGCACCGAGTAACAAAACAGATAACGGATATCGAAAAATAGATGTATTTTTTTGTTGTTCATTAAGATTGCTTTATACTGCTTCCAACAGCTGAAGAAAGTCAAAGGGAGTGTCACTGTTGCTATTTCACAGATGGGGTGCGGAGAAGTTAAATTGGTTGAACGCCAGTCTCTTGATACTCAGCACTTCCCTTGTACCTTATCTATTGCTGTAGTCAGTATTTCAAAACAGGAATGATTTCTAATTTTTTTTTTTAACTGTAAGATCCTATCGTAAATAGCATAGAGCCTTATGCCTCTCTGAATTATAGAATCATTAAGGTTGGAAAAGACCTCTAACGTCATCAAGTCCAACCATCACCCAACACCACCATGCCTGCTAAACAATGTCCTGAAGTGCCATATCCACACATTTTTTGAACACCTCCAGGGCTGGTGACTCCACCACTGCCCTGGGCAGCCTGTTCCAATGCCTGACCACTCTTTCAGTAAAGAAATTTTTCCTAATATCCAATCTGAACCTCCCCTGGCACAACTTGAGGCCGTTTCCTTTCGTCCTGTCTCTAGTTACTTGGGAGAAGACACCAACACCCACCTCACTACAACCTCCGTTCAGATAGTTGTAGAGAGTGATAATACTCACTCTTATTCCCTGGAGTAGAAGTAGGGCTGGGAATGGAGGGAGACAGCAGCCTGGCATGAGGATTTCAGCCACTACAATGGTTTAGGTTATGGACAGAGCTGCTCGCTGGGGCAAGAGCTGAGAAGCACTGTGAGGGTAGTATCGGCTGGTCCTACAGACCAGAAAGATGCTGCACACAGGAGAAAAGATCACCAGAGTGTGTAAGATGGAGCCATATTGATTGTGCTTTTTCCACATCTTGTTGCTTCGTTGCAGTATGGAAATGTGTGACCAGAGAAACAATATCACCATGTGTCCCTTGTGTGACAGAACGTGCAGCTACTGGAAGATGAGCTCTGCTTGCGCAACTGCTCGCGCAAGTCATCTGTTTGATAACCCTGCAACTGTCTTCTTCTCAGTGTTCATGGCTCTCTGGGGTAAGAAGATATATGCCTTCATGTTAAGTTTTTAATTATTTAAAATACAACAGGAAGAAACAGAAGAGATAAAGCAGTGTATTTATACTTAGGCAGTTAATTACTTAAAGAACTTCTTTTTTTTTTTTCTTTTTTTTTTTTTTCCCCTTTCCCATGAAACTGTCACCCCCAAATTTATATTCTGCTCTGAAGGCTAAAATTCAAAAAGTTGCTCAACATGAATATCAAATGAAATTGTTAAGCATCTGTCATAAAACTGCTGCGTGGTATGTCAAAATTTCATTAACGGGATTGCACAGCTTGCCAAAAAAAAATCTATTTGCAGAGCCAGCTTCCACTTTAGAACATTACAGAAGAAATGTATTAATGTACTCTGGGGTTGAGGGGAGGGCGTCGCAGGGAAGTGTAATGGCCTTCAGAGTCTCAGGACAAACCAAGATTGATTCCTGAGTGTGCTCTGAGATGCAATTAAGTTTATCAGCAAGCAGACATCATGCATGCAGACCATGAAGCGGGAGCCGTGGCGTTATAGGTATTTTTTCTGATGCTGGCTGCCCCTGTGCTTTGAGCACATCACTTAACCTTTCTTGGCATGTCTGTAGGATTTGGTTAAAAATATTAACCCTCTCAAGCAACCTTTATAAGAGTGACTTCAGGAATGGGCATAGAGGGCTTTTGTCCTCCTTGCTGGAGGAGGGATGGAGACCTCCTTGCTCAGGCACCCCAGCACCAGGCACAGGTGCTGGAGGAGAGGAGCCTCCCGTTGTCCTCAATGCCAGACAAGAGGGCCTGTGAAGATAAATGGGAACTGCTGGGCTCCAAACCCTTGTTTGTAGCTGGCAGCCCTAAACAGAAAGGCTGCAGAGAACAGGGAAATGTGTCGTCTTCCCCCCAGCTTAGAAGCTTGATAGCCACATACTCCCAGCGTCAGTGAGCAGCACAAGCTGATGTTTGCCCCTCCTGTACACCTTGTTGCAAGTTAGAAAATAACCTGTTTTGGATTATGTTTAATCCAAAAACTGTAACCCAAGTTTTTATTCGTTCTGATACGTTGGGAACCATTTTTACATTAACATTCATCTGAACTGATTTTAGTACAATTCAACGTAATTCCATTTAGAGCAGTGCCTTTTTGACCCAGGTCTCCATTTGAGATAACTATGTTTTAGATGCAACGCTAAGAACTCATTGTCAAGTACCAGTAGGAAAAGGATGAGGACAGTCTTGCGGAGGGATTTCGGGAGCAGTGGGGAGCTGGGAGCGCTGCCGGTTCGGAGGAACAGCTGGGAAGTGTGGGGAGGTTGAACTCGACCGGCTTCGCAGCAGAGAGGAGGGATCACTGTCTTGCAGATCATCTTGCCACGTAGCATATAGGGAGAAATGTGATATACCCCAAAGCGGGATGCGGTGTCAGAGACTTTAAATAGTCTGATTCTCTCACGTGGAGAGTCAAGTATCAGTTTTGGTCTCCTTCATTTACCATTATTGTGAACCCCACGTGGATCTCGGCACAAAATGCTCTGTTGCCCAATAAATAATGCTGTTTGCCTCTCTTTCCTTAGCAAACAACTGTGGGTCCTTCCATCCATTTTTTTTTTACATTCTTGGGCAAAGTCATGCAGATTGGCAGAAGCCAGTTTCTGTGCTCTGTACAAAATCAGGCTTATTATCTGAGGTAATTTTGGAGTGGGATGTGAAATTCCTCAATTTCTTTGGAGTCAACATAAAATTTTATTCGGGTACAATAACGTATAAATAAATGTTCTTTCAAAAAGGTCTTTTTGAATTGGGAAAAATTTTTCCACATCGTTTTGAATTTGTTTTAATCAAAATTTGACTTCAAAAGGATTTGTCAAAACAATTTTTAAAAAAATGAAACTAGCACTGTATTTTTTAAGGAAATAGTATCGACAAAATAGGCTGTCTCCAAACATAGGTACACGAATAGTCTTCAGTGCCGTTTGTGAGCACCTCTGCATGTAATGAGAAGTTTTAGTAGGTACACGTACACTTCAAGAGTTGAGGCAGACCCAAGAAACCTGCTCAGGTGACCCAGGGCATCCTTAGTACAGCAAGAAAATTAGCCCAAGTTTGGGGGTATTATTGTGAGCAACCATTTGGCCAGGCTTTCTCTGTGTGGTATGGTGTGGTAACACCTTGGAAAACGTGAAAGCTGGAGAGGGACTTTTTACAAGGGCAGGTAGTGACAGGGCAAGGGGTAATGGCTTTAAACTGAAAGAGGATTAGATGTAAGGAAGAAATTCTTTACTCTGAGGGTGGTGAGGCACTGGCACAGGTTGCCCAGAGAAGCTGTGGCTGCCCCCTCCCTGCCAGTGTCCAAGGCCAGGTTGGACAGGGCTTTGAGCAACCCAGTCTGGTGGAAGGTATCCCTGCCGGTGGCAGTGGAGTCGGAACTAGGTGGTCTTTAAGGTCCCTTCCAACCCAAAGCATTCTATGATTCTATAACTCCACTCACACAAGAATTGAAACAGCTACAGCACCAAACTGAGTCCCGGTCAGAAGTTCAGCATTAAACATGGACCATGGCCCAGTGCTGTTTGGTAACAAATGGCATTAAAAATGTCAGAGAATCCAGACAAGATCATCTGCACAGTAACCTTTTGGAATTTTTAAGCTCCGCTTATGCTCATGGGCGCAGATGAAATATGGAAATGCAGGTATGCTTGGCAAAGAGGTGGTGCGTCATGACCTGGCACGTTCCCTGAGGGCTTTTGAAATGAGCTGGCTGTGTTTCAGACGCAGTCTTTTCATTTTGCATCGTTGTAAGTCAGTGCCATGGAAGGATTTCCAGTAGCACTGAGAAACGACGTCTCATTCATTTTCCATATTTCTTGCTGTACGTGGAAGCTGCAGACCCCGGCGCAAGAACTGCCAGCAGTGGGGGTAGGGGAGACAATTCCAGGGCCATGACACAGCCCTGCTTAAGGTACAGCTGTGGCTGTCCTGATTTACAGCAAGCCTAGGGTTTGTAAAGGGGCTCACTTGTGAGTTTTGCACATGACTCTTTCACTTGGGAGGTGAATGAATGTTATGACCCTAGCCTGGTTCCAGTCATGAGTGGGTTCTTTCCTGACTATTCAACTTTCTTACCCTCTCTCCCCTGCCTCGGGTTTTTCTGGATATGAATGTTTCTGAGCACATCTGTTAATACTCACTGCGGGAAGCTCCCCTGGGAACACCATTTCTTGGTAGACTTGCCTCTTTCATAATCACTTATTTATTATACAGTGCTGGTGTATTCCCAGCGTCTAAATCTGTCCTCTGAGAACTTGCTCGGTCTCAGAGGCAGATAGACTGATATAGATGGGGATTGTTCATTGGGACTCAAGAATTGCTTTAACGAGGTTTCTTTTCCGTAAGTCTTCTCCATCAAAAAGAAAATGGCAATGTTTCTAATGATAAAAACCATTAAAGGCTTCCTCTTTAACAGCCTGCCCACCTGAAGCTTTCACCCTGGCCATGAGTATTTGGGTTTGGGTGTGATGACTGGAGCCAATCATACTATTGTGACCACTAGACAGATGTAATTATAACAATATAGAAATGCTTTATCTTGATATCTTTGAGGGAATAACTATACCATCAGTGCAAGGCGAGTTAAATCATTCATATTTTGTATAGATAAAACACAGGTTTGTTTGGACTTATGGTTGGAATTATATGCAGATGAAGACCAACAGTATCATTAGTGACACATACAAATATTTAAATAAGTTTGGGTGTCTGACTTACTTAGACCCTTTAAAAAAACCTGTAGGCATCTTTCAACATGAAGCTGTGGATGTGACAAATGCCCTTTCTTTCAGCTTACCTAGATAAAAAGTTTGGCTCCTACCACATCACTATTTCCCAGACAGACATTACTGTTGAATAAGAGAGTAACAAAAATGAAGTTAACCTGGCCCAGTATATGCTACGATATTACACCTACTGAGACCTTTTGGAGGCAAGAGCCTGCAGACGTACAGCAGACGGAGCGGAGCATGGCCAGTGTGCCTCCTAAGACAAATCCCAGAGCCTGATGCCTTTTTTTTTTTGTAAAATTTTGAAATAATTGTTAAACTTTTGTTTCAGCTGCCACCTTCATGGAACACTGGAAGAGAAAACAGATGCGTCTCAACTACAGGTGGGACCTGACTGGGTTTGAAGAGGAGGAGGTTTGTCCCTTCAGTTCTGGCTCTCTGAATCCACTGTGGCGTTCCTGATAGCTCCTTGCCCCGAGCCCGTAGACGTTGCCTCATGCGGAACTGCTCTTGGGGCGGTTCCATCCTTTAGAAGAAAGGAAAATCTCTGCACATGAACTATTTGAGGTTTTTATAGCAGGGGTATGACTAGTACATCTTGTTGCCATAGAAATGTAATTGTATAGCAACAAAATCTAATTTTTTTTAAAGTGTGTAGTTGGGTCACACCTAGCAGCATAGGCATGGAATATACAGCTCAGGCCTTACTCCTGGGCTGATGTCAGGGTGCTAACAACCGAGGACCTCATTCATCTCCCGCTGCTGTAAATCAGAAATGAATGTATTGAAGCTGATAAAGTTACAGGACTGTAAAAAAGCACTATAAAAATTCCTATTAAGTTTTAACGAGGCAGGATCAAGCCCTGACTTGGAAAATACCTAAGAAAATATTGCCAGACATGTGGGCTTGGGGCATTGGGAGGGACACGGATGTGGAGGTGTATTTTTTTTTTTTTTTATTTGCTAAAAAAAAAAAATAAAAGTATCCCTAGCCAGGTTTATACTAAATGTGCTAGATAGCGTGGAGGGTAAAAGGGCCGGATCTATATGAACAAAGGTCTTAAAAGTCAATGAAGTTTTAGAAGGAATGGAGGGAGAATCCTCAGCCAGCTGAGAAGCTGTTCCCCACCTTTTTGGCTTTAATTTTGTCGCTCTACAACAAAGGAAAAAAGCCTTCCTGGATCGTAGTGCAGCCCCAGCGCCAGAGCCTTGCCCTGGACTGTACCGCGGTTCAGAGCTGGTGAAGGCGCGGCGGTCCCTTCCGTTTTCCCGTCATACATGACGAGCCGTGCTGCGAAAACCCCGCTGCGAGATCGGAGCCGGGACCCACGGGTTGTACAGGCTTTTGCAGCTTTGTTTGCTGGCTGGCTGGCTTTTTTTTTTTTTCCCCTGTTATTATTAAAAGAAGTATGACCGCCCTTGTCATATCACTAGATGTTCTAAACAGATACACAACAAATATTGCTCACGTGAAATAAAAAACTCACTGGCCCTGGGTTTAACACTGTGCAGCTTGATGAACCTGGCACAGTTATTGTTCCCCTCACTCCCAAAATCTTTCTGCTTTATTTAAATATTAATATTAATAGGAATTATGTCCTCTTAATACATTCATCTCCTCCATTATATATATAAGCACACTATGCCAGCAGCCTCTGTGCCATGTGCTTTGCTAGATCAGACCTACTTTACTGGGAGAGAATATAGGGGTTTATTTTCTGGATACTATACTGCTCTTTTATTTTGGTAACTTGTTGTTAGCATACAGGAGAGTAGAAAGGATTAACTGTATCTTTCCGATGTCGATCCCCTTCATGTCTGAGTTCAGAGCTCTACACAGCTAGAACAGCAGTTGCTAGACAATATAGTTTATTCTTTGTTTTGTATAGTCAACTCTAGATAATACAGTCACAAGTTTAGCAAAGAATTTAAGCCCCTCCTGTTTCTGACTTGGGTGAAAATTAAGCTAGTGTCATGTTGAAGAGGCAGGGTTTCAAGTGATACACTAAAACCCAAAACGTCTCGTCTTCTGGTGGTTTTAGGGGCACCTAGTTCGTACAGTACTTCTAGTAATGTTGATAAATGTTGTAGAAATGAGTAGACTGGCTTTCTCTGGTAGTGTCTAGCCCTCCACTGTACCTATGTTTGTTTCATGCAATTTCTAAAATATAAATCCAGTATGATCTGCAACAGTCAGTAATCATATTTTTGTTTTTTTTGTTTTTTTTTCTTCTTGTTTTTCGTGTTTTTTTCTGGTTTCCTGAAGGAGGCAGTCAAGGTTTGGAAAACATTTTTTTTTAATTGCTCCTACCTTTTTTATTACATGTCTACTGATGAATGCCATCTTTTGATCTCCACCTCTTCTTTTTCAAGCATCAGATTTTCTTTAGATCTCCCACTGATTGCTTTGCCTTTACACCCTCCCCCTCTCCACTTGTTCAGACTTTTTTCAGCTCCGTTCTGTTTCCCATCCGATGCATAATTGTGAATTCTGAACCTTCTGTGAATGCGTAATTATTATGAATTCTGAATCTGTCAGTCTTTCTGAATCTTTCGGCTGTCTTTTACGTTGCAGTGTTTCCTACACCCACTCCTTCAACGCAGATGGGTAATCAGGGGTTGCTCTCCAAGACAGAGTTAGGGGAAGACCCCAAGCGACAATTTTCTGGGATCCCAAAGCCAAGTATTTTGCATACTGACCGCAGATAGCCATTTCCCTTGTGAGCTGAGGATCACTGAAATGACAGTTAATGACATGCAAAACCTAATGTTTATCAGAAAGATAGGTAATTAAAATCAAAGCATAATGTCACACGGTATGAACCACGCTGTCTGCAGGTTGTGCTGTATGCTCGCAAGTGTTAAATGTAATCTATATAGCGTTGCACGTGGGTGTCTGATAGTGAGTCCAGATCATTCTGCAGTTGCTGCTGTAGAACTGCAAATGATACGGGATTTAACGTTTTCTTGAATTACAGCCAACTGTCAATTGACGTGAATGAAATATGAGCGAATTAAGATTCAGTTAGAAAATGCGGAAATTATCAGGAAATCGACCTGAAAATGGTTCATATGTAGCTGGTATAGAAAGTAAATAATTTTGCTTTTTATTAAATATGACTTATTTCACAGGATCATCCAAGAGCAGAATATGAAGCTAAAGTTTTAGAAAAATCACTGAGAAAAGAACACAAACATAAAGAGGTATGGTAAAAAATATCCATTTGTTTCACTTATAAAAGAATTTGAAAAAGAAGGTCATTGTAGCAGGCACCGACCCAAGATTAAGAAATAGGTAAAAAATAGAGTCACTGCACATTGTGTTTAAATTCCAGATGTCTTTGGTCTTAGCATATGTGGGATACTCGGTGTATGCCAGTGCACGAGACCTGATTCAGTCTAGAAATGTCTTTAATAATTAGATACAGGAGTGTGCCTTAGGGAAGCTAATTGAGCCCAATTGAAGGGGTGCTCCTGTTAGGCTAACAAATCAAGTTTGAGGAAACTGTAACAAATCATCTTATTCTGTGCTAGTGTAAGTACCTAGAGCCTCTCAGGAGAGGTTCTCTGTCTTGCTAGATTTTTTTTTTTAAAGAAATATTACTAGAGCATTAATGAAGAGTACTAACACCAATCTCCTTGACAAATTCCAACTTTGATAACAACTTTCCATCTTTTAAAAACGTAACTTCCATTTTATTCCACTGAATAAGGTAGCGCTCACTTCTGCTTTTAACTTGCTCCTTACATCGCTGTGAAAAAGGTGCTGGCAGTCAACCTGGGGGCACGTGCATCTCACCAACAGACGGCGCAGTCGCTATGAGCAGCTTCGCTGCCCTTCCGCTGAAGGCCGTAATTCCTTCCCTGTTACTGTCTGTCAGCAGCACACCGATTTGAAAAAGCTCCTTTTCTCCCTCACTTACTGGTTTCCACCCTACCAGAGGTTATTCCCCCTTAACTGCAAGAATTCAGCTGTTTGTACGACTGCGTTTTTAAGCAGAGAAGTAAAAGCTCTGGCATAAACAAAATTTGTCAGCAGAAATTCCTCTTTTGTAGTGGCACAGTAGCGTGGATGCATGTCCTAAATTGGAATTTTATGAAAACCTGATGAAAATATGACTGCAATAACCACATTAACATTAAATATGCTTTAAGAGACAGCATACGTAGACTGGACTGACGTTAAACTGAACGTATCCGATTTTGTCATGTCGTTATATCCGAGTACCATTGGGCTCCTCTTAAAAGCCGATGGCGGTGTGTTCCCGTTAATCTATAGGATGCAGTGTGTGAGTGGTTGAGCATCACGTGCCACGCCTTCCTCGCCACACTGCTTTAAAATCCCTTGCAGAAGAAAAAGAGCTTGGGTTGCTGCCCTTTTCTCGGCTGGACAAACAATGTCGCAATACAGACTTTGTTGCATTCCGCTAAAAACCTGCGACTCGCTGTACTTTTGGTTATATTGAGAACTCGGATCTTAAATGTGGAAGAGTAGGGTCATCGGACAATTAATGAATGGTGGCCTCCAGATGTCAGCATATGAAAGCTCAGCAATTAAGAGAGGACGTTTTTTTTTACCAAACTATTTATAACTTTTTGGGCTGTGTTCAATTTGGATGTTACTAATTCGGGAAACGTGAGAAAAGGAGTTTTTTCTGAAAGACTCAGTAATTATCTTTCATGGGGATCTAGAGAGTTAAAGTTCAAATTCAACAGTTGTAAGACAACTTGGAAATCTTCTTAAAGAAAAAATATCTAAAGCTAAACCAGAAATTGCTCATATTATTTCAAGAGAAGTCCAATTAAAAAAAATATTATTTTAAAGGAAAAACTTCTTGGACATTCTTTATACATCATAAAGGAAAAAGAAGGGCGCAATCCTAAATCAGAAAGGGAATATCCTTTGCAGGATTGCTTGATCTACCCCAGGATTTGGGGCAAGAGTTTGTCTTTTGTTGTTGTTGTGCTTTATTAACCTAAAGCTGAAACACAAAGCCTGAAGCAAACTAATAGAGCATTCACTTGTGGCTAAACTGCTATGTACACTGAGTCCGTAGAGAGTATAAAGATGAATTTAGCAGTGCTTTGTAATGCTATATTGCCCGATCCTTTTTTTGTTTCCTTTGACTGCCATCAGAAGCATCGGTATTTTCGCGAAGAGACAGCAAACAAATGGAGACAAAGAGTTAAGACAGTCATGGCTGGGGTGAAATTGGTTCTTTTTATTCAAACTTATGAAGAAACTCAAATTATGAGTAATTATGGAAGACACAAATCAATTTGTTTTTGGCTGTTGAACCTTTGTTTAATATTCACGTTCAGTTCTGGGTTTCTTCCCCCTCCTCCCCTTGTTTCCTCAGCACCCTTTGGGACACTGTTCCTATGCACGGGGAATGGCACTGCATGGCTAATCTTAGCTTTACCGTCCTGGACTGACGTTACGTTTTGCAGTGGAGCATGGGCCATGTGTTGAAAGAGTTGCTTGCACTTCCCTGAGACAACGTGCATGTAATAAAAATAGAATTTGAGTAATATTTTTATCTTCATTTGTAACGTGTGCGTCATCTTCTGTAATGTTCCTTTTGGTGTTTATTTTCTGGTGTTTAGAAACAATTCCCGGCATCAAAGCTTATGAAAGCCTTGAGATGAGCGATACTGTTCTAAATGAAATTTTCGTAGCCAGCTTCAGGCAGCGGCCAGTTGACTGGATTTAGGCTATCCTATAAAGAGTAATTATACATGCGCATCTGAACTCCTATTGGCGTGGTCCACTGAATACCACATGGATAGTCAGGTAGTTAAAAATCACTCATGTTGAAGGAATTTCAAGTCTTATCACACACCAAAACAAGATCTTCCCTGTCAACTGCGCCTTCATCTTGGAGTTACTCAGCAGCATACTTCATCTGTATTTGAGTGGAACCCAGTTGTGCAACTGCAAAGCTGTGAATATTAACTGAGGAGGCAGAGGGGAAGAAGGCAAATTTTTCTAGGGAAAGCAAAAGAAAATATTTAACAGTGAGAGAGATCTTACTTCATGGTTTCTGACAGCCTATTTGCATGTTTCCTTCAAAAAGTATACAGAAAAATCTGGTTTATTTATACTCTCAGTGCAGGCGCTTGACCAATTTGAACCTAGATACGGAGCAAACAATTTGCCTGTGTGGAATTGTAGCTGAAAACACTGTGTCCTTGCATCTTCTAACTGGTTATGTATTTGCTACCCTTTTTTTTCCCCTCTCTGTTTTTGTCACGTGCAAAATCACATGCTACATCTTTATTAAATCTACCCTTTTTTCTTTCCAAATTTTAGACAGATAAAGAAAAGCTGACGTGGAAGGATCGTTTTCCAGCCTACTTAACCAATTTTGTTGGCATTATCTTCATGGTAAGCATCACCGGCAAAACTTGAAGTTTCTGTTACCGAGTCATTGTACACAGCAGAAGTGATGGAAATGTTAGTGAGACCGTGACAGGCTTGATCAAACTGATGTCGGTCAAAATGGCCTTTCCCCAGTGAAAAAAATCATGCATTTTATTGTTTTATAATCTAAAACCTTTTCAAGAGCTTGAATTTCTACTTTGTTGTCTCCTTCTAGTAAAGAAATCAGCATACCTAAATAGGGTAGGGGGAAAATGAGGGCATAGAAGTGGAAATTCCCACCACCATTGATGGGACGAAACTTAAAGCAGAGATAGTCCTCTCAGAAAGTAGTCAGGAAGTAGGAAATGGCCTGATTTTTATACCAAACATTTTTGAAAGAAATAGTGTGGCCAATTGCAATCCCAATTACAAGGATTGTTAATAAATCAGTCAAATTTGGGGTTATACCATAAAACAGGAGAATTGCAAATAAAGCACATAATTCATAGAGAGTAGCCTTTGTCCATTTGCTGATAAAGCATCAGCATTTAAAACAAATTTTGAAGGAAATAATAGTAATTCAAGAGATGAAACAGATTGACAGATGGGTAAAAACGCTTAAGCCCTTTCCAAAGGTAGAATACACCAGACTAACTCAGTTCATTCATTTTTTTGGGATAGCGATTCTGTTTTGGGGTTGGTTTTTTTTTTAATATTTGTTTTTTCAGAGAATGGAAGTGCAGTAAATCTAATCTTCTCAGCTGAAGAATTGGTACCTTATAAGAATGACATTTTAAAATTATTCTTCTATTTAAGAAATGAAAAATGGAGTAAGATTTTGCGCACATTTTCATTGCCAGAAGTGCATTGATTTAATCAGATTTAATTTCAGTTTGGGATTACGACAGCATAGCGAGCCTGAGTAGGGTATTTGAAGGCTTGTGTAAAGACTTAAACTGAAATACTCCTCTCTGCTTCAGCTCTGGCTTTCTTTTATAATAAAGCAAATATCATGTATATATGCTGTTGCTGTTAGGTCTGAAAGGAAACCCACTAATACTTCGAATATAAGCAACTAGTTTACATTTAGATCCTTTAAAAAAAGCTTTTTGCATGTGATAGTGGCATCAGTCTATAATTTTTTTCATGTGATGATCAAATTACTAGGGAAAGAGGATCTTTTCCCATGGTTCATCAAAATGATTGGGAGCTTTAAGGCAGAGTTTGGTGGACTTGAGATGTGGCCCAGAGATCCCATTAAGATCATTGCTAAGTCCCACGCAAAGTATTTGTAGTTAAATCCGTCATAAGAGGCTGTGCTTTTCTTACTTACAGGTTGGGCTGACGTTCGCTATAGTGTTTGGAGTCATCATATACAGGATCTCGACTGCAGCGGCGCTGGCAATCAGTTCAACGCCCTCAGGCCGGTCGAGCGTGAGGGTCACCGTCACTGCCACTGCAGTCATCATCAATTTGGTCGTCATCATCATCCTGGATGAAGTATACGGCTGCATCGCAAGGTGGCTAACTCAGATCGGTAGGTTTAAAGCCTCAGCTGGTATTTGCTAGAGCGATATGAAATGAGCGGACCCGAACAACTGGCTTTCGTGATTGACTTCAAAGTGGTGAGCAAGCCCAGGAAATTCAAATGTGCGGCTAAAGGTCTAACCAGCTACTTAAAAATATCAAAGCGCACATGGATTCACCTTTATTCTTAAAGTTTTTCATTCAGCAGTGGTAGTACTAATCACTAATCCAGTCATGAGCAACAGGGATATGGGATACAGCAGAAATTCCTGTACCTAATCTTGAACTTCACTCTTCTATATCACTCAATTACTATTTTCATTTTCTGCCTTTTTTCATTTGGTGTAAGACATGTCGAGAAATACAAAATCGTGAGTGTGAAAAAACACTTTAGAAAAAACTTGGTTTAAACATTTCCGTAAAGCATCAGTGACAAAAGGTTCAGAAATCTTTGCCAATAAGTTCTTGTCCCTCTGCAAGTGATTGTCATGGAGGTCAGCCAGATGTGGAATGAAATTGGGATCACTGTTGTAACACATCAGAACGGTGGGATCCTCAGCAGACTGACCACTGACCTCAGTGAGGCCATATTGCTTTAATATATAAATATATATTTTGCTATAAATATATACCTCTTTCTTTAAAAGCTGGCTGATGTTTTCCAAAGTCCACATTTTTAAGATCTTGAAATGCTGCGGTAGGATAATTCCTTAACATTTCTTATCCATGTCACATTGGTTCCAGAGGTGCCAAAAACTGACAAGAATTTCGAAGAGCGGCTCATTTTTAAGGCTTTTCTGCTGAAATTTGTGAATGCCTACACACCCATTTTCTATGTCGCTTTCTTCAAAGGCCGGTGAGTAATGCAAAGGGCTGTTCAGGGTTTCAGCTTGTTGCTTATGAGACAGCTGTAGCTGAGCTAAGACCGTAGTTGGGCGATAAAGTAAATCTAGTTTAAAAACTCCTCAGTATTGACCCCAAAACTCTGCAGCCTCATGGGATAAAGCAGGGACCTGGTAGTCTGCTGTTTCAAATTTGTTAAAGCCATTTTGTTAAGACAACTTCGTACTTTCAGATACAATCCCCAATCAGGCTATTTACTGCTGTCTATTTGCCACTCTTAACTTTATATCGTAGCAAGTATCATCTCTCTTCTTGCAATCAGCGTGAAAGCAGAAGGCTAAAATAAATACTCCATGTGGCACATTCCAGCTAACGCAACAGAAATGAGGATTACCTGAGAGGATTTCTGACAAGATGTGCCTAGAATATTGTGGGACACGCAACTTGCAGTTTTCCTGAGTTGTTTACTCAGTAAACAAGACTTACTCTTTAAAACAAAACCAAAGATAATTATGCTCATTCACTTTTTCAGGACTAAACATTAGGTGGTTCCACTCAAAGGCATAGAGTGACTTTAGGAATCAGATATACAAAGTATAAAATACATAATGACGTTTATAATTCTGACCATTGTGCCCTAGATTTGTTGGACGTCCAGGAGACTACGTCTACATTTTCCATTCTTTCCGAATGGAGGAGGTAATTGCCTTTTCACCCCGTCTGCGTCGCCGCTGGGTGGGAGCACCGTCTGCCCCTGCCGCAGGGGTGCCGCAGGTGTTCTGACTGCCGTTTCCTCTGTCCTCCCTAGTGTGCTCCAGGTGGCTGCCTGATGGAGTTGTGTATCCAGCTCAGTATTATCATGTTGGGCAAGCAGCTGATTCAGAACAATTTATTTGAGATTGGCATCCCGTAAGTAGCGACTTTTGGGGGTTTTTTTCAAACAAGTGGTTTTTACGATGCCTGCGATACGCCGTGTGTCCACTGCCCCTTGGCGTGAACGTGGTTCGTAGGCTGCCTGCAAGATCTTTGCAGTAAGCCCATGTCTGCTGGGTTGCAGATACCCCATCCTCGCTGCAACTGCATCCGGCAATGCAGATGGCTTAGAAAAGTGTTAGGCAATCTGCTGCTTTCCTACTGATTAGCAGGAGGTGTAATACTGACCATAGGATTCTATTAGAACCATGTTTCAGTGCCTGTGTGTGCTGATCCCCGGTACTTTCAGCATATTGGGGCCCTTGCACAGGTTTTATGAAAATAAGTATGGAGCTTACTGTGTCTGTTACTGTGAAATAACGGAAAAATGGGCACTGTGACCAGAGTGGCATGCTAACGGCATCATTTTCATTTCCCCCAGAAAAATGAAGAAATTTATACGATACATGAAACTAAAGCGTCGGCGTTCTTTAGACCATGAAGAGCACGTGAAAAAAAAGCAGCGTTACGAAGTGGACTATAACCTGGAGCCTTTCGCTGGACTGACCCCTGAATATATGGAAATGAGTGAGTGAGGAGGAAAGACGGCATTTTAAACCATGATTATTCTGAGTAAATGGGATGGAGAGCTGAGGTTCTTGAACTGTAGATTCGGCGGACAGTGGATCTGAGGCGCAATTTAATAATTAAAGTGTGTAGTCTTGGACTGTGGCATGCCTCAGCCAACCACTGGCTGCTTCAGCGATGAACTGTGCTCTCCACTGTTCGTGAGCCCTTACTTTAGCACTGTATTTTAGAGATTTTCTTTCAAGCTATGTGACGTGTCACTGTCAGGTTTCAAAGGCAAATGATTAAATAGCATAAACTTCAGATTGTGAGGCACCTTTTGTCATCAGTTGCACCCTACTGGAAATAAGTTACTTGATTCAGATTTGACAATTTCCACTGTGTATTCTCACACCAGACTGTTTCTGTTTTCTGAAATCTGGACTAAATCTTCCGACAGAGATATGTGCCTGTAGGCCAGGTTGTACTTGACAGATCACATACAATTTTTTTTCAAGTAATGTATTATGTTGAGTGGGTGATATGGAAATTAAGCACTGGATATCAGCTCTACATTGCTGCAATTGTACAGCTACAGTTCTTTTCCTACTTTCAATCGTCGAAAGGCTGAGAACTGTTCAACATAAAGTTGTTCACTACAGTATCAGACTTTCCTGAAAGATCTGTCTTAAAAGAGCAGTCTCATTTAGTATTTTCAGGAATGACTAGGCAACAATAGTGGTAAAGGATAACGAAGTATACTAATACCAAAAACTGGTGTGCCCAGTAAATGCAGAGGTGAATTAGCTTATCTGATGACCTTGATGTTCAGAATAGTAAAAAAAAATTGAAATTTGATGGTACAAGCTACAAGGTCATGCTGTAGGTTCCTAAAAATAAGAAAATATGCAGTTAGTGAGATCAGCATTTGGAATTAACAGAGGAGGAGAAAGATGGGGCTCTAAGAGTACCAGGATGAGTATGACATCAATGTGATCTCCTCATCAAAGAAAAACAAATATGATCCCAGGCTGTAGGAAGCAAGTTATTCCCAGTAAAGGTGGAGAATTAGTCATGTCCTTTTCAAAGCCCAGAAATTTCTATTCTTCAGAAGAGAAAGCTTCCAGTGGGATTAGTGAGGGCTAAAAACCTACTGGTAGGAGCATGGCAACTTTCTGTAGAGCCAACACAGTTGCTGCTGTAATCCCACTCCTTCAGCTCACCCTTTGCCAGCCTCGTCCACAGCAAAATTGTTTTAGGAGCTTCCCCATCCTTCTGGTTACTTTGCCTTGCCTCAGCAGCCCTGGCTTTTGCAAGAAGGCCAGCTGGCCCTCCAAAGCCCGAATGGAGCGGCAGGCAGGCTAACCGTGCCCGGTGCAGAAAATGTGGTTTAGTCTCCCAGCGAGTGTCATCTTGCTAGAATTTGAGGGGATGACGCCAACAAGATGATGCGTGCATTTGACAAATTCTGAGCACAGCCATTGAAATGGTTGCTTTTTCTTTTGCAGTCATTCAGTTTGGGTTCGTAACTTTGTTCGTTGCATCCTTCCCGCTGGCGCCTTTGTTTGCTTTGTTGAACAACATCATTGAAATCCGTCTAGATGCAAAAAAATTTGTCACTGAGCTGAGGAGACCTGTGGCAGTCAGAGCAAAGGATATAGGTAAGTGCTCACTGCTGTTGTTATCCCTGTTTGTTTATTATTATGTATTTCAACTAAGGAGAAATGTCCAAGCTGTCACTAATGCCCAGGAGACTGTTAGAGAGGCCAGGCACGAGGGTGCACAGCCACGTACGCTAAACCAGCACTTTACATAGACTTCAGAGAAGCCCTTCCATGGGGAATGGGATCTGGAGACAGGGAAGAGGCAGAGCTGTGGGACTTCATGCATCATCCTCAGACTAAACCCAGAGGGGCTGAACCTGAGTCAGCGTGGAGCTGGCTGGTGTTACATTTTGAATGCACAGAGCCCACGCTGAGGAAACCCGTATCTATGTGGTTTCCAGGTGCAGATGGAAAAATCCATTCGAGTGGCTCCACTGGAGCTTTGCTTTCTCAAAACTGAGGTAGGAAAAGTTGTGATGAAAAGCTGTAGAAACACATTTGGATCCTTAAAACCAGTAGATGAGTATGTTCTGCAGCACGTGTGTGGAGGTTCCAGCTCCCTATCTGTAGCTTTCTTTTTTTCTCCTCAAGCATTTGAGAAGTTTGAATGAAATTTCATGATGTTTTTCTTTTCTGTCTATGCCGGCATTCTGCTGTCTCACATTTGCGCTCCTGTGCCTCAAAGAAGCTTTTAGATTAAAACCTCAAAAAAATAGATGCCCAAACATAGCTCTGGAAGACAGAGTTGGGCTTCCTTCGCTTAAACTTCATTAAATTAATCTCTTATAATTTGTTCTTTTTTTATTTAAAATATAACTCCAATTTGGCACAGTCATAAGTACTCCTAACACTGTTAAATAAAAATATATAATTTATCTAATTTTAATGACTGGCACAGCATTTACATGTTTGTCTCCTCCCTTAGGAATCTGGTATAATATCCTCAGAGGTATTGGAAAGCTTGCTGTCATAATAAATGTAAGTAATCGGCATGAATAAAATTTGAATTCAGTAGGCTGGCTTTTCCATTCTGCTCCATTAGTTTTATTTCAGTATAAATCCCTTAAAATCAAGTGAAAGTATATGATTTAGAAATGTTCTGAAATACTAGAGAATTGGATGCAGTCTTTATTTTAAAGTTGTGATAGTAGTAGCAATAATATAAAATAGTAGGTAGTCGTTGCAGCTTTTTTCCAGAAAGTTTTCATAAAACAGTTTTGCCCTTCAAACAAATAAGAGCACAGCTGCTTGCTTTTGCTCTTTTGAAATACTATCACGAAGGTGATGTATTTGTTAATTCCAATGATAAAATCCATTTAGGGTCAGGTCGTCAGCGGGGTGTGAATTAGTTCGGCTCATCTGAACACAGCGTCCCTCCGTTGAAAAGCTGGCCTCGAACTGAGCTGCTGTCACTCGGCTCTGAAAATCCATGAAAAAGTTTTTATTTACTTGAACATTGAACATCCCAGCCCTTAGAAAATTTTAGCACACCTTAATATATTCATTTATATATTTATCTAATATTCTATATGAACAGACATCCACACCGATCATTTTCATTGCACCCCACCTGGGGAAAGATGAAATAAAAAGCTGAAAGCATGTTTGCAATGCAGCAAAATAGCGGCCGTGTAGGGCTAACGGCCATGTGTCCATGGGCCCTCTCGGTTTTTTCACCATTACCCAGACTGGAAGTCCCTTCGCTTTGCCCACAGGTGTCTGTTGTGCTATGACCAAACCATTCTTTTGGTTATTCGATATGCTGCCTTAATTTATCGTTATCATTTGTCCTCTTTTCCTTTGGAAATAATTTCTCTATTTTTTTCTCTTTTCTTCCATGTAGTCTCTGTTCGTCATTATCCAGTGTTATTTTTCCCCTCTTTGATCTATGTACTACCCCTCTTTATCATAAAATAAGTAAAACATTTTGTACTGTGTTTGTTCCACATGTACATGAGATTTATGCCAGTGAGAATGTTTCACAATAATGATAAATGAGAAAGGCTAAAGTTAGGAAGAACTCAGCTGAACTGGCTGTCTTGCATTTTCTGAATGACATTATTAGAAAACCTTTTTAAATAACCAAACAAAACGCATTTTTTGTGACCATAAAGATAAAACTGGGCTCAGTCTGCTCATCCTTTTATCTTGATGGAGCTAAAAAACACATACACTTAATGGCCTTTTGCAATGTAATGAGAATTTAAAGAGTCAGTTCCCTGTCAGTTGTTTGCAGAACAGCAAAGTGCTTGGAAATCCATCGGCTGGACCTTATACAATGCATCAGAGCCAAGCTGTGACGGGGGGACGGGGCAGCAGCGCCGTGTTTTGCTTTCCTCTGGTGCTGGGGGTTACGGCCGCTTCATTCTCGGGGGACTTCAAGTTGTTATCCACATAGAAATCTCTATCGGTGTGGAACCACGCCATCTAATATCCTGCAACTCAGGAGAGTGAGCAGTAGCTACTACCTTGTTGCAGCAGCGAATACTCCATTTTTAGGGCCCCGTGGGCTGCCGTCTCCCCCCTTGTTTTCTGAAGCAGTCCCTGCGTTGCGCGAGTTGTTTGGGCAAGACGTACTCGAGTATGTTATTGACTTCACCACTGCCTGAATATTGCGCTCACTCTTGACTCTTATGGCTTAGGCATTTGTGATCTCATTCACATCCGACTTCATTCCACGCCTCGTGTACCTGTATATGTACAGTGAGAATGGCACCATGCATGGCTTCGTGAACCATACACTATCCTCTTTTAATGTCAGCGATTTTCAAGCAGGAACAGCTCCCAACGACCCCATGGATCTCGGCTACGAGGTTCAGATATGCAGGTACTCTCTTGAGTGATAACTAACTTTAAGTATTTTCACAGCTGACTAAGAATGGGACAAATTTTTACATTCCCCTGGATTTTCAGTACTTTTGAAACACCTTGATAGCCTTTTGTATCCATTGCTTTGAACGTTTTGGCTTACTTATTAAGCAACCCCAACACCTGAATGTGAAGTACTCCTTATTCTGGGAAACTGAGATTAGCGCTGTTAAGTTCAGTGTTCATGCAAAGATTTTTGTTCTTATCTGTTCCCTTTTCTCAGGAAAGGAGATAAATAAAGATAAACAGCACAATGATGCTTTGAGGGAACAAAACGATGTTGCTTCGATGTCATGGTGTTGTATCACATGCTACTGATACAACGACCATGGCTTCACAGTACACCTCTCCTCCTTGTCCAGTTTCGGTAGCAATTCCTGATGCGAGTAATAGCATCCGTATCTGCACCGGAACTTAAGACCCACTCAAAGTGTCATCCTGCAGGAAATCTGCATGCCTGGAACAATTCCTACATATTATTTTCATTTTTAAAGGAAAATGGTTGTTGCATATTTCAGCTTATGAAGCAATCTAGGTCAGTGCTGAACTGCATGCTTTGCCTAGGCTTCCTTAGATATCCATCATCTTCAAAACAAATGTTTTAATGCTTAGAATTGGGGACTGAAGCCAAATAAAACAGTGAAAGCACTTAGAACAGCAAAACTGAAAGGGGGGCAATGGGGGAAAGAAGGGGAAGAGGAGAACCAGCAAGAAAGCAACATTCCAGGGGAGGATAAAACGAAAGATGACTTTGGTATACATACACTAAAAATTACACAAACTGACCAGGAAGAGAGACCACCTTTATAATTGTGTTGGTTTTTAATTTATATTCTTTACAAATGTGAATAGTGCAAGTTGATCTGCTGAAATGACTGCTAAACAGAAAAATCACTCTGAGATGAAAGAAAAAAACAATCAAAACTGCATATGTATTAGCTTGGCTTGCTTTTACTTTCTCCCGGTTTCCTTCTGGTGAGCTTTGGGCACAGGATAAATGAGGGTGGCAAACATGGTTTTAGCACAGAACGTGGAGAACGGAAGTGTTACGTGTCATGGTCCAATACAAAAATGCCAGGTTTATTTGCTTTCGAGTCACAGCCTCTTTCTTCTTCCCATCCCATCATTTCTTCCATGTTCCAGGGATTTTTAAATCATTGGAAAATATGGAACCCTAATTCTTTCAACATATAGACAGGATGCTGTAGTTTGAAACTTAATGTATTTTGTTTTTGTCTTCTTTCTGACAAGTTATTGTGGATTAGCTTGTAGATTTCCCGTAAGCCATAGCTAAGGCAAAATTCTCACCTTCTCTCTATACAGCAAAATTTAGCTGCGACCTCTCGCTAATCATGAGCAAGAACACCACGTAGCATAACCCACTCTGTGGATCTGAGATCGGTATTTTTGTCTTTAAAATTAGTCTGAAAAATATATGGTGGGGGTTTTTTACCAATCTTAAAAGCAAATAAATTATCTGAACTGTGTAGTTTACTCTGTCTTTATGTAGAATCGATATTATTTGTCCTAATCAGAGGGTGTTAAGATTGAAGACCTTTAATTTTGAGTAAAACTAGAAGGCTGTGGAAAGCTTCCAGCTGTGTCTTGCTTCTGAGAGGTTCATATGGCATCATGCCGTAATAGTGAAGTTGCTTTTAGATGGTTTGATTTACTGTTTGACTGTTTGGCATGAATTCCTCATGGTGCTAAAATTTCTGAATGACATCAGTGATTTACTGAGTTTTGTTTTGCAGATACAAAGATTATCGAGAACCCCCTTGGTCCGAAAACAAGTATGACATTTCAAAGGATTTCTGGGCTGTCCTTGCAGCAAGATTAGCCTTTGTGATAGTTTTCCAGGTATGTTATATTGCAGGCGCTTCTTATATGAGAAAGAAAAGGAGTTACCGTATTTCTTCAGCTACATAAGGCAAGCCACCTTTGGAAATAAGGTACTAGGCCAAAGAAAATAATCCTCTTTCTCAGCTGTTTCATGGAAAAGCAAAGAAATTTGCCCATCATCCTCATTCACCTTCTTCCTCCCACCCACCCAAGCCCAGGTATATCTCCAGTGGAAAAATTCATCTCCAGGGATTCCCTGAACTGGTCCGATGCAGAAGCAACTTAATAACCTTAGTGAGCAGCAAAGCACAAGGCTGATACTAATTAGGTCCCACCAATTTCTCCAGTAGGACATCAACAAATTCACTGAAACAGCATAAATTTAATCCAAAATCATTTCTAGACCTAGCCAAGAAATGAAATTTCCAAAATTTTCCTAGTTATTCATTTGCATCTGAACAAGAAGGCAAAATCTTATAATTTTTCACTAAATGACATTATTCTATCACAACAGTGATGCTGGTTATTGTGACACAAGTGTTTTAAGTCTGTCTTATCTAAAAAACTTGTTTCAAAAATTTTATTCCTTTTTTTTTTTTGGACAAAGTATTTATCTTTGTGAAAGACCGCATTTTCATTGAATCAAGGTTTTTTAAATCGGAAACATTTCATTGGAATGTATTTTACCAACTTTCATCATTTTACTGCTTGTTATTTGCTTCTGTCTTTTGATGTCAAACTCAGAAGGCATTTATCAATGACAGTATTTCCTTTGGGTTTCTAAGTGGCTGTGACAGTGTTTGTACATCAGTCATAGAGATCTGTGCCCGCCATTTGTCTCTGCTTCTAGCATGAACAAGAAGTTGAGGTGGATTTGGCTTAGTGTCAGACTTGTGACATGCCGTTGAGCCCAACCCAAATATTGTCCTTTCTTCATTCTTCCTTCCTAAGTACACCAGAAATGGCGCTTCCTCTACAGTCATCTTCTCCTTTGACCCTGCTGACATTTTCTCACAATTTCGTTTTCAGAACTTGGTCATGTTTATGAGTGACTTTGTTGACTGGATTATCCCAGACATTCCCAAGGACATTAGTCAGCAGATTCATAAAGAGAAAGTTCTCATGGTGGAGGTCTTCATGAGAGAAGAGCAAGGGAAGCTGCAAATGCTAGAGACCTGGAAAGACAAGGACAAGAAAAAAGGCGAAAACTGTAACAATCACAGCCCCAGACTCTCCAGGAGCCACAGTGGGAGCTTGTCCTCCTGCCATTCGTATCCTCTTGACGTATAGAAGAGGAGGGAGTTAGTACATCGGGGCATTCCGCTGATACACAAGCCATCGCGTAAAGGGCAGGACTCGATTAATGGACAACCGGGTGCATGTTGAAGGATGTGCTGCCATTTTGCTCCCATCTTTGTGAGAAATGCTCTTCTTACAAATATGGAGGACCACATTCTATTTCTGATCATGTTGTTTTTTTCTTTTGCACAAGCAGTAATGCAGGGAATTTTTATATTTCATTGATAGGTAACACTATTGTTGTTGGTGTGCATTAATAAATGCAGGTACTTAGTACATCTAGATAGAGATATTCTCTTGAGAATTTGACCGTAGCCTATTAATTAACTAAATAAAGGTAAATTTTCAATAATAAAACTACTAATAATAATTTAAAATACTTTTGGAATCCCAAGTTTGAAGGTCCATGGGGTAACGAGATAACGTATGTGCAAAATCAGCTTTAGTGTGTGCCCTGGTATTCCTTCTGGCAGGAGAGCAACCACGTAAAGCCCACCAGCCTGACTTGCTTTCCAAGACAGGGTTCAGCTCTTCTGGCAGACATCCGAGTTTGAACCCGCAGGTCGGAAACAAGCAGAGCTTCCGCCGCGCTGTAGAGTCACATGGGTGCGTGGGGCACTTGTGGCAACCTGCTGTGTACCCGAGACCTTCACTGGGGCACTGCTCTCTTCAGAAACATCAGAAAAGTGAATCTGGAAAAGTTATTTTTTTAACGATGAACAACTGATGTGGATGAAGCTACCTCAGTGCCCCAGCCTGCGCCGGCTGTGTGTGAGCCATCCCCCAGCGGGTGCTCGCTCACGGCCAGGCAGCAGCAGCACAATTGCGGAGATCCACCCGGCAGGTAGATGATCACAGAGCGTTTTGTTAAATGCCCTGAATTCACGAGCACACGTAGAGCTACAGTGACTCACACTGCCCTGCCTAGTACTCAGACACTGTTGTTGCTGAGGAAATTCCCTTTTTCCCCGTTGTTTTGGCACATCCCTTTCTCCGCCAGGTTTTTTCTCTGTAGCCCTCTGTCCTCCGCAGGAGAACGGAGTCTGCACCCGTTTTTCCCAGCCAGTTGCTCCCGCAGACTTTCTGCTGTTGAATGGCATTTCCCAGAGGAGGAGTAAATCCAAAACATTTCCCTCTTGCTGTCCTCAATGGAAGCTTTGTCTGCACTGGGGCTACAGGACCAGACCTTCAGTTAGTTACAGGACTTTTCTTTTGTCTTAAAATACGCTATCTTTTGTACAAGGAAATTCCTTAAAGTATAAGACTAAATTACTTACGAAACCCCATCAGTACGACTCCTTTTAAGCGTAGTGAATTTTAGTTCTGCTTTGTCAAACAATAAACTGCACTTCCAAATAATATTGGTGCAATTAACCTCATTTCTTTTATCGCTTTGTCTTGTCCATGGCACTTGCATTACCAATATAAAACTGAAGAAGAAAATAAAAACAAGAGATTTCTTTAAAGTCTAACTACTGTATGGTTTGTTACAAAACCAAACATCAAAAGACTGTTTTCAAGAGAAGTTAGTTGTTTCTTTTTTCCTTTTCTTTTTTTCCTTGCCAAACTAATTTAAAGATTAATGCTAGAACTTTAAAAAAATGCCATATTTAGCTTTTGATATATTTATTTGTTTTAAAGTATGCGATAAACTTGATATTTTTCTGTAGTCTGTCCAGAGAAGGCACAAGAAGAGAAATTATGTGGAAGAAAGAAAATGGTATTAACCAAATATTCTTGAAGCTTATTTAAAATATTGATCCAACCAAAGATTTTTATTAATAAAGGGCTTATATTTTGTTAACTCTTGTTTCCGTTGTATTTTGACTTGCAGGAATGTCACTATTTTTAAAATTTGTAACTAATGATAGCTTACTACTGTAGGGCCAAATCCTGCCTGATTTATTCACCCTGGAAGCATTACGCCTGGTAGTAAGCATTTACCAGATCAGGCCCGCTGACTGCAATAGGACTGAGAGAGGGAATAAATCAAGCAGAATTCTGTCCATACATCTTGTTGAAAAAGTGTTCTTCCTCTCATTCCTTGGTAGCTCAAAAGATCCAGAAGAAAGCCAGACATGAACTACCTATTCTGAAGATAAATCTTAGGGGAACTTCCTTGAAGGGAATTTCATCTGTAAATACTTATACAAAAGTATTCCCAACTCAATACTGACATTCCTGTAAATGGTAGACCTATATCCTGAACACATACTTATCAGAATTTCTCATTATTTGCTGAAATCATGAAATAGTAACAGTTGCTTATACTTTCTTTTGTACAGTAAACTGTTTGAAATGGAATTTTGTATATAAAAAACTGTATTACTACTTAGATAACTATAAAACTCTTTCATGGAATCATTTTTTAAGAAAAGCAAATATATATTAAATCTGTTTTAGTTCGGGTTTTTTTTTTTCTTTGAACACTTATTTGAAATAAACTTAAATATCCACGAGTTTCTCCTGTGGGACAGGTTCTCTTCCCAGTCCTCCTTGTGCTCTGAGTGTGCAGCTATGAGTCCTGTTAGACTGGAGAAATAGAGTAATTCATGTTACGGTTTGCCTAAAACTGGATCTGCGATGCCCTTTCCAGTCCTCCTTGTGGACTTGGACAGCAGAGGCCAAAACTGGGATTTGTTTGCAGGCACTGACTGCTTCATTTATAGACATCTTCCTAACGACGTAGAAGGTAAACCTTGTGTTCGAGCTGCTTTAGATACCCACTGGAGCTGAAATTAATCCCACCTAAGGTGCATCTGTCTCTGTGAGCACAAAGGGAGGTTTGGCTTGACGGCTGCACCATAGGCATTGAATATTAAGTGATGGGTCTTAGCTTGGGAGCTTTAATATTCTTCTGATTTTAGTCTTAGGCATTTAGCAGAACGTAACGTGTAAGAGCTTTCACTAAGACATCTGGAATGGGCTCGTAACAAGGAAGAATGCTGTTTGGTTTGTTCATTGAAATAGAAAAATGTGTTCATTATTAAGAAAAGAATGGAATGGTAAAACTAGAGGAATGAAACTCGGGGATTCCTTCGACTGTGTCTTGCTGAATGCAGCTCTGAAGGGAAGTAGCTGAGGAAGCAGAGTCGCTACACTCTGTATGTCATATTTTTCTTGCCTTGTGGGACCTGTATGAGAAAAGCTGGGCTCAGAACCTGGCTTGTCATTTCCAATTTTTTCTCCTCCCATTGAACTCTTTTGTGAGAAGGCAAAGCATGAGCCTTCATACCAGTTCTCCCTTTCTAGCCAGAAAATATTAATGCTCTAATGAAATTTAGTTAGAAGGTGGGAATTCAGTGCTGAGATAATGGATATGAAAAGCAGAAGCAGGTAAATCACCACCCAGGTAGTAACTGGTTGGGTTTTGTCAGTTCTTAAAGACAAAATAGTAGTTACGAGCTCATTAGGTATAAGATAATGCCTTCCAGAAAGGAATTTGCACTGCAGTTGTGGTATTTTCCATGAAAATTTTTTTTTCATATTTGTGATGAAAGTAGAAACAAGTTTTGGTTTTGCCAATAGCAAATTTGAGGCAGCATTATGCTAATAAGCATTCACTGGAAAGGGGGGGGGGGGGGGGAATAGAGAAAGCTACTACAGAGAAGCAGGGACTGGGAATGTCCAAGAAATAACTGAACATACCTCGATGCGTCTCACAGCTACCATATGGGCCAGGTTTGACAAAAGATAGCGATATTTGTAATTGTACAAATACAGCTGAATTCTGTATTGACACAACAGTATCTCCACGACATGCATTCAGCCTGTTCTTAGCATGCTTCTGCCACAAACTTTTAGGTACAAAACCCCATTTCCCGCTTTGATCAAAGGAAAAAAAACAAACAAAACCAACCAAAACCCGGTGCATCAATGTATTAAACAGGAGAATCATTATACTGGTTTACTCAGCCCAAAAGGAAATGCCAACAGTAGTAGGAAAGACGACAGCTGGAAGTGGCTGCGTAGACCATTTTTGAACCATGGCTAAAACACATCGTTTGCTTTCTGCTACCCAAGGTTTGTGGCAAAGACGCAACTTCAGCTGGGCCATCTGCGGAGGAAATCACACCCGCCCTTTTGTGTTGGCAGTACGAGTCTGAATCTTCTGGATTTCCGTGTCATTGTGTTTCTAAGATACTGTCTTGCAAATATTTTTCCAGTCTTAAATAGCTTACGGGTGAATAAGTCTCAAGTCAGGGCACAGACACATTTCTATTTTTAAACCCTCTGTGCTCTCTGGTCCTGAGCTGTTAATGATCTTTTTGGCTGTTGTGATTTCCAATAAGAAATAATAAAACAATTTACTTCTCATCTTGTTACCGCAGGAGTCTGAACTCTCCTGAAGTTTCGTAGATCACTTGAGTCTATTTAAATTTTCCTATGAAGTTTTCAGAGTAAACAACTGGTTTGCCTTTTGCCCCCGAAGAAACCATGTCTTAAAATTTATATGGATTCCACTCAAACTCTGGTTCAATTCTTTTCACATTTGAGTACTATTTATTCCATGACCAAACACAATATGCCATTTTTAGTACAGCAGAGAAAAACCAAAGCTCTTTTTTTAATCTCCTCCCTTTTTTAGCCCAGCAGTCCTTTCTGAAGAAGAAACTAGCTATTAATGTGGCTTCTTTTTAATTTTAAGCTCTTAATTTTTAATACCATGCATGCCGCCTGATTCGAGGCCATATGAAGCCAAAGAAAATATTTCCTTTGACTGCAGCGCACTTTGCATGAGACCAAGCATTGCTTATTAAATGATTGGTTCCACTTATAATAAAAATGTGTGACGCTTACTCTATGGTACTTTTAGAACCCAGAGGGTCACTGAAAGCCAAAATATATTGATGCAGATGAGTTGTGTGAGCAGTAAAGGGTTGCACACGTTGTTGTACTCGTTTCCATGAGGTGAAGGGCTCAGCAAATCAAAGGCATGACACAGTCATGTGAACTTAGTTACACAGCTTTCATCTTGCTTAGTACCACCTGCGTGAGAAAATTGCTAAAATGGGAAATGTAGTCATCCTGATGGTCGTGAGAAAAAGAAAACACAAAATATTTAGAAGAGTGCTCGTGCTGAGCAAACTTAGAAGCCTAACAAAGTCCATTTTTCAGAGCAAGAGTTAACTGGAGATAGTTAAGCAATCTTTCTTAGAGCAGAAGAAAATGTTATTCCCTGTCGCGGAGGATGAACTGGACTCGACACGACGATCAATGTGATCAGGTACAAGCTTTAATGCTTCATCCTCCACAATTCCCTATTTTTAGTTCTAAATGAAACAGAGTGGCCATCTTCTCTGATTGAAATATAAGAGATGGAGTCTATGGAAAAGGTGCAAATTGGGAAAGGAGGAAGAAAAGGCTTTCAGCTGATGTTCTTAGATCGAAGTGAGCTGGGAGATCAGCCACAGAAGTTGTTTTTCTGGAAAGAGAATCGCTTCCTAAGGCCAGGCCATCTTGTAGGTAGGTTATCAGGTAGCCTTTGCCAATGTTTTTGTAGCTATGTGCATCTCATCCTGCCAAGTGGTGCAATACTGTTGGTCTTCTGCTCAGATGAAAGCTGGAAGGCTTTGGTCCTGTGGAGGGAAATGGATGAAAACAGACTAAGAAAGAGAAGACCTCTCCGGCGTCACTGAGGGCTTGGTGACTGTGCCTTCTCCACTGCTGTACTGAATTGCAAATAATACCATGATCCTCGGCAATCAAAAGTAAACAGTTCCTCTAGGAACACGCTTATTTTTAACATTGATCAGAACGATTTATAAACTCTCACACAGCTTCCAACATTGAAGTCGGGTCCCAGCTGGCGCGAGCCCTTCAGTTCTGTAGCAGGTAAGTCTCTCAAGCCCCAGAGGCGATGTGCAGGTACGTGGCTGTGCTGCCTGCTTTGAACCAAGACAGCAGCGTTGCGGCATCACGGCATGGAGCACACAAGTGTGGAATTCCCATCTGTCCTGGTAGGAGCATGTACTTAGCAGAGCAGCTCATATTTCTTAATATATTTATCTTCAAAATACATCTGTAGGTAAAGAAGGTAAGTAATTACAAGTAATTAACTATCAAGTGGGAAAGTAATAAATCTGAGCAGGCTAGACTACTCCAGGTTTACTGCACGACCTCGCAGGTCAGCAAGAGGTGGTGTGCGTAACAAAACAGCTCTGGATCTGGTGGATTCTGGGCCACGCTCCTGGAGTTATTTAGGTATTTTACCCTACTGAGGCACTGTTGGGAGTTGGGAGCAGGGAAGGAACAGTGAAAGTCCTGAGAGTAAATTAATGTGAATTTCAGCTACGTCTTCTTCTGGCTTCAAAGGGCAAAAGAAGTAGAACTGAGGGTCGGTTCTGAAATTCTACTAAACCTCTTCACTTTGGTCTGTTTGATTTTTACTGCTGAAACGAAGTCTCTCCGCATCTTTACAATGCTTGTCTTTTAGCTCTGACCAAAGAGAGCCGTAGAGCTAAGCTGGTAGTCATCTCTGGGTTGTCTTGTGGATAAGAAATGACAGTTAATCACTTCCAGGTTCAGGTATTTGGCAAAGCTGTAATACAGGCTACTTCTGCTTTAAAAAGCCTCACTCATAAATTGGTGAATAACAGCAAAGCCGTATGTTTATAGGTATATTTGAGAGACGAGACAGTGAGCTTGGGTCTGACCTTAGGTTGGAAGTCATTTCATTTCGGTTGTATATCTGCACAGGAGCTTCTCAAGAAAAAAGTAAATGGGGTATGTGAATTTTTTGAGGGTAGGCAGACAAAGCTGTGGTGCATGTAACTTTCTTACTTCATCTGAAGTAGACAGACTGTAAGGAAACTATATAAATGCTACTTATTGTATTACATTAATCCATTCTTCTCTCATTAAGTCACGGTCCTTCACAGACTTTTCATCTCTGGGAACAAAGGCAACACGTTTCCATTATGTTTGTGTATGAAAATGAGTTCCAAATTGTGGCTTAAGATCACCTTGTATCTGGTTCTGAATACAACGCTGTGGACTAGCTCAAAGTAAAGGGTTTCTTTAGAGAGCAGAAAGTACTACTTACCCCCAATCCCCCCAAAGAATCAAGGGAGGAGCATGATGAAACAAGATTTACTTTCTTATTTATTATGTCTAAATCCCTGTGAGTAACAACCTAGTCATATCCTGTGTCACTTAATGGTTGCATAAAACTAGTCACGTTTCAAAAGGAAATGAGTGCTCCAGATAATAACTGTACTGTGTTCGAGCAGACAAGGCACTCCCTCTCTAATCGGATTTGAAAAAAAACCTTACACCTTCCAGCTTCAATGATGGTGAGATAATGAGTCAGACGGAAAATACTGTATCAACACATTCTCGAAGGGAAGAACAAAAATCCATTGATCTTTCCTCTAATGGGTAATTCTACTTCCAATCTCAGATGCCTGAGGTAATACTTTGTTTTAGGAAATGCATCCCCCCATACTTGGTTTTTTGTTATCTCCAGTCCCTGTAGTCAGCTCAGAACACCCGAGTTTAACTCAGAAACCAAGCAAGTGGGGCAAGGCTCATTCGTCTATATTTATTACAGTGAAATTTTAGTAATTCTGGGAGACCTTTGAAGGCCAAGAGATCTTCTGGTCTGTGAAGAGGCCATTCTGCAGGCTGGATGCAGAGACGTGGCTGGGGAAAAGGTTACATTTTTCACACCACTTTCACGACCACGACCAGGTCCAAAGCAGAGTCTGTTAATGCAGAAGAGATTAGAGCTGGAATATTCACAGAGATAAAACAAAATCCCCGCTGCTACTTTTCCAGCTGCAGTGCTGTGTAGCAGGCAATGGCGTGCTGCTGTACTCAGTGGGGAAAGCAGGGAAAAAACCCTTTCCTTAGGTGGGAGGATGAAGTCCTGTGGTGTAGGACTATTTGCTTGCTTGTAATAAATACTTCTAAGTGCAACTAGTGCAAAATTCATCCATTTTTCTGCAAAATAATTAATTTTAACTTATCCTAACCTTTTTTATAGCTGCTCAGAATATTGTCTTTTCCAATGCAAAGAAGATCAAAGAAAAACAACTCTATTTCTTTTCTACTCAAGAAAATAAATCTTGGTATGGTAAGTGTTTACCTTTTCATGTGTTTATTGGGCTTGGGAGCTGGCAATACAGCAGCTCAGGAAAACAGAGAACAAATTTATAGACTCTTCAGAAATTAATCAGTTTTCAAGCTTGCCCATCAGAACTGCTGGATTATTTCCCTGGATGAAAAGTATCTTCCAGTTTGTACGTTAACTTCATTTCCTTCGTTCTCAACCAGTCCCAGAGCCCACAGCTGCATGACAGGGCACAGTCCCCAGCGTGGGCTGGAGAGTCAGTGGGTCAGAGCGAGTGTTGGACTCACCGATGACCTAAGTCCTTCACCACCCTAAAGGAGATATTTTGCCTTCAGACCCGCGCCGGTATCTCATGCGGCACTGCAGAAGACAGGCATGTGGACATGTCTCAGCATCAGTTAACACCAGATTTGGCATCTCTGTGTCATATTCTGCCGTAGGGTTATCTTCAGGAGGAAACTGCTTAGCACAGCTGCCTCACATGGCGATTCCGAGGTAACCCTCAGAGAGCGGACGCTTCTGATGCTCTGCAGGTCAGCTTCGTCCAGGTCCAGCAGGGACTGAATAGAAGAGAAACAGAAAGGGCCCAAAAAGAGATCTAATGATAATTCACTACTATTTGGGGAGTTTTTTAGTTCCTCCCTAGCTTGTTTCACAATGACATTCCTGTGCAGACAACCCTCGTTTTCTCTGTTCTTCTGTTTTTCAAGGGCAAAATTGACGTTGCAGACCTTAAGTAATAAATACAGTTTAGAGGAATGAAACGTGCTGGTGTAGTATATACACACAGCTTTACTGACATGTGAAATGTTTGTCTGAATGATTTCATACTTACATGGTATGATGAAAATTCACTACAAAAATAGGTAAAAAGTCAAGTCAGAGGCTTTTAGTTGGAGCAAATAAACAAAAGTCTACAATTTACCCTTCCCCTAAAGTTAAACTAACAACTTCTGTCAACAATAGCACAACAGTACTGTATCAACAGAATTATATCAACACTTCTTCTGTTTCAATATTAAGAAGTTCAAGCATCTGTTAACAACTTACTGCTTCTTGTTGTTGTTACTTGGCCAGATTTTTTATCTGTATACAACCTATTCATGACGGAGTTCACTTTCTTTTCAGTACTTATTTACTTTTCCCACACTCTGCTTCTAATTTTCTCTCTTTCAACCCACAATAATTTGACATTTCTTATAGGCACTTTTGTGACAGACAGTTTTCTCCTAGGATCCTAAGTCTCTTCACAAATAGTTTCTTTACCAGAGCACTTCTTTCTACACTAGATGTTACAGCAGCACAGAAGTAATACCTGACAAAAGAAACATGGATGGATCAATTAATTCACAAAAAAAATATGCAGAAACCATCTTTTCTTTGCTGGAAACGTGCATTTTAGGATTTTGCAAACAATGGATGAGAGGCATTGAGTATATTAAGAACTTAAATGGAAATCTGTTTATTCACCATGGGAGTAAAAAAGTAAGGAAGCAAACAAAAAACCTGTTACTGCCCAATTCGGCTAGTAGGGAGAGGCTTGCATTTTTTAATACTGCTCTTATCTTGAAGCCAACAAAGAAAAACTGAGATGCTCCTAATTCCCTTGAGAGAGAATGGCAGTTAAAAGAAGCGTACAACTGACTGGATCTCAAAAGAGAAACAATTTCTCCGTGCTGAGACAGGATTAAATACATCTAGTCTATGCCAAGCAGTTGGTTGAACCTGTTCCTCACAACTGTCAGGGATGAGAATTCTAAATTTGCCCTGGGTTCTTTGCTATTGAATTGTCTGATAAGTTAGAAAAGTTATCAAAGCTCCTTTATTTAAAAACGCTGTCATTCCTAAATACTCTGGTTTCTACGGACTCAGGCAACTTGAAACTGCATCCCGTCACGTTTCTCATTACTCAGTTGAAAAAGCAAGAGCACTCCCCTCTCTAGCTGCAGGGCTCTTGGAAGCTCCATGCAGTCCACCTGGAGGGTGTGCATCAGCACACAGATTTCTCCTATCACTACTACTAACGGAATGCCTTGAATTTTGTCACCACCTCCACTGTATGGATATTCCCCTTTTTCCTTCCACTTGCTAAAAAAAAGAAACAAATATCCCTTTGACAATTCTGCTTCCCCCTTGACCACCAGCCCAGACAATCTAACAAGTACTATGAAGCAGCCCATAAAGAAACAGCAACAGACCAGCAAGCTCTCCCTGATTTGATTCCAGTTTCTGCCTCTGAAGACACGTATTGGCTATCTCTTCATCCTGCGTATTCTTTAAAGCAACAAGACCACCAAGTCTGTCGAGATATAGTCCAGATCCACGGAGTCTTTCACCTCTCTCTGCTCTGTGAAACCAGACAGGAGGTCCTACAGAAGCACATCCTTTGCACCTTACAAACTCAGGAGCAGAGCTTTGCCCTCATGCGACAGGATTGAAGTAATAGCAGTGATTTAAGCTTTAAACGTATCAAAGGTGAGCAAAGTATGGATGAAGCAGTAGGTACATAGCTCAGAACAAAAGCAAAGAAGAAAAATACATGTATTAACACTGGAAACTCTACTGGTGTGTGCAGCCCTCGCTGTGGGCCTCAGAAAGGCGCCTCACAAAAGGATGAGAAAATCACCCCTGATTTGAGCACGCCACGTACCATGCTGAAGTAGCTATGCTGCAACCAGCATCTGAAATCACTAGATTACAACGAGTTCTGGTGCGTCAACAGCAGGCTGCAAGCACACCCCTTGTTAGAGAAGAAAGGCTGGCTGAAGAGAGAAGGCAAGCTATTAATGTTTACAGAAAGCTATTTGTCACATCAAGAGTAAGCTGCTTGACAGTAACAGAGAGAAGAGTCATCAAAGGTGGACTCGGCAACTTGTATACTTGTTAATGAGCGCTAATAACAAACCAGATTACATCAGGGGTGTTGCAGCACCTGCAGAAACTGTCTGACATTTCCACAGCCCTGCAGCAAATCAGCAAAGCAGGGCCAGCCAGAAATGGAGGATTGCCTCGGCTGGAAAACACAAAGCATCTTCCGAAGTGTCAACGCAGAGTCATCTCAGTCACCTGTGGCTCGGTACAGCCATGCACATTTTACCAAAACGTTTACTATTCGGGCACGTGAATTAATATACTGCTTTTTAAAGCCGCTGTTTAACAAGTCCTGAACCCTCCTGAGCAACCTTTCAGCCACCCCGCGTTTATTCACGCAACGTGGCAGCGCACAGGCCCCACGAAGGGCAGCTTCGCGTTCGCAGTCTCGAAATGGGTGCTCGCTGCCTCGATGGCCTGGTGACCGACCCCTCGCCCAAGGCTCGCCAGAGAGGAATCTTCCCGCGAGCTCTTGGCTCTGCTCTTGCAGCGAAGACCATGAAGTCAAAAGGCTCGGTTTGAAACACTCCCAGGCTTCGAGCTCCCTCTGCAGTATTTTGCAAGGATCATCTTGCCTCAAGAAACCTCTAAATTATTTGGTTAGGAACCGGATCATTCATAGCACTTAAATTTCTGGGAAACTTCCACTGAAATCCGAGCTGGTCTAATAAATCACTTCTATTAAGTTTTATTCTGATGTGGAGCGATTATGATCTGTTGACTTTGGCAAATTCTTTCTTTGCTAAAGCCCCGTGAACTGCTTTCAAAGGAAATAACTGGAGGAAAGCAAGCTGCTTGGGTATTTTCATCTCTGAACGTGTGAAAGTAGAGTGAACGGGTCAGATTCAGACATAACAAAGGGACTACTAAATCACTATGCCAGGCATTAGGAGTGAGTTCAAAAGCATTTAAGCAATGATTTATATCTTAATTAAATGATGATTTGTATCTTTTAGTTCCATGTTTGCTACTCATTTAGACACCTTTAGAATGACACTGATGTATGGAATTGCTTTCACAGATGTAGGAGATGTAGGAGATTTCTCCTACTTCAGTGCTGAATCTGGCCGCTAAGTTCATATGAACCTTTTAAAATCTCAGTTGATGTTGCTTTCAATTGTATGTCAAGGGATAGAGAATAAAGGGATAAATTACACTGCTTTAGACTTTCTTCACGTAGATTTATCTCTGAATTCGGCTGGCTGCCATCACCAGGCACAAGATATGCGCCGTGTGATTTGGTTCCTCCTGTTTTGTACAGTCATCTTCCTTGACAAAATTAAAATGAGATTTTATTTAACTGGAATTTATACTTCTCATATTGTTACTAGGGCTTATGCCTGCTTTCTAAATTACACACATTGCAAATACATATATCCTTGGCATCACACTACCCTTTTTATTAATGCTCTTTCCTTCAGTTTGAAGTATATTCAGGGCTGCAAAAGGAAAACACACCTCTCAAGTCAGGCACAGCTCATCCCAGTTCAAATTCTTAGTGCCAGTTCCTCTCGCTATTTACCATGAGACCCTGCAACGGGTTAATGGCCTCCAGTTTGCAACATTTAGGGACTACACAAAAATCTCTCTTTTAAACAGGTTTCTATATTTCATCTGAGAGACTGGATGTGATAAGCACATCAGCTGCTTTTTAAGGGTGGCATGGTTAGATGATCTGTCATCTTTCCTGGATGAGGAACATAAGGGAGAAAAAAAAAAAAAGTAGTCTGATAGAAGTCTCAAATTTATCAAAGAAAATATTGGTAATGCTATAGCAAAGCAAATGATTTTAAGATAATGCTTACTTGGAGAAGACAAGGCTGCCCAATGTTCATATAACCTAGGAGGGAAACAAATCTTGTACTCAGTATGAAATACGTAATTTCTTGTATCACTGTGCCCACTGCTCTGGGTGCACAGATGGGCTTCATGTGTGTAGTCAGTTCCATATATCAGCTTTCTTGATCATGTGTAAGACTGGCTCTGTGTAACAGCCTAAAATCCAGCAGTTTTATCTGAGCAGGGCTTGTGCCTGAGGGAGTTTTGAAAGGTTTTGGGAGTCAGAGTAATTCCTTACACTGGAATGTGAGACTGGAGAAGGAGATCCTGAAAATGGTAACGCTTCAGCTCATGTGTCCGAAACTGCAATCATTTTACGACAAGGACCATAGGTCTACTTGTGTTGCAACAGCAATAAATTAAGGGCTGTGCAGAAAACAATTTAGTAATGGGGTAGCTTGGGGAATTAAGACACAGAAGGAACAAGAAAGACAGCGAACCACCTACACGTGCTGGGAAGAAAAATCATTGGGTTTTTTTGAACTTTGGTGACCTACAAAACAATGGGATGAACTTGAACTTTCCCATTCAAGTAAAGTTCACAACCTTCCACCTCGTATGGAAATTGCCTTTAAAACCCAGGGGCTTGACATTTGCCCCATTTCTGCCCTTTTAAAGGTCAGCAGCTCCTTCATGCCACAGTTAATCTGTGTGAGGAACAAAGCCCAGGCTGCAAGCCCTGTCGTTCTGGTGGAAGCAGGGGGGTGTCAGGGGTGGCCGAGGCTGCCAGGGCGGGACACAGCAGAACAGCAGCGTCTCTCTGGGAGCGGGGCTCTGATGGGGCCTTTCTTGCTTTGTCCACCGAGTCCTTTCACCGCTTCCCCTTTTGGGGAAAAAAAAAAAAAAAAAAAAAAAAAAAACCAAGAAGGAACCCTTATAAGTGTCGGTGCCTCACAAAAAAGCCAGTAATTTTGTATTACACAGGGAACCTACACTTCCCCAGCTCCGGGCTCGGCCAAGGCTGAGGCGCCGGGACCCGGCCCTGCTCCCCCCTCAGCCGCAGACCGGCCGCGCCGAGCTCGGCTCCCACACGCGTTCTGTATCCGGCATCGCAGAGTAATCCCGTCCTCCTCCGAGGGCTTCCGAACACCGCGCAGTTCCTAACATCAGCCCAGCCGGAGGAGAAGGCCGGCGCCGGCCGTAACCGCACTCCCTCCGCGACCGCCATCTTATGGCGGGCGGGGGGGAACCCTCCGCCGTCACGTGACTTCCGGACAAGGCCGGCGCGCGGGCGGGGGTCGGGGCCCGCGCTCCGCCATCGCGCCGGCGCTGGCACCGGTGCCAGCGCTGGGTTGGGTCGGGCCGGGCCGGGCCGGGCCGGGCCGGGTCTACCCGTGCTCTCTGGCCTCCCGAGAACTCGCTCTGCGAAAACAGCAGCGCAGGCCGCCCCCGGAAGGCGGGGACGGGGCTCCGGCAGCCTTTCGGCGCGGCCTGCGCCTCGCCGCGGGCCTGGCGGCGGTGTAGGCCCCGGCGCCATGGATCCCTTCTTGGCGTTGCTGCACTCCTTCTCCTCGAGCTTGTCGGACGGCGAGCTTGCTTCCCTGAAGTTTCTCTGCCGGGGAAGAATCGGGAAACGGAAGCTGGAGTCTGTCCAGAGCGGCGCGGAGCTCTTCACCATCCTCCTCGAGCAGCAGCTGATCGCAAGGGACAAAGTGTCGTTTCTGGAAGCCTTGCTGGAGAGCGTTAAGAGAGAAGATTTGGTCTCGCAACTGAAGCAGTTCGTAGAAGAAGGGGAGGTTAAGGCTCCTGATGATCAACCAGACGTGCACGAAAAACGTAGGTGGATTATTTGTTTAATCCCCCCCCCCCCCTTCCCGAAGCAACCCCGGTAAGTCTGTGCGCGTCCTCTGGCTGCGGGCGTGCTTCGAGCAAACACAGCACGGCTGCCCGCAGCTGCCTGCTGTAGCCGAGCCCGCTGCTGAGGGTGTTTCCGCTACCAACTGCTGCGCGGGGCTGTGTTGTGCCCTGGAAGCACACCTTGAGGGTAGCAGATGCTGCAGACGGCTTTCCAGGGTAGAAATTTCTTTCCTTTTTTATCGAGTGGTGACTTGGAAATTGTGCCGCGTGCTTGGGATTCTGAGTATATCCAGCGGCTTTTCAGGCATGGTGTGACTTTCAATATGTGATGCAGCAAGAAGAGTAGCATTTTGAAAAAAAAACCAAACCCATAAATAAAAGCCCAAAACAACAACGACAAAAACATAAACCACAAAATTTAAAAAAATATTTCATATTTCTTAGTAAATCCTTCACTAACTTTCTATATCTCTGCTATTTCAGGTCTTCAGAAGGCGGCTATTGAAGTCATATGCGAAAATGTTGGGAGAGACTGGAAAATGCTGATACGAAAACTTGGCGTTTCTGAAGTGAAAATGGACAGAATAGTGGCAGCCAATCCGTTGAACTTGCACGAACAGCTGACTCAGTCACTTCGGGAGTGGCAGAAATGGAAGGGAAAAGATGCAAAGGTGACTGACTTAATAAAAGCTCTTCGGGGCTGTAATATGAATTTGGTGGCAGACAAAGTGGAAGAGAAGCTCTTGCCACTGAGCATTGGAACCAGGTGAAATCAATATAAAAACACTTCCACATCCCACAGATATGGATGAAAAAAGTAAAAGTGCCTTCTACTCTTCTGAACCAAAATCAGTATGGCTGGTTCTGTTACTTATTCTGAATTTTTGTGCTTTGATAGGTTGATTGTGGTCAGATGAAGATTAACATAAATTCCTTTCAGGTAATGCTTTGTAGTTTGATGCTTCCTTTAAGAGATTTTAACTTTTGGAATACCTAAACTCAGTTTTGTAGAAATTCTCACACTTTTATTCTATCCACCCACCTGAAAACAAGGTTTACTTTACTGCAGGTACTTTTCAGATGTATCTTCTCTGGAAGTACATCCATGGGACACTTCTGAGGCAACTGTAATTTAAAATTTCACAGGAAGGTTGGTGGGGTTTTTTTGTGGCCTATAATAACTGTAGTGTGAAAGGGGGAAGGAGTAGACCTCTTAGCTGTGTACTGGGTTTTCTTTTTGAGTAGCCTAGCATAGTATCTTCCATAAATTAATATGTTTGCTTTCTGTAAAAGGATACTAAGACAACAATAACCTCAGGCCCAAAGACTGCAGTGCAAGAGGGCCAGTAACTATTTGGTGGCTTTTTCTTGGCAGAAAATGTCCCCAGGTCAAAAATGAACTAGTTGAAGTCCAATGTCTGTATCAAGTGCCTTCAACATCCTGAAGAAAAAGTTCTGAAACTATCAGAGAAATTGCATGTGTCTCTCAGATGTTTACAGCAGCAGCTTTTTACTGCTGTGAATGTTTTTAAGATTTTTTTTTTACTAGGAATCCTTTCATAACCTCTACCACAGAGTCTGGTCATATCTGCTGGAAGTTGCAGCTTACCTCAGAAGTAAGCTGCAGTTATCTGTGCTCTTTGTAACAAAAGTGTGTACTGTAACAAAAGCCTAGAAAACAATTTGGTTTCTTTTTAGTGGAGGGGCCTGAAAGCCTACTGAGAGCAAACACGTAGTACAGACTTTAGTGATATCCTGTGATACCAACTGTCTTTGCCACGGTTTGTTCTCTTCAAAGGTCGCTCCAGATCCAATAGCTCTTCCAAGTCCTCTGCGATTTTTTAGTTCATTCAAAGAGGATTTATGAAAGAGACCAGATTCAGTTTTCAGCTTTTAATTTGGAACAGACTTCAAAAAACGGCCTTCACATCTAGCCTAAGACTGGAAAAATTGCACAAGCTTCAACACATGCAGGGCTGTCGAGGCCTCTGGGAACTATCCCCTATGCAAGGGGAAAAAGTCCTCTGAAATCATTATTGCTTGAATGAGTAGGATTGTTTGTTGCTGCAGACATCCTTCTAACTACGTAAATAGATACTTGAAGAGGAGAGGCTTCTTACTTGCTACTGTACCTGTGTGACTTTTAGCTCCTTTCAGGTTTTTTTAACATGGTGCCATTACTGTGAAGGCCGGGTGTCAGCACATCGTGTCCCACTACTCTGCATAAATGTTGCGACATGGATAATTCTTGAGTTTTTATTGCAGTTGGTGCTCCTAGTTCAGACAATGCCACTTGAGTACTTGATTGTAGTTACTGGAAACTGCTGTAATGTGAACTTGCCTTTTCATTAAGGTTTTTCCTTAAATGATTCTTACAAGTGTTTTTCTAATCATAGGATATTAAATATCAGTGATTGTATCCAAGCAAGGGAGTAAAAGGTAATACAGAAGTTTCCACTTGTCAGCCTTTCGGGCAGGTACAGTTCTCTGGGTATGGCCTCCTGTACTTGCCAGCATCGTCAATTCCAGACTGCCAGTAGGAGATACAGTGCTGCACTTCAGCTAAGTGACTAGCTCAAAAGTTTTGAAGGTTTTTATTTAATAGAGACAGTCTTCATTCTGCAGTATTTGTAGAAAATGACTGCTTCATGCCTCTAAGCAATCCTTGTGAGCTGAGGGGAGCAGAAGTAAAGTTAGCAAGATGAGTTATGTTTGTGGTGAAACAGCTCTGCAACAGTTCCAAGTTCCATCTGTCCAGTAACATGTTGTTCTTATCCACTTGAAAGAAGTCTTCTGGTTCACATAAGATACATTTATCTGGAATACGAAAAATAGCATGCGGCCTACTGCATGTAAACAGGATATTTTAAGAATCAGTAGGAATAACTTGTATCCAAGCACTGATCAGCTACAAGAAATATTCTGCCTCAGAAGATAAAAACCTCGTTTCTTTAAGGATTTGTATAGGGTGGATGTTTTACTGTGTATGAAGGCAACAACCTAGACTGCATCAATCTGTTCAGTGCCTCAGGGCCAATTAAAAACTGTTTTTTTATTGGAGATTAAAAAGTTGATTATGTGAGAACAAAATGGAACAAAGGGAATAAAATTTTTTCATTGGGAGGAGGGGTAAGGGAAAAGGGTGCAATTTATAAGGAAATGTGTTGTGATCCAGTTAGATGTCTTTTATTTTCAAATAAAGAATTTTGCACTCAAAATATTTTTATAACTTGAATTACAGTTTTATATTGTACAATTTTGTGCACATTTCATTAAAAAATACTTCCTTATAATAAATGGAGCTGGGGTTTTTTATATATATTATGGAGCTGGGTTTTTTTTAATATATATTATGGGATTGCAGTGTATGATGAGATTTCTAATTGGGAGAAGATAAATATTAAGGACGCTTTTAAAGCAAGGATGGGTGCTAAACAGGCGTTACGTTACCAATGTCCTTCTGGGAACATTAAAAAAAGGTGGGGGGGGGGGGGCGGGAAAAAGCTTTGTCATTGAATTTCTCAGAAATGCTAAAAAGGCTCTAGCTTTCCTAGCAGGAATAGAATTTGAATGCTGTCACTCAGGGGAGCGTAAGAGAAAAAATTCTCTGCCGGCACTGAGGAGCCTGAAAGTGAGTCGCAGTGCGGTATGTGCATGGGAGACAGGCCTGCTGTGAGCGAGCGCCTCGCAATTGTTTTCTTTGCTAGTCATCCTGTGGTAAGGACGTTCTCTTTGGTTTATAATTAATTAAAAACATGGGTTGGAGTTCATTGTCAACCTGTGCAGGCTTTTAAAGGATGTGTTCAGAAGTTGAACTGATGGAGGCTTTGGTGTTCCGTGAAGTGTATACTGGCACTTAAAGCTTTGAATGCGTAAGACACGTAACTTAATGACCCGTTGCATAGAATTCTCTTTGTGAAAGTGTCTGTGAGGAATTACTAAAACCTTTTGCTTGTGGTCTCTTGAGAGTCTTGTTTCCTTACAGCCCTGAGAAAAGAACACATCAAAACATGCTGAGAAGTGTCATCTCAGGAGAATTCTCAGTTTTGGAGGATTTTTTTCCATGCTGCTTCACAGTCCCCTGCAGTACTTGCTTGCTATTTCCTATGGTTTTTGAAGTTACCGATTATATGTCGCATATTAGGTTGTTGGGTTTTTCTAATTGCAGCATTTTCATTACTGAGTTAAAAGAAGTTTTCTAGACTTTTAATTAAATTTCCTCTTACAAATTGGTTGCCATGAATATTTCAAATACAATGCTTTGTTTTCCTTTTTCTTCATTCCCCAAACATAAGCAGCTGTATTTCCTCCAGCCTTTGTTTCAGTCCTAAAATAATTGGCTACTTTATGAAATCTAATTGTTTCACGTAATTGTCTAATGCAAAAAGCTTAGTAACACATGCTGTATCTCTGAGCTCTCTCTGCCACTCAGCATGTTCTTAATTCAGGCTTTTTGGTTGAGAACTTTTCAATTTAGTTTTATTTCTAGTCACTGTCTTTGTTTCTTTCACAATTATCAAAAGGTGGTTTGTGCTATTCTACCCGTTCCCTGCATGGATCACCTATGTCCTTAAAACATGTTCCAGCATGGAAAGTATCTTTGTAAGTTGTTTTCCCTCTTTGATTTATTACTACTTTCTTCTGCCAGTATTTTTATTGCAAGGATGCACTGGTAGAATTAGAGAAGCTAGTTCACCATTTCAACTGTATACCATAAAAATACGAATTGTGGGGTTGAGATGAGGGGTCGGGGAGCGAGTTTTGAGTAAAGGTTCAAGAACTTCAATGAATCTGTCTTGGTCTTTGTAAAAAAATTCGTAGTTGAGGATTACTTAACATTCAGAGGGTGTGTTGCAATGGGTTCTGGGAATGGTAGGTTTAAAGAAAAGGAAGCACAGCTTTACTCAGCTGCTGGGAAAGCACAGATTAATGCAGGCTTCTGCATGGGAATCTGAGTGGAATAAACTTACAGGGACTGTTAATGATTAAACAGGCAGAAGTTTCATCTGCAGAACTACTGCTACTGTTTCATTCTCGAGAGCATTACATGTTGATTGCTTAAAACAGACTAAAATGACACAGATTTATTCTTGTAAAATTTGATGTAGTATACATTATGACAATATCTTAGATTGGTAATACTGATTGAGTTTAAATTCAGTAATTCCTGTGATTTGATCAGTGTTGGAAATTGAAAGCTTTTTCATGACTTTCCTGATACGCCATGTGTACAGTTGTTCCTGTGTTGGTGGTAACATAGCTGCCCTTTCAGCTTGGGGTTTAGCTTGTCAAGAAAGGGGTAGGGCTGTGTTCCTCGCAGGCCCCAGTACTTAAGCCAGCTTGCAAAGTAACCAGCTATTGTAGCAAAGTTAAGGTTTTGCTACGTATTCTCTAAGGTAAAGAGGTTTTGAGGATTAGATTTCCAATATAATGTTGTAGGTACCTTTGCTAAGGAAAACAGCTTAATGTCCACATTGTATGTCTAATGCTTCAAAAAGTTATCAAGCTGGCATTTTTATTTACTTCATAGCGTTCAAGCCTTCGGACCAGGCTCTTGTGCTGTGTGAAGTTACACAGCGATAAAATCGGACCATTGTCATCCGAGGTGTAAAAACCATCCAGCCGGGATTTTCTGTGGTAGGCATTTTATTTACAGGGGAGCCTGGTCGTACAGAACTTTCAAGTGAAGCAATAGTCTTGCAATGAAAAACGTTCACAATTTTTATAATGTTGTTTGCTTTTCCACTTACTCCCATTGATCCCAGCAGGACTGTTAACTTCAGAAAATAATTTCCAGAGTTTAATCAGTGACCACTTCTTACTGTGGTCTAACTTTTGAAAGGGTTTTAACAGCTATTCTGCAAGCGTATGCATTACCTCTGGCGAAGATTTCTCCAAAGGGATGTATGAAGACTGCATTTCTGTACAAAAATTGGTAAGTGATTTTTTGTATGCAAACCTGGGACCAGATTTATGTACAGTGAGCATGTAAACCGTAAGACAGGTTTGGTATAAAAATTAAGCCACAAAACTTCTCTGGTCATTAATGTCTGGAGGTTTTGAGTATTGACAGGCTTTTTGCTTTAGAGTTCTACTCAAAATTGGCTCATCTTTTTCCCACTCTTTTTCAGAATTTGTAATAATTGTTTTTTAAAAAAAGTATTTAAGGAATAGGTTCCCACTTCTGTTAAATATAAAAGAACTAACTATATGAACAATTGAGCTAAATGTTTATTTTTTTTGCCCCACCAGTGGTCTCCCTGCGAGGTGCTTCCTAGGCATATCCCCAACTTTTGAAAAAAAAAAGTTGCACAGAAAGTGGGAATTAAAAGGGTGCAGCATCTGGCAGGTCCAGGCCCAGCGTTTCTGGGATCCAAATCCTATATAATTTTTTTCTTTATATTATGCTCGCCATGAGCAGAATTTAGTCACAGCTTCCCAGCTGTAAAATCCCTAATGTGGGAAACCCTGGATAGCCTGAATTACCCCCACAGCCGTCATTGCCATGGCAACCGCCGAGCATGGCAGTACAGCGGGCATGCGGCTGCAGCACGCTGCCTTCTGGCTATCCCAGCCAGCGGAATCAGGTTTGGAAGCTGTTACTAATTGTGAGATTCGCTGCAGTCGCCGGTCGGTGACCATGTCAAAAATCCAAGCTCCAAGGGCAGGGACGTAAAATGAAATTTCTTGCCTGAATTCTCTCCTCTCGGTTCCCCTGCCCCACTGGGACAGTGCAAGAAAGCGCAGGGCTGGAACTGAAGAAATTTACTTTCAATGTCTTTCTAAACCCCAGCTGAGCACATGGAGCTTCCATTTCTGTATCCAGGTTGAACAGTAAAATTCAAACTTGTGTGTCTAACTGCATGTTTGTGCATGAAGTAGCTAATATATATGCACATGAATTAAAATTAAGTAGAGCTAAAAACAACAAAGTGTACATTTCTAGCTAGCGGCTACTTGCAGCTCTGTTCTATACCACCTAAATAAGTTATTTGCTCATACAGCTCATACCTGCTCATACAGTTTTCTGTAAAACATACTCTATTTTTCACAAAAAAACAGCACTTTGATGCTAAAGAATGTCATGTCTCCATATGGTACATGTGATTCTTTAAATCAAAATGTCCAGTTCCACATCTGGTCTGTGAATTTTAAGGGATGTTAAATGTTACGGTAGATCTTGGATGACTGTATTTACAAGGCCCCTTGTTCCATGCAGTATTTTTTCCTTTCATTTCCTGGAACTTCACAGTTACCAGCAATCCAGCCCTGACTCACTTTGAACCTTTACTCATATGACCGAACGAGCAAAGAAGAATTTAAACCCTGTAGTTTCATGTTAGACAAACGTAATAAAACAGTAAGTGCCTTACTGGGAGCAGGAGGCACTCACAAACCATGGGCTTTGATTGCAAGGGTAACTCTGTGGAGGGGACCCTCATTTTCCATCCTCTATTCAGTACACAAATAAAGTGCTGGGAGAGGAAGGTGTCCGGATCCTGGACAGTCCCCAAGCTGCTCGGCATACGTCAGCGATGCTTGTGCTCCCTACAGCCTCTGTGGGTAACTAAAAGCAGCGGGAGCATGGTGCAGGATACTCTGATCGTGATCTTATCCCTAGGAATATCTCCTCCTTTCTCCTCGTGTTGCTTAATGTGGGCACGGACATGGGAAAGCTCATCAGAGTGAGAAATCAGCCCTAGAAATTCCTGATTCTCCAGTAATCGTTTCCCCTGGAGAAGCTATTGAGTCGCGTGAAATGACCAGAACATTTTGCAGCCTGAAAGCCAAAGGCAGATTTCACCTGTCTTTACTTCTGTGAATTAAGGTTTGCAGAAGCGTCTCGACCAACAGCCTCAAAGTAGGTACCATTGCAAAAACAGCTGGAGTACTGAACCAGTATTAATATCGATCAACACCTTTGAAAATCCCGCGTTTGCTTTCACATATAATGTAATGCCATTGTTTATGCAATTTCTAGGTTAGTATTCTTACTGTTTGGTAGATGATCATTGTTAGGGATACTTGCATTTAGGTTGAACTGAATTTTTTGAGGGCGACTGTTTTAATAATCCGTGACTCAAATAGGGTTGTGCCATGTCTTCTGCTGGAAGAGGCCTCACCAGCAAAGCCTGATGTCTGTTGCTCAGGTCTGAGTTGTGGGGAGCTCAATTTGTCTTGTGAGGTCTGAGAAGTTCCCACAGACTAATTCAGAGGAATTACAGAAAATTATGGAAAAATCTGATCACAGTATCTTTTATTTAAACGGTACCTGAAGTCCCCCATAGGCTTGTCCCATTTTCTCCTTTAAAAGGTTACTTTCATCCCTTATCTCCCTCCTGCAAACCCATCCCCCCACATATATCATTAAATGTTGAATAATTATAACACACAAGCCTGAGGGAGGACAAACATTGGTTTTCTTGGTGGTCTGAAGAGGACTCTGACATTTCTTGAATCACCCTTAGTTACTCAGCCAGCCTGTTGCAGTGGGTTTTAACGTGTTCGAATAGGATACGACAACCCTGGCTAGGGAAAAATGGGCATTGATGGGACTGCCGCAGTACCTGTAAGCAGGTCAGGGAATATCCTGATTTTGAAACGTTATCATGTCAGAAGTTACAGCGGCAGCGGCAGCTTCCTGTTTTTTCCATGCAAAGAGAAGTAATGGGGAGCTGCTGGACGATGAATGCTGCCAGCTTCTTTTGGTCGCGTATTTTGGTACTGCAAAAGTGGCGTTATTAAAGGCAGACCAAAAAAGCCTCGAATCACGCAATCAAACTGAACCCCAGGAGCTGAAAATCCCTTCCGTTGTGCGCTAAGAACTAACCAGTGTCCGTACGCGCAGGCTTTTCTGCAGCATTTTGGCTGCAAACTGGTAAGAGATGCTGTCTCTGTGCGCACTTCAAACTGGAAGTCAAGAACCTTCCCCACTGCTGCTACTGGACATCCTGACTTTCCTGCAGAATGGATGATAAAACAACCCAATCCAGCAAAATATCACTGGATTTGGTAACTAAAACTTTAAACTGTTACTGTAGATTTTGGTTGCATAACGTTTGATGATTCTGTTTACAGCAAAAATCTGGTACTGCAGAACTCATTTTTGATGTATCACACTGAATATTCCCTTTATTAGCTGGATATCCATGGACATGTAGCGGGTAAATGCTGAATACTTATGCAAGGAACATTACTGTTTGTACACCGCTGAAAGACATATCGGAATCAAACCCGTGCCATGTTATTTTGCTGAAGGGAAACTGTACAGTTTATTATGGGAAACAAAGAAAGTGTTGGGCTTGAAAATGACGTGCGTCCCAAATCCTGATACACTCGTGTACGTGTATACACACTTCTCTCTCTCTGCATGCGTTTATAGCCTGTGTATACATATGCATACATACACACACCCTTGAGTAAAACTATTTGATATAATCTGGAAAACCAAACCTTCCTGACAGGGCTATTTCTCAGTACTGCTTCTCAAACTTACGTCTATCACATATAAGCTATATACTGTCTCTGTAAAGAAGTATATCCCTATGACAATCTCCAGGAGCAGACCTAGTTTTTCTGGAAACAACTGTGTTGTATTTCTGGGCCACCACTAAATGTTAAGTACAAATTCAGGGCCAGCTGCTGCATCTTCAAGAGGCAGAGCAAAAGTGATTTTAAGCCATTGTTTTAATCTTGCAGATATAAATGCAAGAGTTAGCTTAATTCCTAGGATATGTTAGCGCAGTCATCGGTTACTATAATTTTCAATGTTTTCCTTCAATCTAATATTTTGGGTCAATAGAAAAACCTGTGATGCTCTTCTCTTCCCTGTTACTTGTGCTCTTGCAGGCAGCGGCTGTAGGTACCAAGGAAGCGATTTAACAGGCACAGCGCAGTTTAGAAACGATACACCCGACCAAAGCAAATGGAAGAACCCTTCCTTCTCCTTCTGCACGCCCTTTCCTGATGCCCCTAAACGCTAACGGGAGAAGACGGGTGAGTCCCTGCGGGTTTAGTCTTTGGCTTCACAGGTAAAAACTGCAAAGAATGAGTTGGCGCCAAGTTCCTCGATGGCTTTTGTGGCAAGGGCAACAGCTCCCTAGGCTGAAACTGCCAAATTAGTCTTACCTTGGCTAGACTTCATATTTTACATTGGTATATGAAGAAATTTTAATGATTCCTGGAAGTTCTAGGCGTTGGCATTTAACATTGTTTAAGGGACAAAGAGAAGTTATAGTTTATTTGGATTTGCAGGAGGATCTGACCTGTATTTGGAGTAGTGATTGATTGATTGTATGTAACACGAAGGGAAAAAGTGACGAATATTCCTCTAGCTCTTTGCGCAAAAGCTGGAGTGTATTGTGAGAGCTTAACTTCCAGGCCTCAGCTAGAACCTGCTCGTGAGTCAATATTTGTGTTGACTCTTTTAAAAGTGAATTACAATGCAATCAGATGGTGTGGTCAAAGGGTCTTTAGTAAGGACTGTGTGCAGGGGAACAAGGAATTTAGCTTTGAAATAAATCATTTGCCCCGCTTTTTATGGCACTGATGGACAATGTCAGCTCTCCTGTTTTTACTGTTATGAGCCATTCCTCTTTATATCTCACACGTGGCCTTCAGCCATTTCCTAAGGGTTTCTTTTGTTATTCTCACTTTGTTTAAGCATTAACTTCAGACAACGAGAAGGCTTCTTCAGCTTTTGTCCACCTTCCTAGAAATGATGATTTCTTAACCAAGAGCAGGGAGAGGACTACCTTTCATACCTTTTTCTCTTGTTTGTTCTCTTGCAAGCTACATGCTACGTAATCGTACTTTCAGCAGCTGGATTGTGAATGGCATTTTATTTAATAAATGCCAGCATTAATTAATTGTAATTTGTCAAAAGCTGTGTAAACACCTCCATACAAAGGAACAAGACATTCAGGCAAACAGAAAAAGGCATAAAGAAAACTCGGGTGACTAAGAGTATTATCTGGCACAACACAGGGAGAAATCTTTTGTTGGTAGCTAAGATGAGTCAAAAGACTACACATGTAGACCTTGATGGCAGCTGAGGACAGGTTGGATCAAACCTCGGGTGAAGATAAACCCACTCCTGTAAGCTGCTTGAACTCAGAGGACTGACCCACGGGGATCAGTCAAGAAGCACAGTCTGCTTTATATGAAGTCAGACTCCAGTTAGAGCAGGCGATATGTGAGTGTTTGTGCTCATAAATGTCCATATAAAGGGGTGCGTGGCGAGAGCCCGTTCTCGTTGTCATCCCTGCTGTCGCCACAGCCGTCTCTGCAGGAGTTTCTGTACACACCACTGCAGTGCGGGCACCACTGTACGCACAAAGCCCAGCCCCCCCGGGACTTGGCGCTTGTGTCTTTGGGACAGACAGAAAGCCATGTTATGCCAATATCAAACAAGAGGTTAATATAATTAATTACAGCAGCGTTAGCCTCTCTTTCCAATGTAAGTACTGCTCGGTAGTAGCTACCTGAAGCTGCATATGACTTGCTCTGTTCTTAATGTTTTTGGCTTTGTTTTTTTCTAGAAGGGGATGCAGAAACTGGATGCTGCATTTGAGCTTCAATTGTATAAAGGAAAAATTGCTATCAAAGTCAGGAGAATTAGGTATTGTGTCTGGAAGGCATAAGTATCGTACATGACAATTAATAACACTGATGGAGGAGATTTTACTAAAGAACACAGTCTTTATAGTTAAAAGGCAAATTAGTGGTATTTAGACTCTCTGACTAGGCATACTGATGGCACTGGATCCCCTAAACTTCTAATTCCAAGGCTGCAGAAGGCATTCCTCAGTTTTTAAATCCTTTAAGTGCTCCTCAACCATAAGTTTTACAGAGGAGATTCCTGTGTAGGGCGAAGGTAAATTTGGCCAGGCAGGTGACAGACATGCTGTCAATGGCAAACCAAGAAGGGACACGAGGCCTTTTTCTGTCTTTATTCATCATTAAAAAAGATGCTTCGACAAGGACTTAGGCAGCCTCAACACACATCTCAACGCCAGGATATCCTAGCAGCACTAGCATGATAATTTCAAACAGGAACCCTGAATCTGCCTTTCTTTAAGGGAAATGTGAATCTGTTGGTAGCGATAACCTGCGCCACGGATTTATGGATCTGCAGGGAATTTTGCTCAAAGTCATGGCATTTCTTCAAAAATGAAAGATGAGACCACTTGCAGATCTCTTGGCTGATATGTTGACAGGCACACTCTACCTTCCATGGATTTGTTAGTTAAACATCAGAGCAGTGTACGCTTTACGGTGCAGGTCTGCCACTGAAGGGAAGGACAGACCAGGGCAGAAGCAAGCAGGGAAGGAATTTACTTAAAAAGATGCTATGATAATTTTGCAAAAGAGGAGAAGCACCACTTACTATATTTCCATTATTTTTCTTAATACTTGTTTCAGGTTGACTTGAGCACTGTTCCCAAAGGTCTTGGTTTTTTTTCCTCTGGCAAAAGTAGAGCTGCTTTTTCAAAAGTATTGTCTGTTTTCCCTGAAGGTTCTCTTCTGACTCTGATTGCTTTTAAATGTCACTCTGCTGCTTAAGGCTACTAGTAAGCGGTCTGAGCTGAATGTTTACTATTATATGGCTTATACCTACATTTATTTTCCACATCAAATCCTGACCTAGTAACCTCCTTCTTCTCAAAATGCCAAAGAAATTTAGTTTTAAACTACTTGGTTGCCTAGGCAGAATTGCTGTTAATCGGAACAGGAAAATAATATTGAGAAAAGAACTTTCTTTGATAACAGTTTAACACACCATATCTACCAGCAGACAATTTCATCTGAGCCTTAGAATCACCTTGAAACAGGGGATGTTTTTGGCAAAACACATTGCTGCCATTGCAAGTTTCCATAGGTTTTAGCATTTTTCTGTTGCGGTTTTCTTTATGACTTCATTTTGAGGCCGTGTTGTTTTTTGGTCACTCTCTCAGCCAATCCGTTTCAGCAAATGAATATTTTTACTGTGAAGACAGTAGGCAGTTCTAAAATGGTGAAAATAAACATTGAACTCCTGTACCTAAACCAGTGATTCACTGAAAGAGTTCTTGACATTTCATTTGCCTATAAGCTGAAGCTGTTTGCACAGAAAAATGTTTTGCCTTTTTTACACACATACGATTTGGGACTAATGCTTTACCAAAATGATTCTTTTCACATACACAGATTAATATTTCAATTCAGTGCGCATCTAAATAATGAATATAGTGATTGCTGCATACAATTTCATGCAGGCAATGTGTATGTAGTGAAAGGTATGTTATCACTTGAAATCTAGTCAATTAAAGATAAGAAATAGGCTTAAGTGCTATATGAGATCTCTTTATTTTTTAAATGCTTTTATCTACTACAGTATGAACGACTAATAATAGAGGATCCTGAGTACATAGAAAACATGGTCCAGTTTGCCTAGCACCTACTCCAAAGCCACTTGAAACAGTAGGAGCCTTTGCATAGAAGACAAAGTGAAAAAAACTTATTTCTTTCCTTCAACCTCTGCTTTACACGAACAGAGGTGTTACTTCACATGCAAATCCTTTTTACTCTAGTCAGGCTATTTAGAAAGCTCATTGCATACATTATTAAAATAATGCAGTCTTTTAATTTTATTTTTTCTTTTAACAGTTCTCAAAACACTCTAAAAGCTGAAGCTGTGATTTTGAAATGATCTGCATAGAAACCAACTCCCATTCTCTCTTGGGGTCTAGCAAAGTAAACAGGTGAGAGACTCCATGTCTGTAGAGCTCGGTCTGGGATCAGTGCCTGCATATACAAGGTGTTTTGGAATAAAAATAATGTAATTCTTTTTTCTTGGTAGATGATTTTTTACACATCCTGAGAGATTGCCAAGTCTATGAATGTCTAGGCTCCAGTCTTGCAAATGTAGTAATTTAATTCCAGACCAGTTAAAAATAACAAGACAGGCAAACCTTGGGCTGCTAAATCCAAAGCAATGAAGCCGATAACAGCGTTGCTTATTTCTGTAGACATTCACATTCATTTTACTTGCTTTCCTACAAACAAGCTGTGCTGTTTTTTGCACCAGCATCCCAGCCCAGATGCATCTCATGCTGGTTGAGACATCTGCGGCTCCCACGGCCGAGCCTGGCTGCCCTAGGCTCCCTTGGTAGTCAATGAGAAGAGACAAGCACCTTGAGCGGGGTGATTCATGGACCACACCAAAGATCTGAATCACTCCCATGGAGTGGCTCTCTTGCTCCACTGATTACAGAGGCAATCGAGGGTGAATGGGTTCATGCTGTAGGTGGTCAGCCAGGTGGAATGTATCTGAACCTGTTCTAGTTAGTCAGGAGCTGAATTATCACAGCAGGTTCTGAATTCTGACTCCAGACAGTTTCTTTTTCCAGTTGAATCTGGCCTTTCTTAAAAGTATTCTTTGGAAAAAAAAATTGTAGCTAAATAATGCGCAACCCTTTTGCCCTGAACTTATAACTGAATGCACTTTTAGGGAGGTATCTTTCATTATAGTTCCAAAAAACCTGTTTGAAGATGTGCTGAAATCAGTGCAGTCACTTAGTGTGGACTGTGTTTGCATTAGATATTAGACATGTATTACATTCAAGATTGAAATAAATGATACTTTGCTTGAGAAATTCTTTTTAGCTCAAGGGAATTTCTGCCACTGTAAATCCATACAAAAAAGACAACAGCTGCAATAATTCTGAACTGCGAATTGCACAACTGAAACTGAAAACCTTTTCAAGTTCAGTGGGTTTGTACTTGAGTGGGCATATGTGGTTTTTGTTGCAGGAATAGCAGCTAAATTGGAAAATATTTATGGTCTTGACATAGGTATGATTCCAATTAAAATAATTTGTATAAGTTCATCTGTTTAAGTTAAGAGTTTTCTGCATGTCTTCAGATCCCTGTGTGTTTTGCAGAGACTGTTCTTCCCATAAGAGGCAGTAAGTCCAACTCAAAACCTTCTGACATTTCAGAGCAGCTGATTCTGATTTGATTTACACCTGCCTAAATCTGATATAGATCCATGTAGACCCATATTACATGAATAAAATGTCGATGTACAGAACTGTGTCGAGGCAGGGTTTCTAGAAGCCATGGCTTCTGTTGCCGAAGGGCTGACACATTTACCAGTGCTCTTATCTTTATACACGGGCATAACCATTAATCACCTCCATCCTCTTCTCTATAGGCCACCTTCCAGCCTCTTCCCCTCTCGCTCCTTCTCCCTCAGGCACAGCGTCTCTTCTATCTAGCAACCTCTGGAGACATTTCTTACGATAACAGAATATTCCAGGTCACATCTATCTACCGACAAAAGAATAATCAGCGCTGTTGGCAAAAATCCTGTTCTTTCATCTGTTCATTTCAGTATGAAATGCCTGAAATGTGTTGTAAATGCATTTTACTGAGAAGTCATTAAGTCATCTATAAAGGACAAGGAGTAAATAAGGTACCGTTGGCTCGACTCAGAAAGGAAAAAAACTGCGTAGGCGACCTTGGACTATTTTCAGCGGAGGTTTTGTGCTCGCGTAGGGTGGCTTTGAGGCTCACAAAGGAAATTTCATTACCAACGAACCATGAAGCACTCTGTGGGCAGAGAAAGTGGCGGCTGCGACCCTGCGCTGCCGTGAAGCGAAAGGAGGAGCGCTTTGCTCCTTCATCTCCCAGCGAGAAGCTCTTCCTCGCGGCGAGCGGGCGCAGCAGGTGTTTGTCCTCAGAGCCGCGCTGCCGGCAGGGAAGGCAGCTCGGCACAGCCGGACCCCAACACCTCGCCCTGCAAAACTCGCTGGCAGGAAGAGGTTGCTGTTTTGCTGAGCTTGGATAAACATTAGGGTCTAATTTATCATGTGACAGGAAAGGAAAGCTGTTTTTTTCCCCTCTCCTCCCTGTTTTTAACAGCTTTTGTTTGAATTTCATCATGGTTTTGAGGTGCAGAGAGTAGAGAGATATTTAACCTGGGTGTCTGAACTGATTGCTTTGCTGTCAGCTGATTTAGAGTATGGCTCTTTCTGGACATGTCTGCAAGTGTTACGACTCACTAAATGACACGGACAGGGAGCCAGACCTCTTGCTGAACTTACAAAAGCGACATCACGCTCATTTAGTTAAAAAGATCCGAGCTGCTAGTGCTCTTCATGTGGTACAGTGTATGTTGGTTACATGCCCAGGAGGAAGAAAAAAGGAAACCATTTTTCTTGTACCACAAAGGAAATAGGAATGCTGAGAAATATTTTGGTACCTTGCAGTAAATACCTGCGAGTTCTGACTATTGTTTCCTGTGTATTATGTGCAACACGGAGCATTAGGCAAAGATCTGATGATTCGGTCGTGTTTGTGGCATTTGAAACCCTGACCCTACGCCGATCCACTCTGGGCTGTGCTGGACTGCACACGGGGATAGTAATACAGCTTCAAAATCAGGCCTCTCAGGTATTTTTGAGGCACCTCAGAAATTGTGCTGTGTCCGCAGTCTGGCATTGAGTGTAGCAAGTTGCCTGACCAAGGTATTTGCACTATGTCATGTGGGAGGCATATTCCTTAACTAGGATATTCTGGATTCAGGTTCCCTCCTGGACTAAGCCATGCTTTTGGGCATGAATAAACACCTAGCTCTTTATACGTGAGGAGCCGGTGCCTCCCTGTTTTATAGGAGACATTTATATGCCATGGGAGCTCTGTTTCCACCTGAGGCTGAAACCCATTTCTGAAGAAAGTGCCTAACCACCGACATTTCCATCTCTCTTGTGTATAGTGGTACATGATTCGAGGGTGACAAAGATAAAGGTGACAACTCCTTGAGGCTGAGGAAGGTGTAGAGCTAAAGCCTCTTAGGTGGGAAGTCTATCCACAGATGAGGGGAGCTGGGAAAGCTGGATGCGAGAGTCTGTGCCTTGTTAACAAACTGGTTGAAGTGATGATTACTATGTGGAGTTCATTCATATTTATTCTCCATTTCAGAATTGTGTGGAAGGTTCTTTGGTTTCATAATGAAGCGTGATTATAGTTGGTATTTGGTACGACTGTTTATTTTTGGTTTTAACCATTTAGGGGCAGAACAAAACTTAATTTCAAAAGAATAACCAACCACATTCCAAGTCATCCCAAACTGAGAGAAAATGTAATGATATCTTTTAGGGTCTAGGTGAATACCGAGGTTCACTTATTAATTTACTCAGCATAACCTGGCTCTGAGATCGGTTAATCTGACTGGATGTATTCCAGTGTCCAATTTGATAGAGATTATAAATTCTGAGCCTGTTATGGTGTTTAATCTTTTGCCCTTACATTCACAAAGTCTCCATTTGACTCATGTATTAAGTCAAAATCAAATCAGGCCAGATTCTTTCTATTAACATTACTAGTTTTCTTTTTTTATGCGTGATGATTGGAAGTGAAATTGTGTTTGTTCACGCAGCTGTAAATTCCACCTTATTTTTCAGCCTTGTTTTGGTTTTGCTGGAACATGTTATTTTGAAGATGCTACCTTGACAGCTCCTTAGATTGAAGTCGTCTTCATCCACAGAAGTGACACAGCAAAAGCAATCAAGATGCAAGGTGAGGATTTTGCCTTTCCTGGCATGCACAGCCCACCTGGATTCTGACCTGGAAGGATTTTCCCAGCTTGCAACATTAGTTGGGCAGAGCCAGGTCAAACAGTTTCAGCACATTTGAACTCTTGAGTCCCAAAGGACGAGGACAAAATAATGAGCACTGTCCTATCAGCAAAGGTATCTTGTGACTCCGTCGCCCTCACCGTCACAGCTGACGCACCCGAGAAACATTTTCGCAGGGAATAAAAATTCAGACCCTGGCTTAGGAAGGGGCAAGGCACAACCTAGAAGGTCTGCAGTGAAGACTTGGTACTCAGCAGCAACCCTGCCACAGGGAAAACCTCAGCGTCGGGAACCGATTGCCTGTGATGGCTCTCGTATTCAGATCTCTGCCACTATGTAGGAACTGCCCGTTGCCCATCAGTTGGTGGCAACAAGATAATTCTCTTTAATTCTTGAAAATACTTTGCAATAAGTAGTTTTTGTAATTTTTCAGTTTATTTTCCAAAAGTAGTTATGGTCCCAATCCTACACATTGTTCCCTTATGAATAAAATTCTGAATTCTGAATTCACTGAAGCAATAGCAGTGTGGAAATTTGGCTGGGATGAAATTCCATGCTCTTTTTTGTCAGTGGAAAAATTTTGCTTTTCTGATAATAAAGAAGCCTAAGAAATACCTGATTGTAATCAGCTTATGTTAGCACACTTTAATTGTTGTGCCTGCACATTTGATTTAAAATTTCATCATGCAATAGTTCAGGCATGATAGCTCAGCTGCACATCTCCATTTGGAGAATGGTAGAAAAGTCAGCATTTCTTCATATACCTTTACTAGTTTGTCTGTAAAATATGTTTTTCCTCCTCTCAGAATTAACATGTAATACTCTTCTTTGCTTCAAAAATATTTTTTGTGCAAGTGTAAGCATGAAATCTAGAAACCGTATAAATCGGACCTAGAGTAGCTCAGTCAATGTAATGTCTGAAATGGCTGTTCTGCCACTACAGGTGGAACGACTATTTTGCCTGCAGGGCATTATTTGAAGAGCTGGTGCCTAGACTATTATTCATAAATGATTTCACAATGAAATCAGTAATTTTCAATATTGAAGGCTTTCTGCTAAAACTTAAGCAGGCTATCACTTTGATATTAGACTTGCAGTAGACGTGACAACAAAGTGAAGATAGCAGGGGAAAAATACTTTAATCTTCAAAAAAGTTACTGTAATTTTTTTTTTCAAATAATCAGCAAGAAAAATTTCTTTGTTTTTTTAAATGCTTTTCAGTTTTTAAAGTGTCACTTTGCTAGACTGTTATCAGTTTGATTTATTTATATTTTTATATTACCCTCCTGAATATTGCATTATGGAGGAAAGAAAGAATTATCTGAAATCCTAGTCTGAGAGGTAAGGAAATACCATCTCTCCTTTTCTGCCAATACGTTTTCATCCTATGTATTTGCAACCATGCTTAGAAAACTGGGTTTGTTTTTCGCTCGCACATGAAGAGTTTAAGTATTTTTACTAGTGATTCGCTTAACCTTTCAACAAGCAGGTCAAACTGCAAAGGTATTTTTACTTTTTTTAAAGAATCAGACAAAATTGGCACCTGTGGTGTATAAGCAATACAGTTGTCGATGAATTGCGTGTGAGTTATGGGAGACGATTTTGTTGATGCAGGCAAAGACAAAGAGAAAGCTTGGGGTAATGAATAGAAGAATCTATCTGTAGAAACGTGCCTAGAAACAGAGAGCTGATTACATTCAAAGTAAACTTCAAGACCTAGTTTTAAGCATTAAGTAACTGCTTTTGTTTGAGCCCAAAAATACATTGCTGTGCTTCATGAGCACAGCCCGGTTCCTGCTAATAGTTCAACATTCATGTGAATTACGTGAAAGAAACCCTCAGTGTGGGTTAAACCCTCAGTAGCAGGTTGGAGGAGAGGGCCAGGTAGATGATGCCTTCCTTCCTCCCCTCCCACAATCATTTTAAGGGTTTATGTTAAAATTGAAGTTTGTAAGTTTCTAAATATATCAATATCAATACATCAAAGCTTATAAATAACAGCACTGAGCTGTACTGAGACTATTTGACAACACAGGTTAATTCATAACATTGGGAGGTTTCTTCAGGAAGAACACAATTGGTTTTGGAATTTTTTTTGCTACTCTTTCTATACTGAAAATCCAGATCTCAGTAGTTATACAATTACACTTCAATGGTGTATCACTCAGTGTTAAATCTCTGCTAGCCAGTACTTGCCAGAACTCGCAATTTGAATGTGCCACATAATATTTGGCTTTTTCCTTAAAGTTCCAGCTTCTGGAGTCATGTGACATTACACCAGAAACTTCAAGAGCAAAAAACATCTAGACCTCATGGCTGCAGAGGAAAAGCTTAAAAACGTGACCTGAATTCACCCTAAAGGCTCAAATACCAAAGGAAAAGAGCACAATGTAGTAAATTTGTAGTTGTCAAGATTTTCATATTTGGGAGAAGGAAGAGTGACTCACTTCTGATCCCTTCTATCCAGTGCTAGCTGTCAATATGTTGTGTTTACAAATCCAGTGTCACATGATCCAGTCACAAAACTGCCCAACCTTCGGTGTCGTGACTCCTGCATTGTGGCATGGTGTGCCCCTGTCTGCGCAACTGGCCCATGAGGCTTTTCAGAAATTTCCACTATAAAAGCAAGGATAGGGTCCAAAATGCAAATGCTTTATTTGCAGTAGTGACACAAACAAGAGAGAGAAAAGAGATTTTTCTAAGCTTTGCCTACAAACTCCAGCCTTACTCAGGTGCATGGGAAAACTTTTAGAAACATGATCATCCAGGATCAGAGTAAATCGCAAGTGGAAAACATTTATATGCTGTTTCGGAAACAGCTTGCACGGGAAAAAAAAAAAAAAAAAGAGTTCTTTTGTTGGTGTAGCCAAAGCCCGTTTCCTGTGGGGAATAAGCTATGCCAGCAAAGTCCCCCCATGCTGGAGCTGTGCTGAGGACATGGTGGCACCGCATCCTCACCGGGTGAGGCAGGAGAAGCCTTTGTCGCCACGCCAAGCATTCGGACACACACACAACGTATGAACTATGGTTGCAGATGGCTCGTTACACCGCTTCAACTGTTGTTCTCTGCGGCCCAGAGACCCAGGCAGGTGTTGGCTCCTCTGGCTGCTTTACTCACCACGGAGCCGTTAGTTACTCCATTTAATTGGTGAACACCATCACCTCGCAGCTCTGCAGACATAAGGCTTGAACACATGGCTTACCACCATTCAAATATTTTTGAATGTGTACTGCAAGGGTGCAGGTGGAGGGCACAGGTAGTGGGCTGAGGCCAGGGGAGCAGGTCAGGGACGAGAGGGCAGGCTGAGGTGATAGCAGCGGGCTGAGGCGATGGGAATGGGCTGAGGTGATGGGAACGGGCTGAGGTGATCATAGCAGGCAGAGGGGATGGAAATGGGCTGAGGCGATGGCAGCGGGCTGAGGCCAGGGGAGCCGGTCAGGGATGAGAGGGCAGGCTGAGGCGATGGCAGCAGGCTGAGCAATGGCAGTGGGCTGAGGTGATCACAGCAGGCTGAGGGGATGGAAATGGGCTGAGGCCAGGGGAGCTGGTCAGGGTTGAGAGAGCAGGCTGAGGTGATGGGAATGGGCTGAGGCGAAGGCAGCAGGCTGAAGTGATGGCAGCAGGCTGAGGTGACAGGAGTGGGCTGAGGTGATGGGAACGGGCTGAGGTGATGGCAGCGGGCCAAGGGATCGGAGCAGGGCCCAGGTCCTGCTTGGCAGGCGATGCCCGCAGCAGGCAGCGCACTGTCGGCAGGAGTGGGCAGACCAGCCTGGCAGGGCCATGCCGTGACACGCAGGCCCTGGGAAGGAGTGCGATTGCGGGGCGACTCTGGCACACGCAGCGGTGACGACTCTGGTCCTGCCCTGTTGCGCAGCCCTCAGGGAGCACGCCTCCTGCCCTGGGGCGCTGCTCCAGAGACGCGGCAGCCCTCCTTTCGGGTGGACACCCGTGGGCGGCGGGAGTATCGCTTGTAGGGGAAGGGAAAGGGCCCTCACCGGGGCTGCAGCCCGGCCTCCGAGGGGGAGCGGGTCTCGAACTCGCTGCCCTGGGCGGTGGGGAAGGAGGGCAGGAGCGCCCGAGCCTCCCCGCGCGGTGCATTGTGGGCCCCGCACTGATTTATGCAGGAGCCGCAGAGGGCGCTGGGAGAAGCGGGAGGCGGCGGCGTTGGGTGCTCGGTGCTGGCGCGGCGGGCGGGCGGCGGGTCGGAGGCCGGCGGCGCCGATCGGGGCTCTCCGAGCGCAAAGGGCCTTTGCCGCCCCCTGAGGCCGCGGCGGCACCGCCGGGCCCAGGCCGCCGCCGTCGCGGGGCGCAGCGGCACCTACCCGGCCTCAGCCGGCCCCTCGCCGGCCACCACGGACGTGGAGGCGGCGGCGGCGGGCGGACCTGGGCCCGGCCCGGAGGGACGCGAGTCCTCCCGTCGCGGGGGAGCCTGCCCCGCCGCTCGGTAGGGGCCGGAGGGAGAGCTCGCTCGGCCCTCGCGCCGCTGGGGCCTCCGCGGCCGGGCTCGCTCCTCCGGGGCTGCGCTGAGCCCGAGCCGGCTGTACTCGGGCTGCTGCGGGGCCGCGCTCCCGGTGCCGCTGGGGCCTCCGGCCGGGAGGGTGGGAAGCAGGCCCGGCCCGGCGCTCCCGGTGAGGGGCGGAGGGGGGAGCGGAATAGCTCCATCTCCTCGGGCAGCATCTTTGTTTGTCGGGCCCTGCCGCGGGGAAGAGGAGCGGCGACACCCGGGCTACGAGCTGCCGGTGCCCCCGGTCTCTCATCGGGGCCTTCCTCCCCCGCCTGCGCTGCCTCCGTTCTCGGCGGGTTGCTTTCACCCCTCTCGGCTGGAAATCTCGATTCCGGAGCATCGTCGGTGGGCCCGGCCGGGGCGAGAGCGGGTGGAGGACTGGCGCAGAGGACGCAACAGGTCTCCCTTCTCCTCGCCTTCCGAAGCCGTCCCAGCGCCTCGCCCTTGGGATTATAAATGTTTGAGCTAAGCCCCAGGAAGCTGGAAGGAGAGCCTCCCGTTGGAATTAGTACCAGAGAAAAGAAGGGAGGCTTTTCCAAATCCTTTACGCGGAAGCTCGTGCCGTTTTCCCATGCTGTCCGTACTCTTTTTCATAATGCAATTGTGACCTGGGTGGAATTTATGAGCGATGAACTATTGAAGCTTGTTGCACCACTGCATCAGACTGCCTTTTTTTTTTGATTTTTCTCAGCACATGATTTCTGGATCCCAGCTGTTGCAGGACCTGTGGGCCAGTAATAGAGGGATGGGAAGCTGAGACAGTTTATTTTCGCATTCTTCTGTTCTGGAGACTTGGCTGTTGGCTGAAGCTGCTGCTGCTTTTTACTGGATCTGCTCTTTTCTTGGCAGGTTTATTTGTTTTCATGTGTACAGGGTGTTTCAATTAAATAGACATTGGACTAGAGCTGAATGGATGCTTTGCAATCAGAAGGGTTTTTGGGGGTAACAAATAACTCCTAAAAACAGAGAAGAACTGGTACTGCAGGAAACCTGGGGCCTGTTTTCCAAGCTTTTTTATTTTACTGAGCAAGGTAAATAATGTTGTGGTGTTGAAAATACAGGGTTTATGATAATCCTGCATGAAAATGTTACAGAGCACTTCAGGCTGTTGCAAGTCTTTCCAGGGGTTGAGGGGTCCCACTGTAAGGCTCAGGATAAGTTTAATTGTTGTTAAAAATGTTCAGGTAGAAGTGTGACATTTAAGGCTGAGAACAAACTTTGTGGTACCTGAGAGGTTGAGAGAACTGTTTTTTTCTGGTTTGCCTTAGGTGTTTATAGGTTTGTGACATTGAGAGGGGCTCTCTGAAGAACTTTAGAAGTCTTAGTGATTCAGTGAGAGTGTGCAGTAATTATATGAGTGGTTTTTTTCCATGCTTTTTAAAAAGCTTGATGCCTTAGCTGCTTGTAAGGATCTGTTAGGGTCTCTTAAAAGTTGTTCCAATTTAGCAGTAGTACAGTATTTACATTTGCATAGTTAATTGTCGTCACACTCTGCCTTGATTTAGTTTTGCTTACTTGTATGTTTGTTATTCACAGTGACAGCTGCTACCACTTTGTAATGAATTTTTTGCTTTTTATCTTCCTTTACATGTGTATCTCCTGAATTGGACTGTTTGGATTTGCCACCAATTTACATGCATCACTTTTGCCATGGGATTTCTACAGCCAGCATAAGCTCAGAGTACCGTTTTAGATACTCTCTTTGTATGTTTCAAGAGTTTGAAGAAGCAGATAATAATTCTTAAAATATGCAGTGTAATCAGTTACTGGTTTAAGTGTATAATTTTTGATGGCATGCTGCATGCCTTATCTTTGTCTTTTTAAAGATCTCAGCAGCAGTTTACTCTTAGCAAAAATATAAATCCATTAAAATGAGATGACAGTTTGAAAAGTAGCTGTAAAAATCTGGTTTTGCAAGAAGTCACAAAATTCTTATTATGAAGTGATGCCTTGATTAGATTGATTGTATACCTTTTCTCCCGCAGTCTTAATGAAATAGTGGCAAACACTAAGGTGTTGGCAACCTTTGCTGAAGCTATCACTGTGAAAGCTAAGTTGGTATTGTGGCTAGTATCCAAAGTTTCTTTGCTTATCCTGTTTAGATTTGTTTGACTTAAATTTATCGTCTTTGTTTTGTCTTATTTTGTTTCAAGATGATGTGTGAGGTGATGCCAACCATCAGTGAGGCAGAGATTCCCTCTGGGGGAAATGGAGGCCATGGTTCAGGTTCCCCGTTACAGTCAGATGCTGATTCCCATTTTGAGCAGTTGATGGTATCCATGTTGGAAGAAAGGGATCGCCTTCTGGAAACACTAAGAGAAACTCAGGAGACGCTAGCATTGACCCAGGGCAAGCTACATGAAGTTGGTCATGAGAGAGATTCCTTGCAGAGACAGCTCAATACTGCACTTCCACAGGTATGGACATTTTGAAAGGAAGGTATCTTTCGATAATTTTTGTATTTTGTGGTATTTTGTTGGCTTTTTCTATATTTAATTTACCAGAGAGTCAAGTTATGTTAGGGGCAAATCAATCTAGCTTAGTACTTTCCGGAAGTATCTGGTGGTGCGTGCTCACTTTGAGAAAGATACAAAACCAGGGCAAGTGGGGAACGTCAGCCCTTTCCCTCTGGTATCTTTTCCCAGTTTCTGGAATTTCTTTGGCTTAGCCTGAGTGTGAAGTCGTATCTACATCCTTTTGTTTAATAGAACTTGATGGACTTTCTTCTGTCACTAGTGTATTTTAGTGCTGTTTCTAGCTACCTGATTCATTCGCGTGCTTAAGAATTGCGTAGAGGCCGTTCTGGGAAAGAAGGCAGGCCGTTCTGATACCATTATGGACTTTGTTTTAAAAATCTTGAAAAGTTTAAGACTGCTACCTTGTGAATACGAGAGGAGTTGTCACGGCAGTGTGGAAGTCGAAGTGTGTTGTTTAATTCATGTGGTTCCTTTTGGAAAGTTTGGATTTGTTTTTTTCTTTTTTGGTCTTGCTAGGAGTTACTAATGATTGACTTCTGGAGGATGCAGTGTACCAACATACAGCCTGTAGTGCTAAATGTGTTACACAGGGCAGTAGTGTGTAGTTAGGAAAAGGTGATTGGTGCCCACAGAACTTCTCGGGTCTTATCCATGCTAGTTAAAAAGAATACAACTGAACTTTGAACGCTTTGAAAAGCTTCTGGTTGTAGGCAAAGCAGAGGCCGCTTTCAGGTGTCAGGTAACTGTTGATAGCCTTCCGCTTGCTAGCGTGGCCGGTTATTGTCCCAGGTGTGTCGTGATGATGTTATACTTTCATACATTATTCCAAGAATTCTCATTATTTTTACAAATGTTTACATATCCTTAAATATTATAGTTACTGTTTATACCCTTTGAAACAGTGGTTTTAAACCCTTCTGTTCCCCTGCTCTCATGATAATGTAATCGCTGTATGACTCTTGGTATAGTAATCAGTACTGGCGATTACTCAGGGACAGAAACTAAAAGGTGATACTCATTAATCGAGTTGTGTTACAATGGTATGATGGAAACCTGATGGAAATCAGAAAGGAGAACTTTCCAACCTTTGCTGCTTCCTGTGTTAAATCACGTGCTGCAGGCAAAAACCATTCTTTGGTTTTTTGTTGTAATAATTGTGGCTTCTCTTTAGCCACTATTTCAGGTCTGCTACATTAATGGATGCCATTAAGTAATTGTATGATCTGTGACCTGTTATACTTGAATTTGTGGCTGAGTAGGATCACCCAAGCTTTAAACTGAACTGTTCCTCTTTTCTCTTTTCAGTTCTTGGCTCTCCTTCCTAGATCTAGTAAGCTACTTATGTGTAAACATTTCTTTCTAAACATTTCTAAAAGATTAATGCAGCTAAAAAAACAATTCCTGTTTTCAAAAATGTCATAATTGTATGGTTTCATGTGGAATCTGTAGGAAAGCAAGTCTTGTAGTTCAGTTGAGAGAGACATTTTGCTGCATTTTTATGTAAATACACTACAGTGTATGGATTTTTGTAGGTTGCTGGTGAAAAAATACTGGTGTTCTGGTGTGAAACTATGCCACTTTTGTCCTCAGTGGTGCTTAAGCTCAAATGATTGTGGAAGGTGACAACTGATAGTGCTTTCGAAAGTATAAAGTATTTTATTATTCTTGCTACAATTAGAAATAACTTCTGTATTTGGCAAATTTTTGTTGTTGTGGTAAAGAGTCAGTTACTTCATAGGTGTAAATTTCTGAAGAGATGAAACAAGGTGGTTTTTTTTTTAATTCTAGTAGGTGTTCACTAGGAAAACTGGTGCCTGCAATATTTGAAACTCTTCAAACTTTTTTGTTAATTATTTCAAGCTGAGCATTCTTTTGAACTACTGTCTCGACCCATTGTTTAGCTGTGGATTTTGAGGAGGGGTAGAAGCAGCATAACTTTAAATTTACTGACTACTGTGTTGTATTTTTTTCAAGAAAGAAGAGATTTTTTAAGGGGTTTTTTTGTCATAGTAGTTGTTTTCAATTTAGTAGAAAGATGTGAATATCAATTTAACTAGTTGTACAAATACTAGTATAATTGCATTAATTACTTGCATGAATTACTAAATCGCTATGTAACTAATATTTCTCCTTCAGACTTGGCATGTAGTTTGTAACACATGTTTGTAGTTGATTTTGGAGTACTTTATCTTAAGGGAGTATTGAATTTAATTATTTGTAGGTACGCTTTTCCTATTTTATGTATTTAGCTGATTTGGCCGCTTAGACCGTTCTGATGACTGATGGAAACTCCTTCTATAAAAGAAGGAAAGCCAGATTGATTGCTTCTGTACCAAAACTGCTTCTCTTAGTATGAAGACACTCAATTTCTAATGGCATCCCTGTACTTAATTCCTGACGTTTACTGTGTTTCTGTGTGTAAGGAAGAGGCTTGTACCACTGTGCATATGGTCACAAAATGGCAAATCGGTACTTGTGTATTTGCACGTCTTGTGGATTAGAGATGTACATACAATTTATTCTGCAGCAGTGATGTGCGTTCTCTGAATGTCAGAGGAATAGACTTTTCTAGGATACTTGTGGCACGGTGGTCAGCTAGTAACTTAAAGGCATCGGTTCTAGCTCACATAAACCTGAAATGGGTATTTGCAGTAAGAAGACTTTTGTTGTGGATGTCTAATTCACAGAGAGAAGAGCATTCTAATCTTACGTAGATGTGCTTTATCTGTAACATCTACACAGAGTAAAACTGACAAGTTTTTCTTGTATGGACAGCTGGAAATGAAATACATCAACATTGTCTTGATAAAATAACTGGATTCTTGGCAATGCTTTTTGTTTTCTGGGAGTTACCTTCTGTTACAGATCACCCTAGTCAAACTGTACTCTGACCTTGGAAGATGAACTTAATGAAATCAAATTGCTGTGCAAGAACTTGAAATTAATGTAGTTCTTCATAGAATTTTTCACAGGAAAAAATGAAAAAGAACTTTTTACTTTGAGAACTGAGAGAACTTTTATTTTTAATGTGAATACATTCAATTATTGTTTAATTATGTTCTTAGTGGATTTAACTATGCTCTTTATGTGCCTGCTAGAGTGTAGTCTGCAAGTTTTGTGTGCATAAAAGTTGTAAATTGATCTGTGAAACATACAGGACACTACTGCATTTAAAAGTTAAATTTTGAATTTAAGGTAGATGAGGTCCAAGTGGCTACCTGTTCTTACTATTAAGGTGTTGCAGGCTAGGGTTCTATATGCTGGTAGAATTTCATGTGGAAGTTTCTGTAAATGACAACAGCGTGCTTGTTTTGGCTGAAGAAGACTACGAGTTCAATTTTGCAGAGACTCTGGTACCTAGCACAAATAAAAACAATTCTGTAATACAGCAACATTCTTCTTAAGATCCGTCTTACTCTTGCATTTCTAATCTTTTGGTCTTAAATTTATCATACTTTAATTTCTCTGCAAGGTAAGCATAATAAAAGTTAGAAGTTTTTTCTGTGTTTGTGATGGTCCTGTTCAGAATTTCTGTGTTCAGGAACATGTATATAGGGGCAGATGAGAACTTTCTGTTGGAGGCTGTGTGTGTCTGTGTGTAGAGAAGAGCACTTTAATGTGGAGTTAAATGTGTGTGGGGGGGAAAAGCTCCATATAATTTTGGTTTGGCTTCAGCTTTACTAGGATGCCCATTGTATCTTAATTAAAAGTGGGTCCCTGGCAAGCCATCTTTAGTTGCTTTCTATCTATGGTAAATATTTTATTACTGTTCCACACTTCGGTTAAAAATAGTGTGCATCTGTTCGTATTTGTATTCAATTAAATTGAGGTATGTCTCTATAGAATGATCTTCCTTAGATAATCTCAGAAATACTGTTTGTTTTGCATGTAAGAAATATCTAAACACTTGGTCTGAAGACTGCCCTGGTATTGTTTCATAATGATGAACTTAAGGATTTTGTTGCCATTTTAGTAATGATTATTTGGATTTCCTCCAGACAAGTTTTAAATAATACAGGATGTCATAGGTGTAGAAATGAGGTTTTGAATTGTACATAATATGAAGAACACAGTTGCAGAAAGAACATTAAGTGAAGTGCTTGCCAAACTTTGCAGCAGCTGAGATTTCCTTAGCATTTGAAGCGCAGCTCCATTTACAGTATTCATAACTGTTCAGCCTTGAGGTGACATAGCTTATACTTCTTACTCTAACAAGATGTGCTACTGACTTCTAAAAAAAAGGCATTAATCTCAGCATTAATCTCACATTTCTGTGTCCAGAAATGATAGAGATCCAGAAGGATTTCAGGTGTGCAAATGCATGTCAGAGCAGACGTATCCCCCACTTCTCTCACCCCCTTCTGATAGCAAGGACGAGCTTGACTCTTTCCATTGCATTTTCAGACAACTATAATTTTAGTCTTGTTTATGTTGAGTTTCAGTTGCTTGGCTCTTACTGTTAGTAAATTACTGGATGGGTTTGTCTTTATCTACACCAGTTGAAGTCAGGTGGAGATGGGAGTCAGTGTTCAGAATTCTTCACTGACCATATCAATAAACCTCAGCTTCCCTGACACTTCTTTCTTTGCAAGGCAGAGAAACAGACAGCTTTTGTCCACAACGTTCAGGTAACTTCATATTCTGAAGGTATCCTCTATGACTGGGCAAACAGAGGACTAGCTGCACTTAGGTAACGAAGTGGAGTATGTTGACAACCAAGTCTCTAGCTTAGTTTCTCATTTAAATATGTTTGGGTGAGTTTGTTTATTGAAACATCCCACCCCTACCCAGGAGACATCTGCTTGCCTGTTGTTAGCAACTTGCTGTTTATACTCTGCTGTTAATTTTGGTTATCTTGATTAAAAATACACCTTTAGCTAGATTAAATATAGAATTTGTTTTAAATTTTCTTATGCTTGAGGATGAACTTTAGTGCTGTTATGATGTCCCATCAGTCACTGTAATAAAAAGATTTTGTCAAGTCTAAAACTGTTGTTTTTATTTTCCTTAGGTTATTTGTTGAAAGAATGTTTTGGTGACTACACTGAAATGCTTTTTGTTTGTTTTTAATAGTGGATGTAGCCCTGAAAGATGAGCTAGTTATTGTATTTTCCTACTCTTCTGTTACTGTGTACAAATGTCTGATAATGTGTTTATTAATGTTTGGTGTGCCGTAGTCTAACTTGCTGTATATAAGCTCGGGTAAAAAGAGCTATAATCAAAACAAGCTGTTTTAAAAATACATGATAGATTTAGAACCAGGTGAACTTCACATATATAGTCATCTATGCTAAGTTGGTGGTAGCCTCTTGTACAACAGGTAGTGTTTATTTTCATATTCTGAGAATTCTTTGTCTGCAAGCCCTTCTATATTTTCTCTGTTCTTTTTAAGAGTACAACTAGAACTACTTTAAAGATGTTTGTTATCAAGGTGTAAAGTTTCAGTGTGGCTACATAGTTGCAATTTCCAGCTAGATGTTTGAAAAAAAGAAAAAAACCTCTTGCATTTTTTTTTTTAAAGATAAAGATGAATGAGAAATACAATCTGCCCCCCCCCAAGTTCTTAGAACTCTTAGAATGAAGAGTACACATTTGTTTGTGTTTTGATATATTGTAGATCCCTTAGAGTTAACAGTGTTGTCAGAGAACTTGAATCTTTGGAGAGAACATTTCAGTTATTAGAAATTTTGGGTTTTGCTCTTCCTAAGTTAGCACTGCATCCCAGAACTTGATTAATATACCTCGCTCTTTAACTTAATTTTGCTTTTTTTTTTGTTTTCCTGCTATGAAGGAGTATGATAGAGGTCTGCATGTAAGCTGGTTTTTGCAATTTAGGCAGCTTAAGTCACTTTAAGTCTGTAAAGCTGACTGCTATCTGTTGACATATATTAGAAAATACCTATCATAATCTCTTGCACATATGGATCTCACGCTAAAAACACTGAGAAGGGATAAATTTGCATTGTGTGTGTCAGGTAATCTGGGTGTTCATAACTTCAAGTGTATTTTTTTGTAAGCCTGCCTGTGGATTCTCCAAGTGTCAATGGGGAAATGTGTGGCAATTCTTGCCAGGAAAAATGTTTTCACATTCTCCAGGCTGAGAGAGGAATTACTATTTTGCTGTCGAGTGGAGTGGGTTTTTTTGTTCAACTTGGCTTTTTCACAGGAGTGCATGGAAATACTGTTTCTGCGTTGTGTAAACTCCAGATGATTGTGTAGTGAGCTGAATACATATCTGTGGGTCGCTTGGGGAGGTTACTCTCCTAGTTCATATATTCAGAATTGGAGGATTACTGTGATTACAATACTTGTTCAAGTTAATGCTAAAGTTAAAGTTTCATTCTGATGTGTTGTTTTCCTTTAGGTTCTCTGTGGATTGATGTGAATAGTTCGTTAACTTGTTTTTTGCCTATGACCTTGATCTATTTCAGACTTTACCATGGGTTTCACGTAAGCTCTGCTGAAAGTCAGGTCCTTCTGATGGGCACGACAATGCTCTGTGGCCTGGTCTAGAGTGGCTAGAGCTGTAACATTTTTAAGGGGAGAAGCCTGGTTACTTAACCTTCTCTTCTGCTATTCCACGGTGGCTAGCCTTGAACTTTGGTCGTGTGCTTCTGTTTGTTTGTACTAAGGATATGGTTTTTGAGGATGGTAGTGAAAATCTTAACAGGAATAATTCTGGTTGCATCTGAGGTACGCTCTGACTTTTGATGGGTACACATGAATAACAACAGTCAACATCTTTTACAGTAGTTAATCTGTTTTACGGTTTTCAGGAATATAAAATGTTTAGAAAGAGCATTTTTTTTTTTTTTTTTTTAAGAAATTCTATGAAGTGCTCCAGGATTCCTTAATGAAAAGATACTTGCACTACCAGTATTAGGCTTAATGAGATATCTTCTGGACAGATCTTAAATAAGGACCATCGCTTGTGTATAGGGCCATGTGGGGAAACACTTGAAAAACTTGATATGCACATCCTTCTGGTTTTGAAGAGAAAGGAGCTTCCACTGGGAAAATAAGCAAGTGTTTTCTATTTGTTATGATAGGAAAATGGGCAGCTTTTAATTTTTTTTAAATTTTAAAATTCCCCCCTCCCCCCGAACAGTAGTCTCTGTTTGGGTATACTTGGAGTCATGCTGTGTTGTGCCTCACTCCTGTTGCTAGTGCATGGTAGAGTTTGGTATACAACTCTGTTTCACATGTAGTTGTCTAGAAATATTCTGAAGCACAGTGCTTGCTTTTTTTTAATCTTACCTGCTATATAAATACATATCAAGTTTGGTTCTGTTCAGTTTAAATTATGTGTAGGGAAACATTGTTTTTAAATGCGTATTTACCTTTTATAAGAAATTGCAGGGTAGAATATCTGGTAAAAACAAGTATAGGTTGTAGACCATGAGTTAAGAAACTCTCTACTGTCAAAATAAGTGAGATTCTTTTTTACCCCACCTCAAATTTACAGAACAGTGCACAGTATAATGAAATAATTATATAAGCTTAGGTAGCTGAATAATTTACATAGGTAAAAAAAGCAAAACATAGCCACCTTAAGATGTGCAGTTTAAACAAAGACTTTTTTGTGTTGACCTATACAAACTTTAGACTGTCTTGATGTATAGTTGAAAGATCTAACTGTGAATGCTCATGTGAAGGAACTACCTTGCAGTTAGTGAAGTTTATTAATCATTGTCTTCTCAACAATGACAATTTCCTGTAATGAGAAATGGTGTTTATTTTCAATTACTTAAAAAGGAATTTTGGTTGCCCAAATCCTTGGTGTAAAAGCTAAAACTTTCTTTAATGTGGAGAGGTCTCACTCGATAAAGAGAATCATAAATTCTTGTTATTTTAGTGGTGCCAAATCAAGGGTTGTCTCAGTAAATAGTAACCAATTTTATTAAGCTGTTTTAGTACTATTTCTCAATTTTCAAGCATGGTTATGAAACAAGCCACTGAAGAGTGAGAGAGCTGAAAGCGGAATTCCTTGTTTGTTTTATTGTGTGCTTCACAGAATTCTTGATAGGAAAGTTTTCTCACTGTGTAGATCAAATTTGTTTTAAAAAAGAAAATGGGGGGAGAAGGGAATTCTGCTGTATGCATCTGAAAGGACTTCTGTCTTAATCAACGGCAGGGTTTAAATTGTGGATTTGTGGGTTTGAGTTGTGGATTCTCAAAGGTCTTATGTGAGCCTATCTCAAAAATAATAGCAATATGTACTTTTGCCAATAGAATGTGGTGGTCTAAACTCTCCTTTTCTTTGCAGTCCTATCCATAGATGGGAAATCTGCTACCTGAAATGGTTCTCTGTTACATGGTGGGGTTCATGGGTCTCCATTAGCCTTGTTGAATGGATAATACCGGACCTAAATTCTGTTACTAGCTGTACTTTTCCCTGCCGTTTGTGCTAGAGTAAGGCTTGTGGATTTACTGTTCCCAATGGGAAACTGAACTGTGTAATTTTATATTCTTTAAGATTCTGTTGTGTATCGCATTTAAAGTCCTGACTGACATCTCACATTTGAACCTCTTGCTTCTAATAGGATTTAAGACATGGGCCACCTTTTGTGTTCTAATTTGGAAACCCAGAAATAAATGAAACTTTTCACGCAAATCAAAGGTCACTTAGAGGTTTAAATGGGATTCCGTTGTTCAAAGAGTTACCTGTAGCACTAGAAGTTCTTCGGATAATCTCATTACGGGTATTAAGCATGACTCTGTACCTGAGAGATGAAGGTTGAAACAGCAAAGCGTGTATGGAGGGCGGTCTTGGATGCATGGGTGAATCTGGTTGGGTTTTTTACATATTTATGTGTATCTTAGGTAAACTTCTAACTTCAGAATATCTCTCCAAAGCGCTCTGTTTGCTGTAGTACATTTGCGTGAATGACTAGAAGTTTGGTGTAGACAATTTCAAGGATGCCTTGGGATACCACTGCAAATATCTTTTTTTATTATGTTATTCGTGAGTAATATATTTTTCATTCAGTATTATCACATTTTTGTATTTCATGGGGAAAAGGCTTGGAAGGTCATAACATTCTTTCAGCTTTGTGTTGAAGAACATGAGGCAGGTGCATCTAGTAATTTATTTCTTTTAGAACATGCAGCTTGAGTTTTCAGAATGTCTTTTGAGGGTGTGGTTCAACAACATTATCTTCCAAAAGCTGAGCCTTAGTTTTAAGAAATCTGGAATTACTTTGCTTCATGTAAAGTTGAAATGAAAAAGCTTTTTGGGATTTTAGCTCTCACTGCTTGTCTGTGCAGGAAAGAAGCTGTCCTTTTCCCCTCCTGTAATCTTATTTATGCTGATACTTACCTTGGTGTAACTCTCATCTCCTGTTGGAACTGTAGTCTTTAGATACTGCGTAACACTCTTCTGTATTTTATGCAACGGTTGTAAAAGATTAAGTCCTGGGAGGTAGTAGAGGAGAAATGGGCCGAGCGTGCCTGTTCTCTCCACTGAGTAGGAAGCTGCAGGGTTTCCCAGTTGCATCATCTTTCCCTTGTTTGGAGCCCAGTGTGGAATAGGAGCTTTTTCCTCTCCTCAGACCAGGTTCCTCACCATCTTGCTTTTGCTTTGGCATTTGTTACTGGTTACAGCATATTAACGGACTGTCCTTGTTACTTCTTTTTTCTTTTTTTTTTCTTTTTTCCCTTCCCTGCCCTTTAGCATGGTTCTGTTCTGTGATGTAGCATGCTTTTTGGGTTCAGATAGTTGTGAAGTTTGGAACTGATGATGACAGATATCTTTTGTGGCAGGCAACAAATGACTTTGAACATTAAAAAAAGCTTAAAAAACCCCCAGAAGTCAACTCTTTGATAGTTAAGCTATGTTGCTTAACTGTTTTCTGTGTTTAAATACCAGGCTTGTCTGTGATCAGACCTGAGACTATACTCTTTTTGCATGGGCTTTACAGTTGCCTTTGTAAAAATCAAACAACTTTTCCATGGAGTGATCCAGTTGCATTTAGGCCAAATATTGCAGATTTGTATATATTTAGCTTCAGTTAGCCCAGTAAATTCACTTAGCATGTGAACTGCAGTGACAGAGTACAAAGAAATAGAAAAATAAAATGTAAAGAGCCTGTAAGTTGAATTTCCTGCTGAAGGCAGGTATCTGTCCTTGTTGAGTATTACTTGCTTAAACAAGTTTGAAATTATAAGACTGAAGTGTTCGTCACTTGGGAAGGAAAAAAAAAAATATATATATATAATAGGAGAGCATTGAAGGGGAAGTACATGTTGATTCTTGTTTAATGAGGGTGGCTTGGCCAGCCTTTTTCAGATATTCCCAAGCACTCCCTTTTAACATAGTGTGAAAAACGTACTTTACAACTGCTAGCCACAGAACTAAACCTCAGAACTAAACCTGACAACTGGAGGCCAAGATGAATGATTAGAATAGGGCAGGGCAGTGCCTCAGCTGCTGCTTACCGTTTTTGCAAGCCCAAGTATCTTGTCGCTGAAATAATCATGCATGACGGATCTTGTCCTGGGTCTATTTCTAAAAAATGGTGAAGCATTAGTCATGTAAGGATTAATTTTTTGAACACACTAGAATGCAGTATTTAGGATTAAATAATTTTTAATTCATACAAGTCATAGGAATTTAATAATAAATATCAGCTGAGCCAGAATTGTGCTATTTCTTGTGAGTGTAGAATGTGTAGAGTTGATATACTGAAAAATACATTATTTTTTTTTTTTTCTTGCACAAGGAAACTGACAGTTCACTGTTGTTTACAACTTAAAAGATCTTGCTATAGCTTTTGTAGTAGCTGCTTAGCCTCCATAATGGGGGGGTCCCAGGAAAAATACCAAACTTGTTAAATTTTCTCAGCATATCTTGCGGTTGTTTTACGGTTTGGCATTGCGTGCTGTGAAATCCTGTATGGGATCCCAGGAAATCTTGACCAACTTTATATGGAGAGGAAAAACTTAAGTGAAATCTCTATAGTGTCATATTAAAGACGGAGACTGGTTTTGTCCCATACCTTGTCAAACTGGTAATGCAAGATTCTTCTTCTTTAATAAGTACAACTGTATTCTGCTTTTGCCATAGTGGGTATGGGTGTGGGTAGGTTTCTTCACTGACATGGACTCCAAAAATGGAGATGCCTAAAGCTACAACTAAGAAGTTGTGCTACTACTTACTGTATTAGTTACTAATCAAAATAGGCTAGGGGTGCAGGAATGTGGTAATTCATATTGTGAAACCCTGAGAATTCACTGATTCAGAGTGTAACTGAGAGGCATTTGTTTTTCTAACACCACCCAAGTATTGTAAACTTATTTCTGTGTTAAGGTAAACTATTCTTCTGGAATATCAGTACTTGCACTGGCACAGCATTGGAAAGGATTACTCTGTTGTTGACCAGTCTCAACAGTTACAGTTCTGCACAAAGTAGCCAGACACATCCCAAGTTGAAAAGCCTGTTTTTCAACAATGACTAAAGTTTTCCTGATACATGTTTTAGCTGATCTTGTACATTTTTCCAAGTTGAACAAGCTTGGTATGGTTTTGAATATTTTTGTGCTGTTTCTGCCCTGTCAGGGGATGTATTCATGTACATCCAAGAGCAGCTAAGGTGGGGCATAACCACCACAATAAAAAGGTTCTAGCCATGAGATGGAAGAAGGTTTTCTGCCACCATTGCATATGAATAGATGCTAAGTTTCAGGCAAGCCTGAAGAGTGCTTCTGTATTTCCTATGCCTGCTGCTGGGTAGCTGTTACCTGACAGCCATTGCGATGGCTCTACTTTCAACTTCCTTACTCAAAAGATTCACAATGTTGCCTGAGTTAGGGACAACATAGTAAAAGTATTTTACAAAGACGAGAGAAGAAGACAGCTTAAAACTGGAAACTAGTGCTTCTAGTTAGTGTTCAGTTTGTTCATTTCTTGTTAATCCTCTGTTGTGAAGTTGTAGGGTTCACCCCCCTCAGCTGGGTATTTGGAGAAAGCCTTTGGGAAAAAATAAATACTTTGGTATAGTTGTTCTCTGGTTTGATGTGTAATTTTTGATACACATCTGTAGCTTTAAAAGTAATTTAAAAGTTTGTGTTAAAAAGGCTGTGGTAAAAATGGTTTATGTTCAGTCTGGGTTATCTGAAAAGATAGGCTGTGTGATCTACTGTACTTTGAACAAGCCTCAGGTGAGGCAGTGATTTGTTACGGTTGACGAAAAGATTAACTAACTACCTGGAGAAATTATGGATTCTTAATCTTTCGAAGATTGCAAGGCTGGTTGCCCTACAGGAAGATGCTTAGCAAACTGCAAGTTGTTAGACCTAAAAAGAAATAACTGGATGAAACAACTTTGTGTTCTCTTTCCTTAATGTCACAGACCTAGAAAGAGGTTGGTTTAGCACTGAAGAAAACAGAATGCAGCTGTGGCTTAGTTTTGACTTGCAGCACATTACCAGCAAACAGTCTTGTAGGTATCACTTGTTGCGTGTGTGCCTGTTGCATTCAGTGTGGTGTATGTAGGTCTAATTAATGGTGGAGCTTAGAGGATGCTCACATTGGCATATGTACCTTCCAGTGCAAAGTACGGTATATAATTGGTGATTGTTGGAACTCCAACGATGCACAAAGATATGTTTTTGCATAAGGCTTTGCTCTTAGTGCTGTACACATAACAGGGCTGTTTTGCTGGGTTTAGAGGAAATGAAATGCAAGAGTAATGATTTTGCTAGTCTGGGTGGTTTTTACAGGCTGTAGTTAACTGTTGGAGTGTAGGTGGCTCCTATTTGCCTGTCTTTGCTCTGTGTACTAAGGTTTACGGGCTCACTTTCCAAAGGATTCTGTAGTGTGTGTAAAGTTGGAGCATTGAGTAGTGTGGTGAGAGGAAGACCTGTGATCCTTCAAGGAGTGAAGGCTGGATCCAGCCATGTGTTGGATTAGGGAAGGGGAGAGACAGGAGGGAGAACATGGAACTGATGCATTTTTACCTCCCTTTTCCGATTACTTCTGCATTCCTCTTGCAAAGCTGCCGAATACCACCCTTCATTTATGTTTTCTTGCACTTCAACATGCAGCGCTTCCCAAAAGCTCTTAGCAGTGAAGTCCCAATTTAGTGCTTTGTAGTTCAGGCTCAGTGGACACCGCACATAAATTTAAGCAACTCACTCAGGATGGTAACTGGAAGCCTATTTATTACTGTGGAGACCTGGTCTGACTATAAGCTTTTCCATTTTGCTCTTGGGCATATGTTTGGTACTTACTGGCTGTGAGTTCTTTTGCTCATTGCTTGTCAGACGCTGGGCAGTTGACTCTACTTTCGGCTCCAAAGCGGACTGCAAACAGCGAGTTTCATTCCAGAGCAATAACATTATGCAACTGTAAACACTTTAAAACTTAATTGCCTGTTTAGGATTGAGCAGTGTTAATGAGAAAGCCTAGATAGGTCAATCCAAGAAGTAAGCTTGGAGAATACCGTACTAAAAAAGGAGGGCTGGAATGATAAAAAGTTACTCACTGACTGTCAGCTGGCTGCAATATGCACTGGAGTGTTCTCATGCAGTGGTACAGTTTTTGCTAGAGAAAACAAAGGTGTGTTTTTTGAGTCAAGGAAAATACAAACTTCTGAGACTTGGCCAAAGGTCGTAATATCTCAGTGCCACTAGTTGGAATGTGAGAATTTTTTAATAATAAAGAAATCTGCACCTGTGTTTTGTTAGTGGTCTTTTGAGCGTCTTATGTGTAAGGAGAAGTAGGAAAGGAGGTTGATACATGAATTCTATTCTAAGCTCCAGTATATTCTCACTCTGTCGGGTAGTTAGCTCTAGTTGAAAAAACAGCTACTTCAAGCATGAGAAACCTTTCAATGCTCTGAAACGCAAGAGTTTGACATAACCATTTTTAATATTACTTGAAGTATTTTCTTATGTTCCCTTTTAAGTTGTTGGGGTTTTTGAGAACAAAAGATAAACATTTCATAGAACTGATTCTTTTAATGCTTGAAACAAGTTTTATGTTTGCAGGCTAGAAAATCTGGGCTGCTTGATACTAAGTGGAAATTAATTTCACTAGGTGAAATATTTTGCTTTACACACTCTAGGCTGATTTCTCTCTTTCCCGTTAGCACATGCCAGAGATATGGAAAGGTTGAAAGCAATCTGTTTTATTATGCAGAACAGGGAAAGCACAGTTTGTGTTTGTTTCTTCTTCTGGATTTGTTCTTGTAAAGTGTGTGTAACTGTTTTCTTGGTAGTCTGGATTTAATGATTAAAACATGTCAGTTCTTTTCAGTTTTAACTCTAAATACCATTGAACTATTTCATAATGCTGACTGATAGCTTAAAAAAACCCTAAACTGGTGTGACTTAAGTACAAAAATTTGCTTGCTAGGAACTTCCAAATATATTGGGGATATTGGTAACTCTGTGCTACCTAAAACCCTTAGGTTTAAAGTGAAGTGGCTATGAAATAACCAGTTAAGCTTAGATATTTAGGTTTGCTTTGATAGTTTTGTTTAAGAGTGTGTATTTGTCGTTTTCATGCATGCATCATTTGGCATAATTGTGGTTTGTATGTAGTGTAAATAACATGATGGAAACTTATCTCTGATTCCAGTGGTTTCTCATCTCTGGTGGCCTGCGCTTTCCCCAGTTGTTCTTCTCATGGTCTCTTCAGCTCCTCAGATTTTTTGAGTGGGTTGTTTGATGTGTGGACTACAGAACAGAATGTTAACAGTAAACCAAAATATTACTTGGAGATTAAACAGATAAATTCCACTCACGTATTTCTGGCAGAGATGTTTCTAAAGGTGCAACACTTGCATCTTCATCCTTGTATTGCCAGAAGATACTACTTTTAGTAGTATTTAATAATATTTTCTTTGACTTTATAATACGTTTCTTTTCTTACATCTTTTCATCCTTTAAGCTCTCTGGTCATGTTGTTGCCTGTAATCTGTGATTCCTTATGCACTCAAGAGTGGCGTTGGGTTTTATTGTGGAAGAAGTTTTTTTTGCTTGAGCAAATTCCAAGCAAACTTACAATTCTTTGTAGAGCATCCCTAATAAACAGCTTATGTTCATAGACTTTCACGGGTTGCCTCTGTTTCTTTCAAGTTTTTCCCTGAGTTAAGTAGTGTCTTTCCTGTCGTGTAGCATCTATTGGTTTGTGATGTACTGTTTGTGGAACATATAAATTAGCTTGTAATAAGTATGAAGAGGAACCATTCCCTGAAAGCTGTAATGTTCCTGGGCCGGGATCTCGCAAGTAACCAAGCGACTGTCAGGTCAGAAACGTATGGGCTTGACAGCTAGACACTAGCTGATCCAGCTTGTGGAAGGAAGTTTATGTTGTGGCATCTAAAATACTAAAGGTTGAAGGTCAGTTCTGAAGGTTGATGTTGAAGAAATGCTAATGCTTTAAAAAATGGACAACCTCCCCCCAGAAAATGTGTTTCTTGCTTGCTCAGTTTAGCTTTTTGTTGAGAGTGTTTGTTTCTGGGAGCAAGTGTGTCGTCTTTGGAATGATTCAGTTGGTTCGGAAAGTCTTCATTAAACATTTCAGTTCAGTATAGAGTATGGGTGTTTGTCAGTATGTCCTAATCAACGGGACATATTTACCTGGTGTATTTGGCACTCTCTGATTCTTGTAAGTGCTTTAAAGTGCTTATCCTGAGTCCCGTTCTTGTCAGTCCTCAGAGCTGTGTACTTCTTATTTTGATGGCAACCAGGACCAGAGCAGAAGTTTGTTCTGATGTTCTCAGTCTTTCCATTAATTACAGAAAAGTAACAAGTAGAGAAGTTTCTCAGAATTTTTCTTTTCTTGAATTCTTTTTGTGCATTCATCTAATGCCGAGGAAGAAATGATGAGACAACTCAAACTTTTTTGAGGTGATAAAGTTGCTAATAGTTTCTCTCCTTTTGAACTGCTTGAAGAAATCACAAATTGTCTGCTGTTGAAGGTAAGTATTAAAACTAGAAAGGATATGTCTTTTGGCAGTGTCAACTGAAACTAAGGACATTCAAGTGTTCTTTATTAGGCAGCTTATGGGACTCAAAGCAACTATATTTTGTCAAAACAAACAGCAATGGAGATATTGTGCAATGCCAGAAATATGTGTCAGTCTGTTTATGCAGCAGCAATATAAATTCCTGCATGCATTGTTCTTTTCTGGGTCAGCTGACAGTGTGACGGTTCGTGTCGTAATTATGATGTGTTTGTGCTACAATTTATATTTGCACAGAAGTATGTAATGGAATAGAATTGTATGTACTATAATCACCTGAAGAGTCAATAGACCTCCTTTCACATATACAGTTGCTTTTCAGAAGATGAAGCTCGTACATATCTTAGATAACAAAATGTATGTTAATGCTATACAGTGATTTTAAGTTGAGAAAGGATGACAAAACAGTGTCTGGTAGTCTTTACTGCTTTCCTTATCCTGTTTTCAAGACTTCTGGTAGAGACTGGAAAAATATAGAATGTTCTGTGTCAGTCCGATGTCCTTTGGAGAGTTGTGTGATGTCGATGCTTGTAAATTTTGACCTTGGCGTTTTGATTTTTTTTTTTAAGTTATTTTGAAAAGAGCAAAAACACCACCAGGAAAACAAGTTCATATTGAGCTCTTTTGTGAATACTCTGAGTCTGTTAGCACTTCTAGTAGTTTCGGTCGTATTTAATTATCAAATACATAAAGATAAGTCAGGAAGCCCTGTGAAGAGCTGCAGCTTTGGAACTGTGTTCTGGTTTACCTAAGCTCGTATCGGAGCGAAAGGGATGTGTGCTGTCAGTTGTCTGGGCATTCTGGAAGCTCCCACGGGTGGGATGTTGAAGGTACAGGAAAAGTTCGGACATGAAGGAGCATTCTGCAAGGAAAGCCCATAACAGAATCAATTTTTCTGTCAGCTCCTGTGAAGCTTGAAGGAGATTTCTTCCTTTATGGTTTACCTTGCACTCAGGAACCTTTTGCAGTTTGTTTTGTGTGTTTAAAAGTTCCAGTAGCTGTATTGTTGTTTTAATAAGGATTTTTACTTGAAAAAAATAGGCCTTTTCTTTTTTTAGGGGGCAAATTAAATACGGCTGTGAAATATTTATGTGAGCATAATTAAGTACGTTAAAGAAACAAATTTTTTTTTTAGGAATTGGAAAAGAAATTAAGGTTATTTTTCAGTCATTTGATGTTTAACTAGGGGGCTATATTGAATGTTTTTTCCAATTAGCAGCTTTTTAGTTAGGAAGAGGGATTATGGAGATGGGTTCTATGTGTGTGGTGGTGGTATTACTATCTTTTTCATAGCAACCTTTAAAAGCCTAATACATTAGGAATTCCAAAGGAGTTCACTGTAGGTACATGTTGTGCAACAGTATTTTTGGTCTTTTCAGACACATGTGTGTTTTAAAGTTTACCAAATTAATCTTGGAATTTGCAGACAGTGTCTTTTGACTATGTTTGCTTATTTTAGCTGCATGTTGGAATTTGCAGATGTGCTGTTATGGTTAGCTGATGTGTCCTTTTGTCTTTAAGCATGTGTTTTCTGTCACTTTGAATTTTACTGCCGAACAGTTTCATCTTAAGCTTTTACTTGATATGCAGCTACTGTCTGTTCAGCAGTCTATCTTGCAGAGTTTGGAAAGCTTAGAGAAGCAGCATTTGTGCACACAGTGTGTTCCACAGTATGTTGTTCTTAGCTGGCCGTTTGTCTTGACTTGGTCATCACTGGTTCAGCTGTATTAATCTACTGTTTATTAGACGTGGCTGTTATTTATTAGATGTTTTCCTTGTATTAGACAATAGAGGAGACAAATTTATTTACTGGTATTTTAATGTTTTCCTATACAAGTGCTTCTGAAGTGTTCACTGGCCATTGGAGTGACCGATGTGTATTTATTTTTGCATCCTGAGTTGCACTGATGACACAAGAGGATTTTTTTCTTATTTCCTACGAAGCCCTCTTCTAAAGCATGGGCTTGTTCACATTCATGCTTACTGTTAATAATAATTTCTAATGTGGTTCAGATTACAATTTAAATTTTGCCAGAGTAAGGTAGGTAGGTAAGGTTAGGCTCAGTATTTGGTTATGAATGTGTTGTATAGTTGTATCTTTTATTCTATCCAGAGTGTGCTCGCTGAGTTGATAGAAAGTTTAAGTGCCTTTTATGTTGAGTATTTGTAGTGAGGCTGTTGATAGAGTGGAAATAGTTTAGGATGTAGTGGCTCTTTCAGATATTCAGTAGAATCGTGTCTTCTTGACAGAAACCCCAAAATTTAGAAATGTATTCTTTAAATATAGACTAATCTCCATGTTCAAATAAACATGGAGTGAGTTAGCTTAAGTCTATTCCCTAATGACTTTTCACTCTATGTACTATTGCACTTTGGTTCAGTTTTGTTAGGTGAAAGCTTTTACTGAATTTGAAGGGAAAGCCTCTTGAGGACTTTGAGCCCAAGGGCTTGGCTTCTAGAAAATTCTGATTCTAATCCTCCCAAGATTTCTTGCAGGCCTACAGGGAAAGGGCTGTTTCAGTTCCATTCTGTGAAATTTGAAAGTAGGTATAAATGAAATCCCTGTATGTAACTTGAGTATATAAATACCGATAAAGGTCTGAGTCCTCCAGTGGTGAAGCTCCAAGGATGCTCTGTTACTCAGAAGAACCAACCTGTGTATTCTGGTAGATGTCAGGGTTATGCATTGTCTCTCGAAATTAAATAGTGAAATTTGTCATGTTTTGCTGGGTTCTGTTTTTGCTTAGTGCTCTCTTTTTTTCATGTCTCCCTCAGCAGTCATTAAAAAAAAAGGAAACAACAACTTTTGGAAACAGTAACAAAGTGCATTACAAATAGGTTTTTAACTTTGCTTAGGAGGGATACATGAACTCAGATAATTGCCTTGAGAGACAAACAAGTTGTCAAAAGTACCGGTCAGACATCTTTTATCTTTACACTTGATGCTGTAACGGTTTTGAGTGTTTGAACTTAAGCCTGCTTAGCATGACTAATACAACTGTATTGGCTTTAGGCATTTGAAATGAATACTTCACGAAATCATGTCAAGTGTTCATATGAATCCCCTCTCACTATATCCCGGTATTTGATGTGGTTATATTTCTGGTTTATTTCAGGAATTTGCAGCGCTTACAAAGGAACTGAATGTATGCAGGGAGCAGCTGCTTGAAAGGGAAGAAGAAATTGCTGAACTGAAAGCAGAAAGAAATAATACAAGGGTTAGTTCCTTGTCTTCTCCAAGATTGCCATTGTTAAAGCGTCCAACTACATGGAGAAAAATACTGAATGTTGAATTTGAAAGGCTAAAATAATTTTTTCCCTGATTATTTGCACGTGAATCCCCCTGAAAGTGCCAATGTGTGTTGATTAAAAAAGTTTGGAAGCTTATGCACAGCTCCAAATACAGCTGTGCAGAATCAGGAAAAGCTTGTAAGACTGCACTGCTGTTGGTCCTTCAGCTTTCTTGTTGTAAAAGTTTTGTAATCGTACAACACTCAGAACAGAGCGGGCAAGGTGTAGCTGTGTGTTCCAGCGGCTTACAATGCTGCCAGCAGAGCAGTTGCTCTCTGATTTGGAGCATTTCCTATGCGTGTCCTTCTGGCAAGCATGCGGTTCCTCAGATTGGTGGCAGAACTGAAGAGACCTGGCTAAGCAGAAACCTCATTTAAAACCTAGACTGAAAGAGAGAGGTAGGAAATGTGTTAGCTCTGATATCCCCTGTAACACTGGTGAAATGTTAAAATCGTGTCCTTGTGCTTGATGCAACAGTTGTTGGTGCTCGGATTTGAAGTTTAGAACTCAAAACTCAGTGTTTTAGGGGGCAAAGTTCTCTGCAGGTATGCAGGACAGGAATAAACATTGGTGTTTTTTTTTTTTTTTTTTTTTAGTTGTTACTGGAACATTTGGAGTGTCTTGTCTCCAGGCATGAGCGATCTCTCAGAATGACTGTTGTAAAGAGACAAGCTCAGTCTCCAGCAGGTGTTTCTAGTGAAGTAGAAGTTCTCAAAGCACTAAAATCTTTATTTGAACACCATAAAGCCCTTGATGAAAAGGTAATTAAATATGGTAGCTAACATCATCTCATCCTGTGCCATCTTTTGTGTGGACCATACAGCTGTTTGTACTAAAGTTGTAGAAGTCAGATTCTTTGAACTTTTCTCTGTATTAAGATAGTGACTTTGCTGTACCTGCCCTCCTAAATTAATATGTTGCACTATAGCAAGGTGCTGTAGTTTATTCTAGTACTTCATTAACTGTGCTAATGTAAACTAAGCATGGTTCGGGGGCAATATATTTGTTGTAGGAGCATGTACATTTGCTTACTTGTGTAATATCAGGATTTAGCCTTTTGGACTAGAGAGAACAGGAGGAGAAGAATCTGCATGCACTGTGATATAAAATAAAACTGAATTAAAGGAACTCCACCCTTTAGTTGTGCCTGCTGTTGACAACAGGATATGCAAACTTGCTATGAATTTTGCTGCCAACTCAGTTTGCCTAACTTTTGTGACCCTTGTGTATGAAGTATGGCAAATTATTTTTAAGTAGAATTCTGTCTCTTCTTCCTTGTTGTAAATAAGCAAAAGCATACACTCTCTGCGCACCACAAAAGGATAGGCAAATTCTGGATGTGTTTAATTCTTGCCTAAATGAACAGGTTATATAGAGATATGATTTGCTTATGAGAAAAAAGGAGAAGCTAGATTTTTAAGGTACACATTGTTTCTCTAGAAGGTTTTTTTTTTGTAGCATATGTTGTAATTAGTACTTAAGATAAAGCAGGTCTCTAAGTGTAATGGAAATAGTGTCATTTACTATCTGAAAGGGTATGGCAGCATGGCAATAAGTGAAATTGGTTTCTTTTTAATTTGAATTATTTCAAATTATTTGAAATTACCCCTTGCAGGTAAGGGAGAGGTTACGAGTAGCACTTGAAAGGTGTAGCTTATTGGAAGAAGAACTAGGTACTACGCATAAAGAGGTAGGTTTCTTTTTTAAAAGAAGTCTTCATGTGTGCATTGTGGGTGTTTTAATCAATATTTGTACAGAGTAATTTATTTGGTTATGAAGGTTCACTTTCACTTCTTGTTTCTGAGTTTTTGCCAAATAGGACAACTATAATTTTTAACTTAGTCACTTTGAAAGAACAGGAAAGGAGGACAAAAAAACCCCAAACAACCCATCCCCCGAACCCCCCAAAAAAACCCCAACAAAACAACAGAAAGAGTTTCTGTGGCTTTAAAATAAGAATTTTTGGGTTGCAGTGGCATAAGTTTTTTGAGTGCCTGTGCCATAATTTATTAATACATACCTTGCAGTGGAATCAGTAATTGTTGTTTTGCTCCTTTGCTTTTGCAGATGTTCCTTATAAGTGAGAGAGGAATTGACTTGAAACATACGTATATAAACTTTGCTTTTCTTTCAGTTAATGATTCTGAAAGAGCAAAATAATCAGAAGAAAACACTTCCAGATGGGATGCTGGATATAAATCACGAACAAGAAAATACGCCAACTACAAATGGGAAGGTACAGCTATCGACTTTTTAAAGCTGTCTGATTTTCAATCATTAACTATAATATTTTAATTTTAAACTATAATAAAAGATTTTGAGCTATGATTTAATTTAAGTCTCCGTTAGTACAATTTCAATTTTTGCAGTCTATCCCGTAGTAAAATTATCTTGGAGGAGGGGTGTTTACCGCAAAGTAACAGTTTGTTTTTCAAATTGCTGTGTAACATGCAAATACATTTTTTTTTTCCTATTTTATAGCGATCCTCTGATGGTTCTTTGTGCCATGACGAAAACCTTGCTAAAGTGATTGAACTCCAAGACGTCATAGACAAGCAAAACAAAGAGCAGACACAAATGAAAGAACGTCTTACTGCTTTGTCTAGCAGAGTAACAGAGCTGGAAGAAGATCTTGACACAGCTAGAAAAGACTTAATAAAATCTGAAGAAATGAATACAAAGTTACAGAGAGATGTACGAGAGGTGAGGAATGAACTGTCAAAATTTGGGTAGTCACAAATGCAATTGCTTTATAAAATTTCAGTGTCACTGGTGCTCAGTTAGACCTTTATGCTTTTTGATGTCTTTGGTTTGATAGGTGAGAAAAAAGTTGTTTAGAGGATGATGGTGCTATTTTTTGTTTAAAAGACCAGTCGCTTAAGAAAATTTGTCTTTAGAATTAATCTGTGCATAACTATGTATTTCATTAATATATTCAATTATAGATTTAGCATTATGAATGTTAACATGTTCGTGACAAGATCCTTGATCTTGTCATAAATGCTAAGCTTTTTCATGAAGTTTACATTTTTCATTTTTAAAGATGTGCGTGGTTGAAGAATCACTTTTATTTCAGTGGTGTGATTGACAATTCCTGTTTCTGATCAGTCACTAATCCCCAAGGTCCTATATATTGCTCTGTACTGTATCCTTATTAAACAGAAAGGGAGCTTAGTTAAATCCAAGAACACTCTCTGACTGTCCCCAGCAAGTAAAGTTTTGCTGTTTTTGTGCCATTAAAGAGATAAGCAGCAGATCTGTTGTCATGTAATAAAGACCAGTCTTTTTAAACATTCACTGTTTAAAGAAAAAAAAAAAAAACCACAACAAAACAAACAATAAAGTCATTGACCTTGTAAACCTAAGTGAGATTGGTTTTTGCACTTTTTTACTGAGAGAAATAACAAAGCATATCTGTGATTTTTTAAAAAAAATATTAATTTTGGTTTGTGGGTTTTTCTCCCCAGTTTGATCACTAAATAATAATCTCCTATATTAAAGACTAAATTCTGTCTTGTGTCTTGCATAGACTATGGCCCAAAAAGAAGACATGGAAGAGAGAATTACAACTCTTGAGAAACGCTACCTCGCTGCACAACGTGAAGCTACATCTGTGCATGACCTCAATGATAAACTTGAAAATGAAATTGCCACTAAAGACTCCATGCATCGACAGGTTGTAATTTGAGATGAGATAAAGTACATTCTGTTCAGCATAGAACTAATGGAAATAATTGATGTTCGTACTGTACTAAAGCACTTTGCTTCTAGGAAGATGAATATCATCTGTAATGCACTATTGTTAGTGATTGTTTTTCAGTAACTGGAGGACTGCATTGTGCAGGGTTTTACCCTGGAAATGAAGATGAGACAATTTACTGGAGAGAGGAAATGGTTTTGAGCATTTTATTGCACTTGATCATGGTGCAGCAGGGCTGTTGTCCCTAATAATTGTGGGGTTTTAAGTTATTATGTGTATCCAAGCATCTTTAGTTTCATGTGTGAGAATTACTCATTTAAAAATTTACTAATCTTTAATTTTAAAATTTGTGTAGTGATTTTTATAGCCTGTAATGCAAGTAAACGTTGCCTTATTGCACGAGGAAATTTGACACATGCTTGACATGAAGTAGCCCAACTTAGAACCAGAAATGGTTGTTTAGCCAGTCACTTTCTAACTAGAGGAAGCCATGCAACTGTTAGTCAACAAGAGAAGTCCCTTTTAGTATAATTTTTGAAAGAAGTTGTACGCACTTTAAGTCAAAATGAATTTCGCAGTAATGCACAGTGTTATTTAAAATATTAAGGAATTTTTTTTGCTTGATGTAACTCAGTCTTGGCACAGCCTTGACATTGAAAATTCACAACTTGTTCTATGCTACTTCCCATACTGTCACTGTGTTTATGTGGTGATATAGTTGCATTCAGAATACACAAAATTGTCTGCAGAAAAAAATTTGTAGAGAACGAAGTTCTGTTGTGTAATGAAGGGGAAGATACCACATCTTTGGTTATGAAACCAGTTTTGGACAGTTTGTTCTCCATAGGTCTAGGAAAGGCAGTAATCTGTATCCTTACCTTCCCCTCTGGTGAAAATTAATCACCGTTTTAACACTAAATATTTGCTGATTATAATCCTGTGTAGAGTGAAGATAAAAATAGGCAATTGCAAGAACGACTGGAGCTAGCTGAACAAAAGCTGCAGCAGACTTTGAGAAAAGCTGAAACTTTGCCAGAGGTGGAAGCTGAGCTGGCACAGAGAGTTGCGGCACTTTCAAAGGTGAGGCGATTGGACAGTGTCCTCGAGACTCTCGTACCTGCTGGTGTCCCACTACACAAAATCTGCACTTACTGTTGGTTTTGTTACACTGCATTTCTGGTTTTCTCCCAGCTAGTTCAGAAAACGTTTCTCCTGGTTTTCTGTGTTTTCCATTTGTCTTTCTGAACACACTCTGATTTACTTTTTATTTTTTTCTTTGTTTTTAATTCCTGCTGTTTGGAACTTCAGCAGGTTTTCTGTGAACTCTGTTACATTATAAAAATGTCTCTCTGAATTATTATTTTGTTATTTTTTATTAAAATTCATTCAGTAATAGGCATAAAGTCTTCTAAAGCAAGAACTATTTCTGAAGGGGAAATCCAAATTTCTTCCACTGGTAAACAAGTGAGGAATGTGGGGAGAGAGAAATAATGGTACTAGGTGATATTAAGGTTTTTTAGAAGGCTGCAAATGGAATAAAGAAGTCTGAGGAATTACGTGTAATAACTACAAGTGAGCCTTTTCAAGTGTGTGTGTGTGTGTGTGTTTTCTTTTAAAGTCTTAGTTTCATTTCTTTCCCTGTTATCTTTCCTGTCCCTAACTGGCTCTGTAGTCTGACCTTTTGTCTCCTGGGAACTCTGCTGCTAAAGATGTTAAAGTATTGGAACTTACCACCAGGCTTAGGAAGGTAGAATTCGTATATTAGTCCTTGTTTCTGCTTGCTGCTTTCTGCTTTGTCATGATTACTAACAAAGGGTCACATTGTCTAGGCTAGTGAGGAAACACTGAAATGCATTTAGTTTCTATTTTTTTATTTATTTTTTTTTAAATTCTTGGGGATATGAATGAACTTCTACTGTTGCAAGCTCATTTGCAAATAGTAGTTGATTCATGGTATTTAGGGGTGAGAGGCTTCATCGTTTTGTTACTTACCATATGAACTCTTACTAGGTTCTTTTAGTGACAGAAATACATCTGTTCTGCATCGTGTATTACCATAAATGGCAGTTGTGCAAAGCATGTTAGATATGTTATTGTGCTTCAATGTTTCTATGCTTCTGAAGCCTTTTTGTTTTTTTTGAAAAAAAACCCAAATTCTAATTTTGTTTTCAAATTGACAGGCTGAGGAGAGGCATGGCAATATAGAGGAACGACTGAGACAGATGGAAGCACAGCTAGAAGAAAAGAATCAAGAACTGCAAAGGGTACAGTACATATTTTTGGCAAAGATACAAAGCTGAAAGAAAGAGTCTAATCCCCTTCATGGCTGCCTACCATTCAGCAAAGCTGTTTTTATTTCTCATCTCTAAAATAAAGCAAGAGTTTAGGCTGGCTAATAGTTGGGAGATTTGAGCCTCTGTAATACGGTTAACATTAAAGCTCAAGAAAAAGCAGAAAGTCTCCAATGAGAGCTTGAAAATGTGTTTGGAAATACGTATACATACATAACATATTTTGTGATGAGGAGACACATCAAAAACTTGCTGAATTAAATGACTCTGGAAAATTTGGTTCCTAGGTTATAAATAATGGAATTGGTTCTGAAATCTGCTTTTTCTTGAAGAGTAAACTCAGATTTTCAAGCTTCTGATCTTGGAACAGTTATTAAAGTCTTACATGTCCCTTATACTCCCTTACAGAGTCATGGAGGTACATACAGTATTCCTTTGGAAAAATGTTTCAATTAAAGCAAGCTTACTGTTTTTACAACCTGGAAATTGTTACAGACATATTAAAATTTTAAGTTATCTCAGTAGCTTTTGTGTATCTTAGGCTAGACAGAGAGAGAAGATGAACGAGGAGCATAATAAACGTTTGTCAGAAACTGTTGATAAGCTTCTGTCTGAATCTAATGAAAGGCTCCAGCTTCATCTCAAGGAAAGGATGGCTGCCTTGGAAGATAAGGTAACAAGTCACATTCCAGCATATAACGTTAATTAGATGTTCAGCATTCAGTAGTGATTTGTGTATTTTGCAATATGTCTGTAACTTCAGTAAATGAATACTAAATCCTTATTAATAACAGTAGTTTCTGTTAAGGCTGTTTTCTAGTGTGGATTTTGAAAATACGTTCTTAAAATTCTTTTATTTTTTTGAGATTGTCCCAGGGTTTCGTAACTGCAGTGTTGAGAAGGCATCTTTTAAGAAGCGTTATCCTTGCCTAGTTGACTGGTGTGGACTGCATAAATAGGCTCATCCAGTGTAACACAGGAAGTCTGAAGAATTAGGACTAGAACTTTGACCTTTTCAGTTCAGTGTCTTTTATTTCCCACTGTTTTTGTCTGTACAAGTTACCCTGAGTCACTGTGGGGTTCGTGCAAGTTGAAACAGTCTTACATTTTCTTCCCAGGTAGATCATTTTGAGACAGGTTATATGAATGTCAATGGGCTGTTCCCTGTGTTGTCAATGCACGTCTCGGAGCTTTCCCTTGTATTCAGTTCATCGTTTAACTTGTGACATACTTCACTCTGTTTCTTTCCCTTCGTCTTTTCGATCTAGATCCTTACGGATTTTTCTTCCATGCATGCCTTTAAGTTAGATACCCTTATTCTGCATTGAACAAAGCAGCATCTTCCATAGTAGCACTTTGCTTCATGCTGACTTTGAATTGCTTTGTCATGGATTAAAAAAATAGTTAGTTTCTTCTACTGAAGAGTGGAATGATCATCTGGGGAAATGTTCCAATAAAGACTGAGTGACTTTTGTTTTAAAGTCGTGGCAATAAAATGTTTCAGTCAGTACAGTAATGATGTTTTCAGGCCTTAATAAATGTTTACTTTCTGTGGCATTCATGTCAGCTCAGTTCTCATCCCTAGACCATCAATCAGGTATCTGACATGTCTTTCCAGAATTCCGGGGCTGCACTCCCCTTGGAGCATTACAAAGATTTAGTTTGTTCTTTTCTCTGCGTTTGCGCTTTGAGCTGAGAGGAATTGAGTAGTGCAGAACAAATGCAGATCCTACTAATTCTCCCCCTTTGAGTTAATGATAAGGGTGCTTACCACCTGGCATCTAAGGCAGCAGACTTGTGGTTTTTAGTTAACATTGCTGTTTTAAAGATCACCAGCTGCTCCTAATACTTAAGAAGTTCTTGTCATGGGCCTTGTTATGACATCAACAAGGTTGCTCTAACACCCTTTATAAATTCAATTTCTGAAAAACAGCTGCCTGCATTTTTGGTTTTTAAAATGCTTGAATGTTGGGGAGTTGTCAGTTATAACCCTAACTCCCCTTTACTCTCCAAACCCTAACTACGTTCATGAATAATGAGGAAAACCTAGTTGTCCTTCACTGTAGGTAACAGCTTCTAGAAAAGTATTTTCACTGTGGCTTCCAGCTCATGCTTTTATGCTAAGCTGGGAAGAAACATGCAGGTAAAATTTTAAGACTTTCTTCTGATCATGTGGGCTTTTTTCCCAGAATGATTTGTTTGTTCACGTGTGAAACTTCTTTACGCGTTTAAGATGAAAACAGTAATATTACTTACCTTAAGGAAATGTGTTTAGTAGAACTTCTTGGCAATGGTGGAAAAGGAGGAGAAAGCGACACAGTTAGAAGGTTCCTATTACAAGGCCCAATAGCTGATTTTTTTTTTTTCCTTAGTATCACATACTACAGTCAAATACAATAGTTGAAATTCTTTGGTGGTTGTAGCTCTCATGTTTCTTAATTCTCAGATGATTCTAAGTCTGAATTTGGAAACTGCTTTGAGTACAGGTATTTTAGTAGTTGTAAGTATTTGCATTTACTGGAGCTGTTTAGACGTAATGGTATAACTGTAAAGACAGCAGCTCTGATGTTAATGAAGGCCCTTAAGTCAGTGAGTGTTGCAGTGCTGGAGGTACAGTACATCCAAGAAATTACTGTATAGTAATTTTGCAGGTCAGGAAAGTAAACATAAAATGAAAACGTAATGATAACAGCCAGTAATGCCTTAGCAACCACTCGGCAAATAACTTCGAATTATTTTAACTGTTGAATTATTCCTTTTTTTAACCAGTTTTGTCAAACAGAGCTTTAAAAGGATGGTATTGGTATGAAATTTTTATGGAACTTGTACTATTGCTAAATCCATTATTTAGGGGGCTGCACACCTGAAAGGATAAATTTTCAACTATAATCAAAGTGAAATGATGTAAGCAATAAAGTGTAACTTAAGATGCATCTGTATAGCGTTGACTGAAACTTTTTGAAACTCATCTTGGTTGTGGTTTAAGAATTGAAAGCTTTTATAAGTAACAATTTGTGATACACTTTATTTTAGAATTCACTTCTTCGAGAAATTGAAAACGCAAAAAAACAAGTAGAGGAACTTCAGCATGAAAAGGTATAATACACATTTTTGTAATATTGTATCGGAAAACAGTTGCTGCATTGCTACATAGCAGGACCAGATTTGAATTCCCCCATAAAACTTAATGTTGCCTGGTCTGTTTAAAAGTAGGGGGCTGTTATTGCTCATTTTATGGTATTGTGTTTATTATGTTAGTTTTATGATGATTTTATAGGTAATATGTAGCTTTTTACTCAAAGACTTAACACACTTCTGAATATGTGAAGTGGCTGGATATAGCGGCAATTTGCCAAAGTTTGAAGATTGCATAGAATTTTTATACTGTAGTATGTGTGACCTTGAATAGTAAAAAGATAAGAGAAATACTAAGGACTGGGGGGGTTAGGGAGAGAAATATTTATTAGGCTTGGCTGTCCCTTTACAATAGCAGCTGTCTGGTGTTTCGCTTGTCCTGGAACGGACAAGTTTCCTTCGTGAACAGTAGTGGTGGGGCCTTTGGTTTCTTTGCATCCTTAAGCAGTGGCCATTGATTTTATGGTCATGCCGTCTGTTCTGAATAATACTTGTTATTGCTTATTAAATCACAGGTGTACTGCATCTCCCTCAGTCATTCTAGTAAGTAGTTAGGCCAAACTCTAGAGGCTGTGCTTCTGTAATAAAATGAAGAATGCCTTCAGAATATTTTACAGAATGTGCTTTGAATTTTTGTATGTGTAGGCCAGCAGTTTTCACGCAAGGCACAGATGTTCATCGTCAGCTACTTTTTATTAGTCTTCCATTGCTTTCTTATTAATTGGATTTCTCTGTTGTTAAATTCTGAGTTTCTAGAGCATGTAAGAAGTCCAAGTTAAAAGTGAATGCATTTAGAACCTTTTGTGCGCAGAGCTTGGAAAATCTTCTTGTTTCTTATTAAATATTCTCACTTAGTAAAGTTAGTAATATGCGAATTTTATGTAGTAGCTGTTTTTAAAATATATATTGTCACTATCGAGGGTCGCAGTGTAGAGAGGAAACAGAATTATTTTGAATGCCCTTTTCTGGTGGTGCTGCACTGTGTGTAGCAAAAATCTTTTTTACATTTTCTATCGTTGAAGGGTATAGTTTAAAATCTGTTATTTCTGATTTTCGTAGAAATGAGGTCAAAAAACTAAACGTTAGGTTATAAATCAGTATTTGACACAGGGTTTTTTTAGCATACTGTTACGTATTTTATCTGTTTATTTTTTCAGGATCAACTTGTATTAAATGTTGAAGCATTAAGGGCTGAAAATGACCAAGTAAGACTCAGAGCCACATCACTTCATCATAGGTACCAGCACTTAATTGTCACTTTGCTAAACGTAATTTTGTCTGTTATAACTCAAAATACTTTCAACTTTTTAAAGCTTAAAACTTTATAGCTATGTATTCTTTATAGCGCATATAAAGCAGTTTTTATACTGCTTAAAAAAAATTGGCACTAGTGGGACAAAAGGAATCATTTGGGTGGGTTTCTTGGTTTGTTTCCCCCTTCCGCCTTCCTTCCTAAGGATAAGATGTTTCTTCGTGTTCTAGCCGACCAGATTTCAGATACCCTATGACATCTTCATCTGTGACTGACAGTCATACAGAGTCCTATGGCACCTCATCAGTGCTAAGGCGTCCCCAGAAAGGGCGTTTGGCAGCTCTCAGAGATGAACCTTCAAAGGTAATAGAACTCTGAAATTAAAATAAAAATGAAACTATGAAACTTTGGCAACAAAATAGACTAGATGAGGCTAATCTATCACAAGGAGTTTCTAGACTAGTAGTGCAGAGCAATAAACTGCTATATATATATATCCTGTTTTACTAACTGATGCATAACTACTAGTCTTTTTAATTGTTAACAAATAATGGCAAAATTTTATTCTGAAGTCCACTTTATTTTAAGTATGATAAGCCTGTAAAATATAATTTGAAACAGCCCTACTTTTGTGTCTGTACACTGACCTAACATTTTACTGTTTTGCAAGGAATTTTAAGACCCTTTCAGGACACGTAAGTTCTCATTACATAAAGCTGGTTCCAGAATTCTCATTGGATTTGACAGCAAAATTTTACTGTATTTTAGAGTGTATATAGCCAACATATGTGATGTTTTAATTTATTCAGTGAGACTGCCCGTTTTTAAATTTCACTGAACTGTAGATGTGAAGTTTTCCACATTATAGCTTTTTTTTTACATTTCTCTAAACATTGCTGTCTTGATGGATGCATTCAGCATGTAAGTGGGCTTTTTAAAAATTATTTTAAACATCTTGAAAAACAGCAGAAATGTAATGTTTTCCACATTCGAGTTTGGATTTTTTTTTTTAATTAATTCTCTTAGGTTCAAACTCTGAACGAGCAGGACTGGGAGCGAGCCCAGCAAGCAAGTGTATTGGCAAATGTGGCACAAGCATTTGAGAGTGATGTTGATGTGTCTGATGTTGAGGATGACAGGGAGACCATATTCAGTTCGGTTGATCTGCTGTCGCCAAGTGGTCAGGCTGATGCTCAGACTTTGGCCATGATGCTTCAAGAACAGTTGGATGCAATCAACAAAGAGATTAGGTATGGTCTATCTGCTGTTAGGGTTTTGATTAAAATGAGTTTCTGTGACACTAGAAATCCTTTTTGTGTGGTTACTCGGAAAATGGTGGTTGCCCATTCAGTTTGCTGAGTGGGGGCTTGACAGAAGTAACTAGCTTGCGTATGTCTAAGTATTCTTTCCAGGTTCTTTGTCTTCGGTCCCGTTTATAGAAGGGACTGTGTATTACTGGTTTGACAGAAATCCCTGCACAGCAGTGACAGCAGTAGCGTTTACCACTTTTTTTCAGATTGCATTGGAAGGTTTTTCAGCATAGCTGTTTTGCCTGCCAAGTGCTACTGCTTTCTAATGCCTGAGTCGGTCTTTCTGTTTGTATGGTGCTTGTTTGAATATCATGCTCCTTTGAAACTTTTTTCTTTTAGACTTATACAAGAAGAAAAGGAAAACACGGAGCAGCGTGCAGAGGAAATTGAGAGCAGAGTGGGTAGTGGAAGTCTGGATGCCCATGGTCGATTCCGGTCCATGAGCTCCATTCCCCCTCCCTATGCAAGTGGTTCACTTGCTGGTTCTTCCCCGCCTGGCAGTGGCCGCTCCACCCCGAGGCGGATTCCACATAGTCCAGCTCGGGAAGTGGACAGACTAGGTATCATGACACTGGTAAGTATCCATTAACTTGAGTTTTTCAGAAGAGTGTTCTTTTTCTCTACGAAATGGGTTATTTGATTTCCCCTTCCTCTCCTTCTTACTCAGCTGTATTTTTCCTTTCTCTAGGTTTTTCTACTGCTTCCTTTCAACTTCTATAGAAAGTGTAAGATACAGTCATAATGATTAGGAAAAACGTTCAGAGCTCAAGTCAATTATTTGGTCAACATCTCATGCCTAAGTATTCTGTCTGTTGTTGTGGTCTTTCTTCTGCCTCCTCTTCCTAGAAGAAATAATGTTTTCTTTTCAACCCCTGGCACAGCAACCAGTTTCTCCCTCTGCTTTAAACTTTATTTTTAGCAGTCCACTATTCCACTAAATACTGAGCTAAACAGTGATTTGCATATATTGCATTAATCTTGATGATTGTGGAGGTATCACAGCTGTTTTAATGAGCGATAGTGTCTTGTTTTAGCCTCTTAAGACTGGCAGGTAAAAGAAGTATCTGTTAGACCTAGTAGCTGATGAAGTAGTAGCTTGGGCTTAGCAGTTCAGTGAGTAGAGAAAGATGGATCCATTCTTTTGACATTCATATGACTGTTTAAAGAAATTAATCCTAGGAGCTGCTTTATGCATGTAAATCTATGTGTAAAAAGAAGATAGAAGTTTTCCACTTTTTTGTTTTCACATAAAAGTTGTTAAGCAAATAACAGTTTCTCATATTCAGAATACCTTTCGGTAAGAGCATCTTGGATACATGTATTGATTTGCAAGCACTCTCCAGGAAAATCTCATTTAACTTAGCTCTAGATACACTACTTTGTCTCAAGATTTGCATATGCATTTGGAAACTGTATTTACTAGCTGTACATGCAACACCGTACTTAATATTCTTTATTGTCTTGAATTACTACACTTGTATCATGCCTGTACTATACGATTCAGTAGACAAGGAATGCTGTCCATCCCTGTAAGAGGAGTTGGACTGACTTGACTTTGATTTGGATCTCTTACTTGTTTTTAAACGCTCCTGCATTTCAGCTAACTACTTTTGCTGGCTTTTCAAAAAGAATGTGTATGTGTACGAAAAAGTCCATTTTTTTCATGAAAAGGAATCATTTCACCTTTCTTGTGTTACAAAAATAAAAAAGAAATCATTGTACTAGCTGTAGCCATATATCCAGGGTCAAGCACAGTTCTACAGAAACTAATAAATTTCAAAATGTGGAGTGCTTCGGATTCTAATTTTTCACAGTAATAAGTATTTAAGCTAAGTACTTCTCCTACAGAAAACCATTTACAAATTGAAGTAGGTATTTTCATAAGAACTAAATTTTAACATAAGACACACATTCTTCTGATCTAATGTAACTGAACAAAAGTAAAATAATGAAGTTCACTTTAGATTGTAAAAAGTGTGATTCACAGGCACTAGATCCATTGTTTGCAGATGTGTTTTTCTGACATTTTAGTACCTGGCAATCGATTTGTGAAAGCTTTTGTGAAAGCATGAAAACAAGAAGCTATACTGCTAGAATTACAGAACATGAGCTTTCTAGAAACTCTTGGAACAGCTATTATGAATTATCAGACTCCATGAGTTCTTGGGGTTTTTTTTCCGATGTTTTAATAGAAAGTTGCATTAGTTTATGAGCATGATGGCAACATTAGCTTGGTGCTCACTGCAGTAGTGGTGTTAGGCAGTTCAGTTAGCTGAAAACCCCTCATGATTAAGATTAATTACAAAGCATCAACAGGACAAATTGTGAAACCCACAGCTCTCTTGAACTGTTCTTGTGGACAGTTTTCATTCCATATGGTAAACATTTTCATGGGTTATCAGATTTCGTAGATGAAAGAGCCAGCAAGGGTGAAATGAGTCTGCTGCGCTTTGTCTAAGAACTTGAGGAGGGTCTAGGTGATCTTTAAAGGTCCTTTCCAACTCAAACTCTTCTATGATTCTATGAACTTAGGAGTTATTAACATAGTACTCTCTGGTCAGATTGAACAAAACTTTATGTATTAATGCTGCATGCTTTGCATGTATTCTAAATAAAAAATTATTACAATGTGTCATTTGTGGGAGGGAAACAACACACATCTGCCCTACCAAGCTTCCAAGGGGGACTGACTTTATTTTTGGTTACAGTCTTTTGAAATAATTTGTTGTTAAATACAATGATAATTGTTAAAGAAATTATCTCAGTTAAACTTCTGTCAGCATCAGTCTGAATAACTTGATAACACATTTATGTAACTCAGGGTTGCTGCCTTGTTCTGTGCACTGGCAGAGGTGGGAAGTACCTAGGAAGTGAGATACAGCGGCCTCTGGAGTGGACGAAGGATAAAATAAAACTGGTGGTAGACTCTTGCTCAAGCATTCCATCGCTTTAAACTTAGTAAAAAGATCAGAATAGCGTTACTGTATAGAAATCAGCTATTGTTGGCACTCTCTGTCACGGTATTAAAGTATGGCTGCTTTTTGTGTAGAAAACAACTGCAGAAATCATGAAGGTGTGAGAAGGGACTAGTGCAGACAACATTAAGCCTCCTGTGGCTGCCATGTAGGTTATATAGTTCCAGGCAGATCCTTGACATATGACTGGAAATCCTCTCACTTTTTCAAAGCAACACCTTATGCCCCCACATACTTTACTGTTTTTTCTTGCTGAAGATAATGCAAGTTTTGTGTGCTGATTTGCCTGTGGTACCAATACATTGAAATATCTATGGTACTTTTGTGGATAACCAACTACAAGTTGATTATTTTTTTTCTTCCTTTTCCCCTCTTCAGGCATATGTTTAAATAATCTGTGATTTGAAGAGTACTTCATACTCTGTACCTTTCTCTGTGCCATTGCTGTAATTGTTATTTATATTCTCCCTAAAATGTTTTGTCTGTGCTAGTTGTTTCAGGCTGTGCTACAGTTTACAATAAATACAGCTTTTCTAAATTTCTTTTCTTTGCATGCATCTATCAGCCTAGTGATTTAAGGAAACACCGTAGAAAGGTAAAACTCTTTAGTTTATTTACTGGTGTGCCCCTTCATCTCCTTCTCTGTCCCCAAACTCATTAGTGGATAACAGGAACATAAAAGAAAGCATTTGCAGGGTAACACTATAATAAAGCAAGATTATATGCTCTTTGATATTAAATGTAAAATGGTTTATCATCTTAAGTGTGAACTTGTTTTGTTTTGTGGTGGTTTTTTTGTTTTGTGTGTGGGACTGTTGTGTTGCTTTCTGTTTGTAACCACTATTTCACAGTCTTCATCAAACAATATTTAATTTTAAAGACCTGTTAGTGCACACATAAGTAAGTCTTAACTTCTATTATTCAAATTTTGAGATAAGCCATAGCCACAGGTGTGTAGAAATTGACTTCACAGAATTGCTAATCATGCTAATGAATGTCTAAACATGCAACAGTGAGGATCAAGATGCCTTCTTTTCACAGGACTCTTTGGTTTTCTTTCTTTGCACTTGCTTAAACTGAAGTTGGGTTTATTACTTTATGGTGCTGAAGACATTGCTTTAGTTCTTAGCTCTATGAATGAATAAAAGATGAGTGCTAGTTGCTCATTTCATTAGCTAAGACTGAAATCTAGTAGTTTGTCACTAAAGGTAACAGAAAATCCAGAAAGAAGTCAAACAAAAAATAGGCAGCTGCAAAATGGTAAGGGCAAGAGTAATCCTTTAACACTGAAATAATTGATTTTTCCTTTCAGTATTCTGTGTAGCGTTGATATTGCATTCATGTTTTGGCATTTCCAGCTAACCCCTCACGTTTTCATTCGCTTTTTCCGTTAGTCTCCAGCTTCTAGAGAAGAGGTACGAGATGATAAAACCACAATAAAATGTGAGACATCACCACCTTCTTCACCTCGATCGTTGCGTTTGGACAGAGTTCAAAAAGGAGCCTTGCATACAGTGAGCCATGAAGATATCAGGGACATAAGAAAGTAAGTAGCTGTGAATAAGTCAGACCTACCAGTAGCGTAGTATTTCAGATTATCAGGATAAAATCCTAAAACTGCACAGCTGTTCAGCCTGTAGGTTTTTAGTCTAGGTATTGAAGTATTTCTTGGAAGTGAAAAATAGGAACACATAAATGGGTGATTATGTTACATAAACAGTAAGAATACAGATTTTGTTAATGATCAGAAACGGCTTTATGTGAAGAATGCTTCTGGTATTCAAGGTCTGCATTGTTTGCTTCGGAAATGCAAAATGTACCATTCCAATCTTCTTTTATAGACTGGAATTTAGCTATAAATTCAGAAGTAAGTTGCAAGATCACCACCATTTCGATTGACAGATGTTCTTTTCAAAGTGCCTAAGTATCTGGGATGGATTCCACTCAAGTATTTCAAACTTCTGTTGTCTGACTCAATTTGTCAGGAACTTGTGTTGTCAATATTGGCCTCTCTGAATTGCACTTTAAACACTTCAATTCTTGTTTCTTAAAAGTAAGAATTAACTTGTAGTTGCATGTTACAGTACATAAATATTAGATCCCTTCCTTTCTTCCATGATTTAGTTGTTTCCACTGTTTTTTTCTGTTTAATGACATGTTTTAGTAGATACATTTCTTTAGTGACTCATTAAAAGCTGAAATTAGATGTCATTAGTGAGTTAAAGAGCTTTTGTCAACTTGCACTGAAACCTGAACTTGTCCCTCACTATGTTATGCTGGTGAATTTGTTATACCTGTATGACTCCCATTTTTTGTACAGTTCAACAGGCTCGCAAGATGGGCAGACAAGTAATCCTAGCAGCAGCAATAGTAGCCAAGATTCCCTTCATAAAGCCCCCAAAAAGAAGGGGATCAAATCCTCTATTGGCCGCTTGTTTGGCAAGAAAGAAAAGGGACGACCTGGACAAACAAGCAAGGAAACATTAGTACAAGGTTGGTTTGCTTTTATTTTTAGGCACAGTACAAAAGAGCGGGTGAAAGACTGAATTTTATGATGTATATATCAGTATGTGCATGTTTGTGACTGATTGTTTTGGTGCTGATGTACAGCATTATTTAGAACTAGTGACACTGAAGCTTCCGGTAGGCGCTTTTTATGAGCGTAGGGTGCAAGTTCAGCTAGTCAGGTGTTGCTGTCTTTCTCTCGTGGAACCAGGATATTGAACCTTATTGAACTGTTACGGCTTGTTTTGGGAAGCAAAAATTTCAACCGTGTCTTGGAAGCAAAAATTTCAACCGTGTCTTGAAAGCAAAAGAGGCTTTTGTTAGTATTGGCACTAACAGTCACGTCTTCACATTGGACCCAGAGGATCTTCCTTGAAACAAACCCAGCTGGTTTAGTAAATGCTACGGTCACCTTTCTCTCTTGTGCAATTCTTTGCGTAAAGCAGGACCCTTGAAGTTGGCACCACCCATAAGTGATGTGGAAACATGGAGATTTCATCTTAGGGGTGGTTGAAATGTGAGGTTCTCAGTGTGACTCCGACTGGTTTTAGACAGCACCTGTTTGAGTCCAACCAATCTGATTTTCCTATTTTTTTTATACACCATTTTGATGGGTATTAATTCAGCTAGAAAGTAGAGTGATAGATGGGCTTGGAGGTTTGGCTTTGTATGTTTCTGGTCAGTAATATTACAAAGGATTAAATACTTTTGGTCAGGAAAGCAGTAGTGATGTATGAGTTATAACTGATCAAAACTGAGAAGATGACAAGACTGGTTTTTTGTTTGGTGTTTTTTTGTAGTTGGCATGGGAGAAGCAGATAGTTCCTCTCAGGATGCATTAGGTCTCAGCAAGCTTGGAGGTCAGGCAGAAAAAAACAGGAAAATGCAGAAAAAGTAAGTTACCAAATACTTATGATCTTCTGTTGTTAAGGTACTGCTTTATTTCAGAATGTTCTGTTGTCCTTTTTCTCGTTTGTTTGTTTTCAGGTATTTTTGCCTAGTATGGTGCTATGGCTAATAAGCCTCTGTAGAAATTTTTTTTCTACTAATTTTTTTTCCAGAACATTAATAGTAGCGTAGGTTGTGGTAAGTTCGAAACAAATTTCGGTGCTAAAGCTTGTTGTTGAAATGCTGTAATAAATGAACTTGGAGATAAAAGTGGACTCTTAGCAAACCTTCCCCCAGATTTGCTATATTTAATACCTACTTTGAGTTTAATTTGTTTGGAAGATTTCCCAAAGTTGTCTTTGGCTGTTAGATGCTCCAGAGTGTGAAAGAGTTGACAGAGTGAGAGCATGAGAGGCTCTGTACAGACATCCTTCTGTGTGCATTTGCTGGTTCCTTTCTAGCAGGTGACTCTGAAAGTCTTCCCTTTTGTGTTGCAGTTGCTAACTGCTGTTGTGTGATCACTAATTTTTTTTACTTCTGTTTGAGGTTGTCTTAACACTTTCTCATATATTTTAACAGCCCAAATCTTTTTTTTTCTTGCACCATATACCCCTGATTTCCTGTTTGTTAATAATTTGTGACTAGTTCCTTTTTTTTATGGCACCTTTTAGATACACAGTTACCTTTTCCTAGTCATGAGAATTTTTTCAGAGCATGGGCTTGGGGCAGACCTGCTGGTGGACAACAAGTTGACCATGAGCCAGCAGTGTGCCCTGGTTGCCAAGAAGGCCAGTGGGATACTGGGATGCATTAAGAGGAGTGTGGGCAGCAGCTCGAGGGAGGTTCTCCTTCCCCTCTACTCTGCCCTGGTGAGGCCCCATCTGGAGCACTGTGTCCAGTTCTGGGCTCCCCAGTTCAAGAAAGATGAGGAGCTACTGGAGAGAGTCCAGTGGAGGGCTACAAAGATGATGAAGGGATTGGAGCATCTCTCCTATGAGGAAAGGCTGAGAGAGCTGGGCTTGTTCAGCCTGGAGAAGAGAAGGCTGAGAGGGGACCTTAGAAATGCTTATAAATATCTTAAGGGTAGGTGTCAGGAGGACGAGGCCAGACTCTTTTCAGTGGTGCCCAGCGACAGGACAAGGGGCAATGGGCACAAACTGAGGCACAGGAAGTACCGTCTGAACATGAGGAAGAACTTCTTCCCTCTGAGGGTGACGGAGCACTGGAACAGGGTGCCCAGGGAGGTTGTGGAGTCTCCTTCTCTGGAGATATTCAGGACCCACCTGGACAAGGTCCTGTGTAGCCTGCTCTGGGTGACCCTGCTTCGGCAGGGTGGTTGGACTAGATGACCCACAGAGGTCCCTTCCAACCCCTGCCATTCTGTGATTCTGTGATGTTCACCTTTTGAGTATCTGTTGAATGCTTTGTTGTTCCCAGGCTTAGTAGTGATGAAGCAAAGACTATAATCGTAGGTGGCAAATAGATATTGCTACTAGTAGAAATCTTGACTTGATGCTTATATGGTAATAGAGGAAGCGCTCAAATTTATGTGAGCAGGATCAGGCATTCTTTGCATTTTTCCACCCAAAGCTGAGCCGTTATACCTTGCACTTTTGTTGCCTCTGTTCTGTTCAGCTGTCTTTGTGTCAGAAAAGTTGACTGAGGTCAGACCTGTCTTGCTTTTTTACTGCTGAAGACAGAATAGTGAATGTTGAAGTGTGCTAATTTTCTCTTTGAGAGAGATTTCTTGCAGTACCTAATTTCTGTTAACGAATAGGAGTAATGCCTGGTGACTGCTAATGAATACCAGCAGTGTGTTGGTTTGAAAAGTCAGAATGGAATGTGGTTTTGTTTGTATAACAGAACGCTCAGCTGTTTTTCTTCAGACTGTTACACTGAAGGCAGTCATATATTATTATGATCTGGTATTTTCCCTTTACTACAGAGCTTTAAAGTCATACCACATCTTGGTTGAATAAATAATTTTAATCTGGTCATATCTAGATATTGGTAAGGCCTGTTCTTTGAACAATATAGATCTTTCTCAATACCAGCAACAAATTTCATTCTAGAGTAAAACAATCTATACTGTCTTGCTTTAATAAATGCAAAAAATGCAGCTGCAGACAAAGCATGACTTTTCTTGGTAAACATTCTGCCTTTCAAAAATTTACTGGTATTACTTGAAGTATCCCGCATGGCTGCATGTTACTGGTTGCTTAGAAGGCAAGTGTCTGTATTAGCCAAATGACAACTTCTAGTTTGAAATTGCCCTGTCTGGCTGTTAAAGGTGAGTATGTACTTATTTACGGGAAGGTATCTATGATTCAGATATTTCAGTGAAAGTGGCTATGAGACAAGACCATGTTGATGAAGATACGTATCATAATGTTTAGTTGTATTACTCTTACTAAGTAATACAATTTAGTGAAGAGCAGCAGCAGGGCCCTTGGAATGTCCATGAGAGGCAAATCTACCACTATAAAAAGCCCAGCAAGATACTTTAATCCAGCTGTTTTGGAATCCTGACAGGTATTCTGAACATAGGAAGCAATATTATCATGAAGTGTCAAAGATCCCTTGCTGCTTTTTTGAGATGCTTATTATCAAAAAGAAAAAGCGGTAAAGCTGCTCTGAATTGCTTCTCACTTTGATATTGGAGGAGGGTGGGGTTAAAAATTCTCGAGGCAGGCTGTTCACTTATAAAATCCTGTATTCAGCGAAAGGAATTCCCCTTACCTGAATGCTTGGAACAGTGACAGCTATTTCTATTTATAGCTGTCTCTAATTCCTAGTTGCTTGCTTATCTTTCTGATTCTGCATGCATGCACACAAACAGGCTGAGGGCACTATTCAGTGTCTTTACTAACAAAAACCTATTTATAGTTACAGAATTAAATTACAGTATACATTATTTGTCTGTTTTTGTATGCCTTTGAGTTCAGTTTAGTTATTTTTCCTTCATTGTTTTATTTTCCTTTTGTTTACCATTTGATGTGGTAGTGCAAAATCAGGGTAAGTTTATATTTATTTTATTAGGATTTTTGTGAAATTATGATAGATTTGGATTTTTAGCAATATATTAAAGGCTCTAACTTTTTTCAAAAAAGTCTAATTATGAGAGGACATACTAGATTCAAAATAATTTATTGTGAAAATGTGTTGCTGAAATAAATCCAGTGTTGTCTAGTTCAGTGTGAATGCTAGTTCAATGTCTTGTGTTAATTTGCATGGTGTGAATTTTTATAGTGGAAATACTAAACCCCACATAGATGGAATTAGTTTTGTAATTTGGATTTTGAAAGTTGTTTAGCAATAGTACATATTTGTGGCAATTCATTTCCAAGGTAGGTGTATTTCTGTAAAACTGTTGCTCTTTGTTTACTAAATCTAAGTTGTTTTTAGTGTTTTATTCGTGCTATTCATCATCTTTGTGAGCTGTATTATTGACAGTGTTTGCCACAACTATGTTTGTGCTTTTCTGTGTACAACACAACAAACTTAATACTGTATTAATCAGAAAGGTAGGCAACTCTACATTGAAGATAAGTCTCCTTAAAAAAAGTTCTACACAAAAAGTTTATTACATACCTGGAAATCAATATATAATAAGGATATTAACTTTCCACTGACTCTCTGCCTGAAGTTAGTCTCTTTTCATCTCATTTTGCTACTGTTGCCTTTCAGTTGTTACACCTTGCAACTCTGTCATTTCCATCCGTATCACTCTCTTCACCACCTCCCTACAGTGTTTTCTCTGCTCTCAACTACTTCCAGATCAGTTATTTTCAGTTGCGTCCAAGAATCTGGAATACAGCATTTCCCTTTGGCTACAAGTCCTGGATTTATCCATTGCCATGCTGTCTTAATCCAATGACAAAGTGATGCTGCACCAGGCTGCTTTATTTCCCTTGTGGGGTTAGCGTATGCTTGCCTACCAAGAGCCATTCTAAATACAGATACTTCAGATAGTCTTTAGAGAGCCTTGTGTGCTCACTACTACATCAAGCACCTGCAGTTTTGACATCATTTCTCACCCCATGTGACCATAGTTTCTTTGTTCTCCACAGCTGGTGTTAGATGCCTTTTGAATGTGTCTAACAGCAAGTGTTCCCCCCTTCCAGCAGCACATGTGGTCTCCAATTCCAAGGGATGTTTAGCCAACTGTTTATTAAGTTTGTAGACATCTATCCCTTGGTTTTGTCACCTGAGAGTGATTCCAGTAGCCAGCTACTCCTTTGGCATCCTTTTGTCCTTCATGGTGGCAGCTTTATATCATCTGTTAACACTGCCAAGACTACTGCAATATTTTTTTTTTCCTCTCAGGAAGATACGAGGCTGGATTTTGCACTCGCTTCTTAAGTGGTGTAATTGGATGGCCTGTGAAACTAAACTGGTGTGTCAGTTGTGATCTTCACATAATCTGGTCATGTATTGCTGGCATGCAGTGAGTTTCTTGGTGAAGGTGGAAGGGAATTGTTGGAAAAGGGCAGCTCTCTGCATGAGGAAAGACTATCGGTGGATTATTTGCAGATAAAACAGCAGCTGCCTTTGAATTCTTCCCATGAGGTGTTTTGTGCCTGTGCTATGTCTTGAGCTTTCAGTTTGTATTTCCCATACAAGCAAGTTTTTACCTGTTCTTGCATATATGAACAAATTCTGTAATTAATTTTCTGCTTCATGGATGCATTCCTCTTTATGCAAAAATTATTCAGTGGATCCGAAGTTACCTCATAAACATTTTTTTGGTTTGTTTCTATTTCTACATGTTTGCCTCCATCCCATAACACTTCCTTCCGAGCACACAATTGTTTTCTGCATACAGTACCACCACGGGTTTCAAGTTCGCATCATCATCTCTCCTTACGCTTCTGATACGTTCCCTGTACTGCTCGTCTCCAAGTGATTCAATGTTTCGTGGTTAACCTGAAGTACGTGGGGAGAGATAAAACTAGCAGAAATTACACTGCGACTCTCTGAAGTCCATACAATACCCCAGGCAGCTTTGTCAGCTGGGGGGAGGCAGTGATTACTTGCTCTGATGGGGTCATCCCAGTCTAACCAGAGGCTACTCTGGGCATGTCTGTGCTCTTCCGTCACTAGTGGGCTTCCCTCACTGCATGGTCATGTTACCACAGCCACCGAAAAGGAAGGCAAAGACACCAATTTTGAAGTTAAACTACTTGGACAAAACATTTAATTCCTCTCTGGCAAATACAGTATTAAGCACTTTATCCTGTTCTTACCAAATAGTGTTTTATAATATCTTATTAATTAATTTTTCTCGTTTTTTAATATTTCAACAACAAAGTGAAGCAAAGCTGAACAGGGCTGGTGATTTGTGGGAATAATGTAATGTGTCCTATGGTGGCAGGAGAATAGCTGATCCTTTATTCCTAATTCAGAAATATATGTATATTTTTGAAGCGTACAAGTACATATTAGCTTTTACGGTCTTCTCTTCTTTGTTAGTGAAATTTAGCTATTGTGCTGCTGACTGCTAAACACTATTTCCGCCTTAATTGTTGGGTCTTAAAATGGGTACGTTAGAATGGCTATTTATAACCAGTTATCTGGCAGTTCCTTCCTTCTTTCCTCCCCTCTTTTCATTCCTGGGCAGCACATTTAATTAGGATAAAGTATTAGGAGGCTCTTCTAGAGCAATAGGAATGTATTGACATGCAGGTGGAGAAGTACTATCTGTTGATAAAACAGTTGCTAGTATATTTATCACTGCATTGATTATTTTTTATATTTACTTATCCACCAGTATAACATGAGGATCCTAGGTATGCTGGCATGTCTGAAAGAACTGACTACTGCATATCTGTTTTGCACTAGTAGCGAAGAAAGCTACTAGCCTGTCAGTAACCCCTCTGCAAAATGTCTTGTGTGGTGTTTTAGTATCTGTAACTGTTATCATCTTAGGTCTGCTTAACGATACAGTTCTGAAGGCAGGGAGATTTTGTTTTTTTAAATTGTGCAACGGTTATAAATGCATAATGCAGGATCATGAATCTAGTATTGCTGCTTATCTTAATTCTGCACTTCCAGGCATGAATAAAAAGCTTAAAACAGTAAAAACTGTACAGTTAAGTGAAGCTGTTTTTTTTAAGCTTCTCAGGAGACTGAGTGGAGACTTAACCATATCCAACTAGCTTTCTAAGGCAGCTTAAATACGCTTTTTCACTTTTTCCATTTTTTCCGACAGATATATCCAAGCGACATTGCATGCTTATACCGATGACGCTAGTTTTTTTTTCTCTTGGTTTCTCAAACAATTTTGACAGCAATTTGTAGGGATCTTGTGAGCTCCCATTGTTTCTGTAAGCTGAATTGTCCGTTTGAAACTTCAGTCTCTTCTGTTTCAGAATAACAAAGGAAATGGTGTCATCGTGGGAGATGAAAGCTGAGTTTCAGTACACAGCCTTTCAGAATACAACTGCCAGAGCGTGGCACTCTGAGTATAATGGTTGTCTGAAGCTGTGCCTGAATTTGACAGGCTTGCTGTTGCAGACTGCAGTTCACCAATTAAATGGTTACTGTCTGTTTCCAGCCTCGGCAGCCTGATGGACAGTACTGTTTCAGTCGCATGGGTATCTGATGTGCTCATACATTTCCACAGGTTTCAAATCTGCATATTGAGGAAAAACGACTATCTTGGTTCAGTCTAATTTGCTGAACAGAGAATTGCAGCAATTGAGAATTGGACTGACATCTCCACCCTTTGTTGGCAGTGTTGGTTAGTGTGTCAGTAGCAGTTTCAGACACAAATTTCCGAAAGGCAAGGTCCAGCATCTCTGCCACTCTGGAATTTCCTAGCAAGCTCAATTTATGTCACTATGTAGTCCTTGTACGTGTGCTGTGGCTGCCTTAGTGGGTATATGATACCAGGCTGAGAAAAGGACAGAGTGAACTACTGGAACGAGGATAGTAAAATGAATACAATGTTTAAATTGTAACATCTAGTTAGGGCTAGTTTATCTTTGTTATTAATAATTATATCTGTAATTACAGGCATGAGTTGCTAGAGGAAGCCAGAAGACAAGGTTTGCCTTTTGCACAGTGGGATGGGCCTACTGTGGTTGTGTGGTTGGAGGTAAGTGGTCCTTCCAAAATAAAGAATTTTAAAAAAAACCATGAGTGTACAGACTTCTAAGGAGTTTAAGGTATTTGAGCCAGGAATGTTTTTCAGATGGTGCTTACTTCCTTTTTTTGTGTTTCAGCTGTGGGTTGGGATGCCAGCCTGGTATGTGGCTGCTTGCCGAGCAAATGTGAAAAGCGGTGCTATCATGTCAGCCTTGTCCGATACAGAAATACAGCGTGAAATTGGAATTAGTAATCCTCTGCACAGACTGAAGCTGAGGCTGGCCATTCAAGAAATCATGTCACTGACAAGTCCATCTGCCCCTCCCACCTCAAGGACGGTAAGGAAAGTGGCCCAGTATTAAACATCATCTAGAACCGTTAGAATTTCCAAAAATTCTACTGTAAACATAGTGCTGAAAGGATTTGAGCTTCAGATAAGAATTTCTGGAAACATTACATTGTAGAGGAACACAATATTTAACTTTCATGGAAATCAAATGAAGGAACAACTACATTTTCTTTCTTAAGGGAAAGAGAAGTATGTATCAGTGTAAGTATATAATCCAAAACATTTAGAGTACATGTTATTTGCCTCATCTTTTGGCCTCAGAAGAATTTATAATACAGAGGAAGTACGCATGTGCGTACAGAAATCTGTAAAATAGTTGGAGACTCTTAATCCATGTGTAAGGCCATTAACTCCAATAATGGTTCAGCCTGCATAAACTAGGAGTCCACCTGTGTCTCTATACTATAGTAGATTTAGACACAGTTAGTATGAATTCCCTCTCATGAGTCTGTCTGCCCTGCAATCTAAAGTTATTTCTGAGATGCCTGGGGTTACGTACTAGACTGCAAATGCATTTTTCGGATTAGAATAGAGTCAAGTGTTTGCCCGTTAATTACATCAGTGTAAGCTATTTATCACATTTAATTTTTTTAATATCTTTGAAGAAAAGTGATCCATGTTAATAGGCTTTTATTCCATGCCATTACTTCCAATAGATACACCTATACTTAAGACTTTAGAAACCATTGCTTTTGCCCATGCCTGCTCCTTATGTGTACCAATTGCTTATATGTTCTGCAACCTCTCCTCTTTGTTACTGCTTTCCTTTCACTGGATGGGATTGGTTCCCTGTGGGGTCATATTAGACCACGGGAAATGTCTGGGTAACACATGAAGAAATGGAAAATCTTACAGCCACACAACAAACGGTTAGTTTACAGCGTTGCCACTTCTGTTCCTTAGAGTGCTTTTCCCACCTTTTGAACATTTGAATCAAGTGCCTTTTGGTCTTTCTTTTTTTTTTTTTTTCTCTTCTTTTTTTCAAATTAATGCATTAAAATTCTGGATCATTGTTTCTTGTAATTATTAACCTTGTAACATGCATCTTGATAGTTTTTTTTCCAGAAGGGGGGGAAAAAATCAACACTGACAAGACTGTAAACAAAACTCTTTCTAATCTGTAAAATGGAGCTCTGATTTGATTAGCTAAAAGACAAAATGAATTATTTGTGTGGATTGAATTATTTGTGCGGAAATTTCTTCTCTCCAGAACACTTAAATCAGTAGACAGATTTTGCAACCTCTCTTATGAAAATGAGTGCCTTGCATATTTTTTTTTTTTTACGATGCATGATGCTTGCTTTATCTAGACTTCTTTGGTGTGCAGTAGACTTAGAGTCTTGCAGTGCATCTTTAACTTTGGTCTCCTTACTAAACTTAAATACTAATATGTATGTTGTTCTTTTGCTTTTCTAACCACGTAACAGGAAGATGAGGAGGGAAGCTGGGCTCAGGTTGGAAACTTTATGTAATATTATAGGCTATGTAAACTGTCACAATAATTAAAGCATGAAATACCTTGTTTTCCTTTATAGCAGTTTCTTTTAGTGACTCTTGGTGTGGCTTGGGGATTGGGAGAGGGGGAAACTATAGGCTTATTTCTGTAGAATATATACTTAGAAGAGAGACTTTTATATTCAGGTGATTTAAATATTTTAAAGTTTTTTAGAACTTCCAAGATTTGGTGGTTCATCATTGAAAATTTGTAAAATACTTTGTTGCATAGGACACCACAAAAAAAGCTGTGCATAAGGATTTTTAATAGTAGGGCTGTTAAGGGGAAGAATATTCAGAAGTGTCTGTTGCCATTAGCTTTCGGAAATATTTATCCTCGAGCTAATGAATCAACAAAATGTACTTACTGTTTCTTAATAAGTATTGTTGTATTCCATGCATTGAGCATACTACATCAAATTTTAAAATACTTTCATGACATAGTGTGGCATGTTTTGGTGGGGGATGGCTCTGGGAAGCCAGAAGTCCAACAACATCTGTTGTGTGCAGAAAGTCCCTGCTCAACCTGGTGACCACCACAGGTGTGCTACAAGACATAGTGAGCCTAGATAGTTAAGTAGATTTCTGTGCACTAATGCTGTAATCCCCCTTCATTAATTGTTCTCTTTTAAAGTGGTGACAAATCCTAATTGTATTTTCAGACACTGAGATAGTTGAGTATTTTATAGAGGGATGTAAACAAAACTCAGGATTTGCCTGTGGCCTCTATCTTTGAACAGCATAGTCTGTTCTTGCTTGGCTGCCCTCCATCTTAAACCTGTTCAAGTCCCATTAATTCCATCTCAGATACTCATTTGCAGATTGTCAGTGATAACAGTGATAGCTTGCCTCCCTGTTACAAGAGTAACATGCTCTTTCAGTCTGCTACCTAGCGATAGCTTGAAGAAATGCATTTCTGTGTGGCCTTACTCCTTTCTAGAAGATGCTTCCTCTTTTTTTTTTTATATCTTGTATTTACGTGGTCATGTGAAAAATAAGTCTCCCTCATCAATTTTCAAGTGATACATTATTTTCAGCATCTTAACAAAATGAAATTCTATGGCTTTTGCTATCAAAACCATATAAATTAGTCTATTTTTATTAGTTTTTGCATATTTTTTATACTCTTTAGCATGAAATAAATTAAGACAGTTTTACTTGCTGATCTAAATATCTGAACTTGCTTTTCTTCAGAGGTTGACTTCTTCAGAAAACAGTGTAGTATTCAATATTTGTATTTGCTTAAATTTACAGGCTGAGAATTAAGCATTGTTTTACTTTTTTCTTTAAAATATGTTGTCTAAAAAAGCTTTTCTCTTTTATTTCTCACTTTAATAAGCTTATTCCTTAATCTTTTAAAAGCAGACATTAGCATATGGTGACATGAACCATGAGTGGATTGGCAATGAGTGGCTCCCTAGTCTGGGGCTCCCTCAGTATCGCAGCTATTTCATGGAATGTCTTGTTGACGCTCGAATGCTGGATCATTTAACTAAAAAAGATCTGCGTGGACAACTGAAAATGGTGGACAGCTTTCACAGGTAAATAGATTTAAGTTGGAGACCTAACTTACAGTAAATGTTTGTTATCTCTAAATGTTTTGGTTTTGTTTGGGTTTTAAAAAAACTTCTTTTCTTTTCTAAACAGAAACAGTTTTCAGTGTGGAATTATGTGCCTACGAAGACTGAATTATGATCGGAAAGAACTTGAAAGAAAAAGAGAAGAAAGCCAGAATGAAATCAAGGGTTAGTACATTGTCTGACCTCAGTCACTATCTGGCTCAAAAATCTATTAAAAAAAAAAAAATCATTAGAGGGAGGAATTATTTATAAAATACCAGTGTTAAACACAGGAGATGTGTCTGAATGCGGACCCTGAACAGTGGATCATGAAACACACCATTAAATCATTCAGTCATGCAGAGAGGTGCTACAAATGCAGGCATTTTTGAAAGTCCTACTGCTCTGAAGTTTGAAACAAAGCTAAATGTTTTAGGAGGATGAGGGTTTTGAAAAAGTTTTGGGTTGTTTTTTTCTGTTCTGACATAATAACTGCATCTATGTGATTTTATTGTTACTTGTGGCTGGTAATTTCTATTACCCAGAACTTTATGAAAAAACATCCAGGTGACTTAGGTGTTTGTATTTTCCAGATTCATGGTGATTATGGAACAAGAGAGGAGAAAAAGAAGAAAAAGCAGGGTTGGGAATTCACAGTATTTTCCAAGACCTTTCCATAGATATTTTGTCCCCTGCCTATAGTATCAGATGTCTTTTCTGACATCTTAGACTAAAATTTTAGGGTTACCTTGTACACAACTTGCTTAAGAAGGCTCTGTGCCTGCTCCTCCCCTTTCCTTTTCAAGTGTTGATACCTTTTGGTGGTTATTCCACCAGTTGTGCCTGAGAACATTCCCAGGAGCCGCAACTAACTGGCATGAAACAAGCCTGTGTTGTGGCGGCTGGTAAACCTTTTTTAGCCTCCTAAATAGTATGGCTGCCTATAGGGAATTGCTCCCTGAAACACTTAACTCCTGAATTCCTCCTGGGAATTGTTTGGGGAGAATGCTAGTTGACACAGACCAGAAACGTGCTGTGGATCATTGTAACAGTTTAATTGGTATAAACATGCCTGCGTAGTACTTGTAAGAACATAGTTTTTGTTTTGAAGTTTGGGCTGAACATGTAAATGCTGCTCTATAATGGTTTTCCTTGAAAAAGTTCAAAGATAAGAGTATATTGATCGTTGCACTGTTACAGTAGGCAATGCCTTCCAGCAAACTTCAAATGCTTACTTTCCACTTTAAATTTACGATTGTGGAAAAGTGTGGCAGCATGCATGCACAAACTGGAGGTCAGTCTGCATTACGAGATTGAACACCTTCAGGTAGATAAGATTATAAAACTGCTAAATAATAAAGCTTTAGAGAATAATAAGTAAAGCTTTCTGTTCAAGTTCAGTGGGAAGAGCATGAGAAACTGCTATAAGGTTTTTCTTCTGAGTAGTAAAATTTTTTTTTTTTTTCCAAAATACTTAATCTGTCTGGAGTGAGGTACAAGCCCCTACGTGGCTGTGTAAAGTAGAAGATCCTGTCTTCTCCATCTGCATGAACGCTATGCCTAGCTGAGCTTGTCTCATAACTGTGACTGTAGCCTCCCTCGTAGGCAGAGAGGAGACTGAGTGAGGACTGTTCCTTCTGGGTGTAAGGAAAACTACTCTATGGGAGGGATCCAACACCGAGCATTGAAGTCTAAGTGTGAAGTTTTGTTGCCAATTTGTGCATTGCATGCCCACCAAAAAGGCAGGGGCAGATTAGATCACAAACTAAATGTTAAATAACAAAACTTGTTGAGGGCTACTACTTAACAGAATTTGTGATGAATTGTGTATATGTGAAATCAATCCTAACATCAGCATACATATCAAGAAAGGACTGGGTTTTTTTTGTTCAGAAAAGTTGTGTTGTATAAATTGGGCAACTTTTTTTTCTCCATAGATGTCCTTGTCTGGAGCAATGAAAGAATGATCCACTGGGTAGCGTCCATTGGTCTTAAAGAATACGCAAATAACCTTATAGAGAGCGGAGTTCATGGTGCACTTGTGGCCTTAGAGGAATCATTTGATTACAATGCATTAGCTCTCTTATTACAAATACCCACTCAAAACACACAGGTAAGCAAGTAGTAGTTACTTTATGGCCAACAGGATTTTTCTCCCCTGTAGGAAGATTAAAAATGGAACTGACTGCATTTTTTTCTTAGGTGAATGTGTGTCTTTCTATTCCCAGCTCTAGAAACTTAAAAAATGGAAAGTTGTCCATTATCCTGTAAGAGAAAAACATGCTTTTCTTCCTGTTTTCTAATTGTTAGTAACGTTTCTGGTTGATAAATTTGCTGGAACAAAAAATACTGTTTGAATATTTTCCTTATATCCCATCTTCACAACATTAGCGTAAAACTCAACATTTTTGTTGTTTGCTAAACAATGAAGTTTGCACCAGAAATCATGAACTTCCATATCATGATGAAGAGAAGGGGGAGCTGTTAAGTTTTCCTTAAACATTTAATACGTTACAACTTAAATTGTGACTTTCAAGTACTAAGTATGTTTATTAATCTGATAAGAAGGTGTTAAGCAGTTTGGGTTATATTAAGTGTTAAAAATTACTATAGGTTACTAATGAGTAATCTTTTGGAATTAATTTCCATTTCTTTTGTACTATAAACTTTAGGCTCGTGCTGTTCTGGAGAGGGAATTTAATAACCTTCTGGCTATGGGCACTGACAGAAGACTTGATGAAGTAAGTTACTTGAGCTGTTGACCCATTTTATGGTCCTGGGAACTTTACAGAATCATAGAATCATTAAAGTTGGAAAAGACCTCTAAGATCATCAAGTCCAACTGTCAACCCATCACCACCATGCCTGCTAAACCATGTCCTGAAGTGTCATATCCACACATCTTTTGAACACCTCCAGGGCTGGTGACTCCACCACTGCCCTGGGCAGCCTGTTCCAATGCCTGACCGCTCTTTCAGTAAAGAAATTTTTTCCTAATGTCCAATCTGAACCATGGCGCAACTTGAGGCTGTTCCCTCTCGTCCTGTCACTAGTTACTTGGGAGAAGAGACCAACACCCACCTCACTACAACCTCCCTTCAGGTAGTTGTAGAGAGCAGTGAGGTCTCTCCTCATCCTCCTCTTCTCCAGAATTGAGCAATCCTGGTTCCCTCAGCCACTCCTCATAAGACTTGTTCTCCAGACCCTTCACCGACCTTGTTGCCCTTCTCTCGACATTCTCCAGTATCTCAATGTCCTTCTTGTACTCAAGGGCCCAAAACTGAACGAGGTGCGGCCTCACCAGTGCCGAGTACAGGGGGACGATCTCTTCGCTGCTCCTTCTGGCCACACCATTCCTGATAGAAGCCAGGATGCCACTGGCTTTCTTGGCCACCTGGGCACACTGCTGGCTCATGTTCAGCTGGCGATCAGAACTGTTAAGTGAAGGAATTTAGCTTGAACCTCTTTAAGCTATTGACAGAATAGTGAAAGAGTTCTTAACTTGAATTTCTTTGTCTTTGAGAGTTTCTGAATGTGGCAGTTTTTGTGTATTTAGGTGACACTGAATATGAAAGTATTTAGGTGATTTGCAAGTTTGTTTTTAGTAGCTTGCATGGTGGATGTCTAATAGCAGCACCTGGGGCTGAATCTTATATCTAAAATGTGGGAAAATTAGTGACCAATGTTGCAGATGAACAAGCTATAGCAGAGAAAGGCACTGTATAGCACATTTCAAACCTTTGATCCAATGGGCAGTATTTCAAATAATTCAGTGTTTTTCAAGAAAACTGGAGGTGTTAATACTGGTGTAGATGACCACCAGGTATGTTTGCACATCAAAGTAATTCTGATCAGGCAGACTGTGATCTTACAGTGTATAAACTTCATGCAAATGTAACGAGTATAAAACCCTTAACAAACTAGGTATGAGACTTTTAGTAGACCATGTGAACCATAGCATAATGGAGAGAGTGTTATGTCTTTAACCTTTTAAGTTGTTCTACGGTGTAGCTCAGTGAACAGTTTCAAGCTGACATTACTTCCCCAAGAGACTTCTAACTCTGTGCTACCCCTTCTTTGGTGCTAATGGGAGTTTGTGGTAGCACATGTAGGCGAAAGTGGTTCAGGTTTAGACTAAGGTGGCAAAACCCTAACGTGGTTAACCAGGTCAGGGAACCAGCCCACGGTATCTCAGAAACATTTGTGCCAGTATGAGGAAGAGGACAGGGGAAGCGTGAAGGTGCTGACTTCAACTGCTTTTGGATCAGTGAGGTGAAGCACACACCAGTACGTTGAGGAAGGAGGTTGCTATGACAGACCTTGATCGGGTTTGTGTTCGTCTTTTGCCTGATGAACTTGTTGCAGCCCTTTTGTAGCACATCCTGACAGCTCTGTTCTCAGTATGAATCTAGTAAGGTTTTAATAACATCGTCAGAAAGCAGCTTGATAGTTTATAAGGTATTTTTCCTTGGCAATTTCAAACTGCAAGAGAAGGAGCTTTGAAGGAGCAGAGTTTTGCTCTGTTCTAGCATCACAGGGCAGTTTGATCATGAAGATCTCTTCAAATAATGCAGACACTTGTCTCCCAATTCTATAAAAAGGGATAAATTTTAGGTAAAATGGCATTCAAAGGATTGAACTGATTCTAAAGGTGAAGTTGGCAAATGGAAATGCACAATGGGTATATTTGCATTGACATAATAACTTCACTGCAAAAAAAAAAAATTTTGGAAGTGGAACTTAAACTGTTGTATTTAGTAAGTGTAATATTATATTTCTGAAGTGGAATATTACTTCGAAGATGCAGATGTATTAATAGGGGGGAAATAGGGGTAATTACAAGTGAAGTTTACCCAAGTGCTGAAGCAAAACACCGCACAGCAATACAGTATTTACGACACTTACTTTTCTTTCCTGTCACTTCCTGTAGTTTGTAGCACGAGAAAGCGCGATAGCTGTATCATCATTCCTGTAAGACAGAACTGAAGGTTAAAAGCAGTTGTTCAGATTAAGCCTCTGTATGTCAGTGTTCCCAAAGCAGCTGTTACGATTGGCTCCACTCCTCATATCCCCTAAGAATGAGTCATGTGACACTCGCATATTACTGCAAATCATGAAGTACAAACAAAGTACAAAATGTTTTCCTAACGGTGCCGAGGAGATGAATTTCCGTAGTTACTGAGCTGAAGAGCCTGCAGTCTAGCAAATGAATACAGATTGTTGCAAATGAAGACCTCTGCTCCTGTTGCACCTGAACCATTCTGAAAACAAACGCATTCGGTGGGGACACATTTACTTTAGATTGTCGGTAATCCTTTTAAGGTCAGTAATGATCCTACAGTTTTTGAATCGCTAATGATGTTTATCGCTATAACAGGATGATGATAAGAGCTTTAGGAGAGCACCTTCATGGAGAAAGAAGTTTAGACCAAAGGACATAAGAGGTTTAGCGGCTGGATCAGCAGAGACTCTTCCTGCAAATTTCAGAGTTACAACCTCAATGTCTTCACCCTCTATGCAGCCAAAGAAGATGCAGATTGACGGTATTGATTTTGTGTTATTTTAAGCATGATGCACTTTTTTGCTTGAGATTACAGGGGCATTAAGTTCAAATTACCTTTTTGCTGCATAAAAAAGCATCTGCCTTGTGCATGGTTGTATATATAACACTGTGTTTAACCGTAGGGTGCTTTACAATTTCAGGAAGCTTTTTTACTTCATTGGAATAACAAAATGAGAAATATAATTAGAAACAAATTTATGTTAAACTAGGAAAATAAAATTACATTTTAGTAGAAGTCTGTTAATCACATGATGCATAATTTCTATTTAGCAGCAATTAGACCAATGTAAGTCCTACTTCTGAAATGCAGTAAAATGCATTCAAAAATCATGTGAGTAAACTCCCTCAGGTGATTTTGAGATTATTAAAACTTGAGTAAAAGGTACATTACCCTCCCTGCAGCAGTCACTTAAGTATTGATCATACTTGAAATCACTACTTCAGTCATTGCTCTGTATTTAATGATCTATATGTATATGTGTGCATGTGCACACACACACAGAGATATGTATTGAAAAACACCAAACAAACCCCCAAAAATCCACCTGAAAGTGGAAGTTGATCACCTGTCACGTGAGGTATCTCGTCTGTTTAACAGCCTCTTCAGTACCATGAGAATAAACTTTTACTTTAAATTATTTTAGAAAACACAAGTGAATATAAATGTATTTAATTGGAACAGACCGGATGTGAACTTCAGTATAATTTGAGTTGTATCAGGTTCTGAAAATGGTATTTATGAGTAAAGCTCAAAGAAACAACCTGTGCATCTGATGGTACTCTCTAAAATGTGAGCTGTCTTAAATTTTCAATACTGTCACTAGCACAAAATATTTTCCAAAATTCACGTGGAAAATTCTGTAAATTAAAGTAAGTGAAGTCTTTACCATGTAAAACCCCTTTCTTTTTGGGACATAAAAAATCAGAAAAATACCTAAACTATATAAATAGAAAATAAATTACTTACAAAATTACCTTTGCCAATTTCTGTGTGCTAGCTGGCATGCAGATATTTTAGGATTTTTTTTCTTAGCCACTGTAACTAGAAGTGGATAATAAATAAACTGTAAAATGAATTCTGCTTTTCTAACTTGTAGTCTTAGAGTTGGATGAGTACAGTAGCTGTAATCACATTGCTGTGATTTTTTTTGAAAACTAACATGCATGCTGTGTTCTGCATGTCTTCCCATGCTTCTTGAAATAGGCAGTGTATCAGGAACACAAAGATTGGATTCTGCTACAGTAAGGACCTACTCCTGTTAAAGCCTTCTCCTGGTGAGTAAAGTTGATAGGTATAACATTAAAGCAGCTATTTATGAAACAGAATGTCAGGTATTTTAACCCAGTGAATTTACACACTGACCAAACTGTTTCAAGTTTTCAGGGTAGACTGTTATATTGAAAATCTGGAGATGATTTCCTATAATGAAGACTATGAGTGTTTAAACAATTACTTTTGTAAGGATTGTATTCTTTTGAGGGACTGTTTTAAACAGCTTGCAAAAGGATCCATGCTAAATAGCTGTGTAGAGTGTGTTGAAATCAAAGGTTGGAATGACCAGCTAGTGAAAGAGTAGGAGGGAAGGGAACCAAATTAGGCAGACAAAGGAAAGAAAATAGTTTAGTGTGTGGCACTGCAGTTCAGATAATTGATTTCACAGAGTCTTTGCTTGGTCAAAATTATCCCACTACAGTATACTCCAGTGCTGAATTGTTGTAGAGGTAATTGCATAGTTTTCCAAATCTTGGATACTTCATGCTACTGTGGTTGCTTTTAGCAGTTTATAATCTATCTTAAAGTTTTTTTTAGTTTCAAGACATTGAAGTTTTAAGTCATCCCCTCCCCCAGGTTCTCCCCACTCTTTCAGGATTTTCTATAGTCAGATGACCTAGGATAAAAAATTTAGGAAGCAAAAATACTTAACCTCGTGCTTTACTTTGCGTTGCAATTGAAGATCACAGAAGGCAATCAAATTGTGTACCTCGTGGCATGGCAATAATTCGATGCATGACTGCTACACTGCTGAGCTGTTTGTGAGAAGCTGAGAGTGAAGTGTTTTTAAAAAAACCTGCTAACGGATTTTTTTGTGTTTTTTCTTTTTGTGTGTTCTTTTTGTTTGTTTTGTCGTTTTTGTTTGTTTTACAGTTTACCCACACTATTTCTACCGATGATATGCAGCATTTTGAACATTTGGAACCCTTAATCTGTTAATACTTGTTAAATGGACACTTTGAGATATTTTATTACAGAGTTTTTAATTAGCAAATAAATTCATGAGTACTATAGAGAAAATATTTTAGAATCTAAATGTTTCTTATATTTATGTGACTTCTCATTTATATAGTTGCTTACTTTTTCTGTTTCTATTCAGTCTACAAATCAAATCATTGCTGATTTTTTTATTCTAATTTTAGTCTTTCCAACTGAATGTACTGTAATGCTTGTATGTATATGTCCCTATAAGTAATATAGGGTTTTTGTAAGTTATGCCGTTACTGTAATTATCATTGTTTTTTAATAATGAAACTGAAGATGAAAAGGATTTTAATACCTTTGTAAAAGTATCATGACACCAAGCAGTATATATTTTGTCTTTTGGAAATGTTAGCTTAGATCTGAAAACAAGTCCAGCTTTTTTTCAGGTAAGCATATGTTGTTGAAGGTATGGTACATGCTTGTTCTTCTTTTCAGAACCGTACCTTTCCACAAAGAAGATTTGTCAAGTAGTGGGAATTTGTCTTTATTTAAAATACAACTTGTTTTAAAAGCTGGGAAGAACTATAACACTATGGAACACGTTTTAGAAGTGATTGACTCGGTCATAACACTCTCTGCTGTATTTGTATAGCGTATCTTCAGTGACTGAAAACAAGCCATAAACCAAGAACTGTTTGGGGGTTTTATTTTATTTTTTTTTTTCCTTAACTGAGGAAGATTGACTTCTTAATAATTCCTGGTCATAATCCACAGGCCACAGAGAGTTTTTGTCCTAGATCTTTTTGACTGAAAACACTTGTGGAAAGATGCTGGTGAAACTAGTTTTAATGGACCAATGATGAAGCACTGCAGCCTCATGTCAGATGAGTGGTGAAGGATGAAGGTACAATGGGCTGAAAACTAAAGCAGTGCGACTTCTAACTTCTAAAGCCTTACTTTTCTTATGTAAGTCATCTTTTGTGTTTCGTAAACTTGTTCTAAAGAGTTGTCTGGACTTTAATTCTGATGGTTGTAGCCATTTTGGACTGTATGAGTAGAAAATGTATCCAACACTTGTAAATGGCATATTAAAAAGCCAGCAAGAATCTGTTCAGATGGTGCATTATTTATTATGCAACAATATCTATAGCATGTCTTTTTTTCTTATTTTGTTTTCCACTTTTAACTTGCTTGTAAAACTGAAATTCATTGTTACTGTTCTGTTTTTCTATTAATCTTTTGTGTATTTTCAGATTATGTAACAATATGTACAGTCTACTTTTGAACTATTTTTATCACAGTATTATTTATTGCTTTCTTTCAATAAAGTACTGATGCATTTTCCACTGCCAATAAAACACTATTGAAAAGCTAAGATCTAATTGTATGCAGGCAGATACTTTTGCAGTGAGTGGATATTGTCAATAAAGCATCTTAATGATTGTTTGCTGCCCTGTAGATGTTGTTTCAAATGACGACTTTTCTCCAGTAGAAAAATGTTTCATTAGATGTGATGTTTTCTTTGGAATAGCTCAAGTTCACATGCGTTAACCAGTTTTTGAAAACCAGTTTTCAGAAGAAAACTGCTTTACTGCCTACTTCTACTAGTAGTTAGAGCTATGATTTACTTTTAAAAAAAGTAACAAAAACTATCGCACAAATTCAGTGTGTTCTGGTCCGCGTGATGAAGACTGGAGTGCTGTTCTATATAGCAGCAACACTTGCTTTGTTAATAAAATGAGATTATTACCATGGTGGTATTTCAGGAGAAGCAGAGGGGTCGACGGAACCGATACAAAATTGGGTCACAATAGGGCTGTTTATGTCAATTTGAATATATTTGTAAACCATTTCTTGTGTAGAAGAGAAGACAGAAGGATAAACTTACAGAATAATGGAAGCAGTAGTGAAGCCTATTTCATCATGTCCTCTAGATCAACAGCAGGATGTGGAATGCATGGAATGGAGAAATATTGTGATTGATGCTTTAAACATTGTTCAATAATGCATCTCTGTCTGTCTAGCTTGTCTGTATGAGTTGCTGTCTGATCATTTGCAGTCTCTTTTCTATTTTCAGAGAATCTATCTTTCTAGAAAAAGCTAAAATGAAACTGCAGAAGGAGATCCTGACTCACTGTTCAGCTGAACTTCATTGTTTAGAGAAAAACTGCATAGACATTTCTGGTCACTGATGTGATAGTAGGTGTTCAAAGTCATGTATTGTTGCTTCTCAAAAGTGAAAACAACGCGGAGTAGACTTGTAAAATGTGAAAAGAAAATACGCTTATTATTTTAAGGCTGTAAAACCTTAACTGTTTTGGAACAATGGAATTGCCATGAGAGCTAGAATAAATGAGTGAAATGGAAAAAGCTTTCACGAACTGACAAAAGTGTGTGTTGACTTCCTTCTGAATTACACAGCAAAGCTGTCTCGGAGAAATCGAGAAAAACACTTCTCACTTGATTTTAATAAACTCCTCCTGGAAAGAAAAACATGCAAGTGCATGCGTAAAAGGCATACGGGTATGTTACAGTAATCTTTAAATAAAGCTTGGGTAAATACAACTTTTTGTAAATTGCTAAATGTCTTTAAAAGCTTTAGTTGGAAAGAGTGCTACGAAAATTAAAGCATGTGTTTTAAAATTCGAGAACTCTATCTGCAATAAGGAGATGATAAAATCATCTGAGAGAACTTTAAACTTCCAATTTTTGCAAGGGCAAGGAATCTCAAAACAGATGTTATAACTTACTTCATCTTGCACCTTTCAAACTTAGGTAGATTTAAAAGATTTTTGTTGCTTTTACAGTGTCTTATGGACAGTACTGATTTATCATGCCGAAACTCAGAGCAGAGCACATGTGCAGTAGTTCAAAGCAGAATTTATGCTTGGAAGTAGGTAGACTAAAGATTGGGGGAGGAGGGTGTCAGCAAAATTAATTTTCAGGTAAACAAAAATTCACACAATGTTAAGTTTGAAGAATTATTTGAGGGGTGACATTTTTGTTGAAACCAACGAGTTAGTTTGCCTTTAAAAGGGAAGTGTTTCTTCACTGGATAATTCCATTTTCAGGGTCGTAATTTTGGTGCACTGCTTAAACCCAAGCTATTCTAAATGTCATTACTTTCATTTTTTTTGTTAATAGTAATTTAAAAAAGGCAATTGTAGTCTAATCTAGGTAGCAGCACCCTGTGGTTTTGTGGCGTGTAGGAATGGATGGATGAAGAGTGATCTGGGAAAGCGATGGGTGTTCCTGCCTGTAAGCAGAGGGGCAGGGGAAGACTCTCCAAAAAGGCACAGCAGCAAACCCCGAAGTAACCCCCAAGGGACCAAGGTTCTCTGAGCCTGCTTCCTCTTCTGGCAGACATCTCTTCAAGAGTAAGTTTAACCCAATTTTGAAAATATGCTGTGTTCAGATTTTATAGGGTAAGTCACCCTATGGTTAATGCAGAAAAAGATAACTGAGCCCCTTCATACTGTGAGCTGCTGACATTGGGCTTTCGGTGACTGGAGGTAACTGTCCCGCCAAGACTGGGAATTAGTGAATCATGTTCCTCCCTCCAAAACTTCATCTCGATTTTTTTTCTCTTACCCTTTAGTACAGTTTAGATGTATTTACTTGTAATTTGTTTTGCTAGAACTGTCATTCCTTAGAGTCCATTTCCCTCCTCCAGACGATACAAACAAACCGTGGGCAAACAACTGAAGCACTAAGGCTGTGCTTTAAAACCTGATGGTTTTCCTTTCGCCATCTAAATTAAAGGCCGTGTCAGCAGTCAAAGGTGAGCCTTTAGCCCACAGACAGAGATGGAAACCTCTCAGGATGGTGGAGTCTCGGTTTCCAAACCATGACGCTGCGAAAGTGAGTATTAAGATTTAAAAAGAAAAAAAAAAAAAGTACGTTCCCAGCCGTGCCAACCCTGCTGCAGCTATTTTTAAACCCTTGACGGTGCGTTTTTGGAGCAGTGGTTGGTGCTCGGGCATCTCCTTCTCCCCAGCCATGGGAAGAAACAGGGAACGGAGCAGCTACACTACAGATTCAAAAATACCGATTTTTTTAAATTTTTTTTCTTTTTAAATTCTATTTTGTTTTCCTCGCGGGGAGCGCTGCCGCAGGCCGGCTGTGCCCGGCTGCTCCCGGGGCCCGGCCCGCTCGGCCGGGCGGGGCGGGGCGCGGCGGCTCCCCCTTCCCACCTGGAGCCGCCCCGCCGGGCGGGAAGAGGAAGTGGGAGCTCGGGAGAAGCGGAAATTGCAGCAGCAGGAGCCGCCGCCGCCAGCCCGGGAAGCACCGGCGGGAAGGAGCCAGGGCAGCGGCGGGCGGCAGGGTGAGCGCGGCGGGGAAGGGGGCGCGGGGGGGGCCCGGTGCCGCTGTGCCCACCGGCGGAGCGGGGAGGCCCCGGGCCCTGCCCCCGCGCCTTTCCCCGCCGGCGACGCGGGGAGCCCCGGCCGGGCGGCTTTGTTGGGCCGGGGCGGCGGCGGGGGAGGGCTGGGGCGGGCGGGCGGCCCTCCCCGGGCTTCTCCTCAGGGTTCTCCTGAGGGCGGGGCGGGGTGGCCGCCCCCTTCAGCCGTAGGCCCGGCTGCCGTGCGGGGCGCAGAGGGGCTCCCCGTTCCCTCTGCCCGTGGGGCTCTGCGGGGAGAGGCCGAGCCAGGCTCACAGGACTCTGTCCTTTATTTTTCTTGTTTGTTTTTTTAACTCTGTAATGCTGCCCGCAGCTCAGAGGCCCCGGAGCTGGTGAGTTGCAAGAGCGGCTGCTGTGGGGCTCTGGGGGGGCTTGGGGAAAACGGGGCGAGCCAAGGTCGGGCCTGAGATTGACATCGTGTGCTCGGGAGAGAGAAGTTTCCCCACGACTATTTCGTCCTTCTCCACTGGTGCCCTGACCCCACGGAGGGCAACGGCGAGCTGCTGGGACGGGCTGGGGGTCCACGGTATGCAGCAGGGCTGGGCTGAGGCCATGGTGCCCCATCAAGCCTCGGCGCAGGCCTGGAGCTGCTGCTGCTGCTTGGTTCTCCTCATCTGCGGTGCCATGGCCAGGCTTACAGCGCTGGCATCCTACTTTGCTTCTTCCCGGAGTTCGTCCATAGGCCTGGGGAAGAGGGGAGTTCCCGAGGGTGCCACTGAAGGTGCTGGGTAGGGTGCTGTGGCCGCTGATTAGTCACCACAGCGGTGAAGAGCAGAGCCAGCCAGATAAATTCAAAGCGTACATTTAGCCTGGGTTTGCATTTGAACCGTAGCGTTTTCTTTTTCCTTCAAATATTTGACCATGTGAGTCAGTGACTCATAAATAGATCATATTTCTCCACGTTCTGCTTTGGAAGAGACGCTAGAATAGCAGGCTGCTGCGGAAACCGGGCTTATTCCTGCTAGCTCTCCAGCAGCAGTCGGAGGGCTTGATTGAGATCCCTCGTTACTAGGCTGCTTTGCTCCCTTTTGTAATTCATGGTGTAGAATGCAGCGCTGAGGTGTGGAAAAATGTTGGCGTTTGTGCGCATAATTTAGGAAGAAACATGGTGGATTCTGGATTTTGTAAGGGTGTATATGTGAAATCCTTTCTTCAGTACTGCTTATGAGAGTTTGAGGAGAAAGCAAAGAAATCGAGACTTGGGGATCTAGCTCTTGTTCTTCCAAATGCCCGAGCACAGCTGAATGTCCAAAGCAGAACAAAACAATCCAGCGAGTGCTTGCACCACGTAGTTGGGGGAAGAAGTTGTGTTTTGTCCCACTGAATATGGAGGGTAGCCACGTGCACTCGTACCTGCTCTTCAGCTCTTGTTGTTCAGAAATGGAACTCGGGTGTCTTGCACAGCGTACGGCATGGTGGAGCACGGAGGGAGGGGTACCAGCCATCCTCCTTTGGAGCGACTGTAGGTTTGTGCTTGGTTGCAAAGTTAGGACTTGCACCCCACGTTGAGTTTCATTATTGAGCCAGCTTGGTTCTGCTTTCCAAAGGTTTTCATTATAAATATGTAGTCTTGTAAGTTTTCTGAATGTTAAGTAGTTTAGTAAATGCTAGTTCCTTAGTTGCTACAGGAATTTGGAGATGGGGGACCTGAAGAAGCAGAAGGGGAAATGTGCTACTGCTTTGTCAGGATGTCATCTGCTCCGCTCTTACGCCCTCCTTCCAGGCCCCCTCTGTCGCTTTCGTGTTTGACAATCGATTTTTCAGTTGTTCTCATTCTTGTTACCAGTCCTGAAATTTCTGAAACGCTCCATAAAACTGGCTTATCAGCTTTTTCTGTCAGGCTGTAGAGCAAGCAGTGTTTTTTTTTCTCTGTGCAATTTACCAATGGATTATTAGTTACTCAGTGAAAAGGGAGTTTTCATTCCACCTACTGCCTGATGCTTGTGTGAGTGAAATAGTCCATGACAATCATCCTTATAATCCATTCTTAATTAGAAAGGTAAAGATAAGTGGACAGAATGATGGTACATTAAAGAACTGAACTCTAGTGGAATAGCAATGAAGAAAAGAAATCCTTCCTCTGACTCATGTACCTGAAAAAGCTGGGAGAACAGAAAGCTTTTCTTCGTTGTTTTTGTTTTGCTTCATAGAATTTATTTGTTTTGATTTCCCTAGAATAAAGGGTGTAAAATACAGCCACTAGCACCAGGCAGGTCAGTTGTTCTGCTCACTAGTCACGTTCCAAAGCGTTAATTAAAAGCATCAAACTTGATGCTTCACAGGGGATAAGGTTTCCAGAAAGTGATACGCCCCAAAATCATTAGCTGCTTAAAAGTGTGGAACGTTGGTTCTAGATGTTATTGCTTGCCTTTTCTTCTGAGTTTTGCTTCCTGCTGTTCAGTGCTCCAGCACTCGCCCTCTGTTTCTCCTCCAAGTCAGACAAGACGTTTGAGTTTGTGTACATGTTTCACAAGGGATTATCTGAGAAACGCAGTAACTCGTGTACTCTGTTGTCACAGGCAGGTGGACTAATGTCTAGATTGCATGCAAATTCTTAGTTGTTGGGATTTCTTTCATAATGCTGAAACTCATTACACAACAGAGGAAATGTGTAGGTTATACTGCCTAATAAGCAATATCATGCTCATCATTAGTAATGGCTGGGAAAAAAACAGCTATTCCTATGCCTTAAATATGTGCATGGGATCTAGAATTAGCAACAGTCTTTGGAAGTGGATATTGGTTTGGAGACCTGTTTGAAAAGTGTCCTGGGTTTGGCCAGTACAGGGTTAATTTTCACCGAACTCCAGGAAGGGGCGCAGCCGGGGGGGGTGGGGGCTGACCCCACCTGGCCAGAGCCCGGTATTCCATACCATGTGACGTCACGCGGGGTTCCGGTGGGAGGGAGCGGTGCGGCAGGGACTCACTCCGGTCCTGTCCGAGAGAGAGGGTCTGTTCTGCGGTCTGTTTTGTCGTGTTTTCTCCTTATTTGTATCGTTGTTGTTCCTGTTCCCTCTGTTTGCTGTTCTGTTAAACTGCCCTTATCCCGACCCACCAGTTTCTGCCTGTTTCTTTTCATTCTCCTTCGCACGCCAGCGGGGGGAGGGGCGGCCGCATGGCGCTTTTGTTGCCAGCGGCAGCCGAAACCAAAACAAAAAGAAATCTTTCAGTGCAGTGAAGGAAGAAAAAACACATTAATTTGGGCAAGGAAAGACTTTTTCTTCTCTTTTAAATCATGTCAGCAATTGCTCCTAAACTTTTTGCAATGCCAGTAGGAAAACTTAAAGGGGTTTTCAAACCAGCTTGAGAAGACAGCCTGAGAGCCAGTGGTCAAATCTGCTTTCACTGCAAATACAGCTTCTGTTTATGTGGTTAAAAAACATACTTTATTGGCAATTTTGGATTGCATCTCTGTTGGCTTATATGTAAGATAAAATGACTTGATGTGTCTGGAGTGTGACAGTGCTTCTTCTGGTGGTGTTACAGATGTGGAAGGCTACTGCAGGCCACACCATTTCTGTCAACCAGGATGACGGAGCCGATGACTGGGAGACAGATCCCGATTTTGTGGTATGGCTTTTGAATTTTACTGATTCAGCAGAAGTTTGTTACGTGGACACGTTAAAGAGCAATTCTTCAGCCTAGGGGCTATATCTCAGAAAAATAAACCAATGTGAACATATTCCTGGTAAGAGGGAGAATTAGAGTTTTATGCCTGTGAGTGATGAACTAAACTACCTTGTCTTGGCTGGGTACTGCAGGGGAGTCTGTACAGAAGAGATTTGTGTCAAGAAGCAGCAGCTTCTTGGGGCTGAATGTGTGCTCCGTGCATTTCAGCGGTGGACAAAGCACAGGGCTTACAGCAGAAGAGAAGTGAAGGCAGTATGAACTGCTTTTCTGAATCTTCTGATCTCGACGACTGCTGAAAGCTTTTGCTATGAACTCTAAAGAGCAGATAACTAGCAGTGTCTTTAGATTTGTAACTCTGCTTGTGTGTGTCCTTTACAGAATGATGTGAGTGAGAAAGAGCAGCGCTGGGGAGCTAAAACTGTGAAAGGATCCGGCCATCAAGAGCACATCAAGTAAAGCAGCTCTCTTTTAAATTTATTAATAGTCACGATCCCAAGTGGCTTAACTCGTGTTCTCAGTTACTTCTGTCTTCGTAATTAAAACAAGAGTCTCTGTAGAAGATTGATTTGTTTGCCAGATTGCTGGTCTTTCAAATATGTCAGCACCTTCAGATCTGAAATTAAGATCAGAACTATGGTGTAGGGACTCTTAAATCTTTCTTTGTAACTGGAAATATTACTTTTCCTGCCTCTTTGTGTCTGGAGAGTTTCTCTGTTCTGTTTTGGTGTAAGAGCCAATACTGCCAGGGGAGAAGCTTGCGTTGGGTGATCTGAGCAGCTCCAGTTTGGTACTTCAAGAATACATTTGGTCCCTTAATTCTTAGGCTTTGTTTAGAAAACTGCAACCAAACTCATAAGAATTCTGGCAAAGTAACAAATTGAGCCCTCTGGCAGAAAGGCAAATGAATGCATCACGAAGGGCTACGTGAGACAGAAATGATCCTTCTGAATCTTGTAATTGTTACAAAAAGTGTCTAAGGCTTAACTTTAAAGTGGTTTTAGGAAATCTGTGATTGTGGTGTTCATTTTGGTTTCACTTGTGTATTTCTGGGGTATCAACCCTCATGGTATAAAGCATAGAGCAGATGTCATCAGTGTTGAAAACGGCGAGAGACTCAACTATGTGGCGTACTTCAGGGCTCAGTTTTATTCTGCCCTATTTGGAGTGTGGTGGGCACACCTAGGGGCTGAGTTACACCCGGGGAGGCTTTAAACTCAGGTCTGAAGTACTTTAAGATACAGATTACCAGCTTGGTTTGTCCTTGTGTGTAGCCTGCGCTACCGTAAGTTCAGTTCCTGCATATTGCAAGAGAACTCGTGGGGAAGAGGAGGTGCGTGTCTCCTTGCATTCTGATTTTGTGTTACAGTTGTGTCCAAAATGCTCAGTTAGAATTAGAGTCCCGTTACCATAGGGACTCTGCAATAAGAGATGATCCCTATTCTGAAAAGTTGCCATCTAAATAAAAAGTGTTGGAAAGCATTTAAATTAGGACTTGAGAAGAATATGTCTTTCAGGCACATAAAAATTCTGGGTAATTGATTGTTCAAATAGCAAAATACCCTTCCATGTTAGTCTTAAAACCAATGCTTTCGTTTTGGTTCTTTTATTTTTTTTTCCCCCAGACAGTGTTTCGCAGTGGAATAAATTCTGTTTCTCAAGATATGATTAAGTGTTTTGTGCACTGAAAAAATGGGAGGGGCTTGAAAAATACAAGTTTCCCAGCTTTTAATTAAGGTGATGTTTTTATCACCTTACTTTTTATTTTGCATCTTTTTGAAGTTACCTTCTGAAACTTTCTTAGTAAAACTTGCTGCTTAATTATCTGTCTTTAAAGTATTCATCAGCTGAGGGAGAACGTATTCCAAGAACACCAGAACCTCAAAGAAAAGGAACTTGAAACAGGACCAAAAGCTTCCCATGGCTATGGAGGGAAATTTGGCGTTGAACAAGATCGCATGGATAAAGTAAGTATGAGTGGGATGGTATCATAAGCCCTGCCTTGCCTGGCCTGTGGCCTGCATGGCTGTATATGTGAGTTCAGCTTGTTGAAGGTTCAAAGTTGGAACAACGAGGTGCAGAGACGTGGAAGCTCATATCATGGCATAAGCTGTGTACAGCAGTGGCTCATTTTAAGGGCGGAAGCATCGCTCTTACAGTGCCCTAACAAGAACACTCGTAACTGCTGTTACCCAAATCTGTCAGGCCATTATGCTCTGTTCCCTAATTGAGTCAAGATGCTCCCGCAGAAAGAACTAAAACACCTGCAGCAGCAGGAACAAGTATTTCAGGTGGCAAATTAGGAATCTGTGAATGATGAGGAGAAGTTCTGGGATGTGCCATGGCCCCATATGTTTTTGTTTCATGTTTGCTTTAGAGCAGTTCTGCTTGCTTATGTCCTGGGTGGATTCCCCTGGAGTCAAGATTCAGGTTTCTAAAAGTATATTTGTAAATTAAGGAAGTACTTCATGCATGAATAAATCCAGTATTTTTTTTATTTCGATGCTGTGCCAGCTCTTCTATCCATACAGAGGTTGCCAAAGAATGGAGAAAAGGGAGTGCTGCTGCTTTCAGATTAGAGGGCAGCTCTCGTGAACAGTGACAAGTAATCCAAGTATTTTAAAAAGTCATTGCACTTCAGTTAGATAGTAATGTTTTACATAAGGACTTGATGGCTGTTAAGTTACACTGTTAACGAAAGTAGTGATCATCCTTAAGGTAATTCCATTAGCCATCTGATAATTAGACAGGCATCTCATCATCTGGTTAGTTTCTTCCATGTACTCTGTTAAAGTAAGAGCCAAACTGTTTTCTGAATAAGAATGATGTTATTTTCTTACTTTATTTACTTCCTGGGTTTCTAGTAATTTGACAGCCTTAAATTTTAGCTGAATTCCTGTATTCCAGAGTAAATTGCTGTATAATTCTCAGTGGGCTTTGAAATAGGCTAACCTAACCTTTGAACCTGGGAAAGGAATTGCTGAGCAGATTCAACCATGAGGCCTGTTCTGCAGCTGCGTAGCTCCCTAGTGTCAGCAGTTTATCCCTCACCTGTGTCCCTGGGGAAAAATGAAAGAAACAAAAGTGAGTACTGTTTCCTGTAGGCCAGAATTAATAATCAGGAGAAACATAACGGTCACGCCCATCTGAGTGGTACTGATGGCAGGAGACCCGTATCATAATTTATTTTTTTAATAATGCTTTCTTCCTTATAACTATAGTTCTGAAATACTGCTGTTGAGATCTCTCCTTGGCAGGTGTCTGTGGCTCTGTGGAGGTGTGCTAGTGTTAAGACTGGACTCACCTGAAGAAAATGAGCGTTACTGCAGTGTTGTCGATGGTACAGGTTTTTGCTGCATTTAGGACAAAACCTTGATGCTGACTCAAAATGAAACAGTTAGATCATTCTATATGCCAGACCTAGATAACTGATTTAAAATGTAGCGGACTGTTGTGCTGAGGAATTATGAGGGCAGTTTACTCTGAAATACAGATTTCCAGGAGAAGTCTTATTTCTAAGTCTTTTTAGAAAAGCAGTGTGTTGTAATGCTTGGTATTTGATGAAATGCAGAAAGTTCTGATGCCACATAAAGAATACAACATACTTAAACCTTACCTGCCTCCGTTGGTATAACAAAATAGGGATCATGTAAAACCACATAAAACCTAGGATTTACAGAGCTTCACATCTTGCATAAATGTAATGGGTAACGGGAAGAACAAAAGGAGGTGGGAGCTTTTTCTGTCACATTTACCAGTTACTCTTCTACAGAACACATGCAAAATTAACATGAGTATGATTGTTTCAGTCAGGAAAAGAAAGGAGCTTTTATATTGCTTGTAAGTTTAGGTGGTGTCCTGTTACTGACATCCTTTTTCTGTTACTTGGCAATTACTTCAGCCATTATGTGCGGTCATATTTTGCTTTCCTAAATGCTTGAAATGTTCCCCCACAGCACCTGTGTTTAAAAAAAAAAGGGCAGATACTGTAAAAGCCAAGTTACTTATGGTTTCTAGACACCTTGTGTCCTCAAATTAATTCACCGTGGTCCAGCTGTCTGATACTGGTACCAGATAAGCAGTCTCTCGTTCCTCAAAGGTCAGAGCTTAGGGCAGCAGCGTGGAGGATGCTCTGCTGCAGGCACAGATGCCGACTGCCCCGTGCATGGTTCTGGGACTAGCAATGCTGCAGGTCGTGGTGCTGCCCAGGGTGGGTGGTGGTGTTGGGTCAGGAGAGGTGCTTGCACAGGGTGCAGCCTCTCGATCTGGACACGGCTGCGTGCAGCGGGTTATCGGGTCTGCTCTTTCTGCGTCTGACAGGAACTGTATGCGCTTAAGCAAGAGATGCAAATGTTAAAGTGGCAGATTGCAAGTTGTTCTGGCCAGCGCTCAGTTTTGGCACTGGACAAGAAAAAAACTTTACTGTGTTACGCAGCACCCCTCAAGGTGCTAGGCTCTAGCATGGAGCCCAGGATTCTAGCACTAGATCAGTGTAACACTAGCAAACGCTACCTGGCTGTACTTTCAGGTATGTAATTACATATGCTAGTGTCTTACCTGAAGCCAGTGACAGTGTGATGTAACTGTGCCTCGGCTTGCTGCGTTCAGCTTGAGCTCCAGGGACGGGCTCAAGTTGGAGACTGTGGGGCTGGGGGTGCCTTTGGCGTGGGGAGCTCTGTCTTGATGTGGATGCACTGCTTCATGTTGCAGTGCCATTTTGCAAGTGAGGAGAAATTACAGAGAGAAGATGCCTAATTTTGATTTATGCAGAAGACGAGGGTGTCTCCCTAGAAGAATGTCAATGAAAAACCTAGCTGTAGTTGTATTTTGTTGTAATCTGATATCGGGTAAAACAGATCTGTAGCTATGTGCCTAAATACAAGGCTGTGTATTCTATCTGGAACTGGTCTTTATTTTATATCCTGCATGAACACCATCAAGATCCCACCTGCATCTTTCTTGTTTTCATTCCTGTAGTTTTGAAGTAAAAACACCAAGTGCAAAACAGTCTTTATAAAATAGTCATTGCTGTCAGGCCCTTTTGTGGCACTTCCCTTGCTTAGGCTTTATTGGTAGCATGGTGACCGCCTTGTAAAGGCTTCCCAAGCGAGCAGCGACTTCCATGGAAGTTAGTTTCAACAGAAGAGTGGCAGTGATGCGTGTTTGCAATAAAGCTTATCCTCAGGTTACTTGGTTGCAGTGTTTTATGTACAGAACTGTACAGAACTGCTGCCTGTTTCTGAACTTTCCCATTTCTTTTAGTCAGCTGTTGGACATGAATATCAATCCAAGCTTTCTAAGCATTGCTCCCAAGTGGATTCGGTGAAAGGGTTTGGTGGCAAGTTTGGAGTACAAACTGACAGAGTTGACCAGGTAAGGAATTTCATCTCGTACTGCAGCTAGTCAGTGGAGTGGAGTTTATCATTCTGTACATACAGCTGAAAAATTCCAGTATTTTAAAATGCTGGTGTGGTCTGCTCTTCCTGCTGAATTTGAAGTTTAGCAGTAAACTAACACTGACTGTTACGGAGATGAATTTCTGTTCAAAGCAAAATGGAAAAAAACCCTTATGGGAAATAGAGATGACTTGAAAACTGAAAAGAGATGTTAAAATACGCCTTTTAGCCAGGCTGTGTGCTTTGATGGGGGTAAAATCGGCGTGACTGCTACAGAGTGAGGGATTTGGGGGATAGTTTGTCCTGTATCACAACATGAGCTACCGGGCTGGGTAATTGGTGTCCTGTTCCAAGACTGTATAACCACCCCTGCATGGAAATGCTGAATTCCTGTTGTACTGGGTTGCTGAACCTGGCAAGACTGGAGTATATTGCTAGTACAATTTGCTTTGGCAATGAATGACAAAAACCCTTGCCATGAATACATCTACTAAATTATCATGTAAATGAATATGGCCTATAAGTTAAGTAGGTATTTGTGCTCCCGATCAAGAAGGTCAGAGCAGTATGGAAAGACACAGGAACTTTCCTTGCTGTTTGTCCACTGAAGTGCATGCAGTTTTTCTACTAATATCTAACTCTTCTTCACAAATGCAATTGTATTTCTCTTCCAGTCGGCTGTTGGGTTTGAATATCAGGGGAAAACTGAGAAGCATGCCTCCCAAAAAGGTAAAGTGGGGAGGTGGTCGCCTCTGCAGACACGTTTTTTGTAAATAATAGAGTAGATCTCTGTTCTTCTACTGTGTTTCTAAAAGACCTCATTTAGTGGGGCCTCTACATGATGTTCTCAATGAATCAAATGTTGAGGGGTTTCGGTGGAAGAGAATATGAAAAAATGAATTTCAGAGCGATTTCATTAGTTGATGAGGCTTTAAGACAAGGAAATAACATGTCATTGTGAGTCAATTTTCTTTTAGAAGTGAGGTTCAAGCACGTTTTAGAAAGACTGGGAGTTGCTCTTTGCTGTATTGCACGCTGTTGGAAATAGGGAGTAGATTTCAGGTGAAACATCAGAAACAATAGGACTGTTGCCCATCTTATTTTTTGTGTTTAAACTTAATTTTGTGTGCTAAAGAGTAATATTTCAGTTCTGAAATAACTTGGGTAATTTCGCCCCCTCAATTGCTAGGATATGTTTCCATTAAAAGCTTCTTTATTTCGTTTTTATTGTGCTTCACTCTCAATGCAGACTACTCAAGTGGTTTTGGTGGAAAATACGGAGTACAGGCTGACAGAGTGGACAAGAGTGCGGTGGGGTTTGATTACCAGGGTAAAACCGAGAAACACGAGTCACAGAAGGGTGAGTAGACACACGTGTTGGTGGGTTCGTCCTCTGATGTAGTAGGCTTTCATCATAGGCAGTGTTGTAAAATACTGATTTTTTTACATCTGTTGCACCCCTAACCTGCTGAAAGTTAACACTGAATAAAATTTATGTTGCTGAAAACTTTGACTTCTGGTAAAAGAAACCTAAAACATAGGTTCTGAGTGGTTTTAAGTGATGATCCCACTGTCATTACTTTGGAATCAGGGCACGTAGGTTTGTCTGGAGGTTTTTTGCAATGCCTTTCTAAAAGCTGTAGATTGAAGTACTGAGGCTGTAAGCAGTTTAGCCACAACAGAGAAGCGTTTCTAAAAGAATCAGCTGTTTGTAGATTAAAACATTTATCAGAGTTAGTTGTGTTTAGAGTTAATATTGGGTTGCTAATCAGGTTTCCAGGCATATCTGATCAAAAATCGACCATTTTATTGAAAAAAATTGACATTTTTGCCATCTGTTTTCTGTTTATCTGAAAGAAATGTTTGCACTGTAGAAATGCTAGAGAGAAGAAGGAGGTGTTTGTTTAGAAGCATCCAGGCTGCTGCTGACATGGTTTTTGAAGTTCACTTTGCTATAAGTGTCTTCAGAATTTTATCGAGGAGTCAAGTAGCAGAATTGCTGGTATCGCCCAGCGGTTGAACAATGTACGATGCTATTCTGTTTTCCATCCTGAGAGAATGTATTCTGAAGAATTTATCACTTCAGTGTCTGAAATCAAGATTAAATGGGGATGTCAGTACGTAATGTAATATTAGCAGGTCTGATTATCGCAATTTTTCAAGGTAATATTTTGTTAATGGAACACTTACAAACAAAATTCTTCACTCTTATCTCTAGATTATTCCAAGGGCTTTGGTGGTAAATATGGCGTTGACAAGGACAAAGTGGACAAAAGTGCTGTTGGCTTTGAATATCAAGGCAAAACGGAAAAACATGAATCACAGAAAGGTTTTTATTATCTTATTTAAAAATACTAGTTCAAATCGATCAGCCTTTTAAACCTGGGAAAAAATATTTTGTTTGGGGGTTTTTTTTGTGGTAAATGTGTATTTCCCCCTTTGTGTATGCAGATTTTTGTTTCCCTTAAATGGAAAGGAAGGCATTGTAAGCTGTCCCTGAGTTTCACAATCTGATTTCCAAGGGACCTCATGTCCATATGGATGTTACTGAAAGAAATGTGTCATTGCACAGCTGTGTGGTATTCAGAGGCAGTATCAAGTCCTTCATTATTTATATATCTACGTTGCACATGTGTATATGTGTGTTGTATGGCTTTAGGTGGAAAGTGCATCAGATTCTTCAAACCTTTGAATATTGTTGAGTCTGTATGCTGTAACCTTCACTGGATTTGTGGTGCTTCCTTGCATTGTGATCCTAGAATTACTGAATGGGTATCCTTCCCATCTGTTGAGGTAATGTAGCAGGGGGAAGAAAGGAGTGAAAGATAGTATGATTAATGACAGGGCAGCTTATCCCGGGACATGTTACTTTTTTTTTTTTATTAAATACTGTTTACAGTAATAAACTGCAATAATGTTTTCTGAAACTTCATGCATACAGATTACGTGAAGGGGTTTGGAGGCAAGTTTGGTGTGCAGACAGACAGACAAGACAAATGTGCGCTTGGCTGGGATCACCAGGAGAAAGTGCAGCTGCACGAATCCCAGAAAGGTACATCCGTTCGCAGTTCTCTGCCATTCTTTCTGACTTCCCTCATTTTGACCGTTCTCTTCCCTGGGTGAACCCTCCTCCCCTGGTGTCTTTGGCCCCAGCCTTGCAGTAGCTGACCTGAGTCTCCTCTTCCCTGTGTTTGATCGGTTGCTGTGTATTGGTTGTACTGGTGTCTGCCAAGCAGGTTTAACATGTCTGACTCCCTGAAAGTTCAGACTGAGTGATCAGTTCTCACGGGAAAAGATTTATGAATCTGCAGGTAGCCTGGATTATTTTTTTTCCTTTTTCAGTTGAGTTGTGCAAGCCACAAACCAGAAATTTCTTTGTACTTTCCACAAATAATCTCCCTTTTCTGGTTTCTGTTATGTATACCCTTATTTTCATGCAGGGGTAATCTAATACCTAATGCTGTCTTTTCTCATTGCCTGTGAGGTACCTATTCCTGTGAAATACTGGTATACCCAGATGAACAGTTACAAAATAACAATTGCTCCCCAGCCCTCTGCCTGTCACCATTCTTAACTTACATTAATTTTTTTTTTTAATTAAAGAAATTGAAAGTGATCCTCGGAATATTGTTCACTTGGATGCTCCAGCAGATTTGTTGAGACAATTACCCTCTTTTTTTTGTGCCCTCATTTTATACCATATATTAAAATGGTTGTTCTAAGGCAGCAGTAGGGAATGGTCATAGCTCTTAACTGAGAACTTTTTTTTCCTCAGTCTGTGGGGCAGCAGAAATATTCCTTCTTCCTTTAAACAATGCTCTGAAGGAATATCTGGAGGATAGTCTCTGTGGTCCCTATCTTAACACCTCTTTAGAAGTCAGATATTTGGTGTACAAATGTTAACCACACTGATGAAGGAAGCTGATTTTATTCTCTTGTATCCTTTTGTATGTTGTTTTGGTGAACATACTATGTTTGTGTTCATAACCTTGGTCAAATGCAAATGCATTATGCAGTACATATGAAAAATATTGAGAAGTGCTTTTTTCTGTGACTTCAGAATGGTATTCTTATGTCTGGTAAATCATGTTGACCTGTTCCTAATCCCAAGTGGAAACTTCGTTTGAATTTACTGTTACGAAAGTGTATTGAGATTTTTTTTTCACCATCCAAAATTACTGGTAATTGAAAATATTGCAAAAATTATTTTGAATGTCTCTGACTAAACTTCTTTATTTTCTTCCATTTTAATTTATTACGTGTGGCTTTTTCAGACTATAAGAGTGGTTTCGGAGGGAAATTTGGTGTACAGACAGAAAGGCAGGACCCATCTGCTGTGGGGTTTGATTACAAGGAGAAACTAGCCAAGCATGAATCTCAACAAGGCACCGTTTTCACTTGTTACTTTCTTAACAGTGCAGCCACTTCTCACACAGTCTTAAATAGTTGTCTGAGTAGAGCGATGCTAGTAATGTGCAGGCACTTTCTTGCGCTTCTATTCCTACATGATCTAGCAATGTTCTTCCATTTTATTCTTAAAATGTTACATAAAGCAAGCCTGTATTCAGGAAACGGATATCCAATGTTTAGTTAACAGCTCTACAACATTAAGCATTTAGTTAATAGCTATACATACAGTGTGATGTTAACGACAACGTGCTTACTAGTTATAGAGTCTAAATGTGAAGTTTTGCCTGGATAAATTGGTGGAAAAATATTCAGATAAGGACCTGCATGTAACCGTTAACAAGCAATGGGTTATGGCAAAATCATTTTAAAATGATTGTAGTCTTTAAAACAAGAAGTAGGGAATGTTTGTGGTTCTTGGGTGAGCAAATACTGTTATAATGCTCTCTTTATTCATTGTGAAATAGTTGGGGTACAAACCATGAATTCCTGGTTTTCCGTTATCTAAAAGTGAGAAGTCTGGATCAGGAAAATGTAAGTGTAGTATATTTATTCTGGCTGAAAATACATACAAAGCTGAAGAAAATGAGGTTGTTCATTCTGATAGTCAATATTTTTCTGTGCTACAGTGACACAAATTCAAATTTTTAGAGTGTCAGATATGCCTTAGCAGAGCCCAAGTACAAACACTGAAATAGCTGGCTAGGGGGGACCCGAGTGGTTTTTGGGGCTAGGAGGAGGAGGAGTAATTGTATTCCAGGGACGTATAGGAAAGCCTGTCCATCTACAGAGTGTAAGGGCACATTCCTACAGCTCGCTGCCACCAGAGAGTTTTTCCAGCCACACACTCTTGCTGCTTCTGTTGCACTGGCTCTGGTGCTTGTCAGCCGTTTCTCTGACAAAACTCAGTAGAAAGAGCAGAAAACTACTCTTGTAATAGGCTTTGTTTGTTGTTTTTCTTGTTAATGCCACTAGTGAGTTAAACTGATTTTGAAGCTTAACAAGTGCTAGAGTCAGCATCAGGTGAGAGGAGGAGTGTGCAGTTCAGGGGTGGTATGGAATAACGTGGCCACTCCATCTCTGTGGTGGTGAGTTGTAGCAGGCTGGTGCTGTCTTCTGGAACTGCCCCTTTCCATGTGTAGAGCAGGAGTTACTACCAATGACTTTAACGTTCTTCACTTGAGTATCACAACCAAATCCACTGGAATAAGAAATTTGTTACGTTTTCCTGCCATTCATAGAATTTACCAAGTTAAAGTGAAAAAAAACCACCTCTGTGGTCACCGAAGACTGGATATCTCTCCTTTGGGCAAAGCAAAATGGCTTAGGTTATATGGTTACTGCAGAGGGCTAAGAATTGGTGCTGTGAAAGGCTGTGTTACAGAAGTGATGCATTAGAAGGGCTCATCCCTTACTCCTTGCTTGATACCTTCTCAGTCCTCAGCTTAATGTTTACTCAAAGAATGCATGTGGCCCACAATCTGTCATCTGCTGGTGTACCTGAAGGCTCTTGCAGTTATGTATCCTTCCTGCATCAAAAAAACCAAATTGCATTTTCTTTGGCGGCTGTCACTGTATCTCTGCATGCAGCTGAAATGGCTATTTGCATTTGAAATGGCTGTTTGCATTTGGCAGAAAGATGGGAGGGACAACAAACTGCCCACTCTAACCTTTTATCCTGCTTTTAGATTATTCGAAAGGATTTGGTGGGAAGTATGGTGTACAGAAAGATCGGATGGATAAGGTAAGTTGCTTAAAAGAGCCATGACTTAAATGGTCTGTAGGGATACAAAATTGTCCGGTTAGATGTGTAGCGTTCGGCTCTTTATTTCTGGGTACTTCTCCAATCTAACACTGGAGTTCTGTGCTCTTCTAAATCTTTAATAAGCAAGTTTATGCACACAGAGCTGGTGCCAGTTTATACACACGTGTATGTGTGTACATTTGTATAGTGTGTGTATATATATAAGTAGGGAAAACAGAGCGTGGAAAACAACAGCAAAATTTGCACAAAAGTATTGAAAAATCCATTAATTCCACAATTTCACTCATGTCTCCTAACAACTAGCTGATGCCTGATATCCTGAGGATATCCTTTTAGCGGACTACTTAAAATAGGTGTCCGATATCTACCAACTTCGACCCCTTTGTTTATCAGGGACCTTCTCTTTAGGAGAACTTGTTCTAGTATTCTGTGACAGGGAAAGGTAGAGCAGCCAGTACACCCTTTCTACCTCTCCATTTTAAAATTTAAAAAGCTAGAAGATGAAACAGTCCGCACTGAGATGTATCAACTGAATAAATTTGATCTCAGTTTTGTGTAGGATATTTGAAAGTAGAGGAGTTTGGAAGTCTGTAGGATTTTTTTTTACTTGTGGCTTCAGGACTCAAGACTGTTCATTTAAAGAAAACCCAAACTCGTATTTTGAATACTGTTCTCAAAATACTCCCTCTGTTTTAACAATATCTGCTTCTTTAAGCGAACTGGATGCTTTTACCTTGGCAGAAGTCCTGCACAATGTGGATTAGAACAGCAACAGCCACACCATAAAAGTTTAGGACTTTGCCTCTGTTTTAATTCTGATGAGTTACCTGTTCATAAACTACATTTTTTTAATTAAAAGGGTTCTGATATGTTTAAACATTAATTCTTATGTAGTTTGGCTTACAGAAAGGATCATTCCATTTGTCAAGTTTTGATTCTTCCTGGTTTTGTTTTGGTGTTCTGAAAAAAATGCCATAGGGCCAATATCACAATGAAATGTCACAGATTGAAGCTGTCTGAATGTCTTCATCCATCTGTATTTTTTACTTGTGCTTTTTTTTTTTCTCCTTACTGATAGAATGCAGCAACTTTTGAAGATATTGAGAAACCAGCATCAACTTATCAGAAGACCAAGCCAATAGAAGCTGGTAAGGCATTGGCCCACATCGTTTCTTTGGAGGTGGTAAGGTTCAAAAGCCCAGGATGTTACTGTTGATGTAGTAGTGATGAGTAAGAGTCATCTAGAGGGAACTGCTGTATTTGCAGATCTCTAGTAACCTCAGCTACTCTCTCCCTCCTCTCTTTAGAGGTTATTTTGGTTTGTTGGGTTTTGTTTTGTTTTTTTCCTTGAGGGTCATCAGAGTTGAGGAAGGGAGAAAGAAGTGTCAGAGTGGAGAATAGACTGAGTAGGGGAGGGAGTGCTGGAGACTGTACCGTGAAAGAGAGGAGGGAGAAGTGTTGCAGAGGTTTTTATATAAGAGAAATGTGCGCAAGAGGTTTGGACTTGGGAGATGGAGAAGGAGGGATAGAAGGACTCTGCTGAATAGGCTGTGAGCTCAGACTGCAGAACAGCAGAAACATGTCCAATCCTAGCCGAAATTTGTACTGAAAATTCATTCCAGGCTACCCTTATACAGAACCTTGAACAACAACGTTTGACTTCAATTTTTTTTAAATGTTACAGTTGCTAACAAAACAAGCAGCATCCGAGCTAACTTTGAAAACCTAGCCAAGGAAAAAGAGCAGGAAGACCGAAGGAAGGCAGAAGCTGAGAGAGCACAAAGAATGGCCAGGGAGAAACAAGAACAGGAGGAGGCCCGAAGGAAGCTGGAGGTCAGTAAGCTTCAAATCCTGTCTGAGCAGCGTTGTAGTCTGTTTCAATGCAATGCTGAGAGGAAAGAGAAACTTTTAAGAAAAGATACTTTCTTTCTAGCTGGACTTTAAAGCTCTCTGTGTGTATGTGTGTGTCTGCCTGTGTTTGTACCGTTGCTTTACCTGTTTGCAATTCCAGCCATCTATCAACATGCACCACATGGGCATCAGTCATCAGATAGGGTGATAGGGTAACATTTAATAAGATATCATTTTTTTATTTAGCCTGTCCCAAAATATGTGTGCTAGTCTTGAGCACTAATCTCTGCAGTCTGACCTTTTCCTACTGTACTTCTGCCTTTTGGTAATACCAGATCCCCTTGGACATGGAGGAGCTTGTAAGGGGAGAGACGTGGTCGCTGAAAGGCTCTATATGAGTGCTTGTCCAGGAAGTTTCATACTGTGGTGATAGGTGGTGATGCTGGTATTTTGGAATTGGTATTATGGAAGATGGAGGTGGTCTCACCCATTGGCATAGCACACGCCCATGAGATGAGAGGAAATAATCTTCCAAATATTAACTGAGTCTTGGTTTGGGAATTAAGATTAGTTTAGCATTGGCGTGGTTAAAAGCTTCGTGATTTCTGTGTTATTGATAAGCAAAAATAACTCCAGGAAATGCTGAGTCAGAAACTACATCATATCTGCTTCGTAGAATTTACATGTTTGGTGAAACTGCTGCTGAAATAGAAGGACAAATGCATTAACAGTAACTTGTCCTTCATGTCTTGTTCATTTGCTGCCTTCCGCAGTGCCGGCGATGCCTTACCATCAGTAATCCTGAGGGCCTGTGCTCTGTAGCTGTGTAACCTTTGGTGCAAGCTGCTACAGCAGGGTTTGTCCAGAGCCTCGGTGGCAGTGTCCCTTGTGGGTCCCATGCTGTTAGTCTGATTTCATGGCCTCAGGCTTGTAAACTCTGTTGTTACGGCAGGGAGTGGAAAGCAGTTGATGCTGGTGTAAGGTAGTCCCTCTTTTCCCCTTCTCCTTCACTTCTTGTTTTACAGATATTAGTTTATACTAGAGAAGACTAAATATAGGATACAAAAAGACAGTACTCTTTTAAATTCTGAATAAGTGCTACTTAGCCATACATGTGCACTGAGACTTAACAGCCAACCAGTATGCAACACTGGTGCCAAAACAGCATGCTCCAACTCATGCCAGTAGGGTCCCAAGCAGGAAAATTGAGCAGGTCCTGGTGAAAAGTGTGTAGTTCTCAAGGAGATGCACAGGAGAAACGGTCGTCCTCATCATCTTCATTATTTCCACTTGCTATGCTGAAGAGACCTTCCCAGAGGGGACTGCTTGTCTGGGACCCTTGTCACGGCTCTTCCTGGCTGGCAGTCATGGGGTTTTCCTATCTCCTCCTTTTTTCTCTCTTTCTTTCTCCTCTTCTGTTTTTATTTTCCTCCAAAAGTATCTTTCATAGTTAAAGCTAATGTATGCCAGCAGCTGTAGACCCTGCTAATAAATCTTCTTGCATATGGACTTGTCTCAGCATCCTCTGTGAGACATGTGGAATCCAGGACAGAGTGTCAGATGGCTTCTCAGATCTGTTCGGTCCTTTGCCTACCACCAAACGGGGCAGACCCAATGACTGGTTTCTTAGGTGTGGTAGATACTTCCCCTTAGCAGGGTGCTGCTACAGGATGTCAAGGGGGTGGTGTTCGTCCTGTTCCATCAGTATGGTCTAATTCATCACAGATTTAGACTTGGTGTGAATAATTTGTTTTACGAATACAAAAAACTAAATGCATGGTAGGCTTACGATGACATAGCTCCGATGCTCCTAAACCGAGAAAAATACACTGCAGTCTCTCCATCTAAAGTGATTACTGCCTTTTTTTAGTTTCCTCTTTTCTTTCAGCTTATCACCTCTTTTGCCTTATGGCTTCAAAATGTGCAGTGTGAGCATGCGTTCACTGCATACACGTATCACGAGATGAATGGTAGTTCATCTTTGCATATCAGTGATTTCTTCTAATGCAGCCTTTCATCCCTGTGTACTTTGTGGACTTTTAATACCTTCCCCCAGCCACTATCTGGGTTTCTTTACCGTTCTGGAGAAGAACATGTTACACCTTTAATACAGCATCTGCCACTCTCTTAGAGCTGGCAGAGGAAGAGATAAAGAGCTGAAGTTGAGAGTTCATTCTCTTCTGTGTGATGAGGTCAGCAAGCCTGCTCCAGGGTGCCACTCTGTTGTCAGCTTGGACTGCTCTGTGTCGTTCTCAACTTTGGCACCATTCTCAACTTTGGCACCGGCCTCCAGCACTGAGCCAGGCAGAGAAAAATTGCCTTGAGGAGGGTCACTTGGCTCCGCTCTCCTCAGAGCAGTAAAACTGAAAGGCACCCAGTCCGTGCAGTTGCTCTGGGAGGTCTTCAGATAAGAGAAGCTGAATGCCTCAGCACATGCTCACTCAGAGGCACAGCAAAATGCTATCGGCATGTGTCACCACCTTCTTCTGGTGTAGCTGTTCAACTGGTAGCCTCATAGCCCCTCGAGCTATTGCCGGGCTGTCCTCTGCTCCTGAGCTACTGTCTGCTGCTCCCAGCATGTCTCGGTGTGATTAAGCTTATGCATCCCCAGTATCTAGGTCTAGCACCTGGTTCTTTCCCTAACAAAGTGATTTTTCACTCCTCATCCTCACCTGTCCTTGTCCTTGCCACCAACACTGCAACTCTAGTCAAAGAGCTGTGGCCCCTGCGCTCTGGGATCTGTTTCATGCGGTCACGAAGACTGGAAGCAAACGCTCTTTCTGGACACAACCCGGGGACACCCTTGAGGTGTACATTGCTCTTGAAAGTGCAGCTTCACTCCTCCTTCAAGAGATCTCCCTTTGCTTGGCACTTGTTTTCCTCTGTCAGCACATTGGATCTGGGTCACGTTAGGACTTGTGACTTACAGCAAGCAGCGTTGTTATCTTTGCAGGTTTTAATTTCGTAAATACTTTTACAGTTCTCCAGATAAGGAAGAACCATGATATAGGCTGATGAGCATCACGAGTGTTGCGTTGTTACTAAGGCCATTCTGCACCCATGAGATCACTTTGGACAGCCCTTGCTTCCAGTTACCGCTCACAATTGCTAAGAAGTATCAGTCCCAAAGGAAAACAGGCTTCTCAGCAGCCATCCTGCTCTTTCATGTCTTTCTCTGAGGTGTGTATTTTCGTCTGGCAGTAACTCCATTCCGTCATCACTGCTTCTGCTTCATTCTCAGACAAAGTGTCTGGTGGTTTAAGGATTTCTGAGTTAGCCTGTTTGAAGCTTCTTAGGTCATCCTGATGATGCTGGTGGTACTTGCTAGACAACACTACTCAGCTGAGGACTGTGACTTCCTTACTTTGATTTGGTTGTTTCTATGGGATTCTACAAAAGACTGGTCCCTGTAAACAGTGCAGTCCATCCTTGAACACCTGGGTCTTAAAGTGAATGTCCTGAAGTAAAAAACTTGACTCGTTATCACAGAGCGATTACCAGCTCTCAGATGGTAGGAGTTCTTGTGTTGCAGGATCCCAGGATAATTTATCCTTCACTCAGTGCCTCACCTCTTGGGCAACTACCTCATGAAAGTGTCTCTCTCCTAAGGCGTGTGGCGACTCCGATACCTCGTACTGACATGCTGATCTTTTTGGTACTTCATGTATGCTGTTTGCTCTGCACCTTTGCTACGAGCAGGTCGACATTCCTCAGTATGCACAGAAGTACTTCATGTGGTGGCAGCTGTGTCTCCGGGAGCATACCCTTTATGTTCCCGTGTCTTACAAGTGGGGGTATCAGTGTATTGTAAAATACCGTGTGATTTCATTGCACAGCAGCTGCATTTTCACAAGGAGCAGCAGCAAAGTGCCGGTGCTCTGGAGATGTCGTCCATTTGGAGGACAGAGCTTTCCCGCTTGGCTTATGAGTGGTGACAGTATAGGATGGTTTAGGAGAGATCCTCCATTCCCTCGAAGCAGCAGTTGCCCTAAGTGATAGGTGTGGGGAGGACAGGCATCTCTGAAGTTCACATGTGTGTGTCCTTCAGCTCTGACAGATGAGCTGTCTTGCAGTCCTTGGCGAGAAGTGGGACTTCTGCTCTGGTGGCCATGTGAATCTTTTGAAAGGTTGCACAGCTGACACAGAAAATACTGATGCTTCTTTTTTGAGAGGAGATTGGTGTCCGGGCTTGGTCTTGGGTACAACCCATTGTTGGTTGGCATTGTTGGCATTGGCCAAGTGGTGCTTCCATTTCTCCAGGTACCTCTGCTGCCAAGCGCTGTCGTTAGGGTAAGGCAGGACAACGTCCTGGTGGCTCTCGTTGTGCTGTGCATCTTGGTACTGGCCTTCTTGGCCTTCCAGTGACTTCCTCAGTTCTCCCAGTCTGACCTGTGTAATGGTTTGTCTGCCTCGCTCATCTCAAGCTTGAAACAATCCACTTCATCCTATGGTTGCTGAATGGCTCTGCGTTACACTATTCCTATTCCAACCCAGTTGGAGCTATCTGCAAGGCGGTTGTAGTGAGGTGGGTGTTCGTCTCTTCTCCCAAGTAATTAGCGATAGGATGAGAGGAAATGGCCTCAAGTTGCGTCAGGGGAGGTTTAGATTGGACATTAGGAAAAAATTCTTTACTGAGAGAGCGGTCAGACATTGGAACAGGCTGTCCAGGGAAGTGGTGGAGTCACCATCCCTGGAGGAGTTCAAAAAATGTGTGGATGTGGCACTTCAGGACAAGGTTTAGCAGGCCTGGTGGTGTTGGGGTGACAGCTGGACTTGATGACCTTAGAGGTCTTTTCCAACCTTAATGATTCTATGATCTTTTTTTAACCATTAAGGAGGAGATGACTGGTCATGCATATCTTGCCAGAGTAGTCAGGCTTTCTGCTTAGTGTTCCCTTCCGTGGCCTGGGCTGGTAGCCTGGGCTGAGTGAGGGAAGAAGTTCAGCTTCTCCGTTAGCTCTCTTGCCATTTGTTTTGGGTGATCTTATGCTCAGAAGTAAGATCCGTGGGTGGAGGGTGGTGAATTTGGGCTTTTGTTACCCATTTCAGCTTTTCATTGAGGTTTCCTCCTGCTGAGGAAACAGTCCTCCAGAAGGGTTTGAATGTAGTAACACAGGTTCTCATGAGTCATTGAACTGTTAGATCTTTTTTTTTTCCCCTTTCTTTCTCAAAAATGGTTTGCTTTCTTTACTGTTATTTTTGCTGTAAGTGTGGGTTAAATTCAAGCCGTTACGCTTGATTTTTTTCTTGTGCTTCATCAAAGATTGTGTTGCCTGGACACATTTGAAGGTTTTTTTTTTTTCCCCAAAGCTGGTATTTAAATTTCACTGTAACCAGATGATTAATGTTCTTCCAGACTGAACGTGTCCATGGTTAACGGTGTGACTCTGCAGACACTGAGGGAGGGAGGATGGGGTTAAGGTGACACTGGAGCGGCACTGGCTGCGCTGCCCCATCGCTCACAAGCTGAGTGTGAAAGGGGAGGGACGTGAGCCACACCATCCACAGACACTGTTAAGGCTGGGGACAGACGTGGACTTCAGTGAACTTTATTTCTTTAAGTGAACTTCCTTGCAGAGACAGAAAGTTCTCTCACTTTAAGTAAGTATGTGGGCATACGTACTCCCACAGTGGGGATGTGCATATGGACTGCGTTCCTTCAGCACCCTGTTTACTGGTAGTCTTGTTTCTGTTTTGCTTTTCACATATGTCACGTCGTCAAACGGTGCTCAGGGAGCTCTTCTTTAGCTGCTGGCTTGAATCGATGGGTGCCTGGTGATGCAGCGAGCCTCTGCTAGCTCAGAGAACAAAGCAGGGTGCTCTTTCGCGCGGAGCCTTTCAGTGTGGAGGAAACCCAGCCTGAGGGGGACCGTGCAACTTAAATGTTTCACGGCCATTGCGCTGCGGCTGTCCTGCGCTGGAGGCGGGATTGCAGAGACCCCTTTCCTAGGACAAAGTATTCAGACTGTTGCTGTGTTTGACATTGTTAATGGATTGATACTACTTCATTTGTCCCCAGACTTAGATTTGACTTCTGATAAACACGTTGCTGGTGCTTTTTTATCTGCAGCACAGGAGTTAAAAGTGGGGGAGGACTGTTTGCATCAGGACAGACTTTTTCCAGAAAGCACAGCACTGAGCTTTGAATTGCCTTCAAAGCTGGCTCTGTTCTCAAGACGTGCTTTGCTTGGTTAGATGTATTTTTTTTCTGAGCTGTGACAAAGAAAAGGAAGAATTTTTTTGTGACAGAGTCTTATCACTTCATCTCTGGACTGCAGTTTCTCCTGAGAATCCTTTGGGGAGTTATGGCTTGATGGACTTAAACAGCCACGGTGCAGAGTCTCCTGTAACACGGATTCTCTTCGTTTTGCAATAAAGAAGAAAGTTTAGCCCTAGGTCCACAGTTTTATTTTTCCCTGTAGTAGAGAAAGGCAAAATGAAATAGCTATCTTATGGTCTTTTTTTTTTTTTTGAAGTCATGCAAGCAACATAGCATTCTTGTGCTACGATGTCCTGGCTGCCTAATGAATGGCTTTCTAATGATCATTGTGGATTTGCCCGCCGATTTACAGGTGGGATGGCACAGCACAAAGTGCCTCAGTGCCAGAACACTTGATTCAGATCCACGTTCCTTGTGTCGCAGAATACAGTAGCAGTACTGCTCTTATTTCTACCCCATGCAACCTGAACGTTTGAATTCCCCTCATTGTCACTATATAGGACTTAATTTTGTCTGAGCTGTTCAGCCTTTTGCTTTGGCAGGTGTTTTGCAGACCTGCAGGAGCTTGCAGGATCATTTCTCATCAAAGATGATATATCGGTTGTATAATTAGCACGTGCAGGCTTCAGGTTCTTTAAAGTTATGCTAAAATGGGATATGAGGCCCAGCCAGCTAATGAACAGAATGGATATATTGGACACAGAAGCCCTGCAGCTCCTATGGAAACGTGCCAAAGAACATTGGGTACTTTGTTTTCAGACACACGTATGCACACATACTGTGCGGGTTTTGTGTCTTCACTTTGTTCTCAGATGCTTTGCTGTGTTTCCGAGGCTTTACCGCCAGTCTAAACCTTCAGGCAGGTCTAAGGATCCAGCCGCTCTGGTCATCTTCTGCTCCTTGCTCACATCAGTTTATTTCAGAATGTGCCGTCTGTCTGGTCTGTCTTATTGGAAGGTTTTTTTCTTGTTCAGTGTCATGACATCAGTGATTAAACCGCACTGAAGTTTTTCTTTCTCTTCAATTCAGGAACAAGCCAAAGCCAAAAAACAAACTCCACCGCCATCTCCTACCACGCAGCCGGCTGAGCAGAAGGCCCCCTCCAGCCCGGTCTACGAGGTTTGTTAGAATCGCTTTCAGTACCCGGGTTTTGAGCCTAAGCGCAGGAGCCTTTTGACGAACCCCTGAGGAACCTCACCTGTATTTCTGCAGGATGCAGTTTCCTACGAGGCAGAGTCTACCTCCTACAAGAATTCCAGCGCAACGTATTCTGCTGCGCACGAACCAGAGGCCGGCTACAAAGCTGCAGAGTCGGACTACCAAGAAGCAGTGAGTCGGCGAGAGGCAGAGTATGAACCAGAGACTGTCTATGAAGTGGCAGGGGCAGGAGACCATTACCAAGCAGGTAGAGTGTGTGTTTCTGATACAAAAACCTTTCAGATAAAGATTATTTCCTTGGGCAGTAACTTAATGAATGGTTGTGCCCGTGGCGTGCTCGTCCTAGTTTTCTAAAGTCTTAGTCTGATGAGACTTTTTAGATTCTCCACCAACAAACTTTAATTAGGAAATTAAGATTGGGCGAGAGTAAGGTTGAAATTACTTAACTTTGGTGAGCTGATGTTGGAATAATTACAGTGCTCTCTAGAGTGTCAGTTGAAAAAGAAATGTAGGGGTAACCGTTTCCACCCTGTGTAAGGGAGCTCAACTGGAGAAGACAGCAGAGACACGGAGATTAAATGTGTGCTGAGCCAGTGCTGGCCTGCCAAGCGAAAAGTTCTGTCAACAGTTCTTGGGTTTCGAGATCGATGTGGTGTGTTCTGTGTCTGTGAGGGAGTGGAGCAAGGATGTCTGAATGGAATGCAATGGAAAGAATAAGGTTCTTTGGAATTCCCCTTTTTCTCATCTCTTCTGGTTACTAAATGAGGGCTGGAGAATGACCCTGCTTGCTCTGGTGTGAAAACCTGGAAATTTTAAGCAGGCCCCCTTCCTCCCCCCCCCAGAATACACCCTTAACGAGGTATTAAATAGTCTCTTACGCACTGGGCTCGGTTGTCCTGTCACATTTTACAGAAGTGTTGGAAGGCTTATCATTTTTATTTTATACTGTCTGAAATGCCTACTTGTGAACGCTTCCTTCCAGGCTTTAATTGTGTGTGATTTGGAAAAAAATCCATTTCTGAAGGTACGTCCGCACTGCGAAAAACTTGCATAGTTTGTTCCCTGCTTCCCGTGTGGGTTAGCAGCAGAGTTAGAGGAGCACCACAGGAAAGAGCTCGGCGTGATAGGTAGTGTGCTCGTGCTTTTAACTGCTGCTTTTCTCTCTCTAGAAGAAAATGCTTATGATGAATATGAAAATGAACTTGGAATCACAGCCATAGCCCTTTATGATTATCAAGCCGGTAAGCCAAGCTCTGGTTTTTAACCCTGCCTTTGAAAACTCTGTTCTGCGCAGAGGAGTCTGGATTTTTCCTTTGCCTTTCAGCTTGTAGTGTCTTCTAGTAATAGGTGAAATGAAGATATGAAGAATTAGGAATGTAGTGATTTAGCAATAGCATTGAGACCCTTCTGAAAACTACTGCCCACTGTTTCTGGAGCTCTGGTGGGAGTTCTCAAAAATCTGTGTTAACCAAGTGTTAACACTCTCCTTAGACCCTTGGCATACGTAGGTGTTTAGCATCTTGCCTGGGTAATTCTGGGGGGAGAGCAGGAACGTAAAGTGGTTCTCGGTGTGTTAGGTAGCAGTTGTTGCTCCAAGTTAGAAATTCGCCCAAAATGCAGTAGGTAAGCGCCGGCTGCCTCTCGCTCCGGAGGACAAGCAAGTGTCCGTCTGTACTGATGTGTCTGTACCCGGTGCCCCGTTCCGAGTGCCCTGACGGGAGCGAGAGAGGGGGTGGGTGTCTCTGTTCTTTTAGCAGTGGCGGGTCGATGGGTGGTGGGTTCCTGTGCGAATACTGAGCCTCTTCAACTCTCTCTCCAGCCGGTGATGACGAGATTTCCTTTGATCCGGATGACATCATCACAAACATAGAAATGATCGATGACGGCTGGTGGAGGGGTGTCTGCAAAGGCCGATACGGGCTGTTCCCCGCCAATTATGTGGAGCTGAGACAATAAGGACTATTGTCTGCTGGTTATGCCTTAATTCCCCGGTCAATAAATCTGACTTAATACACTACAAATCATGATGCTTTTCTGAGGATGGAGGGGTATATACATATTGCTTTTATATTTAATACTTTGCTGATGCTTTTTAAAATGTTTATGCCACAGAAATCGCTAATATATTGTAACTACTATGTTCTTCACGAAGGCTCTTAAATGATTTTCATGCATTTGGAAACGTTTCTTCTCTGCCAAATTAGGAATTGTCATAAAAAGCCTTTTCGAGGACAATTAGCTGTCTGTCGTAATATTGCATGTTTTACTCATAAGTGAGCAGATTTACTTAGTGTTTAAGTCTAGTTAGTCTTCCACTAAATGTTTTCAGCTAAGAAAATCATGGCTATGCAGGTTATTTGCATTTCCACTAAGCAGGGGCGGGGAGGAATGGGGAGGTGCATAATTTTTTCTTTTTCTTTCAGAAGTGCGTGAAAAAGCAAAGAGACTGCTTGAAAGTTGCAGCTAATGGCAGTTAATCAAATACTGTCCAATATTTATGGAATATTAATGTTCTGAAGGAAACAGTCTGGTTACTTTTTCCTTCTCTTTTAAAGTGAGGTTCCTTGGCTCTTGCATTGATATATTTTTTTTTTTTTTTTTTTTTTTAATTTTTCCTCCCGCTTCTCCTGCCCGCGTTATCCCAGAAGAGGGCTGCAAACACTCTAGCACTGATTGTCCCAAGTTTCTTCACCTTTTTTGTTTTGCCCTCCTCTTTCCCAGGAAAACTTGACAAAGTTAGTACACAAGTGTTGAGTCACTCGGCGTGATTCCTACTTGCTCCACAGGAAGCTGGCATCCAGATCTGTGTGACTGACTACCTGCAGGAACAGGTTCAGTGCTTTAAAGGGGAGACGGAAGGGAGGAGGGCGTCGCAGTTGTGTCCTGCGTGCAGTACATCCTGTCTGTGTTCCAGGAACGGCCTGCTGTGCAGTGATGCCATTTTATGTAACCATATTTGAGTCAAGGAATGTTAGCACAAGTAATTAGATTTAAAACCCATATAAATGATCTCTGTTTTTAAACCGTACAAGAGACCACTAGACTTTTTGTACATTCAACAGAAACTGCCACTAACTTTCTACTAAACAACAAAAATAAGCCTGTTCTTTGCCAAAACTAAAACTGAAACTCTTGTCATTCTAGAATGCTGACTTCACTGCAAATTTAGGGTCCCTACCAAAGATAGCGAGCTGCAGCTAACGGTGCACGTGTTCCGTGTGTGTGCTGTCTGTTTCCACCTTCTGAGCAAAACGGGAGTGGCAGAACTGGTGTAGTGGCTAAGAAAGAACGCTAAGAATGTTTATGAACTGTAAACTTGGACCAATGGAATATAGAAGACCTGCATAAAACGGTAAAACCTATCTGGGAAGAAGGCATCATGGTGAACCAATTCTTGGATGGTTGGGACAATCCTTAATGAATGTGAGATGTGTGTCATGATTTTTTTTTTTTTTTCCTTTCCATGGTCGCATTTCTGTGTTGTATTTGCATTACTAGGGTTGGGTTTTATATGCAGTTTATTTTATCCAATTTTGCATAGAACACCTCATAGGGATATGATTTTTGTAAATTAAATATTCAATAAACTTTTTGAACCATTTGCATGGAATACTTCTGTATTTTTAAATCGCTTTGTCAGTCTGTTCCGGATAATTCATCTTGTCTCAAGGTTGTCTGGGACCAGCTTGCATACAATGAATCTGACTTCCTACGGAGAGCTGCTGCTCGGCGCGAAGGGCACCTACGTTCCTCTAGGTTGCTGCTGCCTTCCCTGTACTTCCCTTCTGCAGAAACCCACTTGCTTTGTTTGTCTATTACACCTACTCCCATGTGGAAATAGATCAAAAATAGACTTTTGGGTGAACTTAAAGGAGAGATGCCTTTTTTCCTTTTTTTTTAAAAAAAAAAAAAAACAACAAAAAACAACTACAGCACCAGGATCTGTTTTGTCTTTTGTTTGATGTGCTGGTTACTTCTGCTAAAAACAGCAGCGAGCTGTGGTTTTAGTGTGAAGAGTTGCTCCTGGCTTTTGGGAACACTGATGGCTGCAGGACATGGTGTGCTCTTGAGAACACAGCCCTCGCTTACGGTGAAATAAACTTTTCCATCACCCTAAAGCTGTTCTGCTCCTGTTCCTGGCGGGGATGCTGAGGGCTGGTGCTTCCCAAGGCATTGCTCCTGGAGCCTTGGCCGCAGCAGGGCATCCTGCCTTCCTGGCAAAGCAAGCCCCTATCTCACAGTTTCTAAGCCTGAACTTCTCTGAGAATCTGCCACTTGATGAAGCACTGCTGGAAACGCTAAGAAAGAAAATCCTAACACCGTGTTTCTAATTATTCTTTGAGGCTGCTACATTAGCAGGAAATCCAGAGCTCACTGCTGCGAGTCCTAAAACACAGCACGGGAGAGTCGTGGCTTTAGCAGAGAACTGAAAAACAAGCGACTTGAGGAGAAAATGCGTGCATACAGGTAGGCTTTCTGCACTCGAGGGTGGCGGTGTCAAAGCTCCACGGGGCTCAAGGCAGGTTTGAGGGTTCTGGTGCGGGCGATGAGCCCATGGGTGGGAGACAGCAGTGCCCGAGCCCTCCCTGGGCTTGATGGACGGGGCGGTGCTGTGCATGGGGTGGCTGCCGCGCTAAGCCCTGCTGATGTTTTCTGGGTGAAGCCGTGTGGGGTACAGCTGCAAGGTCTGGGGACAAGGGGACTGCTGCCACCAGAGCTGGCCAAAAGGAAAAGGGGCCCCGGGGAGGTTGCCACAGGTCCCTTGCCTGGCAAGAAATGAGCTGCCAGTAGGGAGGGGGAAACTCAAATGAGACAAAGAAATAGCACTGTGCATGACCGCGCTGCAGGTCATCCTCATAAACAGCACCGTGGGGACAATAACTGCAGCCCTGAGCCCACCTCCTGTGTCCGGGAGTAAGATGGGGAGGAGTGGAGTCAGTGGAAGGACAAATTAGGTGACACTGCCAGCAGTGTTGGGAGCATTAAGTCTTGGGAGTTTATTCATGGATTGCCTCACCTAATGGGGAAAGTTTCGTCTCTAATTCAAACCACTAATCTCACTATCACAGGGTGGCAAGCTGTGCTATACTAGATTGATTTAATACCTTGTCAAGCATATTTAGGCAGCGGTGTTATGACTGTGCTATTACTACTATGGAATTAGATGTATTCAAGTCTTGAAGCTTTAAGATCACTCTTCTTCATCAGCAGTAATTGCTCAAGTTATCCGAAACGCTGCTGGAAAAAGCCACCCCAAACCATCTGCATTTAGCATCAGAAGGGCTGGCTCAGCCCTCCCCATGGGTAACTAATGCGAGCAGCCAGCAAGCCCCTTAATTTCTGTTAATGGGTGTCTTACCGATTCACTGCCTGACTTCGGGCGAGCCATTTACTTTCCCGGCACCTTGAATTCCTCACCTTGCTGCTTAATGCAATCCCGTTGTCGGTCCTGAGCGCGCTGGGGCTTCAGCTGACAGAAGCAGCACCAGTTCTATTCTCTGTCTAATCGATTGGCGTTTTTACACTTCTGAGTGTCATTCGTCTAAATTAATTATAAATAAGGACATAGTAAGAACACTCAAGAAAGTATTTTTATATATATAGCTATTTTATAGTCTTTTGTAATATTTTGTCTATTTCTGTAATAATTGCTAGCAACAATAATGAGAGAAGGAGATAGTTTGAAAAGTGGTTTTGTGGGAGGTGGAGAAATCCCCACAGCCCCGATCCACCCCCAACTGCCCCGCGTTGCTGCAGCAGAAGCATTAAATCCCCCGCTGCAGGGCAGCAGCGGCTGGTGGTGGAGGGGATGAGGAGCTTCGTGTCATACAAACCGATGGCACTTCCCTACGTGCATACGTTAGTCCCGCTTTGTGCCCGAGGATCTTCTCATGTTAATGAGGTAGCTAATTGCCTCCTTTTTACTCACTGTGAATAAATTTTCTGAATTGGCTCTGCCTTGCCTGCCAGTTTGGCAGCAACTTTGCTCTCACGGAAAAAGAGCTCTTGGCTAATGCGACGTCGCCAGCCAGCATCTCTCCCACGGCGACGGAGTTACCCTGCCCGTGGAGCAGGTCGTGCCGAGGCTGGCCGAGAGACTGGTGAGCCGATGAGCTCCTCCGCAGCACCCAGGGTCAGCATCTGAAAGGCATTTCCAGAGCCTGGCAGAGCTTTACCAATGCATTTCTCGGATGCATTTTATCAAACCTCTCCTTAAGCTGCTGCTTTATTTTTAGGCTGCACAGATGGCAGGCTGAAGGGGATGGTGAAGAATGTGCCTGCATCCAATTTATTTTATATAAAGCCTTGAAGCCGTGCAGTATTCTGCTAGGTTTTTATGTGCAATGGGCCATTACTAACTTGTTAATTTTGCCTAGATTTTCAATAGCAAGAATCAACCTAACTGTTTTTGGACTTTTAACCAAGGAAGGGGAGTGGGAGGCAGGGGAAATGACAAAACGAAGCCCAGAGAAGGTCCTCTGAAGGGGTAGTTTGGCTTAGGCAAAATGCATACCAGCAAAATTTTATATCGCTTGTGGTCTGCACATCTTCTGCAGTTTTTCCTGAACCTGGGACATTGACTGGCACAATCACCTCAGCATATTCTAGCTTTTAAGTCCCTTTTCCAGCAAGTAGAGCCAATGCTAGTTACCAAGGTTATTTATCCAAAGCACCTACTTTTAGAGGACTGCTTTTGCAAACGCAGACTGCGAGCCACCCATGATTTTCTGAGACACTTCAGTCTCCAACAGGAGCTTTTGCAGTACACCCCACAGTTCACCCAACCAGCAAGTCAGCTCCTTGTGCTATGAAGTTCAAGGACTGCTGCCACCTCCTGCAGCTAGTCTTCACCTTGCCACAGGCTTTCTACATGACACAGGGATACAGTGGAGCTGTCAGGGTTCAGGCTGCAGTAAAGTGGGCATGTTATTGCGTGCTTATCCATATCTTTAATTATCAACACACTTGGTGCTTATTTTCCTGAAGAAGCTTCCTCAAATTCTCCTCATGTTGAGCACAGCGCTTCTACCCTGATTTACAGAGGCTGCTGTAAAGTTAGTTGGCAAAAGGGAAATTGATATACTGGTCCATGGAAAGAGGAAAAGAACAAAAATCGATCTCAGCGGTGCCATGCTAAGTGTACAGAGTACTGCCTTGGATGGCTTCCAGAAAGGGAATTTGAATTGATCAAGATAGCTTTACTTGACACATTTGTCCCAGAATCTGGAAAGCTCAGCCAGAAAAGGGGCGATGGATCTTCGACTGCCTGGAAAAGTGCCTTGCAGGCGGCGAGGGAATGTTAAAAAGAGGTGCGTGGTGGTCTAGTTCAGCTTTCCACAAAATCAGAGTTTAATGGCCATTTTCTAAATTGGCCAAAATTAATTTGACAGTTACTGTTAAGTAGCCAAAAAATCTAGCCGTTTCAGCTGTTTCCATTATCTAAGCCCGCTGAAAATGAGAGGCAGGGGCTCTGCCTGCAGGAAGGGGAGCTGCCACTACCTCTTGCATTCAAGCTGGCTTGCTCGCAGGGCAGCCATCCATCTATACGCTTACCTAAAAAGAGACTGTGGCACTCCAGAGTTACAGACACCTCCCTGTTGGCCTTCAGATGAGGCGTGGTGCTGACCTGCTCCATAAAGGCTCCGAAAAGTGGAAAAATCACACAGCTGGGCAGTCAGATGCCTTCACCTCTTCTCCTTCTGCAGGTGACAGAGGATGGCCAAGTGGCCATCAGTGTCCCCATCTTCCTCCTCCAAGCTGTGCCTACTGCTCAGCTCCAAGCCCAGGGGATGGCTACACCCGTTTTGGCTGACCACTAACTTCTAGCAGAATTCCCACCGTAAAAAAAAGATGGTCCTCAGGGAGCAGGGCTCACACAACTTCCCAGGTCAGTGTTTTCACTGTTGAATTGCAGATTTTGCGTTCTAGATGTTTGAGGCAGTGCAGCGTACTGCAAAAATACAAGATGCCAGACATACTGAAAATTAAAAGCTGAACAAGGTTAATGAAATATCTAGATGGCAAGCTCCACTGCCAGAGAAGGAATCCTAAGTGAAGAATAAACTTCAGGCTAACGCCAAGTCAGGAGCTGGGGCATTGCTGAGAATCTTATTTAATTGATTTTCTTTTAAAAGCTTTGCAAAGCCCATGCCTACAAAAGTTTTAGAGAAATTACAGGATTTGCTTTCTTGCCCGTTTTGGCAATGAGGCCAAAGAGGCTAAATACTATTACCTTTGCTCAGACTAGTTGTGAAAATGTCAAGTAAAAAGCTTTATAGTTATTATTGATAGCAGTTTTCTCACTGTTTTAAGCCTAGTAAAGCTGTCATTGAATAATTATTAGAACCTTTTAACTGGATAAAGAAATATTTTGCTTCAACAGCATCAGTGATTAGAGACCAGGCCAGGAAGCAAACGCAGGAGCTGGTGCTGGAGGCACCAAGGCAGGAGCAAGAACGATGCCAGCATCTGCCCTGCGCCCTCATCATTCCTCTGCACTGAAAAATTTCAAAAGTTACGTTCTTTGGAGAATTAACGCTCACAATCTTAAGCTGACAGGATGACACTAGCCTAAAAGGAGTCCATGGTAATTTTACAGCCCTATGGAGTAGTTGATTAGTGTTCAAATTCAGCATGAATTACCGCGTGAGCAAATTACTTCACAGCTGCTGGTTTATCCAGTAGCAGAGCCACCGCGCCCTGCAGAGCGGGACTGTGCCGTCCTCCATGTAGGCTGTGTTTCATAGCTTGTGGCAAGGCTTCCTTGCCTTGTGAGAGCACCGGCAGCAGCGTGTGCTGCAATCACAGAACAGTTTCTCGTGTTAACAGCTGTCAGATGGTCAAACTTGGAAAACAAGACAGGTCTTGGACTGCGCGTAGCACTTGGCTTGGGTGCGCCAGTGTAAGACTGCGGCTCCAGCTGCTCAGTTACACCTCAGTTTACATTTCGTGTTGAAAATGCTGCTGGTAAACGCCAATGCTGTTTCTGCTGTTTGGGTGACTGCTTTAAACTGTGTTTTTCTTGCCAGTTGTCCTCCCTGTTTTCACACTGTGATCTGAAGAGAGCTCCTGTTGATGAACACAGCCCTCCGTGCATCCCTCCGCATGCCGGCTTCCTCTTGCAGCATCTGTAGCTTCCAATTTCGCATCTCCTACTTCTGGCACAATAAAGGAGAGTGACAGCGAGAGTGGTTGAACCCTTGAGCTTTGTTTACCCAGCGTGTGCTGAAGCATTGCCATCCTTCCTGTGCACCCTGGCCGTGGCTGCACTGCCCTGTCCGTCAGCAAGAGAAGCCCACCATGTGAGTACGATTTAGACCAGCAGTGCCGGCAGCTAGCGGGGGGCTAATACAAAATCCTCGGGTAGCACTGTAACAGCTGGAGATCCCCCTGCTGTAGGATGGGGAGGCCATTGCTGGATAATGTCACTGCGAGAGCAGAGTCAGGTGAGCCAATCCTACCTGCGACTGTTCAGATAGCTTGGATTTTTCATCAGCACTTATGGCCAGCCTTGTAGTTGGTATTTCTGCTAGAGAATATTTTGGATCATACTTAGAACTACAGTGATCTATGACAAGTAGTTGCTGTAAGTGAAAGTGAATTCATGTTGATTTTGTAAGGAAGGTCCACAGTCCAGCATTTAATATAATAGATCTTAAATTAAAGGTCTGGGTTTTCTGGAATGAAGCCTAGAGTGCACATGCCTAGCACCAATAATTAATGGCCTTTCTTTGAAAGCAAAACATATGACAAACTAAACTTCAGGTAGGTCAGCAGAAGGACAAAGATATTCTTAAAACTGTGTTAGGTGTTTTGTTGAATCTTGGACAGGAATCGCCATTTGCTGAAACCTTGGAAGCAAGGCAGCTGCCAACTGCCCGATCCAGAGCCAAGGAGCAGCTATTTGCTTCATGGGCAGGTTCATCCTCTCAACAACCATTACCAGAGCTCTCATATTTCATGACAGAAACCAAGAAGAGCCAAGTTACCATCTCCCTAATACAAAGGTAAGCACACTTTTGTGCACCATCAGCTAATGTTCCTCTGCCTGCCATACTGAGAAACAGCAGGCAAGAGCAGTCCTCTCCCCAGGTGACGTTTCTCAGGTCTGCTGGCCATCTTCTCCTGAAGTGTGCCATGCCCTAGCTCACCCGCTTACTAATTTTCTTCAGCAGTGCATGTTCATTTAACCCGCATGGCACTACATAATGATGTGCTCATTTGCATTTGTACTAGTTGTAGCATTATTGTTAATGTTGTTACTAGTCAAAGGTACACGTTCATCTGCGTTGAACACATTGGCCTCCACATGTCCCAGCCTAATAAGCGTTAGTAGCTTTACACTCGAGTTCAAGATCAATTATTATTCCCTGGCACACAGAGTGTATTACCATTTCTGGTAAAATATGAACTACTGCATGTATCATCTTAGCCTGAACTCATCTCTTTATGCCAGCTAGAAAAAAACCCTAATTAACTAAGGCTCTTGGGGCTCTGGCTCCCTTGTGTTTGCACAACAGCGTGAGAAACCTTACTGTGGTCAACAAAGCACTGATAAAAACACAGGCAATCAAAATCTTTCTTAATGTAGCAATATAAGAACTCAAATACAGTCTGGCAGTATTCCAAGCTTGTAATAACATTTCTCTACTAAATATTGGGTGTTATTTCCATTGCAATCTGGAAACATATTCTCCAGTGAGCTCCTTCTACCTGAGTCTACAGCTTTTAAAATCGCATTACTGCTAATTGGCACTCGAATAACCCTTTCCTTCTGTGAACCTTAGATGTCAGCTGTGGCCTTTGGCTTTTCTAGCTGAAAACTACAAACAGACCCAAATTCACATGTTCGTACATTGAAGCTGTAAGTATCCTTATTATAAGGAAAATGCTATTTATATTGAAGGACTCCAAACATATTAGAAACGGTTGATTAAATCCTGCCCTTTACTAGCCCTGTTGCATAGATATTGTTGTTCTAATGTTTGCCTCTGAATTTAATAGTTAGGTACATATAACAGTACAAATATCCAACCCTTACCAAATTCATATCACCAAAATATAGGTTGGGACAATACCTACTAGCTTAGGCAGTAATTAAAAGAGGCAAATCATAATTGAAGTCAGGATTAGAGCAATGTACACTCCCAAAGAAAAGCAGCAGCAGGGTTTTACACCTCACAGAGCTTGTGCAGATCCAACACCCCCGATCTACTGGACAACTCCTTTAGCCATCACTCCACACAACGTTTACAATGCGTTACTGATGTGTTAATATGCATTATTAGAATCAGATAATACATGGAGCTGCATGGGGTTGGTTTATTTAAAAAATCAGATTATCTGCTAGCAATATCATTCCACTGTGTCTTACCACCTAGAATGTGTATACTTTTCCTGAATGTAAAATGGTTTTTATCTGTGCCCATAAATTTCACTTCGGCAAATCGAATTTTTTTTAAGGTTTTGTTGGGAAGCAATCATGGAAAAATAATTAATGTGAAATAGAAAGGACTATAGAAGAAAAATAAGGATTATCATATATCCAGGAAGCATATGAGATCAGTCAGGAAACAGAAACTGTCCTGTGTAAAAATAGCGACAGCTGACCTGCTGGCGACAGGGTGGTTTCCCTCTTTGAGCATTTCTGCTTTTCATTACTGTAAGCCACTGTCAGCCAGTTGCCTACATCTTCGCTTGCCTCAGTGCCCCGTGAATGCTGCTGTGGGTGACAGATGCCCACGAGTGCTTTCTGAGAATGGTGCCGAGATCTCTGGATGGGCTCAGTGCGCCATCGCTCTCGATGCACTGTAGAGAACCAGCGCTTGCCTCCTCTCGGCTGTGCAGCGTCCTGCCAGGCTTCCCACCCCAAACTAACCTGCACAGCTCCCCTGAGAAGCACCAAGACTACCAACGGGGCTGCTTTTCCTCGTTGCTCTGAGTAAGGCAGCGTTACAACCCCCAGCGTTCAACGGCTCTTAGGCTTAAAACCCAAACCAACCAGAACGAGTTGGTTTTATTGAGTGGGAGGTTTTCTTTGAGCCTGCATTTTCAGTTCAGGGATAAAGCTTCCTCTTTAATAAACCCAAGAGTCTCAAATAATTAGATAAAACTTGTGTTTTCAGCACTCAAAGTGAGCAAGTCTAACGAAATATTGTCACAGTCCCATGGGACAGCAACACTGATATCCTTATTAGTAGGTTCCTCTGTCTCCCTTTCGGGACAGTGAAGCATCCACAGTCACGCCTTGGCTTCTATTTGTTTCTGAGCACTAGTTTTGCCTTTCCAATCTCTGAAAGCTCTTCTTCATAGCACTTGTTGTTGTGGTTAACTAGGCAGGATTTTTGCTGTCTGATGGAGTATCCTCTGGATAGAAAACTTCCTTTATCTTTTATTTAACAGTGGAAAAAAAAGAAAATCAATGGGTTATGCTAAAAAGTAAGCTTTCAGGCTCAATGGAAATTGCTGCAAGATTTCTACTATCCTTACATCTACGCTGAACTAAAACCCCAGCCCCACTGTTTGCCCTGGTGGCCTCTGTTCTAAGGTAAAGGAGGATGACATGACCTAGCACCAGACAGCTTGGAGGAAGAGAAGAAACAAACAACAAATGTATTCAAGCAAAATAGGCTGAAATTAAAAATCCTTACCCTTAAGCAGTGCAAGGAAAGGATGAGACTTCCAGCCCTGGAGCTCTGACCCCAGCTCTTCCCACAGAAGGGGTGAAAACCAGCCCCATCTCCTGGTCCCTTTCTTTTATGGGCCCCATGGCTAAACCACCTGACCAGGCAATAAACAGCCCGTAAATAGGGGGTAAGGTTGAAATACCTGAGTGGTGTCAGGTGCCTTCACTTGTCTTAATTTATGTTCTTAGCACAAATTTATGTTCTCAGCTAATACAAAACCTGGTGTGTGCTTTCCTGGCTTTTATTTTTCACAGGGATCTGATGTCAGCTGCGATGTAACAGACATAAAAACTCCCAGCTACGGTGGACAGGGTGCGAGTGATGCCAACGTCAATCCAGCGGTCTTTAGCTGTTTTAGCTATTTCTTTTAAAAAAAGGAACAAAACCACTCATGAAAACAAAACCTGAAGGTGAGGCCTAACTGCTATGGCACGTACTAATGGCAACATCAGGGCTAGACGCTTAGTCCCCCGGCTGTGTAATCGTGATTTTAATCCCAAAGGAGCTGCAGCTCAAACACCTACTCCTATGCTAACAAGAGGATGCACTGCCGTGTAGTGTGGCAGGATTTTCTCTTTCTTCAGAAAACCAGTGCCAATACATGGCCCCTCTCCGCTGAAATTTATTAATGCTGCAGCCCAGCGTTAGGTTTTTGGATCTCTTAGATCCATGTCCTAGGTTTTGTTTCTCTGCTCCAGTGCTTCATCTAATGCTTTGGTATTAATCTAATGATAATTTTTTAATGTAAATTATATGATCATCTCTTGTAGCAGGCGTAGTGATCTGTGACAGCTGGGCTTCCCAGCTGCCAAGCCCTCATGTCCCACCCTGCTCTCGGATGAAGGAGCCTCACCCCGTGTCCTGTGCTGTGCTGGGCCAAATGACTGGAGATCTGACAAAATGAGGGCCTCATGTCGAAGGTGCCACCCCTTGTCGCACAGCGCAAACGCCTCAGTCCCATGGGGAAACACAGGTTTGGAGTCTCCATCCATCTTCCCCACTAAGGGGGCTTGTCCCTGTGGTGGGCTGGGCTCCCACCACCCTATCTTTGCCCAGTCCAGCCTGTGGCGTTGGCAGAACAGTTTGCAAGAAGGTGTCCTGGGGTAAACTGCACGCTGTGAGAAATAAACACTGGACTTCTCCTCAATTTATGAACTTTTCAGTGCCTGGGGTCAGGAACTCCCACGCTACTCCTTGTAGGAGACGACACCGCAGCCCCACTCTTCTCACAGTTAGGACTTGCTCCCAGTCTGAATTTATTCCTCGCCAAATGGTAACATGTTCTTCTAGCACCGACGTTCCTTTGAGTTAAAAATCCCTCTCCTGGCTGTTCACCCACTCGTGAGTGGGAAAAGCAGACATCTCAATCCAGCCTTCTGTTTGCTTGGTTAAATAGACCGAGCCATTTTAAAACCTGCTGTAAGCCCCCCCTCACAGCACCTCGCTAGCAGCTGGTTCCCACACCTCTCCCGATCGTACCCGCTGCAGATGAGCTCCTGTGAACGCCCTCCAGCCCACTCACATTAATAGGGCCTTACTTCTTGTTGAAATGCCTTGCCTTTTTCATGGCTATGCATTGTGTGTTTGTCTTTATCAAGACAAAGTTTTCTCTTCCTTTCTGTCACCTCCAACAGATTAGTCCTACGGATTCATGGTGAGATTTTCTGCTCGGTGCATTCTGTACGAGCAAATTTTCCCTGTTTCCACTGCACGCGTCTTTCAAGTGTATCACACGCTGCAGTGACCTTCCCTGCGAATAAACCAAGCCTGCTCACCGGAGCCAATGCACACAGTACTAGGCCCAGTATTAGTGACTTCACAGGGTTGGAGATTCCCCAACAGCACCAAGGCCATATGAGAACACCCGTTCACATGAGGACACGTGCAGAAATGGTAGATGAAAAGGCAAGGGTGTCAATGATCTGCTTTGAATACACATAGCACGTGAAGAATTCTCCTCCGAAAGAAAACTTTTCTAACCTTGTTTCAGGTCTTCTCTGTAATGCAGAAAACTGGAATTATTAGAGACTTCAAATAGCCTCAGGTGAAATGCACAGCATGTGATCTGTTACTGGGGCACTGCAACGTCTTACAGGTGCATTCAATAGACCTACAGAACAGTGCACATGTTAAAATTAACATCTGCTGCTTTGTAAAGAAAGAAAATTGCTGAGACACAGCAAATGGAAAATAAGGGATACAGCATTGCTCAAAGTAAAAAATAAAATTCTAATCCAGTAGTATTTTTTTTCACAATTAGACAGAGAGCTCAAATTTGACTATGGCCAGATAGATAAGAAGTTATTTTTGTTAATTTTTCAACACTGCGTGTGGACCACAGTAAGTAAACGACACTTCCAGTTCAGTCTCAGCCATCTTTCTGTCTGTTCTCCTCTAACGAGAGACCTCGAGCTCTCTCCTTGACTTCACCACCGCGCATCTCAGAAGGTCTGGTATCAGCCTCAAAGGAGACCTCAAGCTGCACCAATCAGGGCAAAGCCAAATGACAGGGTCACAGCAGCTCTTCACTAAACATTTTCTAGGGGCAGGTTGGGTAGGGAGCGCCATGCTTGGTGGTTCTCAAAACTCCTGGTGGACAAGCTTTAGGGTCTTGTCCTGGTAACGAGGCAATGCTTCTCTCAGGGTTTGAAGAACATCATCTCTAAGGAACATGAATCCAAGGTTTCCGAAGGCTGTGCAGCAGAGAGGTTAGCTCCTCTCCCCCAGACCACGGCTTCGGCTATTCCAAGGCTTTTTTTTCAGAAGTTACAAGGAAATGTTTTAAATTGCTTTTAAGTATATAAGGAAGCTAGGAGATGAGAGAGAATTAATAATGCCGAAATATCAGTGGAGAATAACCCATTAAAACATGAATTACATTTTGAGATTTCTGTATATTGTATTCTCTTCAGATTTTCAAAGCAAACAGGTACACTGCAACATTCATTCCAATACATTTTTAAGCACATGCACGACCGGTGTCCTACTTGTACATTCATTTCTAATGCCGTCCAACAACCTTGACATTAAAAGCATACAAGAACTCACACACACGTGCACGTATTCCTTCTAGCATTAGTCCTGAGGAAAAACTTAAATTTTACTTGAGCAAGCAAACTCCAGTTCTGCAAGCACATTTGGGAAATAACCCACCAGCTACTTCGAACTAATTCCTAACCTAAATACCTTGCGCTCCTTCGCAGCGTGGATCTGAAATCTCTGCTGATTGCAATGTTTGAAATTGTTCAAAACAGTCCCAGATTTGCAGCGCTGGAGACAAAAACGATATTCTCATTAAAAAACCATGCTTGATGCAGATGAAGGATCATATGGAGATGCTAACATTCAAAACAGAGAATTGATAAAACATTAACCACACAGGAACTAGAAAACACATTACAGTTCTTTAAAGATTTCTCATTCAGCGTATAATTTGTGTAATTATACAGTCAGCCTGTTTTTCCGACTTGACTATTCAGGCCAACGTGCAATAATAAAAAATCTGCTAAAATGACTTCTTGTAGAAAGACTGACAATTGTTTAAAACAAATATGTATTTTCAAAGCTCTTGTACCGCTCTGAGAGCATTTCCCGCGAATCCCACTAGATGTCAGCGCTACAGAACCGCTTTTTTCCAGCCTTCAAAGCTTGAAGTCCGCTCGGTTTCTTTATTATTGTCACCTTGTCTGGGAAACACAGTACCTGTCACCATGTCAGCTGCACCAGTAACCAAGCAAGTATTTATGGTAGTAAACTGAACCCAAAATAACGGTCTCGTTTCATTTGTTTTCCCGTTCATTTACTTGATTTGAATAGAGGACTTCAAATCAGTCTCATAATGCCAAAAATATTTCAAAATAAGCCGTAAGTAATTTCAGTTTTCTAACCGCTTTTCCTAATGCAGCGACATGGACTTCTCACTCCAAACAACAGCACTACAAGCTCTTCTTGTCAGGTACTATAATACCTTGACGATAAAGCTCTGTATGTTAAATACAGTGTAGCTGATTCAGGTTGAAAACTATAAGGCACGCGCATTTTTTTTCCAAACGAGGCGTTCTGAAGTATTGTTACAGTCTTGCTGTTCTGGATGGCCTACCATAGCTACTGGGGGTTTTTTTTTCATGGTTTGGACAAACAGAATGAAAGACCACAAAATGCAGAAAAATACAGAAAACAAAGACAGAAACAAACCACAACACATGGATACAACGTACACTCCACCAGCAATGACCAACTCTCATTTCTTTGACCAACAAAGCATGGACAATTGCAAAGCATTCTTTGTTTTGCACTGTAAATACCCGAATTTAGATACGAGATGTTTATCACTGGATTGGCACAATATCTGCAATAATAAAAAGGCTGGTTTTTCTTCTATCTTTTTTAACAAAACAAAGCTGCCAAGTAATTGTTGTTGGAAAAATATGAGAGAAATAGTAGGTAACTACAAAACTGATGAACTAGAATAACATCTGAGCAGAGATTAATAGTTAAGGAACATATGAAACCAAATGGCAACAGTTCTAGGCATTTATTCCAATATCTTAGAAAATAAAAATAAAAAATATTCTCCATTGCATCACCATTTAAAGATAGGAAGCCAAATTTTTAGATTAAGCCAAAAGAAGATGTGAAGTGTTCCCTTATTTTTTCCATTTTACGCCTCATTTATTCACAGTACAAATACACCCTGCCGGTACAGTTTTTCAGTCACGAGACGCACAAAGTCTGACCCGGCGCGCCGTTCCCTTTTCTCCCCCGTGAAGCTGCTCTGCCCTACAGAACCCCCAGCCCCCCCGCGAGTTTTCAGTGCCGCACGAAGCTGCAGAACAGCCCCCAGACTCAGCGCCCGCTACCACCAGCGGTACCAAGCTGCGAGCACGCATTCCCCCCCCGCACGCTCGGCCAAGGGAAAAAAGAGTCAACGATTATTTGAAATCCACCTTAAGGCAAATAGAGACAGAGTTTCTGCCTCTTGCTGAAAGTTCTTACTTTGCAAATTTCAGCCGGGAACCTGAAATTCAGTAAATGAACTGGTGTTCGGCATAAAGAATGCTTTAACCAAAAAGGAAGAAATAAACAGGAAATGTTTTTCCCAACAATAAATCAACTATTTTGCCTTAATTCTGTCTACATTTTGTTAAAGCATTTTATGCGCTTTCAGTAACATCAGATTGCAAGTTTTTTGGCAACTTTTTTTTTTTTTAATAAAACTTCAGACAGTGTTCTCTGTTTGCAATCAGAACCACAACCTTAGTGCAATATTATATTTATTTCTTACAGTAATTTTGGTTGCCATACAAGAGTATTAAGGATTGGGGAAAAGTGCAAGTTACAGGAGCTTGATTTTTTAATCAGTCGAAATAAGAGGAATTAAAGCACAAAAATTACAGCAACATAGATAACGTGAACACAAGTTGTTACACAAACTATAGCGAGAAACATATTAATATCTAGAAAAGAAAAGAAAAAATGTAATGGAAAAATTATCAATATTTGTGGCTCATACACATAATCATCGCCAGATCAACTGGGTAATGCTTTTTAAGAACTGAGAAAAAAAAAAAAAAATCACTACTTTTCTTAACTTAAGTACCACAAATAATTAACTTTTGTGATATGTAAATTCTGTAAATCAACAGTCACATCTAGTCATTTTATAATATATGAATTAAACTTAAAATGTTCTCAGACACCTAGGGAAAGGAGTCTGTGCAGTTATACACAATTTACATCTTGTAAGATTTTGGTATTGTATACACAAATATTACAGAAACTAGGCATGTAAATGCAATTTATTTAAATTACAGTATATAAACAAAAGTTGATCCTAAAACCCAGAATATCATAACGTATTTCATAGATCTCTAACAACTTGTTTTTCACTATCATAGTAGCATGAAATAAATGGGTCTTCTCTCCTCCCCCCAACATTTCCAGACCGACGAAAATACTCGGAGGCAACATCGTATCTGTTACTATTGCTTTCTGTCGCAAAATCGTCACACAGAGCTAGAGACCACTGCATCTTGGCGGAGGTGTATGCTATTGGTGAAAGTAGGTCCTCTCAGGTCTCCTTACCTTTACTTTGTAAGACACAATGTAAAAAATAAACTATTTCGTTAGCTCTTTCATGTGTTAAACCGCTTTTCTACTAATTGTATCTACTCTTTCAGTACCTGAAAAGATACATGAGCAAGAAACACACCTTTGTAAGAAAGGGATTACCGTCAACTGTACTTCACCGTGTATGTCAGCACTTGCTCAACGTAAATCCAACAGGAAGGTTGTGATTAAAAAGCAGCTTAAAAGTCAACTTCTACATTTTCTTTTACTACCGCATTTTCTAATGTCTTTTCTGGCACATATTATAGAGGTAATATCAACTGTACCCAAAGAAATAAAAAAAAGAGCATGGCATTAGTGGTTTATTTACTGAATTCTGTCGTATCACCAAATGGAAGACAATGATGGCTAAATTACCATTTTTACACTTCTTAAAGTATTTGATGGCCTCAAGTTGCCTGCATCGACTATCGGAACGAAACTGCCATTTTCTACAACACCTAAGGAAAAATTCAGTACTCTTCAAAGTCAAATGCCTTAGTACTTGATTTTTATTACAAGGTTACCTGGAACTTTCAAATACAAATATAGCGTAGTAACAGATGTTAAGTCAAAAGACTTGTTGTTCTGTAAAGGGGGCAGGAGGCTAAATAAGTTGTTTTTTATGAGTATCCAATGCGTTGGTAACTATAACCACTTTTGAAGAAATATTCATCCTGCTTTGTAGAAGTTCTAGCAAAGATAGAAAATATAACACAGCTCTGCTGGTTCAGATGCATCCAAATGAGGTTGATTTTAAAAAGGTCAAGACTTTATAATTATTCCACAGAAATAGTAGTAAACCACAAAAGTTTTTTTTTTTTTTTTTAACTTTCTAGCACTGAAGTGGCACAAAGGCTGCCCAGTAGACCAGCCACTTATTTTCTTAAAATATTGTGCTTATAAACTATCTGTACAACTATTTAAACTTGCAGTAAAGAAAGATATTTAAAATGCTAAACTTTATGTACTCGTACTAGGGCTGTTGCAGACCTAATTAGACACTTGTTTGTGAGCAAAAATAATCACAATAAAAAAATTAGAGATAGGCTGGACCATGTCAAGGACCATATCAAGGAAAGAAAGTTCAGGTACCTTGCAGAAAGTAAGAGAACCTGAAAGTATGGTAGGTAGGCAGTCTAGCCATCCACACACAATTTACCCACCTTGAACATCTTGATTATTATGTTAATAAAGACCTAAAAAACTCACAGATATTAAGAGGTGTTAATTACAAGGGGAGTTCAAACATGCAGAGAGAGACTTGTTAACTTTAAAAAAAAAAGAAAAAAAAAGAAAAGTCAGATTAATGCAATCTGTGTGTTTCCCCCCTGCTGCGTGGAGTCTCCTGGGACGCTCTCGAGCTCTGTCACCCCATCGCCCAGCCCGCGCTCAGCCCCGGCCCCTGGTTTCTAGCAGGACGCACGCACCTCGCCCGCGACCTCCCTAACAGCCGGGCAAAGAAATTGTCGGAGGCCAATGGGCAGCGCCTGGCTCCCCCTGAAGTGCTCAGTCTGCTGTCCTTCTCAACAAGCCAGCACCTGGTAACAGCAATGAAACGAGAAACTGGGTAACTCCCCAGCTCTCCTGGCCCTTGGAACACGTGCGGTCTGAAGCACTACATACCTCCTTCCATCTTGGCATTAGCTTTTTACCTTTTCTGTTTCCAACAAGCTGACACATTTCCATTTCTGCTCACAGGCTGAAATCCCTCTCGCACTTAAAATACTGGCAACCTTCCCACCGGCTTCAATGGGAGCATTCGTCTATCTTTTTCTTCCTTCTTGGCCTGATGATCAAACTAGCTAAGCACTTACCACTCCCTGAATTACACAGCATCTCTCAGGGTTCAGCATATTGGAGTATCTGACTGCGAAGTTCAAAAGATGCATCTGTACATAACCCCGAATTTTTACTGGCTTGCAGAGTTCATATTGCGACTTAGCAGTAGTTTAGCTGGTTGAAAACTGGGGGTCTCAGGTTCAAACTAGCTTCATTTTGTTGTACCTCTAAGTGTGCATTCCTCCTCAGTTTTTACGCAACGTCTGCATCGTCTTACAGGTCAAGTCAATGGAGCATGTATTGAACTTGTTCTGCCACCTTGGAAGAGTGCTAAGTGTAACTGCAGAAATAAAGAAATACCAGGTAAAACAGAGCAAGGTTACCTTTGAACTAATTCCAGCAGAACAACCAGCTTCACTGCCAACAAATCAGAGAGCTAAACTAGTAAAAAACAGTGATATGAACTCCTGTACCTGCCTTAACATTGTGCCTCTGCTACTAATAAAAATGGGTTTGAACGGTAATGAAGCGATCTGTCCTCTTCAAATGAACTAAGGCTTGGGGAAGGAATCCTGCTTGGAGACTGAATGTGGAGAATATAGTGCCTTTCAACAAAAAAATGAAATGCTTGCAATTTTAAATGGAAAGAAAGGTTGTACGTAATGGTTCCAGCAGAAGGGCATTATCAAGAGATAATATTTTTGAAGTTAACAATTTTCTCTCTCTCTCTCGTATCTCCCCACAACTTTGAAATAAAATGGCCCCACTCGTGTAACACATTTAGATTTCTGTTTGGGCGTGTAGCATACAGTCTGCATTACCCGAGTACCAGGAATTAAACTGTTTTCCCCCGCCCCCCCCCCCCCCCAATTTTGCTGGCACTCGCAGACAGACAAGGCATTTGGGGTATTTCAGTACCAGCCCATCTCTAGTTATCAACAGAAGTTTGTGAGGCAAAATAGCTATTCTTATCTGTCCAGCAGCTGCTTCAAAGCTCTTTCTATGTTCATTCTGTGCCCAACTCTAGTCACTCCAAGGTCTATCAGATCTTCCTTTTGTAGATTTGGTAAATGAGTGCCATCTATTTCATTGTCCATAAATGTTTCTTTATGTTCACCTAAGTTTAGACTTTCCAACCAATCTGCCACATCTGGTTTAGTCCACAGGTGGACAGGCTTAGTTGTAAAAGGCTTATTTGAGATTGGCTGTTGTAATATTGAGGGAGAAGGAGACCTGCTGCGCCCTGCGGTCAAGCCAAATAAGTCCCCAGAAGGGGGCTGGCTGGGTAGGCTAAATACATCGGACAAAGTTGGAGAAGGAGATGAAGCTGAAGCAGAAGCAGTCAGAGGAGCAGGCATGATGTCTTTATTAATCTCTGTTGGTGAAACCACAGGGCTTGGAGCATGTCTTGCTCCTGAGGTCCTACTGTCATAGTCTGGGGACCTGCTCTGCAGAGTGATCGGCTGGCTGGTTCCAGGTCGGACAGTAAAAGTGATTGTTGTACTTCGTGTACCTGAGACAGTACTCATGACTTCCGTGCTCCTGAAATCGTAAACAGACATGGAAAGTTAGATGTATCAGCCACCAGCTGAAAGGTTCTCCACATCAACACGTGACAAATATGGTTCTGGAAGGCTTGAATATTTTCATTTTTTAACGAGCAATATCAGGTTAAAAGTGCTAAGGCAGTATCATTAAATCTTTCCCATAAAACAGTCATCAATGGTAAGCCACAGTGAAAAACTAAACTTTTGCTTATCAGCTGCAGTTCAGAAAAACATCTTCCAGAGCACATTCTTCCCGTTTGGGGCTACACCAGACTATCTTGTGGTTAAACGAGAAAAACCGAGTGGAATGAGCACACAGGCCCTTTGTGCTCCCCATGGAGTGCAATCAGGAGTTGGTCTTTCCTTTGTTGTACGGAGGGGTGAGATCCTTCATTTCAATTTTAACCTACCAGTTTTACACACTGTTAGATAACACAGCTAATAACAATAGTTATGGAAAGTACTGGAAGCATATAATTAACTTGGATTTTGGATCTTTGGGCATCTACTCAGTGGATTTTAGGGTATGTTTGTATTCTCATTCATTCATAGAACATGCTCCACAAACTCGTCTTATTCTGCTTTCTGTTCAGCTGGCCTTTTCGTGGTTTAAAAATGAAACAGTCTTTCTATGGTTCATAAAAGGACTTCTGTGTCTGTTTCTTTCTACACAGAAATTATATGCTGGCAGTTTCACCACAAAACTTAAGGAGACAAAATACTTGTTAGTGTGCGTGCCCAGAGGTGATGTAGTTGCAATCAAGTCACCAGCACCTATCTCTTGCCTAAAGGAAACTTCAGATTACAAGCTAAGCAGACATGAAACTTGCCGAGAGGCCAGCTCTGATGCCGCGTCTGACAGGTGGGTGAAGGAGCAGATGGGTCTGCTTTTATCTATTGGTTACAGAACAAATTTAGAAGCAAAAGATGCAGGTTCAGGTCTGCTCATATCATAAAATGCTTAGCTCCACAGCCTTCACTTCTCATGAGAAATCTCTGTCAGTCAGCATGCACGCTTCAGGATCTTCCACTGAACCCTTGGGTGCCTGAACCTCCAGAATTTTTAACTTTTCAAACAGCCCACAAACTAGGAAAACCTTCAGACAGCTGATTTCAGGCACTTCCAGACCAAAGGAAGGATTTGTTTATCCTTGAAGCGATGCTACGGACTCCAGAGGATGACCTGGAGGATGCCATAGTCAGATTTCTAACCCAGACCCTGACTGCAGCCCTCTGTAACTGAGCGCCAGATTGGCCCCGGGCCTGACCCAGCATGCCTGGGCAGACCTGAGGATGACTTGGGTGCGCGACGTCAGATGCAAATGCTTTCATTAACACTGCAGAGTCACCACTGTGCAGATCTTACAGAGCCGAAGAAAGAGCGTGGTTCTGGAGCCCCCATATTTAAAGTGCAGCAGTCTATCCCTAATCACTGCTTAAAGATTTTGTGTCAACTGCCACCAAACGAAGTACCAAAAATGGTCCACACAGCAGGGCTCAAACCCCACATCTGTTCTCTCTGAGGTATGTCCCTCACCGCTAGATCCGCTTTATAACCAGGAGGCCCTCTCCTGCTCCTCTGCCCTCGGTAACCACGATGGCTTTACTGTGGCTGCTCAGTAGGGTTTTCCTGTCTCACTGGATCTGTCCCCCATGGAAACGTCACTGTGAACGCCCACGGAAGTGACTTGACTTTGGTCACCCACATCCTGAATAGAAGAGTGGTTAAAATTTTCAATAAAAAGATGGTGGTACCAGCATTTCCTCATCATCTACTCTAACCTGCTCCCCCTGTGAAGTACTCATCCGTTATCAAAATGAAGAAATGTAGGCAGCTAACCTGAGGCAATGATAATGGGCTGTTCATCCCTTTCTCTCGTATCAGCGTTACTGCAGTCCTGGCAGTACTGAACTGGAGACCTTCTTCAGCGTCTTCTTGGTTTGCTGCTGGCTGCTGTGAGCCCTGCTAGCTACATGTTCCCCACACCACGTCTGGGGCTGTGGCACATCATCAACAAACCTAGACATCAGGTAACCTACAGCACTGCTACACGGAGATTCAGAGCACGCTCGTATCACAGCGAGTCCCATTCAAATCAAGCTCCGATACCGTGTTATTAGAAAAGCACTAAGAATAACTGTTTGGAGAACGTACATGCTATTCACACGAGCAATCCCACTGCTTTCCCACAAATTGTTCCATGTATTTCAATGGGAACAGGGGGATCTTTTTGAGAGTTGAAAGATCGGTCCTTCACTTAAAACACAGTAGGAACAATACTTTTAGCACTTATGTCTTTGTAATTTAACAAAGAAAGGAAACACTTGGCATGGTTTTGAGTGTTTCCTGTGATTTGTTTGGAGCTTAATAGCTTTGTCTTCCAGGACTGGAGCTAAGCATTATTACAAATAAAAAGTCTATGCAAGAAACCATGAAATTCTACTAACCAAGGGGAGCAAGTTATTTCTACCCACTTTAACTTAGCGCTAAGAGTCTCACACACTTTCATAAGGCATGATATAATTTTAAATCAACAGAAAACCTGCTTGGAAAAAGGTTGGGTTAATGCTATCCTTGTCACTGTGAGAAGAGCAGGATGAGTTTTGTATAAATGTGGAAATGTCTCTCTATCTGTATACCTGCAGTTACCCTTTTACTTAATTTTCCTGTCTTGCAAATACTAGAAATTATGGTTTTGTATTCGCTTGCATTGTGCCAATATCAAATGGATGATGAACATCTCTCTTCGGTTACACTAGATGCCGAAAGATCACTTCTCTTACTTGACTGACCACGCCAGGCTCAGTGTACACCTTCTGCTTTGTAACTCACTTCTGCTGCATCTCCTCTGTATTGTTCCTTTCATAGACTCCCTGCCCATCCTTGTTCAGCAAATCATTGTCTCTGCTCCTTTAAAGAAGGTATATTAAGCCATTAAAACAAAATCTCCAAATGTAAACTGTGTGCTCTTATTTTAAGTATTCCTTAGACTGGTGTTACCTAACCTTCTCAGACCCATGGGCAGTAATACTGGGTGAGCAAAGCAATACAGGCAACGAACGTAGTACTTTGCTTTCTGTCAGCCTGGATCAAAGTAATGGCTTCGCATGGCTACAAGCAATATTAAAAGATCTGAGGGCATCTTCCTTTTTTTCAAGCTGTAGGTTCAGGACTACTGACTGTTAAAATACATCTCTGGAACACTGATATGAAATTTTTTCATTTTAGCTGATTAACGAGGTTTCAATTTCAGCTCAGTTTAAACTCACATCAGTACTCCAGCTTTTATAAATATTAACCCTTACATGAGCAAGCTCAGAGCGCTTCGTTAATATTAACAGGCTTAACCCTACAGCAACACGCCTTCTTCAGGAAAGTTCTACTGCACACCCGGGAACACAGACAAGCCTGTGAGTCAGTACACGGCCCCACGGCCGAACCAGCTGCCCTGTTCAGGCCCAGTTTCACCCACAGCAACTTGAGGTCACTGCTGCCTGCAAAATTATTCAGCAACCTGCAAGGCTGCGTTTGTGCTCGGTTCCCAGCTGCTGTGCTTCAGCCGGTTCTGCTATCTGCTTCACACACAGACACAGCCCTCACGAAGGTTGTGCCAGTCTGCTGAAGCCCACAGTTGCATTTCCAGGCTTTCCATTCAAAGTCTTTCAGGCTAAGATTCATTTTTTCCCCTTTCTTTTTCCCTTCTTTCACCTGCCGTATCAACTCCAGCATGTTACAGAGACTGCTGTACTGTATTTATAATCCAAGGGAACAACCACGCATATTTGTATAACTCCTATGCATCCTCAGTTATAATTTATGACATCTCCAATACAATCTGTAATGCAGATACAGCCTTGAAACCATCAGCTGTCTTTTGCATTTCATGGTTGATTGGTATCCTGGTCAGTAAGGAGCAAGCGCATTCCAGCTGGAGAGCAGGCATGGTTTTGTTGTGTTGTGGGTTTTCCAGATTTTTAATAAGAGCAATTTCTTATGCCTTATTTGATCATCTGTTACACTAAATATATTAAATCCATATTAAACCTGCCTAAACCCAAATTTCATTTTAAAAAGGTGAAAAGTCTGATAATTACTTTAAATAAAATTTGCTCTAGTAGCATCAGCATATGGTAGTAATTTATAAACATTTGCTGCTGTAAGACTGCACTGATTGCAATGCCTATTATGTTGCCTCATATTAAAATCACCATATATAATTCCATGTCACAATGATGCGGCCTCCAAGTATAAAAGCCACAAAACAGCTCGCAGGCAAGAAATTCTTCTAAATTTTGAATTAGATTTGCAGGATTTTAAATTTACTGTTAACTTAATATCAGAAGCAAATCAGTGAAGATGGCACACTGCAACAGCCCCTAGGAGCCTCCCATCCAAAAACCCAAAAACCCCATTATGCTCTCATGGGAGCTGTTCTACCCTGCAACTTGCCAAAAGGCTTGCTGCTTCTGGCAAAGCTCTGCCAGTCTGTCAGAGGAAAAAACCTCTTCTCCAAGAGAACCGACAAGTGAAACGAGTCCCTGCATAGAGGTACTGTGGGAAGTTCACTTTTTACAGATTTTTGAGAACACACAAACCCAAAACTTTGCCTTCATCTCTTATAGTATTTTTACTTTATTTTTGGATTGTCAAAAGAAAATTGCATGGTAGGAAAGTAAGACATTAATTGTCTGTTTTGGGGGAAGATTAAGAACAAGGGCTGATGTGATGACTGGCAGGATACAGAGCTTCTTATAATAGTGTTATTTTAGCGAGAAGAATTGAGAAATGGGTAGCATCTGTTGCAAGCAACACTGTTCAGTTGGAGTGAAGAATAATGACTGAGGTTCGTGGGAGTCTGTTCGAGAACAACAGTTTCCATGCGAATGGCACAAATGTCTGGAAACAGGCAGCAAGGGACTGGTGCTGACGAGGGGCAGACGATGAGGAAACGGCCACAGCCCTCTCTCCTTGGAGAGCTGCAGGGAAAAAGGTCATGGGAAGCTGGAAGGAGAAAGGAGGAAATCCCACAGCTTCCAAGGACGAAAGACGTGACGGTGATGACCGCAGCAGAGCTTGATTATTTCAAGGGCCAGTTTCTCTTTACTTCAAACCTCACACAGGTATGTAAAAATACGCTAATCATCCCTTCCCACTCCTCCATCCACCCCAAAACACCCTCCAGAAATCCATCAGAATTTGGGCATATTTGAAAAATCATGTACCTTATAGGTGCTCAGACATAAGTTCAGGAATCTGGTCTTACGTGCTCCTGTTATCAGAACGTTTGCTCAATACTTCTCTGATGAAAGCGGCCTTTATTTCAGCTTGAGGTGATGCCCTATTTGTGGTTTTAGAATGGCTACCATTTCTGGATTAGGATGATCTAATCCACACTGCACTTTGTAACAAAGTCAACACCAAAATCACTAAAATGCAATAACAATGAGTGAGCATTAAAGAGAAGCAGAATGTACAACACAGAATACTCTATGCTCTATGGTTGTCACTTACTTCATGGCACTTCAGCATGACCCTCTTCTGACAACAGCAGTCATGAGAGCAAATAAAAATGACAAAATGGAATGACTGAAACACTGCAAAAATTACTGACAAAGCAAGCAATCCTGTGAAATTGGCTGACAAACGGTTAACAAAATGAAATGACTCTAATGGCACAGCAGTAAACTGACAAATCAAGGCTTGAGAATTAGCCCACAAGATACGTATTTCACCATCTGCAAAATCCAGACCCACTTTACAACAAACCAAACGTAGGATCAGTCCCTATGCAGGACTCGCTACTAAGTGCAGTTCTGCCTTACCTGTTTGTGAAAACACAGGAACTTTTACAGATAGTAAATAAAAAAATCAGAGATGGACAAAACCCCTGGCCACAGTTTCACTCTTAAAACTTGCTATGCCAACACAGTACCGGTTATATCTCCTAGAGGACTCCATCCTGCACAGCTAAGCATCCTCCATAACTCCTATGCTTACAACAAGCATTTCCCACTACCAGGAGTGACGCCCAACCTGCCACAGCAGCCATGGGGACATTGTGCAAACACAGCCAGAGAAACATAAGCACCGTTTGAAATCCAAATTGTTTCTCCCTATGGCAAAGCTATCGATCATTTTGGTATGGTGATGGCAGAGAGCAGCAGCAGTTGCTGTTCATTACTCCTTATTAGTACACCGGAGTCATGGTGGAAGGATGCTGTTTTCACTGGGGGCTGTGTTTCTTCTCCTTCGCAGCCACCGGGTCTATTCTGCGTTAATCACGCTGACATTGTTCAGTCGATCTTGCAGGCTTGCACTTGATCATTATGTTGCTAAGCGACTGCTGGGTTCACAGACAGAGTGAGCGCTCCTCTCTTAACCTGATAGAAACCCCTGCATTAGTCTTTCCCCCATTTCTTTTATCAGCTCCATATAAAAGTCAGTAGCCTTGCAAGTGAATTTATAGCACCGCTAAATTTATAGCATCTTGGTTGATACTGCCGTTACACGTCCTGTCCTCCACGCCCCGCTCACGGACAGCAGAGCATCTCCCGCTAAACTGTGGAGCTCCCCCAGGCTGAGTTTTCCCATCTCTGCCCCTGTGCATATCCAAATTTGGAAATGGGAATGGTGACCAAAGCTCATCATGAGGACTTTAGCGCTGGGTATTTGGGTCACATGGAGCCCCGTATCCAAACACCCTCAATCTCTTCTGCAAGGAAGGATGTGCAAAAATGGAGGTCGGATGTTGTGGCCTGACGACATGGATAGACAAGATAAAAACCTCTATCACCAGGACTGATCTCCAAAAGTCCTTTAAGTATGCTGAGCCAAAATTGTTAGTGGGATTAGCTCTGTTCTAGAACCTTCTGATCAAACCTTTTAATTATGCCTTTGTTAGTACAAAGTAAGCAAGCACATCCTTTCGCTTCTTCCTCTTTTTCCTTTCCCTACCAGTCTCCGTTTTCCTATCCCATGGCTGGTCACTGCCATTGAGAAGCAGATGGTTTCCAGCTAAACGCTTCCATGCTCTATTTAAAAATCTTGAAACTCGGCGTCTCCATAAGAACCATGGAAAACTATAAATACACCATGTAAAATCATTGCTAAAGCAATGTGCAGAGAAAAAAAACGAGTCTAGGGTCTTTTTTCATGTAATAATTGAGAGAGAAATGCTGCTCAATACTGTAGAACAATCTCTTCCTAATCCTCATTTATCATAAACATGAAAGAAGATATTTTTATGGGTTTCTGTAGCAAGCCATTACCCAACTACCTACAATTTAATTCACCTTTATGCTACCCTAATGGGGCAATTGCCCTGAGTGAACTACAATTCTATGGCTACTGGCTGTGCAAAAGTAACTCCCAGTGATATTTAGGATTGCTCTCTGGGCTATAACTCCTTCTATGTCCCAACGAGCAAATGTGTATCTTTAATTTCATCGGGCTGCTAGTGCTGCGAACATAATCCAAGTGAGTCTGTGAACGATGTTCCTATTTATACCACTTCCCAATACCTCTCTTTGGCTGAAGGATATGAACAGGCATACTCATTTTTTTATCACTTTTCCTAGTTAGCAGAGCTAATGAGTTGTTCTTTAATTTAGCAGAATCCCCGCTTTCCATGAGCTAAACTTCCTTGCTCCCTTTCTAATGCCATCTCACAGAAAAGGGTTACAAGCTCTGCAATTGGCTGTCCTAGGCTTTACAGTATTAGTAAAAAATCAAGAAACTCTAAGAATGTTAGCTTTAAAATTAAATATTAGCTTTAATACTTGGAATTTTGGCAAGATGGTATTCCTTGGTCATAATATTTGACAGCTTTGTAAAAAATTGTGTCAGTCATGTAGTTGGGCTAGAAAGGCTGTAATTTATGTAACTTTTTAAAAGATAAGGCAGGAGTAAAAGCAGTAAAAAAAATGCCTTTGTCTGGGAAGCATTTACCATGCATCCATCACTTTTATGCAGGCACCTTCGAGACCAGAATTGAAATTTAATGCAGACAGCGTGGGGCATAAACATGCATACCACAACAAAAAGAAATCATCACATTTTCTCCACTGTGATAAGTTTTGCTATTAGCCTCAAGCTCCCTCTTTCACACTCTTTATCAAGCTCAGAAATCAATCCTCTCTCATCCGCCCCCGGACCGTGGAGCCGTTAAGCTCGGAGAGAGGGAAGGTGCCGGCCTCGCGCCAGGGGTGGTCGGGAAGCGGGCGCAGGCGCAGCCCGGCAGACAGGAATTGCCTGCGGCACCTTTTAAAGCATCCTTTTAATATCTGTAGATAGCTGGGTCTCTTCTGCTGTCTCTGATTTATTACTTAGCTTAAAAAAGAAATCTCGAGTAACCTTTTCTGATCATTTTTAGTATCTCCAATTCACCTAATTGTCTGGAGCCGCATTAAAAAATTGTGTAATCCCGTCAGCTTTGAAAACAGAAGGAAACAAGATACAGCCCTCTTACCTTCCATGCCCACCCAGAATTCTGTGGAGGTGTCATTTTCTTCCACAGTCAAATGGCAGCCAAGAGTTTTGCTGCTCTACACCGCTGTCAACTTTTCATATTTATGACCTCCTAGGTCTTTCGGTATTGTTATATCCCAAGATCCTCTCTCTAGTTTGTAAAGATGCTTGTTTGGGTTTACTTTTCAGGAAAGAAGTAGGATTTCAGCCACACTGAATTAATGCTTTGTGTGGTTTTGTTTCCAAATTGAGCCTCCGTATTCCATAATGAAGTCTATGTAATCTGCCAAAGCTGAGTTCTAAGACTTGAAAAAGTTACAGGACAGAAAAGCAACATAAGTTCTAACACTGTCCAAATCAGATCCTTCTCTAAAATGTAACATATATGGGATTGCTCTTGCTTTACATGACAGTTTGCTTTTCTCCAACGAAATTACATAGTAGTTCAATTTTTTTTCCAGCCTTTATACCTGTTTAAATGTCTTTTCACAAAAATGATGCATCTCTATTTGCTTCTACTTTTCATTTTCCTCTCAGAAATGCAGTACTTTGACATATTTACAGTAGTTGCTAGCCTCAGTTATTTTCTAATAAAATAGGGACAATAAAGCTCTCTGCTGTAACCTGGAAATAACTATCAGTTTAAATATAAAACTTGATAAATAATATTATACATATGAAGCTAGAGGCAACATGTTCATATGGCTTAACAGGAAAGACGATCAAGCTCTAGCAAAAATAGTATTCCTGAAGTCATAAGAAAAACAATATGAAATGAAACTGTCAGAGTCATCTGCAAGACAAGACTTATGTAAATTCAAGCATAGTGCACAAGTATTGATTTTATGCTTGCCTCAGGTATTCTCAGATGTATAATGCTCAGCTGCTGCGCTAACTTTCTTTAAAAACTGTCTTCATCAGGCAGCCACTGGACACTGTTTTTCTCGTATAGATTTCACTGTATTTTTCCTCATGTATTCACGCTTTTCCTGTACAGACAAGTCAATTTGTACTCTAATCAAGTGCCACTGACAGGAATTCCAGAATTTCAGTGAGTTTTTCCATCTCTTCATTCTAAAAGTTGTATAACCTCCATACCTCCCTGGCACCAGTTTGTCGACTTCCGTCTTGCAGGAAATAATAAATCCCTGACTCTGAGGCTTTTGATCACACTGTTTTCAGAATGAGCAATCATTTGCAATTAACAGAGCCACCCTTCCCCTAAAACCAAATTATCTTCATGCATGCAAAGAAGGGTGGCTTTTCAAAGGCCAAGTTATTTATTACCCAGCAGAATAATTCCAACAAAATTTACTTACGTGGTATCTTTTTTAAAAACCAAAGTCAGCACTGCATTTCTGCAAAAAATGCATATCTGTGGAGCAGCCCGGGACAAACAGTAGGCAATACTTCAGTAAAAGGTGCACTGAACTGCTGTACATAAAGCCAAACCATTCCACACCACAAAAAGAAATACCTCAGGCTCTCAATAAACCTAACAAAATCACCTTTTTTTTTTTCTTCATGGGCAGGGATTTCATGATACTATATCCACATTCCACACAAACGTGACTCCACAATTACTTGTACATTCACCCAACACTGTCTGACTATTGTAAGTTACTTCTCACTTAAGTACTGTTGGCAAACCAGTTATACGCAAATGCCTTGCATTGCACTACCAGGGATGCTGCTGGTGGGAGAAATAAGCCATGTCGTTCAACCTGTGAACATCAGAGGCTGTTCACGAACAAGCATGTGCAACAGAAAGCAAGAACTTAAACCCCTTAATATTAATGGTAGAGATCCTAAATTAACTTATTAGTAGTAACATGAATAGTGCAAATTATTTCAACGACTGATTTTCTAAGATAGCTTTATACTTCATGATCAAGTGGATTATGAGAGGTATCAGCATGAATCAAATGACATCACACAGTGAATGCGAAGTAAGCCCAGGCAAAAACACTTTTTTAGCTGTTTGAAGCCAAGGTAAGTTATGGGACTGAAGAAAAATTAAATTATCACCACATTTTAAAAGATAAATTTTTAAAAAATACTGCTATCTAAGTAACTCACATCAAAACAACTGAAAGATTTGTGGAAACTGTCTTTGAAGTTGGAGAACACTGAGAAAGATCCTAAGCTATGGTGTAGACCACAGAAACGTTGACAATGTTGGACATTCTTCCCTGCTGTTTGTCACAGACTATTCATTAAGCAACTATGTAAAATAGAGCGTACATTCTCCTTTAATCTATGCAATTTACACGGGAAGTTAGTGAAGGGATGGACAAAAATCAAGTCTTTATTAGAAAATTATTTAGTTAATTACATTACCTTGTACTGAGACTTGCAGTTTTTGTTCCAGTAGGTGACTCCAATCCTTCCCCTGGCTTTGAGGATTTCTCTCTGTTCATTTGCTGGAGTATTGAGTTCAATTCACTAATCACATTAGCCTTTGGGCCTGAGAGAATTGGGCTTTTCACCTCCGTCACATCACCCCATAGCTTAGATGTCCTTTGGGGAACAACTTTAGCCATGTTGGGCTGTGCACTGATCGGAGGTGGGGGCGGAGCGGGGGGAGGAATAACAAAGCTGTCTACAGTTTCTTCAATTAGCGCATCCTTGTAAAGTGCATTGCTTTTGTTGATTATGGGCTTCATTTTTGGCTTAGGAGGTACTGGGGGTTTGTCCACCAGAAATGTTTGCCCATCTGCATAGACTGTACAAGTATCCACGTTCTCACCCCCTTCCGAGGATAAGGTAGAGATGCTGGACACTGTTGAGATAGTGCTGGTTGTCTCTAAGTGATGGTCACTACTACTTCGACTGTCTACCTCCTCAATCCCAGAGTCAGTGACGTTATCAAAGCTGTCAGGGGGTGGCAGAAAGGAGGCAGGCAAACAGTTTGAAAGACCCACTTGCTTTTTACTGTCTAAGGAATTTGTTGACTGGCTGGGGGCAAATGGCGTGGCTGAAGGCGTGCCATTTTTCCTTTGCTTAATCAAATCTGTTAGAGCTGAACTGGGAGCTGCGCGGTCGTCGGGGATATCAAAGCTGTTGGCGAACTCTAAGGGGGGTGGTAGTGGCTCAGTAAAAATAAACTCTTCATCGATATCAACTGATGCTAAGGGTGGTGGAGGGATGCGAAACGGCAAGATGACAGGCTCGTCGACAGAGCTCGCTGCTACCATGGTTTTGCAGGGAGATGCCGGTGGCTCAGGCACAGCAGGCACGTTCAGCTCACTTTCCGCTTCTTCGCTCCCCTCTGGCCTCTCTGGTGGGGAGTTTTCAGGGTTTGGTTCCATTTCAGCTCTCTTTTCCTCTTCATCTTCGGGCGTATCATCTGACTTTGCTGTGTCCACGGTATGGACCATTAACAAGCCAGCTGACTTTTGCTGCGAAGTATCCACAATGTTTATCAACATGTTTTTCTTCTCCTCCGCTTTCTTTTCTTTCCCTGCATCTGTTTCATACTTGTTCTCGGTCTCCTGTCGTCTCAGCGGGCCACGAGTATTTTGCCTAGTGACAGTAGCAGTAACAGGAAAAGTCGTTTCAATATTGGGTCTCAGCTTTGTATCGATGTAAAGCGGTTTATTAAGGTCAGCTTTAACAGCGTCTCCTTTGCCTGGAATCTGCTGTGTTTGTTCTTTCATGGCTCTGTCCCTGGCAGAGAGAGCGAGGGCTAGTGGTGAGTTTGGATCTAATAGCTTTCCTGTGACTGGGTGAACGTAATTATCTGAGCTGGATGCATTCGTGGACTTAGCTGCCACTGTACTGTTCTCAGTACCTTTTGTTTTGGATGAAGCATTTAATGTCCTTGAATCACTTTGATTGCTGGGTTCACTGCTGTTGAAAAGATTTTCAGGCTCTCTAGGTGCGGGAATCGGAGATGGTGACATCAGCTGTCTAAAACCATCTTCACAACTAAACATTGCTTCATCGGTAAATTTAGATTGCCTCATACGTGGTGTTGGCGGTGTTAGTCCAACATCCTCATCTCCTAGGTCTGTGGAAAGGAAGGCTGGAGAATTACGCCTTGCTTCCAGCCTCTTTTCCCTGTCCCTCACTGCTCCCGCAATGGCTGCTGCAAATGGACTGCTGACACCTAAGCTGTCATCGGGTCGGAGCTGCCCAGGTTGCTCCGAAGACTGAGGATCGATTTCCATGCTGCTCCCTTGGCTGCTTTTCCCACTGCTGCTGGTGGACGGCTCTTTCACAATAATTGTCGGGATTGGAATGGAGCAGGTCTTTTCTGGACTGTCTTCAACATTGGATTGTTTCACTAGCATCCCCTTCCGCCTTGCTGGTTTGGCTGGCACATAAACTGCTTTGCTTGCAATCTTCCCAACCTCAGAATATGGGTTTTCCGGCATCTGACCCCTCTTCCTGAAATTTGCCTGAGCTGCGGCACTCCGACTGTACAGGTCTTCAGAGTCCAGAGAGTATCGGTCCAGTTCTCGTCTGTAATAGATCCCCTTGTCCCTTATCATTGTTCCCACATTCTCAGGTCTAACCAAAGAAATTTTTGAACCTGAATTCTGATTAAACGGAGGTTTAATAGTTCCATAGCTCCTTGATGTTGGGGATTTGGGAGAGTTGTACAGAGAGGGAGAAGGTGGTGGTGGTGAAGGAGGTAAGGACTGTGGTGGTGGTGGGATATCTTCAGAGGTGTCAGGCATTGAAAGACTTCTGGTAAACTTCAGCATAGGAGGAGCCAAAAACTGCCGTTCTTCCTCTGTTATTCCTAAAAATCAGAAAGCACAGTTAACACACTGTATTCCACTGGGACCCCTCATATTGTACTATTTCTGCACCCACCTAAAATGCCAGGGTGCATTTCACACGGCACGAGGCATATGCAAAATTATGAAAGAGGTCTTTTGGTTGATTCCTACCATAAGTATTCTTTCTTGTTGAGCTTCCAGAGACCCAGATGCCAGAATTAAAAAGGATGCTACGGAATTTTAATTAAAATGATCATTGATGTGTAGTCAAATGTTTCGGTTTTATGTATTATCAAGGTAGCTGTAGAGAAGCATATTTTCTTTGAAAATTATTGAACAGGGAAGACATTCTGCGCAGAAGAGTAGCTTATGCCTTACTCTAGCACTCTGTAAATGCATACAATAATGCAACTTAGCAACCTCATGAATTTTTAAGATGCATCTGAAACTTAGTAAAGGGACTGCAAAGATTCTATTGGGGAAAAAATTCATAATGTTTCATTTCAAAAGATGACATTACATTATTACAAATATGCTTTTAACATAAATATACTGGATAATATTGGGATAATTCAGATGTTAATTTCACATCAGCATAATGTGTTTCTAAATTGCTAAATATCACTACTAAGATTACTACCAAGAACAAAGCAAGCTCAAAGTTGGTCAACTTTTTTTTTGCTCTTTCGTAAAATCATCTATTGTCATCATTTGGAACGAAAAAGAGGTGAATTTTATTCCGTTTGATCAACAGGGATTCCTTTGTAAACTGCACAGCATTACAATGCTTTTGCCTCAATGACAAAGAAAAAAGGAATAACATTTTGCCCTAGGTAACGCGTTACAAAGGGCTGTACTGATCTCTTTTTTTCCCTCTTACTGCCTTTCCTTGTTAGAGGGAACATTCTACAGAAAGGAATTAAATAATGATTTCATAATACTTGCCTACTGCCATCAAAGCAGAAGGTGAGAATTATATCATCTTACACACAAACATATTTTCTTATGAACTTTGTATAAAAATTAAACAGTCATTCATTGAGGTAAAGATGCTGGAGAAATATGCTTTAAGACAGAAGCAAAGTGACTAAAAGTATGTGATTAACGCACAAGCAAACTATACATGAGAAGCATTTTACCTATAGATTTTTGTCTTCTCATTGTACCCCGAGGTATACCCAGAAAAGGACCTTGAGGACTCCCTGGTACAGTGGGCGTCATCACAGCAATACCCTGTCTCTCATACATGGACTACAAAAAAGCAAACAAAAAACCCCACAAGCATTAAAGCATGCAAGTCTTTCTCTCACATGTAAATAACTCTTCTGTCATATCTGCTAATCCACTATCCCTTTTACTTAGAATTCTTATGAAAAATAACAGATATGGTATTATTTTTGGGGAGGAGGTGAAGAGAAAGAGAATACTGGGCTTTATTTACGTGTTACTAAAAAGACAATAGTTGTAAGTGGAGTTAGTTGAAATTCTTAGCAAGGTAATATGTTAAGTTTCCAGCTCATTTTGTGTGCTGTAAGAAAAACAAAGCACGAGCAATTGCATTTTGTTTCATTCACTTCCAAAAATCTAGCCACACACTGCATCGGTGTTAGCGTTCACTCTGCACCAAGCTGCGTGCTGTCGTTGCTTCCGAAGAACAGACCTGCTCTTGCACAGATTCAAGGTGTCTTGTGCAAGGTTCCACTGGCAGCCAGCATCTCAGCGAGGAACTGAGGAACACCACCTGAATCCCAGCGCACTCCACTGTCCCCCCTGGTAGGTCATCACAAAACTATCTGTTTTCTGCCTCTCAGAATAGCCTTAATTTCCTTCCATCCCAAGCTCCTGAGAACAGCAAAGTGATTCTTGTATCGGGACTGATGCTCTTTTGGAGGGTGGATAATGGAAAAATAAATCTAAAATGCAATAAAAATTATTATTTTTTCACATGTAAAGTTCTGCAAGAGCAAATTCTGTAACTGAGCAATCGAATTTCAGAGTTCTGGAGTTCAAATTTTTAATACGTGCTGTAGTATTAATGTCAATTCTTTCCTTACAAATTATCATGTATTATTTACCCAAGATACTACATATGCCACCAGGAATAATAAAAAAAACTGCAGTAAGAGAAACTTTCACATTAGTGGAAATTGTGTGGCTGCACTAACTCTGGTGCTGGAACTGAAATAGCACGCCTTGACTTCCAGCAAAGTTTTTTAGCTTGGGTTTAGTGTTGTGCTTACCCCTGCAAGTTCAGAATTTACTGGTGTCTCACCAGCTCAGATTACAGGCAGAACAAGTTCACCTCTGTTTGAATAACACTGAGGTAGCAAAGCTGTTGATGTGATGGTCTCAGAATAAATATAAGGACATAACGAGAAAAGTTTTATAGGGCTACACAGACTCTTCTGTTAAAAAACTATTACTAGAAACACAGAGTAGACCATGCCTTAAAGTTACAAGATAATAAAATGAGTATATAAAGCAATGTTGGTAAATTCGTTTCTGTTGTATGCCCTGCGTGCTGCCAAAAGACCCTCTCCAATCATTCAGAAGTGAACGCAGTACGTCAGAGCTACCACTCACATTCATATCTGTAGCTGAGGGAAAACATCTACTAGAAGGCCGCTGCTTAATAGTTGCCACTCTTGAGTCCACAGTTGCATTGTCTGCAATTCTTGATGGCTTGGAAACTGGTACTATTTCATCCACCTTATCTGTAATATAAAAGTATTCAGTAAAATAAATATCATTTGTCCAAAAACTGAAAATTTAAGTATTGCAAGGTCAAAGGAAGAGATTTACTTTTCAGAAAAATGCAAAGAAAAAGGTTTTTTTGGCATTTTAACAAGGCAACGCTTGAGCATCATAAGTCGTGCAAGCCGAGCACTTTTTATTGCTGCTACATAACATGCATGCTTTAGTTTTAAGCCTGCATGCATTTAATGTTTACTTAGTGTGACTCGAAAAACAATCCTCTTCTTCAAACCTTCAAAATGTGAAGGGAGAATATCTATATAGAAATGGAAAGAAGACCTTTAGAAATAATGAATCTGTACAGCACTGTTTCAAATAGAGATAAGCAGACTGTACTTCGTCATCAGAATTTCAGTGATATTTTGGACAATAACAAGTACTCCAGAAGTGCTCTTTTATGCCTATTCTCCTTAAGTAATCACATCCTAATTTATTCACACTCTTGGATTATTAGCTTAGCATTAGTAACTGCATCATTTGTTTAAATGAAACTTTTATATGTATTTTCTCTTTTTAATAACTGCACAGTCTGGGAATGTATTTAATTGTAGTCAGAAACAGACCAAATAGGCACAGTCCAAATCTGAACGAGCATTTCAACATTTGGATTTGGGATTCTGATCTGTCATATGATGTGATCATAAAATACAGGGAAAACTTTAATCAAGATCTTCTGAAGTTTAGAGTGTTAGTTTTAGCCCCATCTTCAACTCTGGTCACAAACAGGTTCATCAGTATTTAATATATAACGTTACTCCCTCAGACTGAAGACCTCAAAGTACCAGATAATCAGCTAATTATAGCCTGACAGCTCCTTTTATTGCCACTTTTACTACTACGAAAGTAAGGCATGAAGAAATTAAATGACTAGCCTAAGCCAGCAGAATAGTTCGATTTTTGAACCCGTACTAGAATCCAAACTTGAATCATACCAACAGGTTTCCTTACTATACCTTCCCTTGCATTTGCTTTCCTAAGAAAGCATAGACTGCTCTGTATCACGTTAATTTAGTGTCTTTTCCGTTGAAGTTTCACCAGAGGATTACTTCTATAGCCTGTGGTATTTACATGAGTGAAATACCTTAGCCTGGCTCCTAGGCTTCCACAGTGTGAGTCCGAGCAATGTTACTTTTCAGCAATTAGATCCACCTCCCAAATGATTATTTGCTTCAGCAAACAAGGACAGCTGCTTCATTAGGACACTACAGACTTAAAACCTCCAGGTGTCTGGTGGTCTCGAGATGGTGTTACTACGCCAAGTATCAGACTTAGGGATTTAAGTTTTACCTCTCACTGGAGAGCAGCGCACTCAGGGCCCTGGATATGGATATGGATGGGAATAAGGCAGGAGGAAAAGAGCTTGTGATCCCTCTAAACAGTAGATCTGGCTGATGCAAGGATGGTATTTTAAATGGGAGAAGAAGAGAGGGAAGAACTTTTAGCCTTCTGGTTAGGAAGAAGGTTGTCCTAGAAGTGGATATTTCAGTGTCACAGAGGGTGAGGGAGCAGGCAGGAAAGGAAAGGTTGAGCAGAATCAGTAAGCTGAACACTGTTGAAAACTCTCACAAGAGTAGAGTTGCCGTTTCTTTTCAATTGAAGTTAGCATTCAATTTTTTTCATTGGTCTGCTTTATTTTTGTGTGTTTGAAATCATCCAGTGGAAGGAGAAAAGGAAAAAAAAATCTTAAAATCATCACATGTATTCAAAAACAAAACAAACTTCAAGACACATTTCATAAGACTGTAATACAAACTGTGAACTTCTGAAAGAAAAATATCTGCACTTCTGCTCAGCAAAAGGCATCAGAAAGCAATGGTGTAACCATGAACATTCGACCTATACAGCAAAAATACGGCTAGACTGTAGAATTGCACTCGGGGGATCTATCACCAAGAGCTTCGACTGGGCAAAGATTGCCTGTTATGTCTCTCCCACCCTTTTTATCATCCCAGAAGCCAAAAAACTGCTCTTTGGGATACAGAAAGAAGGAAGTTTTGGAAACTGAAGCACTAGGTACTCCAAATCTGTAAATAAGAAATATAAATATACCATGTAAGAACTGATCCCCTTTATTTTTACAGACACATGTAACCATATACCCATTCAGACAACAAAAAGCTACAGGGAGAGAGTGATGAGGCTATGACAGACACTTGAAAAGCATGAAAATATTTGTTTGGGGATGAAACATACATACCCTCCGACTGCACTGATTTTGCTAGACAACACTAGAAGTCAGATTCTCATTTTAAATCTGACCAAAATATCAGTTGGTAGTGATTCTTAACACCATCTACTACTTCCAGTTGGAAAAAACATTGTTTTGTGTAAGCTTATTGCAGGTTTCTTGTCTGTAGACAGGTTCTGGGTCCATCTCATCCTATAGCTGCTCCCATTCAAGCAGTGCTTTGTACCTTGCCACATCTAGCTAAAGCACTTAGAAATGGGAGAGGAGAGCACGTTAAAGCTTGAGCTGCTTTGCAAGGAACTCTTTAGGGGCTCCTCGCGTAGTATTTCGAACGGCAGCACTGCTACATCTGCGCAGCTTCTTCTTTTGCTCTACTGCCTTTGATCAGAAAGCAAAGGTAGAGTGGAAGTTGTCACTTTAAAACTACAACAAAAAAATCTGAAGCTACAGAAGCAGCCAGTGTGTGGAACGAGATTTATCCTAAATGGCAGCAGCTACATGGCGGGTCCTGCTGAATACGTCAAAATCTTAGCATCTGGCCACAACTGCACCACGCTTTTGAAGTGAAAGCACTATGTAAAATAAAAACAGTCTCACTGTATTATCAAATATGCTAATTAGGCCAAGAAAATGAACTGGCTGAGTTGTATTTAGCTTCATTCAAACTCATCCCAAAGAAATAAGACGTAAGCATGTTGGGACAAACTTTCACTTGCCTTTGCCTTAAGCTAGGCTGGTCATATCCACAGTACCAGTGTGCAAACCATGTATGCACCAGAAACACACGTTCAAAGGCCGCACATACTGGAATAATTTGTCAGGCTTACTAATCGGCTTCTCTCCCAACCTCCTTGTGAGCTTAAATACTCTGCAGCATGCATTTCTCGTACCAAAGAGAGGGGAACCTTACAAGCTTGTGTTGGAAATTCACTGAGGATACCTTTACAAACAGTTTCAACAAGAGAGATACAAAAAAGCCACCAAATGGGTGCAAAAATCTGCACCTGGTGTGAGGTGTGTCGACAGCATGGCCAAAGAAGCACGCCTCCAATGGTATTCTTAAAAGGAACGCAGCTGGAGGCAGGTGGAAGGGAAGAAATCTTCTGTAGCGGAAAAAGCCTACATCAGAGGTTGGCCACGCCAGCTGCATTTCGTTGTTAAACCGGTCTTTTAGCAAAGTACAGCCACAAGCACGCACGCACACACACTTATAAGGGAGCAATTTGTGGCTGACTGGTAGAATAACAAAATACTATCTGCTTTATTCTGAAAAACTTCAGTCTCGCAGAAAGACAGGGAAGAAGAGTCTATGGCCCACTGGACAGAGAGCACAGCTCAGCTGTAATCACAGAAGAGGATTTTGAGGCCTACAATTATTCTCTAGTATTTGCCAGAGGAGGAATTCATCACTGCTTTGCCGTATAAACTCTTCTGAACCTTTACGAGAAGTCACAACGGTACGTTGAGAGTCAAACACAGGAGCCATGCTACACCTGTGATAACTATTACCACCGCTCAAGGGGCTCCTGGTAACAGCATCCTTTCGGAGAACTGTCAGGGATATCACATGTATAAGCCAGTCTGATGCCTCTGCATGCATACAGCAGTTTGAGTGCCACTATATTAAATTCCCCCGAGAGAGGCAGCACCAATATATATAAAATAATTTATTGCAAAGTGCATTTCCATCTGCCCTGTGGGTTACCAATTGCACCCATGCTCTGCTCAGGGTGCCAGCCCTCAGGAAATTAGACGGCCTAAAGGCACGGGAAGTAGTTGCATTTGATCAACATGTAGGTCGTCTCTGCTGAAAAGCTCTAAATCATGACACGGTAGCACCATACCCAACAGCATGTCACGACTTTTATGTTCTCAAGAGGTCTGGTTGCTAGGCAAGTGGCTTTTTTTTTTTCTTAAATAATTAATATCTGTGATAATTACAGGGGACAGTCTCCTCCTAACAGATTTGTTGCAGGAGATGGCTCTTATCCCCGTAGAACACATTGCTTAGTGACTCCTGTTTCAAACCCCCAGACTCTCTCAGAGGAAAAATTATAATGCTGCCCATCAAACCACCAGATCCATCATAAAAGGAACTTTGAAAACGAGAGTCAGGTGCCTAGATAGATCTGGTGGCACGTCACCACACAGGCCCCAAAAGATAAGTATGAGGTATGATCCTGGCAACATTACTTATTCTACGACATAGCCAAGACATGTGGATTAGCTCCACCGAGGGTCTTAGAAAGTGAGCTTGTGAGACCCACAGAGGATAAGAATGATCATGATCCGGTACAGGCTAACCCCGACACCTCAGGCTGGCATGCCAGAAACACCAGGCAAAGACTGATCGAACACAGTTTTGGAGGCGAGTACTGCCAAGACCTGTATACTTACCACCAAGTCCAGAATGCTTGCTCAGAGGGGATGGGATAATGGAGAAAGAAAACTCAAAAAACAGCTGCCTCAAGAAGTGACTTGTATTTGTAAGAAAAGCAATGAATGCCTGGCACAGAGTAAAAAAATGCTCGTATGAAGTTAAAGTGAAAGAACAGAGGCAAATGTTCTTCAAATACCAGCAGCACACATCGTTAACAGTGCAAATATAAACTACAAAATGTTAGACTAATCTAGTCAGCCAGAATACAATGTTAGCCAATGTAGGAAATGGTTGAATTCTGCCACTGATGGCCTTATGGCTAAGAATTAAAAGGACAGGCACATTAAAAAAAAACCCTAAAAATCCTACAGTGTGGTTATTTTTTCTTCCCTCCCCCTTTTGCCTGGCGTGTAGGCATGGGCAACGAGGCCCTCTCGGTTATGGCTCTCTGCAGCCGGCCACTGCGACAAGGCAGCGTGGCCTGCGGTGGTTCTCGAGAGTCGCTCGTCCCTTCAGCCCCTGGTAAGCACACAGTGGAGGATGCCACTGAGTCCTCACCGGTCCATGTCGAGGCACAGGTTAACTCGACATGAGGGGTGGCTCTTTGGGAGATGCGTGTTTCAAGGACCTGCGTCCTTGGCTGCTTGAGGAAAGCTAAAATCTCTGACAGGTAGTTATGGATGGCTCTTGTGGAGGTAGCCACAATGCCCAGCTGCAGCTCCATACGGCCCATGGACTGTGACATGAGACCCATGGACTGCGCATGCTCCCTCTTGATATTTTCCAGCAGCTGCACAATCCTACTGTTGGTTTCCATCAACAGCTTCTCTCCCTCTGTTAGCTGGGGCTGCCCTCTCCAACCCCGATCCCTAGGGACAGGCTCAACACCACGGTGCTCTTCATTCATTTCATCATTTCCCTCCTCCTCCTCAGGAGAGTCACTTTCAAACTGAGGAGTCCTACTGAGTGACTGATCCCCGGGAGACTGTATGTCCATGGTACACTCCGGAGTCCGCGCTGGTGTTTGAAATCCCTCAAAATCCTCCCCAACGTTGCTGTGCGTTTCAGACGAGGACAACGGCCACTGCCAGCTCTCTGTGGTCCTGGCCGGTGAGTCTTCGTCAGAGGCAGGCACCGAGGATTCCTGTTCTTCGGCCGGCGTGGACGGTGAGCTCCCTCGGTGACGGCCAGCTTGCCCCGAGGATCCAGGAACCTCCCCATCTTGCTCCCCAGTGACATCTGGCAATCAAATAGAGGAGCAACAACCACTGTATCTGAGGCCAGGCAGATGGAGGTATCTACATGCATTGGACAACACATAGAAAGAAGCCAGTTGGGAAGCCAGAGTGTATGTGTTTGGGCAAACGGAAGGGCAGACTAAAGTTTAGTGACTGCATTGGGCACGTGGCAGTTGATGTTATTAACCGCTTTTGGCATAAATGCACACTGTCCTGTACCCAGAACACACACAGCCATGCTGCATCCCAAGGCAGGAACTACCAATTCACCTCATCGTGACTGTGACAGGCAATGTCAGTGAACCTATGGAAAAGCTCACCTATGCACTGCAGTGGTGTCAGTCAGAAATCCCTGGGATGAGCTCAGGGCCAAGGGTCCAATTGAGCTTCCTGGGGTGCCAGATGTGCTCCACCACTGGCTGAGGGCAGCCCTTTGTTGTTCTGAAGCACTGCTGGCTATCTTCGCTTTTGTCCGACGTCTCACGCCACCCCCACCCCTAGTGCACTCTCTCCCAAACCACTGCTGCAGCACGAGGGTGGCCATCCACAGCATTTATCCCGCGAGCAATGCCCTCCCCAACGTTTGCCTGATTTTCTTGTTCTTTTCTCCAAACAGTAGGTAACGCTATCTGAGGGCATTGCTCACCAGGATCTCATCGTCTTCTGAAAATAAACTTAGTCTTGCCCTCCCCTGGCTACCTCCTCCCTTGCCTGAGGGCACATGGTGGAAATTTAGGTGCAAGTGCTTCTCTGTGGCAGCTTAGTGTGCAAAGAGGCATTGTCACAGACGTTAACGAGGAGGATACCATGTATGTGCTTACTCTAAATCCTCCCCTACATAAAATGTGCTCCGAAAGGCTAGAAATGGCTAAGCTTTTTGCACCCACAGCGATCACTGGCTCAGTCGAGCGTGATCTGCCCAGCCCCATTCTTCATTGCATGAGTCAGTGGCCATAACTCTCACCCTTTCCATGCTTCAGATAAAATAAATGAGTCCACTTTGTTTTTTTTTTTGGGGGGGTGACAATTTGGTCATCAGAAATTAATCTGGGGCGGTCTGGGTAAAATGTTGCAGTAGGGTAGCCCAAAGAGCCTGCATTCCTCACGCTCAGGCAAGGGATACGCGAGAGAAGCGCTGCTGTTGGTACGAGCGTGACCTGACCAGCAGTGGCTGACTGTTGCCAGCTGGCCAGCTGTGCTGCTCACGCTACAGTGGTCTGAATGCCAGAGCAGTGTCACGCCTATTCTCTGGCATCTCAGTCTCGACAAATGTTACAGGATTAATTTCTGCTCTTTGAAATCCTTTATCTGCTGCTCTTCAGACCTCAGTTTGGAGCTGTATGCTTACATCTGGAAGGTGCTGTTGAGGTAATGAAAAACTTCTGGTTTTCTTTATGAATGAGGGGCTTTTTGTTTGATTTTTTTAAAATTTTATATGGTTTTAAATGAAAGCTTCTTCTGACAGACCCAAGGATCCCTCTTGCTATATATCAGTCCCTGTCTACTCTCATCCTAATGCAGCACTCATTATTTCTACACCCAAGTGCCTCCAGCATTATACTGCTCTAAAAGAGATTCTGTGTGGCTTAATATAATTATTTAAATGCTAAAATAATGGAAATTATTAGTGCTTTTAGCATATTCACTACTTCAAAGTATTCACATTCAAAGTATTCACATTCTCTCTGCGTCTGCCTGGACTGCCCAGTTGCATGTTTTATGGAAAGTGAGGATGAGACTGTATTTGTAAAAAGGCATGAGCTCCTTATGAAAATGAATTTTAGGGACAAACTGCCATGCAATCATTGGCTCTTCCACTCCATGGAGATTTGAAAGGGACTGTATATCAACCTAACTGTAACAACTACTTCTTCCTTTGCAATTCTTCTCCCCCTTTGCCTAATACAGCCATAGCTGCAATACTTCATGAACAAATCTCTCTTAACAACTACAGTGTAGGACCATGACATTATTTCTCAGCATTTTCCTATTTGAAGTACACATAAAAAAAAAAGAACAAAAAAACAGGGGACCTATTTTTACCACACATAGCAAACACACATTTCAGTTAAATTCTATAGAATAAGAGAAAGATAAGGGATCATATATATTCATTCTGGTAGAGCCACTGGTCATACAAAATGCCTTTGTATTTCTTTTGACATGTCATCAGAAAATTCCCCGTATTTGACAACTCCATTTTCCTGACAAGTGTTCTAAACAGAGCCCACCTAGCAATTGGCAAGTAACAGAACCAAACTAAACTAGAAGTCAAAAACTGAAGCAAAACAAAATGAAAAAACTGCAAACCCCACATTAACTTATGAATATTTCTGAAAATAGTATCACTGAGTTTAGTTTGTTCAGATTCATGGGGATCCTAACACTTTTGTTATTTGTGCATGTTTACACATTTGCCAGAGGCTTGCGAAGAGAAGTTTCTCTGGAGAAGCAGAATCAATTTTTGCAAAGTTCCTAATACTCTCTGAAAATTTACCACTTGCTATCCCCCTACTCTGTATTTTCAGCCTTTCAGAGCTGAGAGAACAGCATCTGGCATAGGTGACCAGTGACAAAAATGACAAAGAGTACAAGCAAACAGCCTGCGAATACCCATGGGCAGAAAGTTCAATTGTGGAAGCTACTGGCGAATACTTATGAATAATGAATACATTCACAGGTTTTAGGATAGGTTTGTTAACTTGACTAGGAATGAAAAGGAGGAATATCGGTAACTATTATTATTTGTAACAAAGTGTTCAACAACTCTAGTCATTCCCATTTCTGGAAGCTTTGTGAAGCATTGACATGGGGCGTGGGGAAACCGAGGGTGCGTTACAGGCATGGCCTTACACAAGCTTTCGTTCACTACAGAGCAATCATGGGAAAACTGCCTGAAGGTCAATGGCTGACACCACCTTGATGAACGTGTCAGTCTCTGCCCAAGAAATCCATTCCCTGATGACCAAAGGTCGCCCTAAATTCAGCCCGGATCTTGGTAAGGTGACTGCACCAGTGGCTAGGTTGGTGCTGTGGAAAAGGTGTGCCAGTTACAGCAGTGGCATTGGAAAACTCATCTCGGCCAGAAACTGTCCTTATCGGCCAGCGAAGAGGCTGACTGCTTTGAACAGCTGCTGACAGTAGGCTTAAAAAAAAAGAAAGAGGGCACTAAGACTGTCATATATGAACATAGTTGATCTTACTTGGTTGTTAACTGGCTTTAAAAAAATCTCTCTCTTTTAAAATCAAGCTTTAAATACAGTGGGTACAAAGAAGCACAGCTTCCTTAGGTGTGAAGCAAGGGGCAGAGGTCAGATTCTCTGATCTTCCTGGTTGTTCCCACCTTATGCACCATTCCTACATGCAGCATTTTGCTCACCATGATATTTTGACTTACAGGCAAAATAGGTCACTTGTGTCTTTTATAGATATCTTTCTATTTATAACTCGTGACACCAGCCCAGAAACTGGCAGTCTCCAAAACTGTGACTTGCTTCATGTTCCTAACCTCAAGTCCCTTGCTTTGACAGGGCATGACTCCCATTTTGATCCTTAAATAACCAAGTACGGGAATCAGAAAGGAGCATGCACATGGGCTAAAGGAAATACAAAAATCTGGAAGTCAGTGACCCACTGCACTTTAGCTTTAGTGTTTGATCACCGTGAGTACTAAGCAGCTACTCCCAAAAGTCCCATGGGACTCACAGGTTTCTAAAGACTGTTTTTTGGTTTACCTCACTGATTCTGTTGTGTTTAAATTAAAAATGAAATCTGTTATTAAAGCGGTCCCTGTAACAGTAACTAGCGAACCTTCATCAAAGTCCTGGCTACCTTCCTTTCTTTCCTGTTAGGCAGGTCCTCTGTTTCTGCAGCGAAGCCCAGAGCTGCCTGTACGGGTGTTTGCACTGGGCTGATACAGAGCTTGGGCTGATGTGGCAGACCAGCAGTTGCTTCTGGTGGCCACAGGAGAACTGCTTCATCTTTTGTGCTTGCAAGGGTGACCTGTGGTTTGCCAGAGCCTGCTCTGAACATGGTGGTTAGAAGCCAGGATTATTCCAGCCTTTAGGTTCATGAACATGTCCATCATCTTGGAGCACTGCTATACCGTGCTGTCTCTTTGCACCACAACATTCGTTACCGTTGAGTGTCCTTTAAGTTTGTTATTAGACATATTTAGGATTGTAGCAATTATCGGGTTGAGATACACGGAGAACTAAACAGTCGGTTCAGCTGTAGGGATAGAGGACTGAGACAGAGGCCAAGAACAGAGCAGGGCTTTGGATATAGACAAACTTTAGAGACATCAGAGGTATTTCTTTAACTTTTGTTCACTGAAGAACATTTGAGATTTATGCCTGTGTTGTGCCTTACCTGCCACTTGGGACTGGCAGTTGATCCCTCCCCTGAGATGTGCTGCTCTTTAAGAATCCCTCCTTTTGAAATCCCACCATTTCTGTTTCACCTCTGCTACTGGATCGTTGCCTTTTCCATTATCTTTCCTTTTCAGATTCCCCACCAGTGGAGCTGGACGTGAGGGGCAGGGTACCGTCTTCCTGCTGACAGGTAGGTGGAGATGTTCCTTGGCCACAACAAGTGGGCCAGGAGCTCAACAACAGCGGTAACACAGCTGGGGAGCTTCCTGGGACCTGCCTCTGCTGCTCTGGACCTGGGCCTCTGCCTGTATCTGCATCATGCCTCCTGGGGTGGGTGCATTTTTCAAACTGCTTAGGTACCAAGGTGATAGATGCCTTGTAAATACCTGAGATAGATACAGACAGAAACTGTACCAGGCGCAATCAGTTATGCAAAACTTCATACAAAGCCAATTGCACCTATATGCTGTAGTATCACCCACCTTTTCTAGCATCTGCAGCCAACCACAGTCAAATATTTGGCACATGTATTTTTCCTTTTGAAAAGCGATGGGAACACAGGACATTCGTTCTTCCTTGGTGTCAACAGGTCTAGGCACATGGCCCTTAATGTCAGGTACTGTATATGCACATATTTTGTTCCATCGCCTTCCCTAAATACGAGTTTGCAAGTTTAGTTTGATTCCTGTCATTAGCCAATAAAATTTGTTTCCTTGTCAACAATCTGCAAAAATCGTTACATAAGCAGTACTAAAACTAAAGGGGTAGTCTTTACGTGTGCTTATTAAAAATGCGTACAGATTCGTTTAAACTGCATAAAAATATGGCTGTTGTGTTGCTTTTATCTTATGGATTAATTTTTTAAATGTCTTTTTTTTTAGACTATAAGTAGCTTGTTTTTAGCATAAAGATCAGGAGTGATTATGCGTATAATTGTCAGTTTGCATGTATGAAAAAAATAAGCATCTAAAACACATAGGTGTTATTTACATGACATTCCTTTTACATTTTTGTCACTTCCCATATATATGCAGAAGACGTTGCCCTGCTTGGTTTGTAGAAGAATAGCTGGGAAGTAACTTGATAAATACTTCAAGGTGAATGTCTGTGCACGGGGGGAACTATGTAAAGGACAATCTGGGCAAACAGTACGTGTGGGAATGTAGACAATGCTTTCAAAGAAGCAGATGAATAAAATTGTTGAACAGCTTTCCCATACTAATGGGGTGGTAGCAGAAAGATGAGAACCTGGTGATTCAGAAGCAAGCTTGATCAGACTACAGAAGTTCATATGATAAATGTTGCTTGTCACAGAAGCAATTGTACTTGATGAATAGATCTCTGGTGCCTTTAGGGAAAAACAGGTGACTCCTATTTGCAGATGGTTAAAAATGGGTCTCCACTGCATTAGCTAAGCCCACCAAAAACTAATGCCTGTCTTTTTAGCTATTCAGACAGGAGTAGATGTATAAAAATTCATCAAAGACCAAAAGTAGGTAAAGTATAACTCGGCCTTCAGCATACTGCTAACAATTTAAAGACCAACCTTAACTAAAGCACTGTTTCAGAGTAAAAATATTAAAGGTTAAGATTTTAATCCAAATTTGTTGTTTATGATCATATTTAGAGGAAAGAGACAACAAGATCAGCCTACAGTTATGTCATGTAAATGTATAGTTTAAAAAACATACAGAAATGGAATGATTTGAGGTTTCATTTAGACAATTAGGCTAATCCTCATAAATCTGCCACCACAAGCACATTTTGATCTGAAATTAGCTTCTTCCAGCCCCACTCCCAATGAACAATTTGCAGGATTGTGCTTAAATCACAATGCCAAAATCGCATATTTACCATACTGCAAACAACAGGCAGAGAATATTACTTAGTGGTTAGCATAATGAGAAAAAAACAAAAGCGCTTTGCAATACAGTCAAAAACATGGGCCATTTGAAACACTTTCCTTCTATGAAAAATGAGTAAAAAAACTTGTATGTTCTCTGGGATACTGTAAACTCTACAAAGTACACTAAAATTCAAAAAAGGGAAAATTATGTAAAATAAACCAGTAAAACATAAAAACTGTTTAGTGACTAAATCATTTAACATTGAGTATCTATAAATACCATTACATGATGTATGAAAATGATTTGTATGTATTCACGATAAAGAACTATCAAAACTTTCTTGAAACAAGTTCTTATTTGTGTTTCTAGGGCTGAAAATATCTTCACATTAGTACATATAAGTCACATTTACATATTATAATCACACCATCAAAAGTAATTTTAAGGAAGGCAGAAAACTGATAAGTTCAAATTCTTTCTATAGATACAATTTTCAAGTACCAGCTCTTTAACAGTATGTTCAATTAATGAAATAATTATACAGGCATTTAAAATGCACCTGCAAACCTGAAGCCTTACAATTCAGCCTACCTTGAAAGAGGAATGGTCATTGTCTAACAGTGGTTTCTGTTTAAGAACAAAAACAAAGCAGAGAATATAGTCAATACCCACTCCTACCCTGCAAGCCAGGTGGAATTTAAGCGGCAATTTGATGTTCTGTTTAAGAGACAGCATTTGAAAATTTGGCCTATTCACAAAAGAAAGACAATCAACTGAAAGAAACCAAAAAGAAAGGTGGAGGACCTAAGACACTGGCAGCCTTCTCTGTTCTTACACTTACTCTCACGCTTCCACACCGAGGGGAAAAACCAAACAAACTATGACGAATTATCTAAAAGCATTTATTTTTAATTATATTAGAAATTAATTAACATGGGTATGTGAACATTCGAAGAAAAAAAAAGAAATAGCAGCAAAGGGAGTTTTGAGATGAGGGAGATAAGTCCTTCATCTCCCTGGCTCCTGAAAGAGAGAGAGAACACATTAAAAGTGTTGAAAAAGTTTTCCACTGCCCTAACTGTGCCATGTTGGGAAACACATGCAATTCTTTCTGTTCCTCAAGCACTCATGATTTTCAGTATGTGGTTAGATATTCAGTTAATAATATCTGAGTATAGCAAGCGACACTCACATATGCCAATGTATTTAATTTGCCTGTTTCCAAATGCTACAAACCCCACATTTTCTTTAACACTTACAATTCCTTTTCCAACTTCTTTTATACCATTGTCTTGTCTGGCTGAAGCAGAAAGGTTTGGAAAACCTTTTCAATTACTGTCCTGTAGAAAAGAAAAGCAAGTATCACGAAAGGGCACTACATACTCCAGAATAAACCGATAAATTCAAAATAATGCTAGTGTAAACGAGGAGAACGCCCACACAGAGACTCAGCTGACCTCTGCTCAGGATTCCCAGTGTTTTCAAAACATTAAAGCTGCCCACCTCATGCAACGCAAACCCTTGTCTGAAGAAGTGTTCAGGCCTGAGAGTTACCTGTTAATTTAAGATTCTGTGCCAAAAGTCGCTAATCAGCACATTGCCAGCTAGGTGCCATCTTTTTTTTTCAGTGGAAAACAGAGGGTTAGCATTGTTCTCCTTGAAACGTGCCAACTTTCAATACTCTTCTCTTACAAAGCATTTCAAAAGCACGCATGTTGTAGGCATGGTCCTAATCCTATAGCTGCTTACACTGCTGTACACTCCCCACAAGTTAGACTACAAGTCATAAAACCTGTGACCTTGCTACTCCAACAAAAAGATGGGGCCCATATTTTTTCACGTGTATACTTCACAAATTCCACCCAGAGCCACTGCTTTATGCTTGTGAAAAATGACAACCTGATGACAACCTTTATCTTCTTATTATATTGCTGTCTCATTAGAATTACAAATACGTAATGCAAATCAATTACTTACAAGCATGCCCTTCAAGAATTCTTCATTAAGCCTGGTGCCTTTTGCTCTCATCTTCTAAAATACAGTGTCTGGTGAAGATCAGAAAAAGTTCTTTCTACAGAGGAGCACTGCAGATGCTGGAAACTATCAAAGGAGTCGACGGTGCGAGTGCTGTAAAAGTTGCTTTGATGGTATTTCCATTGTTTCCTGCAGACAAATCTCCATCATCAACTCCACCACAGTGAAATAAAAAAATGATTTTTGAACCCAGACGTGTCTGTCAGTGGTTTCTTCAAACATAACATAACACTGTAAGCTAATTCGCTGTTTGGCATTCATTTATATATATTTGCTCTGCAATTTCATTGTTTCAGATGCCATTAGAATGTGCCACCTTTGAAACAATGGACAACAGGAATGGGATGAAGTGTGAATGCTCATTGCAGACAGAGCTAATAATATTTCTTTTGAATGCCATCAACTGATATTTTTCTATTCAAATGTCGCTAAGACTTGATGCCAGGTAGCAACATTCTGCATCGATGGTATCACAGTGATTCTGTATCTGAGAGGTGGTACTAGCATCTGAAGTCTTCAAAGGAGGAAAATCCTACATTTGTATTTAGTACTGGCTCCCACCTCAAACCCCAAAGATCAGTATCAACACATATCAAGGGATTATTTTCTATTGATTACCATTTCAAATCTAAGAACAAACCAACCACTGCCCCTAGCTTACAACTGATACTTGTGTGACACTGACAAAGTAATATTTATGAACGCAGAATTATTTATCTCGTCATTCCCATTTCACTGTGAAAGTGTAGCCCGCTTTATCCTCAATTTCATACTTTCTCTTAGAGGATTTTTATACTAGGTTTTTAAAATTAATCACTGTCCACTTTAGCTTTCACTGAAAATCCCAAATTACTCACTAAATCAAACCCGTTTCCTGGCAGCAAAAAAAGCTTAGGAGCATGAAACTTTTAAATCATGTATCTAGACATGAACAGATTTTAGTTTATGGATGTGTTCCTTAAACATCACATAATTTAAAAATTCTCCACCCACAAGAAGTTATCAATAAACAAGTCGAAACAAAAACTAAAGGAAAAATCTTTTAAAAAGAAGCTTTTTGTGAGCCACCTAACCTTTTTAAGAACAGAGTTAAATTCATTATTTTAAAATACTAATTCTGAAACTATATCTATTTTCTGTAGTGCTGATGAAAATTATGACAAAAAATTTCTTTCAATGTTTTATTTTAAGAGTATTTTCAAATCTTCATTTTAGTTTGCTACATGAATATTTTGGTTATTCTATGGGCTAACTACAAATTATTTAGAATTATATTTTAAGTACTGCCTCCAAAATATTGCTGCCACAACTGTTGGTTTACACGTTGCCATAACTCACTCATTCAACAGTTCTTGAAAACCTACAAGTCACAAAAGAAACAAGAAGGCCTCTTCCCCCTCCCCAACAGTCCGCAAAACCCAGAAGGTAGTTTTACATCCCCTCCAAGCACACATTTTGAAGCTGGATGCTATCTCTCCGAGCCAGGCAACTACTGCAAGCAGAAAGTCAGTGGCACAGATGAGGTACAATTTACATTTTAGCAATTTGTGCTATGTAACTGCAGTAAAATGATAATGCTGCCCACGCCATACTGCTGTGAACCTAAAGATTTGATTACCTATCTCTTTAGACACAAATGTCCTGAATATAAAAAACACAGCCTACGTCCTTCCCTTCTCCTATCCTCCCAGTGAACCAGAACGCCTTGCAAAAGACAACCAACAAAACCAAACAGAACCGCAGAAGCCATTGCTTTCATCTCAATGCCTCCCTCATCTACAACCCAGAAAACAGAATTTTCAGTTGACAGAAGATTCTACAATAACAATGTAAAGATTTTTCATATGCTGCCAAAACATATTTTTTCAGAAAAATACCAGTAGCAATGGGTTTTATTCTGTCATATTCTCTAAATGGAGAACAGAAAATATCACTAGCTGGAACTTCTGTTAGCGACCTGAAAGGAGGTCAGGAAAAAGCAGAAAAATAAAGAGTGGAAAATAACCTGATTTTGTCCTGTTTAACGTTAAAAAGCAAAAGCTTCCCTGTTGAGAGAAGACACTGCCTACAGCCTAGCTTTCCTTTCTGTGACATTGAACTTTGTCAAAGAGCGGGCCGTAGACTGCTGTGCCAGCTATCACCCAGGGACTCAGGGAGGTCTGAAGCTCCTCCTTGGGCGAGACACCATGAAAACGTGTAAATGACACAGTCCCTGCTCGGGAGAGCTCACAATCTAAGAAAGCAAAATGACATACAGGAGTATGGAAAAATACAGCTAAACACAAACAAACTTTGTATACATATATATACGGTTACATTCAGAAAAGCTCTTAAAATAGCACCACTATTTCTACCTGCCCCTCTGCCTAGCCATCGTTACTTGGGTGACTGCTTAATAGGGATCACAGGGGATGCGGGTCTTTAGGAGAGATTTCAAGGAGAAGGTGGTGGCCTTATGAATCAGTTCAGGGAGGGCACTCCATGCATACGGGACAGCGTGGAAGATGTTATACTGAAAATTTGAAATTGTGCAGAGCAGCATTTCTCCAGGTCAAAAGTTCGAGTGCTGTGTGTAAGATCCCTATTCCCTGAGACAGACACAGTGTGGTTATGGGAGTAACATTTGGCCGTTCAGAAGACAAGCAAAATCACTAACGTAGGACTACACTGAGGATATGTTACTGGCCACGTACAGTCTTGTGGCTGCCAGTTAGCACAGTAACTGCGAGGAGATGATATGGAAGGGTTTGGAAAAGAGTTGGATACAAAGGAGGAAAAAAAGGCAAGATGAAGGAAAGGAGACAAAAGGAAGAAATGTGGGGAGTATTTTCAAATGTAGTCTTCTTTGAGTTCTTAGTGTGTTTGCAATTTATTAACCAAATAACTAAAAAACATATACAATAATTAATGTACATTTGACACCATAAAATAAACTGGACTATATGCCAACATTTACATTATGTTATTATCCTTCACTATGGAAAGGTGAGAAACAGGTTAAACAAGAGACAAAATGCTTCCCCTTACCCTTCTTCTTCCGTACTGAAGCTTGGAAATAGAAAGGGAATGAACTGTGAATCAATTCTGAAGGTAATTTTTATATGCTAAATCCTTGTCTGTTATTTTGAGCAAAAACATTTTTCTTCCATCTAAGAAGTTAGTCTCTCCCTGCTAGCCTCTACTATGCACGAATCTATCAAACTACAGCAGATAAACAGCTTGGTAAAAGCACAGTTTATCAGGGTTTATAGCTTAACTAGAAAAAATTGCTCCCCTGCGGATATTAGGGATATACGTACATTTTTTTTTTTCTAAATTATTTTTTTACAGCAGTAATTGGGGCAACTTATTGATACCAGGGCTTTCAAACTATGATACCAGGGCACTTTCAAATCTTTGCAGATTGAAGTGGAAATGAATCATTAGCACACGTTATCTGCCATATTTTGGATTAACTCATTTGAAAGACAACGACTGAGATGGTCTGCTCAGTATAATGGAGAACAGAGTAGCTAAAAACATGTCAATAAAACCATAAGTAGAGTTCAGAGCCAGGCAGAAGAAGTGACTGTAAAGACTGCAAGGTGTATAATTAATTTTTTCAAAAAGGGTGTTTTTCAGCTTAGCTAGGAGAAATTACAAAAATATATACTCTAAGGGAAAACAAATGGGGAATTTCTATTTATCATTTTCTTCTATTACGTAACAAGGGACATTCAAGAAAATTAAAGGCATCACATTTAAAACCAATAAAAAGGAAATACATCTGTACACAGCACATAATTAGCCTTTGGAATTCTTTACCACGAGACATTATTGAGACCATGAGCTTCTTCAGTTCGGGAAAAAGATTACACATATGTATTGATGAGAACACCCACAGCGTTCATCTACACATACTTCCTGTTTAGTTTGCACGCGTATGTTATGAAACAAATGCTTATTCATTAGATAGTTCAATGGACATAAAAATGTGGGTGTTCTCATAGTTCATACAGGTGTCCAATATATACACATATACATGTAAAGATATGTAAATTATATATAAATACACACATACAATCTGTGTTTTATGTCAGAAGACAACTTTTAACTGATGATAGTGGAACATTTTCTCTTTGGAAGCTTGTTCAGTTGTTGTGCAATTTAAGAATTCTTGTTCCTTCTGATAATAGCCCTTTTACAGGACGAATATTAAAATAGGTAGAGCACAGATGATGTTCATAACTGTAGTCATATTGTTTGCTAGGGTGGAAAACGTTCAGAGTACCACAGAACTGATATTTCCAGTCTTGTTTAGAAAGAAGACAACTTTCTGCCATGCTCTAGTATTACTAAAACTTTATTAGGGGACATTCACTTCTGGAACATGCTTCAGGACTATTCTTCAGAATAGCAAAGATTTGCCACTATAATATTTGTCCCATCTGGATAAAGATCCAGAGGGCAGATGTGCTTAAAGGCTGACGTATGTCCCATGGCTGCTAGTCACGAGAGTTGCAGTGGTTTCTGCCAGCTGATGAGAACAAATAGCAGATCAAGTACTATAACCTGAATAGGGGGGTGAGAAAGCTAAAATATGATGGTCTTGACTACTATTAATAAGCTATTTTCCCCTATAAAAGAGTGCTGCTTCCCTCTGCTTTAAGAACAGTATCTGCTAGGTAAGATTGAAAAGTAAGCGAAATAGAAGAATACCCTCAGTTTGAAAGTGATTTGCAGAAAGGGATAATGAAGAGGAAAAAATGCAGCCTAAGTATTTCTGTCCCCTTAGGAAAGTGTGTGATAAGCCAGCCAAGCTTTACAACCTCTGAGCACTCCATGAAAGCAAAACAAATCAAAATACCCAAACCCAAAAAGTGGCTCCAGAAAGAACTTTTTAATCCTGGACAAAAAATTACGGAGCATTCACAAACTGCTGAAACCTTTAGTCAGGCTCCTAAACTTCCTGGCACAGAAAAATAAAAATTTGTGAGATCTGTTAGAACTAAATAATCAGACTGTTTTCTTCTGGTCTTATTTTGGTCGTTATACCATAGAGAAGACAGTAAACACTTCAGCAGCCCTTTGCTGGGAAGAACTCCCACTGAAGCTATGTGACTTCACTCATTAAAGGATAGACGTGGTCCATCTGCCCCAGGAAACACGGACTTTGAGGAAAAAACAGTGGCCACAAGGCTTTAATTCCTTCCAACTGGCCTTCATGTAAGTCCACACCAGAAACAAAAACGATTACAAAATGTAAGTATTTAAATCAATATATGGTTATGTGGAAAAATAGGTTTATTGTATGATAGACACTGTTACTGTGCAATGAGGGACATGGTTTGTTTTTATACCCAATCACCACTTGCTAAACACTCTGTTCTAGTGTAATAGCCATATATAAACATGCACTGGGGCTTTCTCTTTGTATATATGGTCCATTCATAACATATTTATTAATCTAGCTGCAGAAATTCCACGTTTTAATGACCTAACAGATTACAACCAGGAAGAAAGGAACTATTATCTTCCTCACTTCTAGAAAATAAACCAAAATTCCCAAAGAATTATGCATATCTAGAATGTGGATGATCAAGCAAAGGAATCTACAATCACAGTTCTTAAAATCTGTAAATAAAAGAATGAATGCTCAATATTTTTTATTAGCAATAATAAGAAGAATTAAGTTTATATCATGCACGGAATTCAAAGAGATATCATAATATGCACTTTTTCAGATCAGAGTCTAATGAAAACAAGTTGAAGCTGAAGCTGCTTTAACACTGTCAGCTTTTTAATAACAGCTTCTGGCAGCTTACCTTTATCCACTAATGAGAGGCCACAGAAATTTAAAATAAAACAATATTAGAAAAACTGAAAATTTAGAAAGCAAAGCTAACAAAATATGATACGGCATTACTTTTTAGTAGATGTGCCAAACTTCGATGATGCATAAAATGTATCAACATTCTCTTGCGTAGCAGTAAAGGCACAAGTTTAAACAAAAATTATTCATGCGAATCATGCATATTTGAACTCTCCAAAGATGCAGCATTCTTAAAACCTTTGCTGTTCTATATACTGTACACAGTGCCGTTCCTTTTAGTCAATCTAACATATATACATATATATAAATTTTTTTTTCTTACATTTCTATTAAGCCAGCATGCTTGTCAAAAAACACTTTCTTACCAAGCTCTTCAAGCTCTGAGGTCATTGACTTAGACCGCAAGGTCAGTGCAGTGGTTGGAGCTCGCTTGGGAGGTGGTGGAGCTTTGCATTAAACAGAAGGATATACAGTGTAAATAAAAACACATCTCTAAACCACTATCTTCACATACACTATTTTATATTTATCTAAAAGAATATGCTACATTAAATAAGGTGATAATACATACATACAAGCGGAGGAAAAAACCCTGAGATGCTTTTCATGTACTGAATTTCTATACTGTTTCTAGTTTCAGCGTAGGTTGTTTGACACATCAGCAAGCTTTTATGTAACAGGATACATAGAAACATTTAAAGCTAAATAACTGCGCTTCTATTTTTCAGTAGAAAAAAGACTTTCTAGAGAAAGTGCCTCACAGCAGTGGTGCCCCTCCTTCTAAGAAATGTACATAGCCAAAAATCTCCTGGAGACCAGCCAATCTCTGCCAGCTTAATTTCATCTTTGAAGAAACTGTTAAATCTGAGAAATACAAGGAAGAAGATTCAAATTTATCTTAATAGTTATGGTGAGCCTAGGGAAAACAGGTGATCCTCAGAATAAATATGATCCAAAAATATCAGGGCAATTATCTAGCACCGAAACGAAAATCCAGCAGGTGTTTCAGTATCCTGATAACCAATGTTTCTGGCGGTCAGAAGGGAGCGTAACATCAGAAAAGATTATGCCAATGCTGGTAGGAAAGTTGGAGATTTCCAGTAAACACAAATGGCTCTGGGACACCAGCAAAAATCAAGGATTTCTAAGTGTTTTGGTCAATACTATACATCAGACTGCACCATTTTGACAAAAGGTGGCAAAGCAGTTTGATAGAGTGATGGAGGAAAGTAGCAGACAACATTCTTCCCATATCGCCTATAGCCACTATGTCAGCGTCACCCTTTCCCTGTTAAGCTCCACCATCTTCTTACAGAGTCTTGAATGACAGTGTCACAAAAAAGCAAAAATATAGCTCAGGTTCAGTGCCAGATAGGAGGTTGCGTAAGTACCGCACACACAAACTCCAGCCTGAGAAGTGACACAAGAGAAGTGACAACAAATCCGTGAGGGAAACCACACTAAATCCTGGATTGTTAAACAAGGCTGGGTATCTGACACTGGCCTCGCCGTAAAGGAGACTGATGGCAAGAAAATCCTTCCACACAACTCCCAAGGCACAATGGCAATTGCCAGGTAACACGAAAGGCTACCAACTTGCGTCAAAAAGGGACAAGATTCAAAACTGAGTGTTTCTGGCAAAAAACACATTATCAATAGAAAGCTCCAGAAAGATGACAAAGAACAAAGGGTTTGTTTTTATACAGGCAGCTTCCCTTTGGGTTGTATACAACAGCACTATCATTTAAGGCCAATATAACACATCCCAAAAGGCAGAGGTAAAAGGTTTGTTTAAAATTTGTGAACAGTAATTCTATCAAGCTAAAAATCACGCAGGACAAGGTCTCGACATCACTGACTTTAATAGAGCCTTTTTTTTTTTTCCCCTCAAGGTACATTATTTTTTTTGTTTAAAAAAGCAGCAGATGCCAAGAGCACTCACAATTTAGACAGAAAGTTTCACTCGTGGACAGAGGGAGCCCTCGAGTGCCAGGTCCCAGCCCGCTCTGATGTGGCAGAGCCAGACGGCTGTGAGTGACAGTTCAAGAAACTGGTGGGAGGAAGAGGGATTTGCAAACACATGGTGCTGCTGTACTGAACGCTAGTTAGCAGCAGCAATCTCTTCTGCTTAATGGTAATTATGAGGACCTAATGACTTCCCAGAGCAGCTTTTACACCTGAGAAACTCAGGGGTATCTAAGGTGAAGGAAATAGTGCAGTCTCCTTTTTTTTTTCCGTTTGTTGTGGGTTTTTTTTTTTTTGTGAAGTTTTTGTGGTGGATTTTTTGGGTAGGTGGATGGGAAACACACTGAAATTTTTAAGTGAGTATCTCAGTCTTATGACACAGGTTAACCCAGAACCTCCATTACAGTTAATATTAAAAAAAACCCCTCTAGACTTTTAAACTGGAAGAAACCCTTTTCCTGCTTGTACCCAGACAATTCTTTCCCAAGTCTTTGTGGCACCTGACACCATCCTAACCTCTCTTGGAGCAGCTGCTTGCTTGCCAGCAGCCAAGGGGCAGAAAGAGCAGCTGTGCATGTCTTCTGCTTCTGGGAGGAGCAGGGATTTTTCCCTGCCTGGAACAACCCCTCTACTTGGAATTCATCTAGAGGAATTTTCCCACTAAAATGTACTTTTTCTCTAACAGAACTTCAGTCTAAACTTATTGCTTATTGCTGACTTTTCCGATTCTTATAGAGGACCTTTCTAAAATACATGTTTTGCAAAACTGTAAGTTCTCAACTATTTCAAGAGGAGTTAAAATAACCTCATGTCAAGTATATCTGGAAAATAATAAAACACCTGTTCCTTGTGCTTTCTGTCTCTCACTGCTGCAAGAAATTTTACTATGAGATCTTCAAACATACAAATGTATAAAGATCCATAAAGATGAAATTTCATGGCAAGCATGACAAGAGAATATTACCCTTTTGGTCATATATTAATGCATAAGTCAACAGAATTATATTACTCTAAATTTAGCAACAGAAGAGTATTCCAAGTTTTAGAAGTGAAATCTAGAAACCAGAATTTTTAAAACAGTACTTTCGTGTCCATCCTCTGTTTTCTGTGGAGTAAGACCAAAAAGACTCCATTAGGAAAAGAGAAAAATGTACCTTTCTTTCTAGCTGTGTCATCTGGATCAAGATTCCTGGTTACTGTGACAACCTTAAGAACTAGGTGATTGCCCCCTTGTCGAATCATGTTCACCACCTGCCTGTGGCCAACTTTCACTACATTCTCATTATTAACCTGCAAAGAAAGAAAATAGTATTTTAGATCAAAATGCAGAAAACGTCTGTTATTTCAGTTTTAAAAACAGAAGGTGGAAAGAACAGGAAGACACAGAATTTCTAATTACTGTCTTTTAATAAAAATACATATTTAAGAATCAGCATCCAGCTGGCAGGAAAACAAAGCTAGCTCTTCATGAAATATGTAACCAATTTCCTTATAATTACTAGTTAAAAAAAAAAAAAGTTAATGAGTTCAACCAAATAAAAAAAAAAAAAGTTGAGTTCAACCAAATCCTTCCCTTTACATATTTTATTTCCAACAATTAGTGTGCTACAACTCTGCATTTGATACACTAAAAACATTTTCTTAAATGACAGTCATTTTCCACGACTGCATTATCCACAAATGTTTACATGCATTTTATGCTCTCTAACATCACCAATGAGATATTACGAAGCTTTTCTTCTCAGATCACCCAGAGACAAAAATTTTCACTCCTGAAGTAAATTCTCATGTTCAAGAGACATTCTTTTATTATCTGCACTCTCCTCATTCCGCAGCATTGGATCTGATGTCCTGGAAGCAAAGGCAACAGACCCATAGCAGTCCCAAAGAGTCCTCACGGAAGAAGAGGAGAGAACTATACGAAGCCTGACCAGCTATTATGGTTGTGCCAATTAAACTTTAAACTGCATTGCAACATTAAATTTCAAAATGTATAGTCGCTGGGTAATGCCTAGTGCTACATCATCATTTTTGCTGTATATATCTTTCCATAATATTAATTAATAGACATAGAAGAAAGCACTGCCATAAAAACTGTAAATAAGCATGGATAAAAGTAATATATTTATTCATTCAATCTATAAGAAGTCACTGAAAGTTGTCTGAATGATAGCAGCATGTAAGACTGAAGTGCTGCAAGTGCTATTTGAATAGAAAAGATATTGAGGACTGGAATCAGTGAAGAGGAGATGCTGCCAGAATACATGCTGGGAATTTGATCTCTATCCAAAATTCAACTGACTCAGTTATATTTCACTGAGATCACTCAGTGCCTTCCAAAATGAACAGTCATTTTCAAAAGTAAGTGTTTTTAGCCTGCTCTATTTATTCTGACAGGCTGGGCATCTCACACTCTAAGGAATTTACAGTTTAAAACAAAATCTCTCATTAAATATTATTGCCATTTAGCAGAACAACAAGCACAACTACATCCACTCCAACTTGAAATCCTTTTTCCATCCATGCTATCAAAAGAAAATCTTGCCTTTTCTTAAGCTTTAGCTATGACAAAATGCATTAGGATGAAATAACATCTTGGTAAACCATATTTTTAATACAATGCTGCAGTCAGAAGTCTCCAAGTATGGTCCGTGCACTATGTCTATAAGCTTGAGATGCTTTTTTAGTTTCACATACAATGACGTAGGTGCAACACATGCTGAACATCCAGACCTGTTGAGCAGGCAGATATGAAGTTCTCTGATTCTGTAGGTGGAGTATATAAAAGAATATTGATTTGAATAGGACTGTCGCTGTTTTGCTTTATTTTACACCCTCTTAGCATCTGGTATTTTAATTCCAAGATATGATATTTATTTAGCTGGACCAATGGCATCTATATTTAATCTGTCTAAAACATCTTAGCAGAGTTATCCCTTTACTTCCAAATTTGTTCCAGTATTAAAACTTCAAATATGTAATTCTTTTCCACAGCGAAAAAGTTCATGCAATTAAGAACTACGGAATGCATCTACTCTATCTTAACTGGCATTAAATTTTAAGGTTGGAAGCCAGTATGGATTAGAATATATCTCCTAATGCTGTCAAAAAATAGAGACCTCCAAATAAATCCAAAGTTAATATTAATCAAACACATGCACACTTCACTAGTGTAAAGTGATAAATGTGTAAAATGATAAACAGCTTATGCAGTATACCATCTGTTCGCATCGTTATGTGCAATGATATTTAACATTTAGAGCAGGAGCAAATCCATACGACACATTTTTTAAAGCTGTCTCAGCAACAGAACCTGTAAATGACTGTTTATAGCAGCTTTGTTTAAAAGGCACAGTTACAGAAGCTGGTACCAAAAAGATTTATATCGCAAAAATAAAAATATTGATAGGAGACCCGAAGATTATTTAGAATTATTTAACTCAAAGAGTTTACAGAAATACTTCGTAACAAAAGAATCCTGAAGTCAGCAGAGCAGTACCTGATCTTCACTGTCTTTAGCACCTCAGTGGGTACAACTGTAGCATCATTACAAAGCAACAGCAGCGGAATTGCCAACAGCTTATAAGGAACTAGGAGTTCAGTGACGGATTCGCTATTTCTTTTTACCTTATTCAATATTTTATACATAATTCAAATGACTGCAGAAATGGTCATTAAACAGTAAGATATCAGAGTTCTAGCAGGTTTGTTTGATAGTTTTACTCTGATATTATTCAGCAAAACGTTTTCAGGTGTGAATAATTTGATGAGACTGTCTCCCTGCTTCCACCTCAAGCTTTGGCAGTGGGGAGATGACTACTGCATCTCATCTAGGCTTTGTAAACGAGCTGAAGAAGGTAAAATTCTACAATCAGCAAGACAGATACCTATTTCACCTGTGCCAATTAATTTAATAATCACATGTGTACTTGGTATTAAATGTCCTTGCATTCTTTGAAACTTTAAAAAAATATTTTTTCTTTTAGTGGCAAAGCGTTTAACAGGACGTTCTATAAACAGTCACACTAGCAAAGTTGGTTTGCAGGCACAAATTTGTGTTTCTTCCTATTCTTCAGTCCAATCTTTCGGCATATTTTCTGTGACCTTTCACCACAAAACTTTAAGTTCTTTTTTTCATAGAATCATAGAAAGTTTAGGGTTGGAAGGGACCCCTAGAGGTCATCTAGTCCAACCCCCCTGCAGCAAGCAGGGACACCACTAACTAGATCAGGTTGCTCAGAGCCCTGTCCAACCTGGTCTTGAATGTTTCCAGGGATGGGGCCTCCACTACCTCTCTGGGCAACCTGTTCCAGTGTTTCACCACCCTCATTGTAAAGAATTTCTTCCTTATATCCAGCCTAAACCTACCCTGTTTTAGTTTAAAACCATTACCCCTCGTCCTGTCACTGCTGTCTCTACTAAAAAGATTGTCCCCATCTTTCCTATAGGCTCCCTTTAAGTACTGAAATGCTGCAATCAGGTCTCCCCGCAGCCTTCTCTTCTCCAGGCTGAACAAGCACAACTCTCTCAGCCTGTCCTCATAGGAGAGGTGCTCCAGCCCTCGGATCATTTTTGTAGCCCTCCTTTGGACCCGCTCCAACAGTTCCACGTCCTTCTTGTGCTGAGGGCTCCAGAGCTGAACGCAGTACTCCAGGTGAGGTCTCACCAGAGCAGAGTAGAGGGGCAGAATCACCTCTCTCGACCTGCTGGCCACGCGTCTCCTGATGCAGCCCAGGACACGGTTGGCCCTCTGGGCTGCCAGCGCACTTTGCTGGCTCATGTCCAGCCTTTTGTCTATCAGTACCCACAAGTCCCTCTCAGCAGGGCTGCTCTCGATCCTTTCATCCCCCAGCCTGCATTGATAGCGGGGATTACCCCGACCCAGGTGTAGGACCTTGCACTTGGCCTTGTTGAACCTCATGAGGTTCACACAGGCCCACCTCTCCAGCTTGTCCAGGTCCCTCTGGATGGCATCCTGTCCTTCTGGTGTCTCAACCGTACCACTCAGCTTGGTGTCATCTGGAAACCTGCTTTCCTTTGACTCTTCCCCAAAACTTTTCTGCACAGAACTTTCTTTCCCATGTCCTTCACAAATAGGTGAAAATAGATTATAGAAACAGATATGTGCTGTGGCTGGTTCCATGCTACATCAATGGCAACTGGCCATCCAACAAGCCAAATGCAAGGAGAACTGTCCCTTGGGACAGCCAACAATTTCCATGATTCTCCTCTCCCCCTTCCTGACTCTCAGAAAAAGCCTCAGAACTTTATATTCTTGAAATCCATACTTTGTCATCATTTGGTTAAAACTGGGCAGCAGGACAGAAGTTACTTGAGCACTTTGAGAGAATTTGGAAATAATTTATGAAATAATATGATTTGACAGACCCAATGTCTTTAAAAAATATTCTAAACTGGAAGTCTGGGCTATCTCAAGCTGAACTTACTTTTTGGCTATGTACGAAATGTTCTTCAAGAGTTTAAAATGAAGAACACTGTAGTGAACACCAAGATTTTCAAACTACATGTCTCTGTGCTTTTTCCCACTTGTATAATCCACGTACACAGTATTTTAGAGCAGTATGATGTTACAAGACAGGAAAACTACGACTGAAGAGCAAGCCGGAGACAGATATGAGAAAAATCCATAGCAGAGAATTTTTCCAGATAAAATAATTTGCTAGTAGTGTGCAATACCTTGTATTTCAATGTCTAGAAGTATTAGCAGCCACATGGCTACACCACCATTTTTTGGGTACTGCACGTAACATAACCTTCCATGAACCACTTGGTGAAAAAGGATAATTTGACACTGAACAGAGTTGAGGACAGCAGGTGAGAGACATTGCTACCTAGCCTTCGCCCCCAGCGACTGCACCACTACTAGCGAGGTTACAGCTAATGGCAGCTAACACAAATGAAACGCAAGCAAAGCAGCGCTTACGCATTGGTCAGTATTTAGAGGAGATGTGGATGGACCAGTTTGCAGCTATAGTTCCACATACGCACAGCTGGTTAATCCAGACACTTCTGGATATGTTTAAGACACTCAATATTCATACGTGGCAGCAAACAATCAATACTTGCCATCCCCTCTGCATAGTTACGAGGTGTCATTCCTTTCTCCTAGCTGGCGGAATCAGTTGTTGATATGGTTGTCATTTCATGGCTTCCTACAGCAACGCAATATTCTTGAGCATGAAACATTTCGTTCTCAAAGACAAAAAGCAACACGCTGTGTCTCGTCTCCAGACCTCACCCTCCCGACCACAGCAGACACATCACTGCTCCCTCCAACACCCTCTCGGAAAACTGAAAGTGCTCTGGAGCTTGCACTTTGTGCTTTGCAGCCAGGGCTCACACCTTCTTAAAGCTCCAAAACAGAGACTGTGATCAACAATGATGTTCCCCTTGCATGAAGAGCTCTGAACACCAATGGTGAATAGTTCTCTCTCCAACATGGCCATTCTCTCAAGAGATGATTCAAAAATATGGAGTAAACCAGTGACAAAAACAACTGACAGTCATAAGTCTTACTAACACCCAAGTCCACCACTGACTTTACCTTACTGAGCATTTATACACAGCAACATCTAAACCCCACAAAACCCAATAAAATTAATGAAACCTCATTCAGGAATAAATAATGATGTGGTCTCCAAGAGTAAAATATCAATCAGATAATAAATTTTTTTTTTCTGTGTGAAATATTCCCTACATGAAAGAGCCCTCCATACAAAAGATGATACTTGAACTCCCACAACATGAAAAAATTTCTTCTGAACTTTACGAAGAAAAAGACGCTCCTGTTCACGCAACCTTATAACACTGACAACACGAGAGACAAGCGCACGGGATTGAGAATGACAACAGCTTCTGAAATGGAAATTTCGAAAATAACAGGACAAAGTAGAAACTGGTTTATAGTGAATATGAATGGAAGGCAGTAAAGTCATTTGATGGGTGATTTCAAGAGATGTGCTCCAGCTGGAAGGGGTACCGTAACAGAAGGCACGAAGCCCAGAGCACAGGAGGGAGAAGAAGCAGTATTTAACATGAGATGATTGCTAAGAGCACAAAGCAGAGGAAGCAGGTCTCCTCTCCTGGTCTATTTTTGCAAAGACATTTTAGGTAATCTCAAAGGCGGCAAATAGCTTAAATACAGCGCAGTAAGAGAGAGGACTACAGCAAGGTGCAAGTCAGTGTAGCCACACAGATTCTGTGCAAGAGCCATTGAAAATTGTAAATTAGTTGTTTCATGTATAATTACATTTGCACATGTCTGACTGGTCACTGTGCTACCTGTGGGGCAGCTGGTATTTACTTCAGAAGCAAGGTTAGAGATAGAACTACCTTGACATTGTTTCTTGAAGATTAAACTTACCCCTCTGCCCCCCACATGAATGTGTACTTTCATATCTTAAAGAAAATGAAAGAGTGTATTATTCTTTACAGTCCTAATTCTCCTAGAAGCTACAGCTGGGTGGGTCCCCATTCTTTTGCTACCCCCCACCACCAGGCAAAATTTGATTGCAAACAGACTTCTCGCTGTGTAAATACATGTCTTTAGTTTACTTACATGGGCAGATTTAGAACAGGAAAGAACAAATGCTATGATGTTAAAATGTGGATTTTTTTTTTTTGTAAAGAGGGCATTAATGAGTGTCCTAGAGATGCTGGGGGAGATTTTATGGATATTGGGACAGGCTTCATAAAAGTACTTTTTTCTGAAATGTATAACTATGCAATAGGTTGAAAAAGAAAATAAAATAAAACAAAATAAAATAAAATAAAATAAAATAACCTGCACATTGTAGGATAGCAGATGCATGAGCTGGAACATATTCACCAGAGCAGCCTTGCCGTAGGAAGGTGCAAAAGAAAAAAAACTACCAGAGAAAGAGACCTTTCCAGAGTTTGTTCTATTAATAATAATAAAAAAATCTTAATTTTTTTCAATGCATCACCCTAATCCCTCCATTATCTAAACATTCTCCCAGTGGAAAATGTAGTCAATCATTTCCAATAGTGGTTAAGCAGACAAAACTCAATCATTCTGCTCAGAATGACCATTGGTGTGACGGTGCATAAATTCACCTTGCAGTTGTGAACACACATTCCGTCAAAATAAGCTTCTCACAAGCTCTTCCCATCCACTGAACTACTTGAAAAAACAACAAAACCCCAAACCTGTTACACACACTTACAAACCCCTGCCTACACACTTTTTAAAAAATCCACCATTTTTTGTAAACACTTGACACACGCTAACCCAATTACAATTTGTACCAGCAAAATAAATAGCACACAAGTAATTTTGTAGGCTCAAATTACGCTTTTGCATTTAGAGTAACCACACGGTTGTGCACATAACACTGTTTCGGCATGTCACAAACCAGTATAAACTTCCCATCTGTGAAGCATTCTGATTCTGCAGACTAAAACAGGACACAAAGAAAGACACAGCGACCTACACAGCCTTTGGGAAGCTACTCGTTCGCTCGTTATATCTCCCGTGCTAGCCCAGGGGTCAGCTGCAATGTTTCATTCGCTGGAAACCAGCAACTCCTCGTGGTGTCGAGGGTTATGCTGGCCTCAAACTCTTTGAGGGACCAAAGACTGAGACTGTGAGACTTAGACCATATCCAAAATTTGTACTCTATAAGTATATTTAGGGTTAAAAATGCTAGTATTTGCTTTATATTAAAACCCCTAAATTCTGAATGCTGAATGCTTTTACCAGTGCTTGCCTTCTGTTGTAATCCAGCATCATCAACAGGCTCACAAACAAGACAAAAGCAGACAGTCCCCCTAGAAAGGTTTCCGCACAAAGCAAATTTTAACAAATTCTGTTGGCAGCGTACTTATCCCTGAGTACTACAGGGAAGGACTGAATGAATACGTTTGCTGATAGAGTTTGGAGATCCACATGAGGAGGCAAGTCAAAAAGGTCCAAACCCAAAAGATGTTTTGGATTTCTATGATATTTATGTACTTACAAAATGCATTTAACCACAAAAAAATTCAAGATTCATTGTCTGAAAAAGCTGGCACGTGAGTTTAATCTGTGTCTTAAATTAAAATAGAAAGTACTAATGTAATATATGAGTCCCTTATGGAAATTAATTTATGAATTTGTATCTGTAAATCCAATTACTCACATCATATCATAGAAGCTTAAACAGACAAAAACAGACGGCTTCAGTCCACTGGGACTCAACTATTCATTTATGTGGTCCCAAAACAGGCCTTGGAACACTCTCTGGAAAATTCCTGAAAAGCACCTAATACCAATAGGAAGTCAGTTTAAATTCTGATCTCCAGCACAAACACCTCTGATTGTTACTGGTATTTGACCATATCCCATTTAATCTAATGCAGTATAAAAGATGCTTCAGAGACTTCATGCACCCTGTTGACCTAAAAGGCACTATTTAAAAAAAAACAAAACATAAAAGGCTTCACAGAAGCAGGGATACAAACATGTGGGAACTCCAGCTGAAATCCTGCATTAGTAAATTTTTATGAGTAATCCACTTGCTCATAGATTTGCCTGGATTGGTGGCCTTAATGCATGGGAGGCTGTAGAGAAGATGAAGCCAGGCTCTTCTCAGCGGTAGTCAGTGGTAGGACAAAAGGCAACAGGCCCAAACTGAAACACGGGAAATTCCACTTCAACATTGGAAAAAATTTTTGTTTTTCACTATCATGGTGGTTGAGCAGTGGAACAGGTTACTCAGAGTTGTTGTGTAGTTTCTATCATTGGAGATATTCAAAGCCCAACTGGACGTGGTCCTGGGCAACATGTAGTAGCTGACCCTGCTTTGAGCAGGTAATTGGACTAGGTGATCTCCAGAGATGACTTCCCACCTCAACAATTCTGTGATTCTGTGGGGTTTTCTTCAAAAGAAAAAGTATCATAAGTAAGTAACTACAGCCTTTCAGAAAAAGAGGTACATATAAATTACAAGAAAAGTATCAAAATCTTTAGTAGCATTGCCACAGTACAAATTTCTTTGCACATGTCACGGTGAACACACAAGATGTAAGATATCTACAGGAAAACCCCCTGTGCAGATACTATGTCGTCAGCTTTTCTAATTCATCCTGTCACCACACTCCCCCCTATTTGCATATGGGGAAATATTGTGCCTTTTCTCTTGCAGCTCCCATGGCAAGGGAAGGAGTGCTGCCTTGTGCTTGCTCCCAGCAAGCATAGTGGGACAGGCAGAAGTGCCATCTCCCTGGTGAAACCTGGGATCTGCAGGGCTGCTCCAGCCAGGCGGCAGACTTTTCCTTCAGTAGATTTAGAAGTGGCAAAACTGTCGTTTTCTGAGCTGCAGCACAAATCCGGTCTCTGCCTAGAGACAGCTGAGCCACGCTGTTGAGGAAGGCTTTAGTCTGCATCTCTTTATCCTCTTGAGTAGCACCAGTATTGCAAACCTTCAGCTGCGCTTAGGAACATCTATTTCTGACAGAAGCATTGCAATGAAGAGGCATCTCAGATCATAAACTCCAGACTCCTTTGTTGTCATGGCAACTGCATCACATAATTTGTTTCTTCACATTTAGCCAAGCTCCATCTTAGAGCTTCTTAGATTTCTTGTCCCTGTTATTCCTGCTAGGCCCAGAACCTCTGAAAAGGATCTTTTTTTCCCCAATTGCCATCCTAGGTGTGGCTAGTTTATACTAATCCTTTTTTCCTGTGCCAAACTGCCAATAGCCTAAATAGCTATTTTCCCCCTACTCTCCATACATTCTACAAAAAGATCAGGTGGGAGTAACGTTCTGTCTTGGCTACACAAGCCTTTTAATAATCTATTATGACAAAGACTCTAAAACCCGAATGAAGAACAACAGCTGGCCAGCACTTCAAAGCCAGCTTATTTTTTTTTGTGTGTCTAACTTTAGTCAAACTAGCTTATAGAGATGGTCGTATGTTCACCTGTATTTCACCCAGCCTACACTGCACCCATGTCAGTGTCTGCCCTCTCTCAAGAGAAATGCACAACTCCTTTTCTTCTAATAACCTGCTAGATGCAAGTGGGGAATGGCCACACCACCCCCTTCTTCACAGTTGTTGACCTGGAGCACAGACATTTGTGAGTACCCAAGAGAGTTACTTACGCATGGGCAGTGGAAAATGTTTGGGACTTTAAGTTCAGCAACAAAATATTTGATCCTAACGTTGGTTAAAAACTGTAAAAGCCCTGACCATTCTACATTAGAGCCAAGCCATGAATTTTGCTCATGTCACCATGTACATACATATGCAAACAAATACAGCATAACAAGAAAACACAACCGGATATTTTAATGGAACTCCCCTTATCCCCAGATTTAATTAAGGGCATTCAATAATAATCCAGCCTTACAAGGAAAAATAAGCAATGGAATAATGTATTAAAATGTTTTCTCAATAATGTCTTATATTGTCCCATTAAAAACATTGCCAAATAACACAAACAACACTACTGTTTCTGTACAGAATGCAATGGTTAAGTTCAAGGTCAAAATTGATAGCATACATTGTAAGAAAAGCAGAAGAGTTGAAGGCTGCTGTTCATGTCCTACCCGTGTCATGGTTTAAAAGGTGGAACCATGTTCAATTAGCATTTTAATCTAAAATTTTGCATTTTGTATACTTATATCTGGTCTGAAAGCTGTTGAAAGCAAGTAACTACTGTCCTCATGAGAGTATCTTATACAGAACATTTCAACATCACTCAATTACTTGGACCCATTCCTATTAAAAATAATTGTCGCCATTAATCAGTACCTGTTACTATTTTGAATCACTTGGCTGAAGTCACATTTCTTAGGGGATGTTCAATTAACTTTATTGCAGTTGATTGAACAGCAGTGTACCGCAATCAATTAAATTACACTTAGGATGAATTTGTCCAATGGCTTTCAGGTGCAAGAGGTGGCGGTTTTTCATGTCCTGACTTCTCTTAGGCAAAAAATCAAGTGAATTGTGCATGTCTGTTCTGCTCTCTCCTACACACACCTGCAAAGGTTTCCATTTCTGAGGAATCTTCAGAATAGTATTATGCGCTGACTGGTATATATCGATACAAGGCAGTACGACGTTGTGACCTACACTTGATATTTTAACCCGTTTTAAAGAATGTGACTTATATTCGCTGAATATTTAATGGTCTGGGAACATCAAAGATGAACAAAAGATGTGCAGCGGTGGTCTGGGCGCTCTCTGACCAGCTCTCAGTTTCTGCACGCTCAGAGCGGTTCTCAGACAGGAGGCTGGCACCTAGGAACCAGCTCTAGAGGGTCTGGGCACAGCTTGGGCCATAGCTAGGAAGAGAGGCTGGGCACATTTTAAGATTTCATCTCCATTCTCTACCAAATCTTTCTCCTCTTCCCTCTCCCTGTCCTGATAACTTGGGAGCATGCCAGAGCCAAATATGTCACCTGGCTGGTTCACAATGGTCCTGAGGAGAGGGGTAGCCCAATTTAATCACAGAGGCTGGATCTAGCATTCGTCTCGCCCCTTGCCCTGGTTTTGTTGCCATTGTATTTTCAGCATGGACTTCTTTTGTGTATCTGAGTTCCATCAGTACCTGACAGTTCGTCCCTTTCTGGTGTGTTTGCTTCTTTTTGCCTTAAAATAAACTCCATGAAGATATGCCAATAAATAATTTTAAATTGTTTTTTTTTTTTCCAAATTACAATGCTTTAAAAAAGTTCTAATTTAAAACTGAGTAAAATTAAAATGAAGTTTGAAGTGCAAAAGGGAGTACCTTAACATTCATTTCATGAACAGGCCTCTTACATTTAATTTGTTCTCAGATGTTATTATAGTCTATAAATCATGATACACAGCCAGCACCAAAAATAGGATACCAAAAATAGCAAACTAGAGGTCACCCATATACTAATGAAACATCTCTAGCGTATCTGCCTTTCCCAGATGAAAGCATGCATGAAAATCTAAAACTGCTTAACCATTGCAACCGGAGCTGCTTTCATCTCATTTTTCTGACATATCCACAGTCATCCACCCCTGCTGGGGTTTGTTCTGAGCAAACTGTTTTTTTCAGGTAAAGAAAATAAATGCAACCCCAGCTGTACATTCACGCGGTGGTTCTGCAGTGGGAAAGCAAGTTTACCAGACTCTTCTCCCTCTGCTCTCCTCTGCTGACCACCCACCCCCATACCAGTTTGCCACTCTCTCAGCAGAGTTGCTGATGCTTCGTGAGGCCCTTCTGATAAGCTGAATCCAGAGGATCAAAAAACAAAAAAGGAGGATAATTTTAATCTGGATCATTTAAGTGCAGTGGCTAACACTGCATAGTTTTACAAATTATGATTCTGATCTGACTGCTGGGCCAGCAATGGGCAGGACAGCCGGCAGAAGGGTGGTCTGCTCAGCTGACAAGTTGTGGACAAGCGACCTTTTGGCTGTACAGCATGACCACACACCCCTGCCGCACCCCTCAGTTCTTCTGGGACAACTCTTTGCAGGGTAGCATGAAGAACAGGATCTGTTTTGGACAGACTGCTTTTCTAAGCCAGGTCTACCCCTGCAGCCTCCTCGCCGAGGAGCTTCATGAAGAGCTTTGCCCGTGTAGCTGAGCGGGTGAGTGGGGATAGGAATGAAGAGCAGAGGAAGCTGAACCCAGCGTTACCGCTGCAAGGGTGCCTGTAATTCCACCCTGGGAACAGCACTCCTCTGCCACACTCTGACCTTTGAAGTGATTAAATGCTTCAGACCTCAGTTAAACAATTTCCACCTTAACATTTTATAAAAACTTGAGGCTATGTTCAACCCCCAAAATATATCCTTTTCTAAAATCAGGAGTACAGTGGTATTATGCAAGCACTGAGAAGACAATAGATCTTTCTGTGAATTCTGAATGAACCACTTGATAAGTATTTACAATAGGCAGAAGATAGCAGGCTGAATCCTTCTATTTTTAAAACTGTGCATACTTACATTAAAGGCCATTAGGCAGAGAATTCTAAAATATGTATCAAAATAAAGATTCCTTTATAAGTGTTAATAATACAGCCCAATATTCTTTTTTCATTAGGTAAGCACACATTAGTCAGTCAACACAATTTAAAATTCAACATTATACATGTAATATAAACTGATCGGTTCTGTACGTGTCAATGATTACACAGATTACACAGATATATTGACAGAATGTGTTGTCACCAAATACTGATAGTCTGTATTTCCTCCTCCCACATACAATCACTTTCCAGAAAATGCATCCGCACTAGGAACAATAAAAAAATGCACTGCTCATGTATTTATCTTTATGTAGGAAAGCCTAATCTTACAGCATATAGAGATAATTTTTTCTTAAAATCATATTAGTTTTAACTACACTGCCTTAAACTTGGAACCGCTTATAAGGTTTTTTGGGAGGCCATGTATCATGCTAAAACTCACAGAATAGTCAGGTTAAGGTGTACATGACGGCCTTTGCTATACAAACCTAGATGAAAACGTAGTAAAACCTGTCTTTAGAGAGAGACTTGTAGGCAATTATTTTGACCTTCAGAGATAGACACTGCTAGGAAATCAGAGCTACATAAGAGAGCTTTAAACATGTGAGAGAGATGTAAGCCATATTCCCTATTCAGGCATGCAATACACTCACTGTCTTTATGGAAGACCACAAACAGGACCCCTTCCAGAAACAGAACCGGAACAGAAACAGCTCCAGCTTGATTTTTCAACCACACAGACTGTGCCTCATCGTAAACATCATTTTACTTGACATCTGTCTTCAATGATTAACGCTGGGAAGGAACGTGGGTTTGTGTTTTAATACCTATTAATACTTAACCATCTATACGGACAGGTGTTTTAATTTGTCACCCACCAGACCCATCAATCCTGCAGGCAGGCCCAAGTTTTACACTGTTTGCTGTTCTAAGATCAGTGGATCATTTGCCTGCCACTTGCCCAGCAGAGTCGTGCAGCTGACCTGTACTACTGAAAGGCATCCTTTGACTCCACAAAGTCCTGACCCGACTAACGTTATGCTCATTGACTTCAATAGCACTGCGGACTAAAGAACGGGTAAACAGTTCATGCCTGCGGAGCATTTTGCTGTGGCTATGCCTGAGAACGAGAGTGAATGAAGACTGGAGCCTGGGCTTAAGAAATGCTTAAGCACATACAGAATAATCTAACTCACATAAAAAAAGTCTTCTGTATTAGAGTTAAGCAATACGCATCAGTCAGTTGAGTCATGAACTTGGTGATGTTAGGAGTGTCCCACCCCAATTTAGAAAATCACTAATCGCACGAACCATACTGCAGCTTTCTATTAATTGCCAAAAGAATGTGCATGTTTCATGCAAGACTTCTGACACTGAAAATGAAAAACAAAAGAGCTATCAACCATAGAGTCATAGCACACCATAGTTAGAAACACTGAAATGTTTAGTTTGAAATAACCAACTAAACAAAATTACATATAAATTTTAACCTATCTATAAGAAAAGAATTGGAATTATGAAACAAACAAACAAACAAATTCCACTCCAGTTATAGCAGTTTGATTGCAGAAAGAGATGGTCCTCCATCTCAAATTAATGTCTCCTGGAACTCTAACCATGCAGTGTAAGACTCCACCACCCACACCTGCTTGCTTAGAATGCATTACTTGCATGGCAGATACAGTTTGTTCTAACTGCTTCCCAACTATTTATATTAAATCTAGTCTTAATAATTTTGGTTCTTTGTATAAGAACACTAGAGAGAATTCCAGTGTTTTGTTTCAAGTTATTCATCCTCTTATACTGCATTAGAATGGACTACAATCCCAGTTCAGCCCAAGACTCATCTTGTGACCTTTAAGCCTGTGCTCGGTTCAACAGCCTTGAAAAGGGGAAAATAACTTCTCCATTGTAATATACCTAAACCAGCCATCAACCCTGCAGCCCCAATCAATGGAGATGAAAACCTCTATGAGATTTGATAAGGAAGCACAAAACGTGATAAAAACCATCACAGACAATCCTCTAGTATCTAGGATTGCTGAGGAGTGTCAGAATTCACCAGATGCATTCACACCGACAACAACAAAAATCCTACTCATCCTACTTTGTAAAAGAATATCAGACTGCATATCCATAATTATAACATAAAATAGACCCTAGCCGCCAATACGAAGTGTTACGGAACATCAACTCAACAAAAACTCAAAGGCAAAGGATATCTTTTGCTGTTCTCTTTAAATAAAACAAACTTGTTTATAAAGGCAACTTCATTAACTCATCATGAGACTTTTTGTTACCACTTGAAAGAAGTAACATTCTAATTCACTTACTGTCCACACAGAGTGACTTTTTATCATCTCAAGCAAGAGTATAAGCGCAAAAAGTGTCTCTATTAAGAAGGAATGATTTATTTTGGTCAGTGAACAAGCATCACAGCAGTACAACAGCAGAGTCCTCAAAGCACTTTGTCATAGTGAGTAAGAATCACCAGCAAACCTTTCATTAAGTTTGATTTTATTTGTAAATAGTTAGAAGTAAAAATCTATTTTTGTATGATCTGATGACTCACGGAGCACGCGGAGAATTTCTGGCCTTTAAAGCAGCTCCACCTAGCCTACACAGAACGCTAGTCCTGAGGCAAGATCCTCACAAGCAAAAGGCAAAACCAGTCAAGCAATGTTTTGCCTTCTGCATTGCTCGAAGTTTGTGGGTGCCTGCGGTGGCAATGAGATGATACAGCCTGTCCTTTGGAAACATTTGCTCCACAGTCAAATCCTGTTATCAAAACAAGCTGGAAACACTTTGTTGGAAACACTTCTTTCCTTCTAGGGACCAAGAGGAACCCAAACCTGACCTCCTCTTTCTTTCAACACCTAAAGTTAGCAACAAAATTGCCTGCTTCGCAAACAGAAGCCAGCTGTGCGATGGATTGGATGAATCAGTGCTGTTACATGCTGACATTTTAGGAACACACTGAACAGCCATACCACCATGCAAAAACGTAGCAACTCATCAGAAGCATATTATTGAAATAAACATGCCACAAAACTGAACACAGACACTGAAGCGAGGGACACAAACGAAGCACAAGCGAAGAAAACATAACAGGTTTTGCAATTAGAAAACAGCCTCATCGGTAACAACAGTAATTTTGCAGATTTGTTATCCTGCCGCTTTTATTTTTTGTGCATTAAATTCAAAAAACCCTCAAAGCCAGAACATTCACAGATAGCAAAACCCCAGTAAACTTGATTCTATGTTAAATCTTTTGGAGTTTGAATTAAGTCTAAAGTAAGCAAAGAAAGAGCAGAAAAATGAACTTCTGAAGAATGTACAACAAAGGAAGAATGGAAAGGGATGGTGCTGCCGTACGCTGTAGGGCAGAAATGCTACGTGCTTCCAAAAGCAAGGAAGAAAAGCTTGGATTTGAACCCCAAATCTTACACAAATCCCACACAATTTAAATTAAATTGCCTTGTAACTAAGTGCTGTAGCATGGAATTTAAATGCCAACCAAGTTCTTACGCAAAGGTTTAAAATTCAAAGGCATTGCAGAAAGAGCCAATATTTTCCACAGTTAGATTTGTCAAAAGTTGTACCTAGGTGACCTGCACATTTACTTTTGAAAGTGAGATGGATGCCTTCAGTGAGGCTTAGGAGCTCAAATTCCTGAAGTACTTGGCAACCTGCATCCCACTGCAAAGGAGACAGAACCACCCAAGACGTTGGAATGACTCCTGCGAACGCTTGATGTGCCAAAGCTTAATCCTAAATCACCACCACCAGTGAAGGGCCAGTCAAATGCTTGCTCCTGACAGCAATACAGATGGCAAGCTACGCATTGCAACCTGGCTGCCTTCCTCAGCGCTGAACTCCCTGCTGGGCTCCTGAACCCTGTTTGGCCAGCACCTGCGAGGGCACTCCCACCAGACCCACCGAAGGCTCCAGGAACCAGCATGGACCGAGGACCATTTCCAGGAGACACAGTGGATGCAGCTGCCTTGCTTTGGAGGCTGATTCTGATTGCATGACAGCGCATTGTTCCATGCCAGCGGCCACCCATGCCAGAAGACGTTTAATACTTTACTTTACTAGTGTATGCAAATTTTACATGCTAGACATGTATCTGGGAAAAAGAACTTTGCATTTTGCCAAACATGCATGAAGTAATCCCACTAGTAGTTATCCCACACATAGCTAGCAACAACGATTTCTTTAATGACATGTTGCTCACATGGCTTTGCAGTGTGATACACTCACATGTAGACAGAACTGTGAGAAAACAAGTCTAACGTATAAATTTTAGAGGACTTGAAGGCAGTAATTGATTCTCTTTGAATGCCACCTTTTTTTATCCCAGCCTCTTAGCTCTTTGCTTAATTGCCTGAATTGCAGTAGCATCACAACTGATTTCTCCGCAAATACCTTGACCTAAATCAGTTTTGTCCCAGTTACTGACATTGACAAGTCAGTCTGGCAATGGCAGAGGGACAATTGCAGTGTATCCTAATACTCTTTTTATTGATTTCCAGGTGTTGTTTTAGACTACAAGGAAGACGGGCGTGAAAAATGTGATTTAGATGCTGAAGTCTGACCATGGTAACACGAAAGTTTCAGTTCTAGGAAAGTTGCTGTAAAAAGTAACCTTAATGTGCGCTACTCGCTCATACTACTGTGTACCCCAGATCCTGCACAGGCAGCACTGATGGAATTGCCCCAGTCTAAGGCAGAATGTCTTCTGCCACTGGGTTTCATTATTGCACGCTTCTCCATCTTCACAGAGTCTTCCTGCAGAATGCAAGGAATTCCTGATCCATAACCAAAGCTCCTGAGAGCTTCCGAAATTAAAAACATTTTTAGACATTCTAAATATATGCTGTCCAAAATACTTAAATGATCATTTATTAATAATATACAGTTTCATTCACACACATATATAATACATGCTTATCAGTAAGATAAGCACAAATTTGTCCAGAGGAATGGAGAAAAAAGTAGCTGTGCAGTTGACAATGTACAGATCTACCAGAAATAACCTGGTTAATAGACATGGGAAGATGAAAAATTGTGGTGTTTAGAGGCAGCAATTTAAAAATAAATAAATTAAACAAAATACGCCATTAATTAATCCTTAATGTTTTCTAAATGGGGAAGAGCAGCTATAATCTGATACAACCTTTACTTAGTCCATCAAATGGCTAATGTTCGTATAACAGGCAAGGGCTACACAAAAATAACACAGAAGGACAATGGACTAGGAAAATAATTGAGTCTGCTCAACAACATATTGAGTCCAATTTTAGCGTGATCACGACAGAAAGCTTTCAAGCAACTTTGCTCACATTTACATGGCAGTTCTTTCTCAGTGTTCTTGCTCAGAAGGAGAGTCCGAAATTCTATGCTCCTGGAGAAACTGAATCTCATTATTTAATTCAGAAATTGACTTTATCCCAATCTGCAAAAACAGTTGTAAAATTCATTGGTTTTGTTTGTCAAGGTCAGCACAAATATTTTGGGTTCCCTGAATTCCTGTGCTATCCCTATGGGCTTGATGCTGTCTCTTTGGGAACCCCTGCAACCCCTCTTTCATGCGGTAATGCTCCCGTGCATCCTTCCCAGATACCATTCTACCCACACTGAACGTCCCCATCCCTCTCCTCTTGATCTTAAGACACCGAAGGGCACTTTATCCTTTACCTCACAAAAATTTATTCTGAGGACATGTGTAGGACACAGAGAGAGAATGATTCCCAAGGTGTCCGAGAGAATACTGCCTTAGAAGCACCTGAGCTAGCACGGAGCAATCTGGCATACCTCAATGATGCAGCGTGACACCATGCCGAGACGTGAGCTTGGATCCTGGAAGAAATGCAGTCATACCAGCATGGTGCTGCCCTCCGGCTAATTAGCACCGTATCAACACGTTTTTGTCAGTTCTGTTTGCAGAGCCAGTACACTCAATGCCAGCTCAAGGCTCTTTCGATTGCAGGCCATGCATGCACAGTGTTCTTGTGTGCAACCACACTGGTAACGTTAAACGCACAGGGACAACGGTCACGGATGACATATGGAGATTGCTGTTGAAGGTGCTAAGTGTAGTTTTCAAAATTTAATCAAAATCAATATGATTTTGTACACTAATGACTACAGTATTCTCAGAACATAAGGGATTAATTAGCTAAGGCACTCAGCAGTTATCCCTCAGCAGCTGAAAGATACAGATAAATGTGATAACGTGACTGTAAAGATTTCACCTCTTCTTTGCTCAGGATTCTAATTTTGCAGCAAAAGGAAGAAGGGCTAACCCTGTCATTTTGCAACCAGATTATTCCTTGACTTTTCAGAAAAATATTTATACTACCAATACTCTAAAGAGTCTAGACACTGACACTCTTCACTACTTCTTGCATCTCAAACTGCTCAGAAAAAGAGGAAGCTACTAAAATCAACTCTGTTTCCCAGTACACTCACATTTTCAGAAATTAAGTCAAAGATATCATCAGACATGCAGTTCCTAGTCATTAATAGGGTAAAATTAATCCCCCCCCCCCCCGCAATCTGCATTTTAGAGTTAAAAGAGACTTTAAGTAAGATTGTAAATCTGGAAAGAGACATCCCACGCCAGGCTTTAATTTAGCTAGCAAATGCATACTTAGCTGGTTTAGGGTATATAAGCAGTGAATATTTTTTTTTTTTCTGCAATAAACTGTAATACAGATTGACTGTTATATTGTCATTTTACCTACATGGTACCTACTCCATCTCAGCTTAGTCTTTTTTCTCATTTCTCAGTGCCCTTTAGACTGTTACAATGTTTTAGACATATGTCCTTGCTAAGCAATAAATTTCTGTGTAAAAGGCTAAGAATTTTAATTTATTTGCTTCTTACATTGCTCATTACTTAGAGTGCTCACTTTTTTTTTTTTGTTAAGTGGTGTGGCTGTATCAGGTCTATAGCACATACAGAGAGTTTCCCATAACAGCATCTGCAACTATTTTTTAAGAAGTCACACTTTGACTATGAAGTAATTCTTTACTGCAACAACAACAAATCCACTCTAAAGGCCAGGGACTTCCAATCATTCCTAAAGACAACTTTCAGGTTAAGAGGTCACCGTAAGGAGACAGAGACTGCTGAGATGTCTTAACGAGCTCAGATACTGTGTTCATAAGAGAAAGATTTTGAATAAATATTTTCCTGGCTAGCTTTATTTTCAAAGAGAAAAGAAAAGAGTGTATCACAAAGTAGTACTCAGAAATTGAGGATATGTGAGAAAATAGGAAAAACTCTTTGGAAAGTTGTCCTGTGTCTATGGAATAGACAGAACTTCCATATGTAGGAAGTTGTGTGGATGCAAGAGCTGTAAAAACAGACATTCAGCCACTTTGGTTATAGACCAAAGACCTAGAAAACATGATGCAGCCTCCTCAAAGCATCAGATTCTCAGTTAACCACCTAACATGTTTCCAACATCGCTTCAAAATAACTAGTTCTTATCACAGAACCACAGCACCATAGAATCGTTTGGGTTGGAAGGGACCTTCCAGAGATAACCTAGTCCAACCCCTGCCGTGGCCAGGGACATCTTTCACTAGGCTGGGTTCCTTCCCATAAACCCAGACCACTTACCTTAGGATACGGACAGATAAATGTCCTTGTTGCATATAAAATAAAGCAAATACGTTGAACTTTTACAAAACAAGCTGAGATTAGAACTGTCTCAACATGACTCTTATGCATGGGAAATATATACTTGTCTGAGAACAAACGCGAGTGAGTCTTCTTGAATTTTGACCTGTAAGAGTATTTCTTACTTATTGGCACCTATTCTGGTGCCATTAAGGTCTGTGACCCTTGAGGATGGCTCAGCTCTCTGCACTGCAGTGAGGGACTTCCCAAATTCTAGAGCCTTCTTACCAGGCAGGAATATTGCAAATACAAAACATTTTCCACCATCTTTATCTCACTCATTTCAGTAACATTGAATAAATAATCAAGGAAACAGGAGCGAAGTCAGAATTAAGATAAAACTTTGTCCTCTAATCATGGACAAAATTTCTTGTAACATTGAGGAGTTAAGCTAACAGAGCATAACTGATAAGTAGGACAGGGTCTGTTGTCTTCAGCCAGAAAGATATATTCCCACACAAGAGGGTGAAACAGAAAATTTTTAAAGGCTAAAAATAGAAAGGAGGGATGGACTGCAGGTTGTGATAAAAAAAAAATGAATGTCAGTTTCCTCCATCTGGAAAAGACAAAGGAATCTTTCACTTATCAAACCAGTATGGGGAAAGTCATATATTTTATGTTTTTATTTCTTGCTTTGCCTTCTAAGCAGGAAATGCAGTTGTATCGTTTTTAATTTTTTTTAAAGTCTTGAATACTGCATTCATCACAGCTCCAGCTGAAGCATTACTAAAGTCCTATTAAATCTTTCCATCAGGAAATCATAATTACCAACTGGGACTTGAGGGCTTATCAACTACCTTCTTTGCTCCTGCTTTTGCTATTTGTTTTCACTGGAAGAGTTACAATCATTTTGGCTTGAAGCAATTGTGCCACTATTACTTTTTTCCTCTTTGTGCTTTTTTAAATGCGTACAGCCTCTTTACAAAGCTACCTGGGCAACCTCTCACTTCGAGTATCAGGCACCTTGCTACTGAAGCACCTCCGTGCTGTCTCCCTGTCCAGCATTCCCACTGTCGGCCCTCAGGTTAATAAAGAACCCCCTCACTTAACTACATATAACTGGATTTCTTTCTTTTTTCGTCTCACTGCAGGGTTATCCCATAATTTATCAAGAAGGGATGAAGAATTTGATTTGACATAACTGTAGCCCATCTGAAAGGTTGTAGGAGATCTAACTTGGCCAAAAGCTATGATTTAATACCCTATGATGACAGCTAGTAAAAAGCAGCAAGCAACAAAAACCTCACCGAAGATTATACAGTTTCAGAACGGTTTTCACTGCAGATGCTGTATCGGTTAAAAGCTTCCTAGATAATACTTAGCCACAGAACAATAACCGCTGGTTACTTATTTCTTTCACATTGTCATGCAGCAAGACACAGATATAAAAGACAGACAAAGAAAAAGCAGGCAATTTGAGGTTTTGCCAGTATTTTGATTAGTGGCCAAAGTCAGTGAACTGCACTTTGTCTTGTCTTTTATGTAAGGATGAGTCATGCACGACTAAAATAAACACCTTTTTAGAGGCAGTCTTGCTAATAATAGCTGCTGCATCTTTACAGAGCCTTCCCTACTTGGAACCATTCTATTACTAAAACAGTAGTATGGACCACAGTATACTCATAGCTGAATTTTACCTCAGCTGATTTTACCTTAGTGATTTGTTTTCACGTCGATATCAAAACTGATAATTCACACTAGACAGTGGGGCACAGCAATGTTAGAAATGTGCTGTCACAGAAGCATTTATACACCCATTAATCCTGCATGACAGTGATACCAGAAGGAAGCTAGATTTCTGACTGCAACACTAACCTAGAGAACAGGAATAGTACCTATTCCTAAACCGTCTATCATGTCTGTGAACTGTTCTACACAAGAGAGAGGATATTTCCAATGTATGCATCCCACAATAAACACATGACTTATATTTTGACACTTTGAGAAAACTATTAAACCATTAAATGTCTTTCATGTGTCACTGGGTAAGAATAAGTATAACCATCTCTAATGTTTTTTATTCAGCAAATTCAAGTATTAGATATATGTAGAGTGCAGAACACTACACAGGTAGGTAATGTTATTTAAGGATAAAACCTTTCATAGCACAGCAAAGCTCAATAAACAAAATGAAAGGAAAACTTCCCAGAGTTACAGCTGGACCATGAAAAACTGTTCACGCTTAGCCCAACAGACAAGCTCTTCCCACCTGAATGTGCATCAGACAACTGTACTGGATTTATGTTTCTGTGGATTTACACAGATAGTTTTCAGATGCTGTCAAGCTCTCCATCCTCTCCGTAACAACAACGACCTCCTGTTCCTTCATTTTAGCAGTTAACACGACAGCTAAACAATTGACTTGATATATCAATCCTTATCCTCAAGACAGCATTTCTGTTATCCGATCAAGAAACAATCACTTTTTCTGGGTTTGAACAGCATTCTGTAGAGTGAAGACACAGTTAGAACGTACCTCTGCATCAGAGTTGTTTTATTTAAGCGTAGTCAGAAGGATAATATTTTAAAACACATTTTTTTATAATTGTTCAGGGGGAAAACTGTTTTGCAGAAAAACAAGAAAATGCCCTGCAGGTTCAACAGAACTGATCTTTCATTACAAGCCTTAAACGGGATTGCTGTCAGGTCACTGAATTTTGTCCTTCAGAACTGACAACCAAGACTGGCTGTGATTAGAAAAACATTGTCAATGGCTTTCTCTAAGACTTAAAAACCCCACTTAGCTTTTAATTTCCTCTGTGGAGATCTATTAATTATGTAGCCAAACTTAGCAAAGCGAAGCAACCACAGATTCTTTCATGGCTCTCATAGTCCCCATCATATCATAAGCATACGCCATTTGCATTTTATCAGAGACACCAAAATAATTTAATCCTGTTTCTTGTGTACTTTTGGATTATTTCTGGGAAAGAGAGGTATTGAGACTAGAAAACGAATTGTCCTGGCAGCAAAAGCAGTTTCTTCCTAGCCTTTAAAAAACAAAACTAAAAAACCAAAACATATACATAAAGTTATATATATATGTGAATTTGGAACACTTTTCACTCACACTCCTTGTGTTACACAAGCAACAACCACATCCTAGCGAGTGCTAGGCATATCGTTTTCATTCAGCATGTCTTGTCTGTATAGATGTAGGAAACCTCAGATTTCCGACCATGTAGTGAAAGAAGTGAGACAGTACACACCTTTTAGTAGTGGAAGAACTGTGCATCCCATATACCTGCAAAGCTTGCTTTGTATCTTCACATCTATCTTCCTTTGTTTCACAGCAACTTTAAGATTAAGCATAGTTGTCAAATTCTTTTTCCTTGGTTTTAACATACTGTATTGTAGAAGTTTCTTCTAAAACAGTCATTCACTCAGTGAATTAGAAAAGATGACTTGGCACATTTTTCCTCACAAAGCAAAAGCAAAATATATCAGTAGATTATAATAAGAGCGAAAGGGGAATTTCCTCATGAAATAAAAGGACCCAGCAACAGCATCTAACAGAAACTTCCCAAATCTACTCCCCTTCAGCAGCCAAGAAGGAAGACAGCTTCCCTCAGTATTCATATTAGATACTAATTTGAAATATTCTTCTAAGTTAACGAACTAAGTCAATGAACTGAGTTAATAGTCTGTTAGAAACTATCTCACCATTTAAACTGGAAGCACAATGAAAGGTGAGGATCAGAACGGCTATATTTCAGTAGACCACTAACAGGTCTACAGTTCGGGAGGTCTACAGGTCTACTGGCAGGAAGGCACCTGCACAGCAGAAAGGAGTAGAGACCTTTTCTTGTCTCTGCCATCCCAAATGTCTCTCCCAGCACACCATATGTTTCACACAGAATATTGCAGATGGATGCTTCAAGGGTTCATTAATTCCCCAAACCCAGATTTACGAGGACCTGTGCAACTCAGACCTTCGTAAAATACAAAGGGAGAAGTAAGGGGCAGAAGAAGCTGGGGGAAAAGGAGTTAATTTAAGATGCATGTGCAGGGATGCTAATAAGCATTAGGAGTTAGCAACAGCTCTGAATTACTTCCTTTGGATCAAACGCTCAAGAATTGTGTAATTCAATTGACATCATTATCAGTACACAAATTACATTTTAAATACCGCTTGTCTTCTGTGACATCAGACACAACTTTGTAGTTTTAGTTTTGCTAAGAACTGCAAATTGTATTATGTATTAAAATGTATTAGTCATAACATCAGTTACAATGATACTTAACCTTTGAAGTAGCAAATACATGGCCCATTATCATTTTTGTAGGAAAACTTTCATAACATTGTAACAGCCAGTACAATTCATCAGCGCTTCTCGTTTTTACTTTCTTTGCTTTATTCTTTTGCTTTACCACTGTCCGCTTTGCCACTCTGAGCATTCTGCTGCTGCAGAGGCATAAGAATCACAGGAGCATCAATCACAGGATGGGAACGATATATTGCAGAATGTTAACTCCAATGGTTTCGTTTTACATTAACAAAAAACAAATCAGAAAGCTTTAGAAGAAAGCGCTATAATAAAATATGGCCCCTCCCAACTGCAGGAACAAGAGAAAAAATTGCCAATATGAACAAAATTCTCAGCTATTCAGTGTGTCTGCAATCCCTTCCCCCATCTTTGCTAGGCAGAGCACAGTTTAACTAACAAACGTAATGGGCTATTTGGGAAGGTTCCTAATTGTTTTGTTTCTATCACAGAAAACTGTTCATAAGGCAACCAAGTGTCTCCCTCCAGAAAATCAGGCAGAGTTACGTAGTGTGACTCAACATCAGTCCAAACTCCACATTTACCAGCAGTTTACTACAGAAACTGCCAGCAGACTGTGGTAGTCCTTCTCTCACAGACAGACTATAAACAGCTGAAATATGAGAAAGATGCAATCCACTTTCTAGGTATTAGAAAAATATATGCAGAAAGGGTTTGGCTGCTGAACGACAGCGCTAGCTCCAATTTTATCTCTGAATTTCTACTTTTCCTCAGGAACATGCACAAACATCCACATTATTGCCCTAGTATCTACATGGACAGAAACAGAACCCTATCTATCATGTTTATGCTAGACTAGCAAATGGAAACATCTAGGTTCTATATTTCAAGTTAGTCTAATGAATAATATTCATGCACTCACTCCCTATGTACCGGGTCAGATTAAGGCTGCGTACACAATCTTATGAACTTCAGCTGACATAAAATACAGTTCACTCAATTTACAGCAAAACGGGAAAAAGGAGAAGTACACAAATGTCACAATATAGCGAAAAAAAAAACCAGGTAATTTTTTGGGGGTTAAAAATTAGAATATTTTGAAATAAGAGATGAATGGGATCCTGGAAACACTTGCTTCAGGAACTGTGCTCAAATCCTACTGCATTTGAAGATAGAGCTTGAGAAGATCATGATGCAAGTCATCCAACAGAGTAGCCTAGCAGGATCTGCAAAATCTAGAAGGAATAAGAAGCATTTCTGGAGTAGAAAGCCCAGGGAGGACATAGAGACACTACTATGGAGAAGGTCCAAAAATGGAGAAGAGACATGGGAAACGTTGAGACAAGAATGGAAGGAGGAAAACAGAAAAATTAGAGAACAGAAAGGTGTGAAGGAGAGGCAGGTTCAGAAGGAGAAAAGGAAAATCCATAGTAGGCAGCGTGACTATTGAGGCCACATAGTACCCCAAAACATTAAATACTTTTCTTCATGATATCACCTCGCAGTCCTGCTTCAGAGCCAAACATTAACTAAAGACAACTATTGCACAGGCTAAAAAAAAAAGTTGCCAGAGATATAAAAATGTTTTGCAAATGTGTTACCCCCTCCTCTGGGAATCTCTGTCATTCTCTAATACAACATCACCCAGGAACAACAGGTTAAACTGTATTTCTGCTTGCCACAAAAGCAGTGCCCACAAAGCGGAGGGCTTCCACTGATGCACATCACCACAGGAACCACAGAAGAAGCTAGAGTCTCTCTCATGCAAATTAATTGAGAGTTGCCCTTCAGAAAAAACATGCTAAAACACAAATTATTTGGAACATACATAAAAATTTGATTGGTAGCCAGAAGAAAGCAGAATTTTTAATGCAAATTTATGCCTTCTTTTATTGTCATTTAAGATTTCACTGGTGGTATTTGACCTCTTTTTCAGCTCTTCCCTGTAAGAACAGGTGGAAGTCAAGTGAGTAACATGGAAAGGAATACTAAATTCCTATGACTCTCTGAGAACAACAAAAGAAGTTGTAGAAAGAGATATATTTTCTCTTCTTAGCAATGACTTTTTACTAGAAATTTCCTCAAACACACCCCTTTTTCTCTACAGTCTCTATAACTGATAAACCAGAGGCAGCTGCCATCACCAAAACATTCCTAAATTCCGTTGAGTTTTTCTTTCCTCAGCACTAACCCAACAATAAAAGACTGACATTTTACAGTGGCCTTTGAGGAAGGTACAGATCATCTACAATAAATTTTTAACGTCCATCTCTGCAGCATCTAGACAATTACCATCCATATTAGAAGCCTTTGTAGCTGAAGAACTAACAGAATATACGTCATCCATGAAGAAAATAATAAAAAAACCCTATCCGTTGAAGTACCTGTTTGGAATTTTGTTAGTCTATGGCTCTGAAAGATGAACAGTATGTGAGAGAACACTCATTCCAGAAGCGGCATCTCTCAGCCTTCAATGTGCTGTTGCATGTACATTATTCTCTGAGTGCCAATACTGGAGCCAGCTTCAGAGAAGCCGTGGTAATGAAGGATTCAGCTCGAACCAGGCACAGTCCTTGTAGGTACTTGGGCAGCTATCTTACCTGCAAGTCTGAGTCGCTGTGCCCTCATTGCTTTGGTGTCTCAACTATCCGTTAACACAGTCATCACCTGTGTGTTTGCATGTATACACATACATTCATACACAAATACATACAAATATATATATGTAAGTACACCAGCTGCCAGCAGCACGATCAGCAGCAGCAGATATAGTTCAGCTGCTAATTCAAGAGACATGACCAGGGGCTATGAATACACCTCCCTGACTGATTTGAGACGTGACCAAGTAGAGCATGATAACATCTGCAGTACAAATGAGGCCTGATCATCCACACTCTGGAACACCACACACACTTTAAACACACCAGAAAGGATGAAGAAACCGCTGTGGGGAGTAGATAACTACTATGTTTGTACAGATTTGCTTTCTATAAGTCTGAAGAGAATTCAAAGATAACTGCAGAATCGATTATACTGTTCTAGTGAGAAAAGGACAGATTGCATGGTCCAAATTAAAGAGGATGGCAACAGCTTCTTGCGCAGCTGCAGCTAGCAAAGGACACTGGACCACTGCTGAGATAGTTGTGGATCCAGAGAGGTGTATCAGCATTTCCTATCTACAGATTTAGCTTGTAGCTCTCATTCTGCCTCACATGTAACCATCTTATCACAACCTTTAGCTATTTCTGACCTAATTTTAATTGGTGATCCTCTCTGCCCATGTAAATGGTGATACTCCTTTCAAATGAGGCCATTGAGATAAATTGATGAATAACTAGGTGATAATGTCATCCCTATATTCCCTCTGCCTACATCATTTCACCTATGTTTTTAGACCCTTGTGATCTGACTTTTCTGCTAAATGTGGCCCCCACTTTTGTTTGAAAAATGCCTAGTAATGTTCCGTAAAATGTTGAAAATTCTTTAAAGTTATTTCTTAGAGGCTTTTCGGTTCCCCAGACTTTGAGGAGGAAGTGGCTAGAGGGGTATCAGTAGTATTACTGAATTTGAATTTCAAGATTCTGGGTATTTTTGAAAGTCTGGCCCTTAAAATCCACACCATCTGGCCTGTGCATTGAGAGGATAAAAACCAAGTTATTTCTCAACATAGAAAAGGAATCAGGAAAGCAGATGTACAGCAATCTCTACCTACAGGATTAATGAAAAGTTTTTAGGGACAAGGCCTGCCGCATATTTGCATCATTACACCTTAACCAAAACTAAAATCTGTTAATCCAATTGGAGTAATGAATGAAAGTATAGCAGTTTCTGTGCATTAACATAAGCAATTGTACAGAAAAACAGATTCTCTAAAAGCGTAAGAGACTCATTCGATTTTGACTGCTATCATGTCAAGAGGAAACATGATTAAGAAGGTATATCGCTGTTTAAGTGTGTCTGTGAGCAAATGCTGTTGCTGTAAGGAAGAGTGTGTGGGTGGAGATGCTGAATTCTCTTTGGGATCAGCTGCTGCACTATCACATATAGAACTAACACTGTTGACGCAAGTCCACAAATTATAAAGTAACATTTATTTTTTTTTACTCTGTTTATTAAATAGTATTACAGTTCAGTATTTCTTTCCTACTAGATAGTGTGTTTGTTTCTATTAAACCACTCTTTAATAGGAAATGAATAACAAGAGCTCCAGCATGTAACATCCATTTGGCTAGCTAAACTTTCACCACAAGGAAATGAAGGTGTGATTTACAATAGATTAAAAGATTGACTGAAGTCCCTGGGGTATTACCTAGGAAGTAACTGAAATAATTCCCATCTTTGTTTCGTCTTCTTTCAGAGTATTACTTAATCCACAGATAATTCTCCATTTAACAAGCACAAGAATTTTGAGGTGAACAATGCAGACCAACATTATAAAGAATGTGCCTTGACCCACCATAGCTCTGATTTTTCAAAAGGCAAGGCATGAGCAAGTCCAGACTTTCATGGAAATCCAAAGAAAGTGCAAGTGAGAACTTTTTTGATGGTAGGAAAGCTAATCTATGTAAACGGCTAATTTTAGCCATGGCATTTGCAAATGTAAGCTCAAAAATCTGCTAGCTAATTCAGTTTACTATTAAGTTCAATAGTCCAACCAGTAAGTTGATTACCATTTTTGTTATTTAAATGAAGGAAGCATTTGTTTCAAAGATATATGTTGATATTGTTCAGTACTGGAAATCACAATATACACAGACATACATATGTGTGTGTGTATTTCTCTTCCCTAAAGAACTATCTCAAAACAACCAAGCTCTGAAGATTTCCTTTCTCCAAAATAGGTGAGGGAGAGCGAGCATGCAAGAAAGAGCACAAGAGAGAAAGGAAGAAAAAGGAAGGAAGGAAGAAAGGAAGGAAGGAAGGAAGAAAAAGACAAAGAAAGCAAGAAAGAGGAAGAAAGCAAGAAAAAGGAAACCCCTTTTAGCAGATCCATGAAGATTATTTTAGATAATGCATTTTAAGAGAGATAATAAATATTTCCTCTCTTCCCAGGTGAGAGTTTCTGGGAAGTAATCTTTTCAGTAAACGTGAACATAAGACCACTTTTTTGCATTACAGGTTTAAAAACCACCAGTCTATCAGTCAAGACAACTAATAGGAAATGTATCTTTTACACAGAGTGGCAGGGTGAGCAGCACCATCAGCAGGCTGACAGACAGGAAATCAACCAGTACAAACCCAGCCCCTGCCTTCCTCCTTCAGGCAGCACTGCATGGCAAACCTTCATCTTCCTCAGCTACTCATCTGCAAAGGGAGAAAGGACTTATTCCCCTTTTAAAGAGCTTTGGCATCTACTGTTGGAAAGCAAGATGATCAAGAAGATCTGCAAAAATATGTCTGTACAATGTAAAACCTAAAACCAGATCATCAGTACCAATTTGTTTCAATTCTGAAAAATCTTAAATCTTAATACTAAGCTGTGGCACTTCAGGCAGTAGAATTTTGCATAACTGGACAAGAGTGCTTCAGAAGCTAAATCAGAGTGCAAACAATGAAAAAATGCAAGGCATACAGATGGCAAGTATATAGGGGAAGGAGCAGGGTCAGCAAAAAATCAGGAGAAGAGAATGAATTTATTACATATTTCTTGTAGCATAATAAGTAATTCATAATTTGTTTGAAATTATTACTAACTTAAAAATAAAAATTATAATGAAATGATCATCAAAAGATTTTTTTTTTGCAGATAATGAATTCTGAAAAATAAATGCAACAAAATAAGCTAGGCTAGCTAGATTTACTGGACCTAGAGGAACATGTAATGTTGCATTTCTTCAACTTCTCTGGGGAAAGAATCAAGAATTGGAAGTTTCCCACCATAATAAATAAAGTTAGAGATAGTCTGTTGAATAAATTGACAGAAATGCATGTAACAGCAGGATTCGCACTGAAGACGACCTCCAGTACAAGTACCAAAATGTGAATTTTAAGGTTACTGACTACACAATAATTTCAGCATACACACCTGAATTATGATTCCTTTTTAAATAAGAAAACTCACATAGATATCGATTTTATTTCAAATACCTGAAATCATTTCCCAAGGTTTAGAAGGCTGGAATACTACTTTTTTCATGACCCTTATGTTTGCCCTCCTGAAACGAAAACTGCAGAGTACAGTATGAATTGAAAATGCAAAAATGTGGCAGAAGAAAAGTAATGTTAAAATTGTGGTGTTTATTTCTTTGTTATTTCTAGTGGGTTTTAATGGTTAGCTGACTATGGACTTTAAGATATTTAATACCCTAGCCCTCAATTACCATGGCAAAAATGGCATAGCATTTGGCTACTGAGTCAATAATACGTTAGGTTGCCATTAGAAGCTGATCAGTCTCCTCAGACCTAAAATTTGTTAAAGCCTTTTCTTTAACTAATCTATAATTAATGAATGAAGGTGAAAAATAGTCAATAATAACTGAAAATAACAGCAAAAACATAAACAATCATTCATTTATCTTTATGTTGATGTAGGTATATGGAAAAACAACATTATTTGTTGTAGCAAGAATATTTGTGGGTTGGTAACTAAAACAGTAGGACCATAATTTGTCCACTACAAACAGCACTACATTCACTTTCAGCATGGTACCTTGTAGACTGATTGTATGTCCACAGAGGAAATAATCCAGCTGGTGTACTTTGATTACGCATTTTAATTCTACATCCTCTTTTCCTTATGCAGAAAATACATGCTTTGCTTGCTCAAAATTTCTTCCATATCTATATACCTATATCTCCATTAAAAAAAACTTTACCAGTTCTTATATGATGTAATTATACGGAACTCATATGTATATATAACACATATTAGCATTCCAAGACGATGGCAGCAATATTTATTAATTATTCTTTTGTTTATCCTGTCAGCAGTCAGGAAGAAGCTAAAACTAATACTGAAAACTGATGTTAATTGGATGAACGAAGCCTTAAGCAACTACTTATTAGTTACTGCTAACAGCATAATAATCTTCTGCAGAATCCTGTTTGATCTTAAGTTAGAGCAAACCTATCAAGTAGCAAAACAGACAGCAAAACAGAAGGGCTCATCTTTGTTACAACATGCTCAGGTTTGCTTTGGTAATGCTCAGAATCCGGGTCAGAAGGGAATGGCACTGAAACTCCTCATCATTTATCATTTTCCAGGTAGGCCTTTAATGCCGGACAGGCCAAAGCGGCCATATCCAGCAGCTGATTCCCTGAAGCATGATGGGTCTCACCATCTCTAGCGAAGCTATGACCCATGCCCACAAAGGTAAAGCCACCTAAGCTTCCTTTCAAATGTATAAGGAGTTAATGGCATAAATCTCTGTACACCTACGCGGAGGTTTTGAAATTACTCCTCACCTAGGCTAGTACGTTTGTTTGATAACACACACTTTTAAAAATGGCCATTATCCAAGAAGTATCATAAAAAGACTTCAGAGATAATAAAACAAGTCCAAGGAGGAGTCCCGTTTGACATTGTCACAGTTATGCTGTCAACGTTTTTTTTTTAAAAGAAATGCTGAAAGTAGCAGAGTTGAGAGAGAAAACAGAGGTCGTTGAGAACAAGGGAAAGGCCAGCATAAGAGACAGCATGCAAAAATACAGAAGCTCCCTAGAGAAAAAATACAGAAAGGACTGATAAAAACTGAAGGTTGCTTAGAGAATAAAGCAGAAAGTGTACAGACAGATCCAGAAAACCTTTAAAGTGACACAGCGTTTCAGCCGTATGCAGACTCTGAACAGCAGAACACCACTCTACTGCTACAGAAGCGTCCACAATTATTTTGGCCACAGAAATTTATTAAGGAGATGAAAGACAAAAGAACAAATAGCTTCTGAAAATAATGTAAAACAAGAACTATTAATTCCAGGTATCAGTTAAGCCCTAGAAAATAAGAAAGTGAAGTAAGTCTTTAAGCTTGTGAAAGTCAAGATAAAGGAAAAAAGACTTCAGAACATTTGGAGGTGAAAAAGAAAGGGCTTGGTGGGATGTGAAACACACATGAAAGAACCAAATGATCAGGACAAAAATATTGAGGACACTAAAATTACTTAATGAAACTGGGCAAAAGAAGTATCCATTTGCAACAGGAAGCTTGAATGAATGATGAAGATGAATCTTCCCAGGCAAGGATTAGATCCAAATGACAAAGACAAAACTAAATACTACTCTGTAATTGCAGAATGTGAATTATTTTAGAGATGGTAATAAAACAAAGAAGAAACACCAGCTGAGAACATTGGCATAGTAAAGATACACTCAAATGGAGGGGATTCAAGCAGTAAGAATCTCTCTCTTTGTTTATACTGTTTTTTTCCTGAATATTATTAAATTAATACTGTTTATCACAAGAAAATGATCTTTAGAATCCAAGCAAAAAAAGTCCATGTGAAATAAAGAGAGGTACAACATTAATTTCTCAAACTCCAATGTATGAAACACATTTCAAACTGCATTCTTTTATTGAACGGAATAAATTACATTTTTGCCAAGATATAGGTTGAGTCAAAATACCACTGAGCTGCAAAGCAATGATTTAGTAATATTTTTGCAGGTAGTCTGCACTACCCTACAGAACCCACGCCATAAGGCACTAAGTCCCTCATAGCAGCAGCAAGATTTAGGTTCTATCCAATTCAGATACATTTAAGGACGACAAATTCTGGCCTATTGCTAACCTGCATCCTTGTTCTAGATACTGTTATGGTTAGGAGCATATCTGTAGGCAACCACACTTAAGATTACGATGTTGCACAGAACAGAAAGATGACACGACTATAAAAAATAAGGAACATGGAATTTTGTCTTCAGAATTAACCTGCTCTCTGTTGCAGATGCTGGACCTTACAATCAACCATGTGTCTACCTTTTAAAGAAAAACATCTTGGCTATAAATCAGTAGGCCATAAGTTTCTATTGGTAACACTATAGGTAAATCTAGGAAACAGGGGTTATGACATCAGCCTGTGCTGCTAATCCCTGCATCACTTCTATACATGCTTTTCCTCAGTACAGCTACCTTGGGCTGGTTTAAACGATAACCTTTTCCCTTCCTCCTCTCCTAAAAGGCAAAACCAGACAGAATGATCAAAGCCATTTTATATTCTGATACAGGCAACTGATTTTAAGAACTGTAACTTTGTCTCCTAAATTTAATGTTATCCATAATCTTATCAGTATAGTTTTAGGAGAATTTGTATTTCATATTTGCTTCTATGTAAATACACAGGATCTGAAGGTGAGTTTCTCCGTTGAGATCAGCCCTTTCAATTGTCTAAATCTAATATTCCATGTAAACTGCTACAGATCACGGTATCTTTTATTTCCCACAGCTACTGCATACCACGTCACTGTATCTGATCAGTAGAGCCTATTAGCTGAGATTCACGTCCACAGAGATCAGTTTATTAACAAAAGGCCTGATGCACAAAAACAATTTTCCTCAGTAATGCTTCCATCTAGATATATGTAGTTTTAAGCATTCCTGTTACTATCTGTATCTATGAAGACTTGAATACATTTAAATTCTGCTTAATTTGTGGTTGAAGAAAACACAAAAGAATGTAAGTACTTCTTTATGGAGTCCTCTTGCCCACTTCAGCCGGAGAGCACCATGCCAAACACAATGCGGTAACATACTTGGGGTCCTACTTTCCTTTCCAAATTACCTCTATAGAAACAGTAATTAATACTCCTGTTGCTGGTATCATGGTCTACGTATAATAGGAATCAAAGTATTTTATTTCATGTTGACATTTCTATGTCTGATAACTGAAGATTCTGTAATCTACCAGATTATGTCAAATGCTTAAAAGAAACCTGATGTTTGGAACAGATGAAAAATTTCCTGCTCTCATATCCTGCAAGGCAATGAACTTTAGAGATGGCAGCAGATCCTCACCCCGCACTGTGTTGCTCTCTAGCAACAGCACTGACAGGTTAAACATTCCCCTCTTGTTCTCAAAGCTGCTTATCTCCATAGCTTGCTCTCAGTCAGAACTGTTTGGTCATTAGGAGCAAATCACGGTGACTTCTTTGAAACTAGTGATAAAAATGCCACAGACGGCATGCTGGAACGTCAGTAAGCATTTAAAATCATCTGTTGTCATCACAAAATAGCTCAAATAATTTCATTATCTTTATTACTCCTGAAATCACTAAACTCTCTGAAGATCACTTTAAATGTAATTTAAGAAACCAAGTGCTAGCAATCACTTTCTCATGGCAAAAGACGGCAACTGAATTTTCACCTCAGAAAAGCCAAATTCTTAAGTACAACGTAAATTTCAGTATATTAATAGGTTAACTTTATTATTTGTAGTAAAATAATTTTCATATTGCTTAAAAAAAAAATTCAGAGAGACAAGCCATGGAAAAAACCTATAAAAATGAAGCTGTGAATGTCTGCTACAGACATGGAAAACGCTCCTCTACTTGTCCCAGCAAGAGATTCTCTTAACAACGGGGAACACTTAGCCTTTCCATTCTTTTCACCACCAGAAGATAAACTTTCTTTCCTAGAAGTATTCAATAAAAATACTCCTCTATCTCCATTACTTACTGATTAAAATTAATGTTGCATTCTATTTATTTATGCACCATGATTTTTACGAAAATGTGTAACCCACTTAAAATAAACTTCGAGGTCACTTGTTTATGCACAGCTTTTGGGGGCCTTTGCTTAAAAATCTGGTGAGAGCAGCAAGCCAGCCTGGGAGCAGCAGTTTTCCCCGCGTGCTTTGTGTCTGGCAGAGTGGAGAAGTGCTCCAGAGCTCCCGAAACGATTCCCTCAACAATGCGTCTAGGAGGACGCTAATTACTGCGGGATCCGCTTCTATTGTATGACGCTCTCCATGGCTGTAATTTCTAAATCTTGCTGCGTTTACACATATTTGATATCATTTTATGATTTCCAAACAAGCTTGATTGCTAGTATCTTAATTAGGACGTCTAGATACAGCAGCAAGAGCAACACCTGCAACAGCACGGACCTCCACGAAGAGACATCTAGCCAGGATGCCGTGGCGGGATTGCACCCAGTACGCAGCCTCGCTCCTTGTTTTCCAGCACAAGTATTGCTACATCAGACTTCAATTAATGCTCTGACTGCAGAATAGGCACATCCAGGGATTACTCACTTGTTGCAGGACTTCTGTAGGAACAAAGTCAGAGGAGTCAACGAAGCACCTACCATTATCAGTGGCTCAATTAGAAAGCAGTTTGGAGAGGCAGTTAATGATTGTGACTAAACTCATTGGACTCCACCTCCTGTTACAGGCTCAAAATATATTTCAGGTACATTAAATCTAACCTGCTAGAACCCATACTAAGACACTGGCATTAGATTTTTACAAATATATGAAGACTCAATGAAAAACTAACACCAAATAGGTTTCTATTTTTGTGTGCTACTGTCAGTGTTTTAATGCCTAAAAAGTGCAGTTAAGGCATAGTATCTTAAACACCATGGAGATGACTTCATTGAAGTATGTTTCAATTTCTTTAATAAGTATATAAAGTCAGCATTGCAGACCAAGGTTGGAATTTCAAGTTAAAGTTAATCTTTTACGTCCAATTGTATAAAGAGCATGGGGTGTGCTAATACAGAGGTTTCTGAAATGCCCTAAACCAATGTGGGCAAATTATTAGTCCCTTGTGAAAGCTACTGACTAAAGCAGGTATTCAAAGGAAGAGCTAAATGGTTGCTAGAGGCTACTGGTTTGAATACTGGTTCCTTTTTCTTCTCCCTACTGTACTCAACTAGCCTTCTCCGAGTTGGAACTCATCTTTTAGAAAAAAAATTACATATGTGACATTTTCATGATTCTAACAACTTTTCATGATTCGAACAACTTTGTGTAGCAGTGAAAATTCACTTCAGATGTTCTCATAGTTTTGTTCTCCAAAAACTGAGGCAAAAAAAGACTACAACAATAAACCTGTTCACTTACAGCTACAGCAAAGACAAACAATTGAATGTTGATCAAGAGTAAGAAAATATTTTATGTTCTGTTTCATCTCTTTTGCTGCTTTCTATTTCTCCACCTCAGTCTTACATCTCTATGACAATCATTATACAAACTACATCATTCTGCAGCCCACACAGGCAGTTAACAATTTATCCCTGTTGTCTCAATCATATCCACTTACAAAAACGGCAATCATTCTTGCTTTGAGATTCTGGTAAGTGAATATGAATAATTAATTTTATCCCTTAAGTCTCAACACTAGCTTCCACTGTCCCTTTAATTATTTGGACGAACAGGTTGGGATCTTCATTTCTGCACTCATTAAGCCACAAATCTTTTAATGTGATCAAAGAAACAGTCTTAATACCCTTGATCTCCCCATAAAAATGTAAGTTAGCAGTGAATCATGTCACAGTCTTCCATACAGTACACTGCACTTATGAAATTTCAGATACGTGTCAGCTACTTCACTTGCATCTGTTGAATCCACAGTCAAGCTGACTGTACACCTGATGATAAGCCATACAGTTAGGTCTATAAAAACCATGCTGCTCTTGTCATTCAGCCTGTGTTGCTCTCACACCAGTGAAATCTCTCTCTCCCCATTAGAAAAAACCCATGCAGTAAATGGAAAACCTCAACCACTAGAAAAATCAATCCAGCTTTTGCATGAATTCAGCTTGGTTTTTTTTCTATTTTCCTTTCAATGAAAAGATTTAAGTTGCTACTTGGATTCCTCTCAAATACCAGCATGTCATCTGTCACTAAGTATGTTGTCTAGTTTTCACACTGACACTGGGATTTCTTTTAAGCTTGGGAGCACGTGATGTATCAAATGGCTCACCTTCACAAAAAGATAAAATACCTTGTGGCCAGCTTCGTCAAGATCTCCAAACAGCAGCACAAATGAAACCCTGCATTTGTATCATCACTGTTCATTTAAGAAAGAATGTGATCCATCCTTAGAATAAAGAGCTTAAAACTGAGTTTCAGCATAAACAAACCACCTTTGATTGTCTCATTATTCGACCATGCCTACATGGAAAACATACCATGCTATAAATAGTACAATCTAATTAATTCAAATTCCTCTTGTGAAATTACTATCTGATCTGAAAACTCACAAAAATCCACCGAAATCCACAACAATTTCAAAAGGGTTACTTTTGTCTCGGATAGAAAGAATCAATGTATGAGCTGTGTCATTTACAGAAAATGCCAAAACGTTCTATTCGATCATTTATCAGCTTTAACTGATATATAAAACATGATGCATCCTTAAGGCTCTCTAAAAGATTTAAAAGATGACAACTGGTGTTTTCTATTCCATTACGCCTTCCAAGCTCCCAGAATCTGCAACTACTCTGCTTTCTCACATCTCGTTGCCAAAGCTTAACCCCAGGTTAAGAGGATACAGCTTGCTTTAACAGATATGTAAGATCAATGCTGAAAATGGTGTAACTTTGGTCCCAAAGCATGTATTATCTATGATTTATAAGCTTTACTAGCATTATATAACAAATTATTGTCTTCCAGAAGGCAATTTACATTCGAAAAAAACCCTTATTTTGCACTTATATTTGCATTAAAAACAGGACATATGTCTGACACTGCAGCTATATGATACACACCAATAGCTAATTAAACCAGTCACATTTATTTCATTGTTTAACACAGCTGGTAGTCTAAATAAATCTTTTCCAGCTCATATTCCAGAAAAAGCCTTGTAACAGAATAACCTCCAGAGAAGGAGGTTGATTTAATGGTTTGGGCAAAGGCTGCAGCCGCAGTCAATGTGCGGCAGAGCTGGTGACAGCTGGACTCGCCCTCCCCGTGGGACTTCCAGCAATTCAGGGATGTGGCAGAGCTCGTGGTGCTGTGCCCACAGCAAGGTGCACCAGAGAGCATCCCCGCAGCTCGGCAGACAAAGTGCTGCTTTGCAGAATTTGGTCCGTAATCTCCTCCATACGTAGTTCCCTTATTCATGGTGGTATTTCTTTCCCCTCAATGCTGTATTTGTAACAGACTAAATCCATTATAAGAGAGTCCATCTGGTAGTACCATTTTGAGGGCATGAGGAACATCCTTTCCTTCACGTACAGGATAATCAGACAGAAAAAAGAAAAGAATTATCAACAAAATAACAAAAACCTCTCTTATTGTAAGTGTACTTTTTGATCAAAGAGGAATAGTGCAATTACTTCACCAACTTCATGGAAATGACATCAATGAAGAGCCAGTGGAATATTTCTCTTTTCCTATGCACACCATGGCCTGTTAGCTGTATGACTTGACCAAAGAAAAAAGTGCTTCTAAAAGTCGAGCCAGCAGAAGAGAGGAATGAAAAGTCCATTTTCCTCCTATCAGTATAAGTAACTCAAGCATATTTAAACTCTTCATGTGTGAACTTTTCATCATAATTTGTTATAGGAATTTGGAGGAGCACATCAGCATTAATTACATAAAATGAATAACAAATCAGACCCCCTGAAGTCTCTGAAAGACACAGGCATCTATGCATAGCGCAATCTCAGTTCCTTCAATGTAATCTAATGGTTTGATTTTCTGCTAATAACTCTATGGATTTGTGACAAAGGAAGAGCATAAAGGGGTCACTGTATTATAAACAAGCTGTTAATCTACTTTGTTTGATTATCTAAATATGACCGCATAAATACCTGAGAAAAAGCAAAAAATCTACAGTATTAAATGGAAAAATTAATGAACATGTGAATTCACTTTGTCTATCACATACTGACTTCAGTGAAGCCAGGATCCTACCTTCACATTTTCAGCAACATTTATTAAACAAGGATACATGGATTTACTTAGGTAAAGAACCATTAGAAGGGATGAACTCAACTCAGCTGGGTAAGGAGAAATACAGTTTGTCTTGTCACTTGTTAACATATACTCACTGACAGAAATGCAAAATTTTAAATAAGTAACTTTTTAAGCAAAAATTTTCTCTATGCTTGTAATCAACTCCATGCAATTAGGATACATTCACTAAAAGAACGAAGAAGCAAAAAGGAATCTGGATGACAACTTCTTTAAAGGCATCACTGTCTTCTTTTGCTTTCTTTTAGTAACTATAATCACTTGCTTATAATTATTTGCCAGAGGGAGAAAAAAACCCCAACCAAACAACCAAAATCAGATTCACTTGGAAAGAAAATTTAGGCAAAAACCATTTGCTGCTGCTGAAATCTTACAAGGACTTCTTGGTTAGTTTGGCTTAATTTATTCTCTGAGGAACCTATTAGGAACAGTAATTATGAAACACTGAAGACAACTATCAAAAGGGAGTTGGAAAACCTGACAGAGTATTCTTCTTACCAACAGGAAGATTAAGAAAAGTAAAGAACCTAGCTGTCCAAGGAAGCAACATTCAACAAAATATATATTTTTTAACAAACTGTATCTCAATGTTTTCATGTGTCTGTCCACTAAAGCTCTTCTGCCACTGCAATATTTTCTTCATAGTGCATATTTGTTTTAATATGAGTGCTGTGCAAGAAGCAAAATGTTCTGTGGCTGAAGGAGTAACTGCTCTCCCCTTTGCACTCACCATGCGTCAGCCCCAACAAGGACGCATGCGAGGATGCCACCCGGTTGCTGCCAGGCTGAGGCTTTGCCTGTCTTTCCCCCACAGTGAAAGGACCACTTTGGATCTCTATCATCAAACCAACCAGTAGTTTTTATTAAATTTACGGGAAAGATGATCTAATGACTAAAGACTTAAGTCTAATGACTAGATCTTATGACTAATGATTAGATCTAATGACTTCTGGCTCTGTCAAATTTGCATGAAATCAAGCAATGTGTTGAAAAATAGGGAGGAGATTGAGTAGTGATAAATGGCTGAACAGGCAGACAGGGAGACTGCAAAATTCATCCCTTAGGAAGCCAGTCTAAAAATAATTTGAAAAAAATAAATCTAAGTGATCAATCAATTTATTTCGAATTTCTTTGACAACTGTTTTTCTTCAGAAAAGGAGTCAACTCCACAATCAAAGTGTGCCAGCAAACAAGGTTCAATTTCAAGCAGTTTCATAGCAGCAGGAATTAAGCCAACCTAGTATTTATGAATCTTTCCACCCTTTCTCATTGTAGGCAGTGTATTATACTGTCTATTCTAAATCTTATCTCCAGTGAAGTAGGACATAGAAGAAAATGGAAAATTTATACCTTGTTGAAGAAAATGCTACAGTTAAATTGTACTTTGAAGAGCAGATGGAGATTATCTGAGGTTTGAAGGAGAAGGATTCTTCACTGTAAAACACATTTGGGATGCAGGGCACAGAACTCGTAAGGAGGAAAAGATTGTGTAAGTACCCAGGCTGGTGCAGGACTAACACTCCCAGCCTCCTGACAGCGGTCACCAAAGCCTCTACAGCGAGCAGTTATCAAAGCAAACCAGGCCCGGGCACCCTCGCACAAAGCTGCTACAGGAAGGCAGCAACGACCTTTCTCTAAAACTCTTCCTAGTAACAGCAGCTACCATGTCACAGTACTAGGTGTGGAAAACAAGATCTTCTACAACAAGAAAAGGGGTTATCAACCAACCCTGTCAACATCCCCTCCCCATCGACACAAAAACAAGCAATGCAGTTAGCTAGCAAAATCACTTCAATGTTTACAACAGCTAAACTAGATTATCTGTTCTTTTAAATTCACGTGAAAAGCAAAAAATAGAACATCAGCTTCATGGTAAGATGGTGATAAAATATTTTCCACTTACCAGCAAACTCTGGCTATACATTTTCTTAAACAAGCTGAAGTAGAATAATCGCATATTTTACCCCTCATATTGCGTATTATTTATCCAGTTTCTCTGAGTCTCTACGATAAAAAACTCAACTAACATTTGATCTCAACTAAGCCAATTCCAACCGAGATGCTCAAATAGAAGCAAAACACAGTAGCGAAAGCATATAGGTTAAAAAAATACTCAGTCTGCATCTTTAGTTAGATACAACAAAAAGCAGATTCTCTTTTTCCAAGAAGAATCTAAGGCATTTGAGACCAGCCAAAATTTAAATGGGAGGCACAGCAAGACCGTTTCTGCAAAAACACCTGGAAGTTGGAAACTATTTCTCCTGGCTGACACTTGATTTGTTAACCAAATGTACTCCTATAGCGTAAGGCTGTTTTCCCAGACCTCTAAAGCCACAGACGCATGTGACAAATGCAACAAAACATTCACAAAGAAAACTCTTTTCAATGCACACGTTCTACTGCTGCTTCTGGATCTGCAAAATATGCTACATAGTCTTGCCTGGCATTTATTAACACAACAGGAGAGATTTCGGGGACAGACAAACTGGGGAAGCAAGTGAATGGAGGAAAACTGGGAAAAAGAATGCAGATGTGGGGGAGGACTCACATGAAACATGTGGAGGAGCTAATGACATCGTTAACACCAAATTAAATGGAGTTTTAATGAGCATTTCCCCCATAGGAGATAAGGCATTAAAACGTTACTTGCTCTAAGTAGTAACTAGATGAAGATTTGGTTAGACTTCTCTGAATCATGGAGACACTATTTGTCTAAATGTAAGTTTTTTAACAAAATGCCATGATATAAATACACAGTATTCTGTAATCTGCCAGATTTTGCCATCACCCAGAAACACAACTTTCATGTGAATCTCTCCCATAGAATAAGGTGTGATGTGGCTGTTAAAACAAACAGCTGGGAGGTATCACTACATATTTCAGATCAGTCTGAAAATTGGTTTTGGACTATGTAGCTGAAGTGTTAATTACTTTTTTATTATTAGCACTTTTAAAACTCACCCTTTTCAAGAAGTAAACATTTCAGAGCTGGGAATTCTGAACACGAAAGAATGCTTAGTCAGCTATTTGACCCACAATTTTGAAGGGGACTCACCAAATTAAAGAAACACCTCTCCAAAACTGGGTGATACAATCCACATTCCTTCAGGTTGGTTGGGGGAAAGAAGGAAGGGGGGAATTGCTACTGAATTTTTCTGTTCAAACTTTGGCAGACCATGGTCTGTTGCACAGTGAATAAATGATGTTAACTTTCTCAACCAAAGCACTAAAGAAACTCTCACCAAAACTGAATCTTCAAATTAAGTAAAGGCCTGGAGTAATTTTAGGTGGGGAAAAAAACAGTGATCCTGTGAGGAAGACTTTTTGGTGGCTGTTGTAATACATGGCTAGATGTGTCGTTAAAATGTAGATGTGCAATTATAAACCATGTTCAAAGTATGAAGGGTCTTGACCACAAATAACTGAAGAAATCAACAGTCACACCCAGGCAGCGAGTCTGCAGCAGGGGCTTCACCCAAGTACAGCTACCTGCCTCGTATGCTTCCCAGTGTACGCTGCCTTTCCCAGCCAGCAAACCCAGCAAGGCTGTGGCAGTGGGTCAGATGGAAGTACCAGGGGGAGACCCAGCAGCAGCAGGAGGAGGAGGTGGCAGTGACCCTCAGGAGCACCCAGGACCCGAAGAAGCCCCACTCCCACACCTGCAGGGCTCAACACTCCCACACCTGCAGGGCTCAACACAACTATCTGCAACTATCTGCAGATTACATATTATTTTGGCCAGATGCAGCTGCATGTGAAGTGTGTCCCCAGCAGAGAGGCACCCACATGGGAGAAGGTAGGTCTACACCGGAAAATGGAAAATATCTGTGAGCAAGGGAGAGAGAGAGAGGAAGTGTTTGGAGGCACTCTTGCTCCTGGTCCTCTGAAGACTTCAGAGTATAACTCCTACAGATGGAAAGCTTGGCTCAGTGACTCTAAAGCAAAGCATACATTGTGACACTTTCTGCTCACCTCTGACCGAGAAAGAAAATTGTAAGACGGTCTATTCTTAGCGAGGAAAAGGGATTTCAGTGCTGTTTTGAAGCCAGAAATTCAAAAGGTACCTGCAGAATAGTAGCCAAAAATAGCACATTTGTAGATGCTATTAAGCACTTGGCTCTATCTATGTAGACCTTCCACTAACTGGTTTTTTCAAAATCTAATTTATACTTCAAAGGGTTATATTTTCAGGTTGACATTTTAGCAGTCCCTTACTGCAATCCAGCCTGACAATTTCAGCTGATGGGGGCTTTGCCATTATACCACAGGGGCACAGTAATGTAAAAGAGAAGACACCTTTGAAGCATATTCTGAAGTGCTCAGGATAGCAGAGTGCTTGTGCCTCCTTCTTCTGTATCTTCCTCTTGCTGAGAATTTAGGAAAAATACAAATCAGTGCAAACTTCCATAAACCTGCAACTATGTTAAAAAGGGAACTCTGGTTTCAATATTCCACCTGTAGCAAATAGCATATACTTTTGCTTCTACTCACATAATATGTGAATCACATACACATTTCTACCAGGAGGAGAAAGGAAAGGTTAGTTATTAAGGAAAAAATGGGACGTAGAAGAGATTATCTGTCATTTAACAGCATGCAGTGAACAGTGCAATTGCTGTTTCAGTGTCCTTTTAACTTTCAAATAAGGAGAATTATTAGCATATTACACTCTTCCTTCGTCCCTCTTCCCTCAGAAATGCTACTTTGAAGTTCTGCTATATTATTTCTAGTACGTTAACACATCAACATACTAAAGAGCCTGATCTTCAAACACTTCTTCAAGGCTTTCAGTCCAATTTCATGCCTAATGTTTCATATAACATTAGGTATAGTCTCATCTTTCCTTGGGGCAGGAGAGTACGACTGGATACCTCCTTGACATGTACACCCCCGCAAAAAAGTCTGAAAATATTCTGTAATTATTTCTTACCTTATGGAATAGAAACTGTCATCATGGAACTACTAATATTTGCTCTACTCTTCAGCTAAGGTCATGAAACCAGTTACTAGCAGAAGTAGGTTTAATTCTGTACCTATTAACTACATGCAAAAAGGATAGAGCGATGAGTTGCAGTGTGCCCTATCAGGGGTCTTGCATCCTGTAAGGCATTTTTCATGCATTCAGAAGGAAACTTCTTAACGTGTACTGTGATTCTGTGCAAGAAAGGATTATGAAATCAAAATGTAACTCATAAGCAATACTTTGGTCAAAAGGTGTACCTGATGGATTATTTAAAACTATTCTGAAAATAACCCAATCCATAAATATTTAAGCAGATAAACGTAACATATGACATTCCTGTATCTTTACCAACTCATTTAAGTGACCAAGCGCTATAAGCAACTCCTGGCCTTTAAATACTAACAACATGTAATAACACTTCTTTGTACATTTATTCAAGCTAACTTAATACTGGGCTGAGACCTACTCAGTACACAGTACGAAATTCAAAGGCAATTTACATGATTTTTAATTTCATGATATGCAAAGTATCCAGTTGCACTTCTACAACTTATAATGCAGAGAAGGCAATGACATTGACTATATAAAGATTACTGCAACTTCACCACACAAGCCAGAACACGTGCCTTGACATTCAAATGCACATCCCCTCTCAAAACCAGGAAGCAATTACTCCTATTTCTTCTCCTTCAATAATACACTTGCATCTGCATAATACAGTTACATGCTAGATAATTTAAAATTTTTGACACAGTGTTAGCAAGCATACAGATTACTTTGGGCTCAGGGTCTCCTCTTGATCCTACATGCTAACTAACTGCAGAGAAGAAAAGGTTCTGTAATTAACCCGCTGGGAAATATGAGAAATCTTTAAAATGTCCATTCTACATGCAAATATATGCTGTCTTTCTGTTTTACTACAGGCAATTCAGACTGCTGTCAGTCTTAACAGACCACGTAGGACCTAGAAGAGTCAACTGCCAGAAAATTTAGCAGTTCACTGAAAGTAGCAGAGGTGAATAGTAAAAAAAAAGAAAAAAAAAAAAGTCTTCAATCTGTTATAGAGATAATCTGATACATTGATCTAGTAAAATTAATCAACATTCATAACGACAACAAGAGCTGGGCTTAAAAGCAGATTTTCAAAACATCTTGATAACTAGCTCTATAATCTTACAAATAAGAAATCTTATGATGTTTAAATATTTTTAGATTAGAAACACAAGGAAGAATTTCTTTGAGACTACAGCAGCCACATAGAGCAACCCAACAAAAACATCTGAAAGGAGCTACAAAATTAAATTTACAGCGAAAACACACAAATGGAAAACCAGTAACATTCCAACCAGAAAGCTTATTGGCAAACAGTATTTAATTTGGGATATTTAGCTAGCTTTTCATAAGCCTATATTTCACTTTGTCACAGGATTTTCACATTGAAAATGGTGAAGAGAACATTGAACATACTACAACTGAAATAATTCTTAAGAATACTGTTGTTGATGTAACAGTGTATTGGACTACTGCCAAGACTAGAAGCTATATTCAATTAGTTTATGAACATATGTCTTAATGTGTTTAGAAGAACCGGGGTGCAATTAAATTCACAAAAAGTATTTAGCAGATGGAATCAAATTAATGTGTTCCTGTGTGTCGTGTTCATATAATTGTGTTTATTTTATTTTTGCTTACAAAAAACCTCAAACAGCTATAAAATTAAAAACAGATTTTTTTTTTTTCTATCGAGATGCAAAGACGGTTATCAAAAGTTGTCTTGAACTCAAGGAACAAACTCGTATGATCTGTGTTTCCTCAATTACAATATATACAGTGTAGAACATTTCTAGCTAGGAGAGCAACAAGTTAACCGTACTGTGATAGCATTTACGTACTTTTGAAATGTGTGAGAATGACTAGTAAAGACACGCACCTATTCAAATCTAGCACCACTCCAGAAGAGGGGAGCCAGTGGCATTTCTAAGTTGAAGTATTTGCAGCAGCCCTAAGCATACAGTCCACTTCAGTTCACCTGTAACAGGAAAACTGATTAAAATAATTAAGGTTAAACCTATAAAACCACCACACACTAGGAAAGGAAAGCTGCAAAGAAAAACCTCGGCATGTGTCTGCTCTAATTCTGGAGAATGAGAGGAGAATGAAATGTAGATCACAAACTCCCTGACAGTTTACTCTGATTTCCAAAGCCCTTTTGACAAGATCCCTGCAAAAGACTATTAAAGCTCCAGGTAAAGCCATGCAGTAGAACCCGGTTAAGAAGCAGACAAAGGGGAAGGAATGAGTCATGCCTTTTAGTGCCTTGAAAGCAAGCGTAATGCTCCATACTTCCACACCGGGAATGCAAAAGAGGCAGAGTAGCAAAAAGGCAAACCACCATAGTAGACAGCTGTTCTTAGTCAGAGGCTGAGCTTACTGAAAATTCAAATGAAGCTAGCCGGAGAAAGGGGAAGCCTAATACCAGAGAAAATGTAATCTATGGGACCAGAGGACATCGAGCACTGACAACAAGAGACCTGTGTTTTATTGCACAGGTACTTCTGTTTGTAAGTTCCACTACGTGACAATCGAACTTCCTCGTAAATGAGAAGGAAACTTTCTCCAAAGTCCCCGTATTTATTGCTGATAGGTAAATAGATGATAACAAAAGCAAAATATGTCTACTACCGAGTTACGGACTGCATGGAGGACCCCGTTGTCATCAGGGTGGACCTAAAAGCTCTTTCGAGAGTGCAGCAGTGCTCTGAGAGCTTGTGGTACCAATGTTGATTAAATTGAAAGTACGTGCTACAGAAAAAAAATAGAATAGTTCTTTTATTAGACTGACCAAGGCAACTCATAAGCCTTTTCAGAGAATTCAGACTGAGGAAAAGAGGGCACTGGGTAGGGCAGATGCCGAGCTGTTATTACACGAAATTGCTACTTCCCAGTTTCGACTGAATGTCTCTCACACAGCGCTGCTCAGAACTGCATTTACCTTTCCGTGCTACACAATTTCTGCGGCTGCAGTCATTCTTCACAGACCAGTATTTCTGGCTCTTGTGCCTCCTCATCGCCCCCAGTTTACAGGTCCTAGCACTGGTGCACAACTTTTAATTTTTCATACTCACTGATTCAGTTGACACCATCTTTGTATCTGCCCTGCATAATGAGTTTTCCTCTGTCTGAGCAAGCCCTCTCAATTGCAATTAGCCAAAATTTAATGAGAAAACATCTAAGAATATCTTCTAATCACCGTACAAAATCATTAACAATCTTTATCCATCCCGAAAACTGTATTTTGTTTACAGCTTCTTGTAGCTGACCCCTTAGCCATCTTCCTATCCAACATTTTCCACCTTTAATAATAATTTCCTGTGGAATGCTAAAGTAAACGCTAAATCGAAACAGATTGACTCTCCTGCATTACTCTTGTTTAAGAAACCAGCTAATCTTTTTTTCATTAGTGTTCACAAAATAGCTTGAAAAAAAAAACACTGCCATTTATACCACTTCCCATTTACTTTCAGTTACCTACCCTTTCTTTTTAAAATTCTGGTTTAAAACTTCATATACAATTGACCACCAGAAAACCTGTTGGCTTACAGTCATCTCACATTTTATCTTTTTCAATACAGATGTTATGTTTGTTATTCATGTTTCCTTCTGGATTATACTTGGAGTCTTGACAAATCCAAGCAACATAAATACTGTTTACCAGCTCTGTAGCTGCTTGTCAGGCTCATTTTCAGCAGGTACCTAATCACCCACATGCACAACATGAACCTTACTGAAAGCTGACGCAAACCACTCTTTTTTTGTTTCCAGACCTAAAGAAGAGGTAATACTACATGTTGAGAGAGGTGTGAACGTGCTATGTGTCCCAAATGTTAATAACAATGAGCAAATTTTTTGTTATTTGTTTCTATATGCCTTACAAAATGCAAATCATAGAGGTTTCTGTTTTTCATTCTTTTTATTTTTAATTTTCCTTACTTCTCAACCCCCTTTCAAATCTTTGCAGATTCTTACTTCCTCTTGAATCCTCCTTAAAGACCTTATTCGTGCAAGTAAAGCTGCAGTCTTTCCTACAAGCTTTTGACACAAGCCTGTCTCCTCTGTGTTCAAAGCTCTCCAGACCAGTTAACTCTCCTATTTAATTTTCTTAATTTTTGAAAGCTCGTCGTCCTTCTAAAATCCCAATGTTTAACCATATTAGAATTGTCTGGGTTTTTTTAAACTTGCTTGTCTCTGCTTTGCAATCCGACGTAAAGTGGTGCAGCTCGCAGGCTCGCTCAAATTCAAACCTGCTCTATCGGACCAGCCTTTCCTCGAGACTCTCACTCAGCACACAAAGGCCATTAATTTGGGATTTAGAAGACTCCTATAATCACTCATTTCCCACGGATTTTCATTTCCTCCCTAATCTTACAGAAATCCACATATATTTGATCTCCACATCTATTTTGATGCATGCAGAGGTCAGTACAAGTCACATCAACACTATTTTACTTCAGCTCTTTCACACTTCATGAAAGCAGTTTAGAACATTCCAATGATCAGTATCTCCCCCATTTCTTTTTCTCGAGGAAACGCTTGGCTAATTGAAGCTGTCGCCTCCCTCAGGACTTATTTCCCTCTTTCTTAAAGAGATTCTACCTTTCCGTCCTTGGTTCTCCCCTTATGGCTGCTGTAGGGGCTGTCTGCGGCCAGGCGCTGCTGCAGGGCATCTCTGAGGGAGGAGGCCGAGGCTGCCACGTGCCCAGACATGGCTGGTTCCAAAATGGACCCACCACAGCACACAGCCGAGCCCATCTCTGAAGCTGGTGGTGCTTCTGTGAAAATGTGTTTAAGAAACGGCAAAATGCTGCATGGGCACGTGAGGAGTGAGGAAAAAACATGCGAGGAACAGCTCTGCGAACAGCAAGGTCAGAGGAGGAGAAGGGGAGGAGGCTCCAGGCAGAGCTGTGGAGAGGACCATGTGGAGCAGATTTCCACACCGCAGCCCACAAAGGAGCTGACGCCGGAGCAGGTGGATATTTCCTGAAGGAACTGGAGTCCGTGGACGCTGGAGCAGGTTGACCCTGAAGGAACTGCAGCCTGTGGAGGACCCATGCTGGAGCAGGTGTGAGGATGAAGGAGCGACAGAGCTGAACGGTCATGGACTGACCCCATCCCACTTCTGCCTGTAATGGTAATTGGTAAGTGATCTCCCCATCTTTACTCTCAGACTTTTTCATCTTATTTCCCTCCCCTGTCCTGTTGATGACGGGGAGTGAGAGAGAAGCTGGATGGGCACCGGGCAGCCAGCCAAGGTCAACCCACCTCAACTCTTCCTGCCCACCGTGACCATTCAGCTTGGTTTCTAGCATGCTCAGTTTGGTGTCCCATGTCAGAAGTCCAAATTCTTCCATTACAATACAGAATGTCTAAAATAAATTGCACTCTCCTCTATCTAAATGTATTGGCTATCTATTGAAACAGATATTTACTGCTATACGCTTTGCACGACACTCACAAAAGTCTTGCTTTGCTGCATTCTCATGCATTGGATTTCAGTGTCTCTGTACACCTGTAAGCTTCTTCCAGTCTTCTTTGCTAACTTTCTGATGGTGCATTGTATGTTTAGTCTTGATGCATAATAGTCCCGCAGATGTCTAGGTGACCCCAAAAGCTGCCATCTTTATCTCAAGAAAATCAAACGTCCCAAGTCTCTCCTGGTAATATCTTCCCTTCAGATTATTTTCAAAAACATTTCATGATTCTGACTTATTTCTCTAGAGGAATCCCACTGAAGATCACTTAAGCTGCAATGACTTAGAGCATTTTTCACACCCCATCATACCTGTTTCAGCAAGACTCTGGCTGTACTGTTTGTTCCAGTAGTAATAACAATAAATTGCCTCTTTTCTGTTCCTCAAACACATTTGTATTGCTTCCTCCTGTTGTCAACATTGCTATCTAGATTTTCTCCTAACAGATCTATCTACTCTCTTCATAAGGCCCCACTGACAACTCTTCTAGGCGGTGAATTTCAGATGGCTGTAACAGTCTTTAAAGCCATCTTCACATTTCACCTCTTAAAACATTTCTAACTTATTGTGACTCTGATACTGGACACATTAAATTATTTCTTTTTTTCTAATCTCTGTGGATTGGTCTTTGTCATGGTTTAACCCGGCAACTAGGACCAGACAGCCGCTTGCTCACTCCTCTGCCCCTCCCCACAGGATGGGGAGGAGAATGGACAAAAAGTAAAACTCGTGGGTTGGGATAAAGACAATCTAAAAACACCACAAAGGAAGGGATAATAACAGCAATAGTAACAGAATATGCAGAACAAGCTATACACAACACAATTTTTCTCCCTGCCTGATGACCAACTGCACAGCTAGTGCCTGAGCAGCAATCACGGAACTCGCAGATATTGCAGAACTCGCAGATTTCACAGACCTCACCAAACTCACAGAACTCACAGAAAAGAGTTCTTGCTCCCTGGCCAGCCCTCACTCTTAAACTGAGCATGATGTCTATGGTATGGAATATTTCCATTGGTCAGCTTGGTTAGCCGCCTGGCCACGCTCCCTCCCAGCTCTTGTACACCTCCTCATCAGCCGAACATGGGAAACTGAAAAAAAGTCCTTCAGTTCTTAGCAACAACTAAAACCATCAGTGTGTTATCAACATTCTTCTCATACTAAATCCAAAACACAGCAGCTACTTGGAAGAAAATTATCCCAGCCGAAACCAGGACAGTCTTTCTTTCCTTCCACACAGTAGGTGCTTCTGGCTTTTCCCTCTCATTTTCTGTAAGACCAGAACTATTCCACAGCTCTACTTCTCTGCCTTATTTTCACTGGTCATACAGGACAGGGGGGGAAAATATGATGGAAAAGCTTGTGGGTCAAGAGAAGGAGAAGGAGATCACATATTAACTATTGCCACAGGAAGAAGAGACTCAACTTGAGGAAATTAATTCATTTAATTGCCAATTGAAAATAGACTAGGATGGTGAGAAACAAAGACAAAACTAAACACACCTTCTCCAGCCTGGCTACCATGGGCTGCAGTTACTGCCAGAAAACTTGGGGCTCCTCTCCACAGGCAGCCGATCCTGCCAGGAGTCTGCTCTGGTGTGGGGTCTCCATGGGCTGCAGCTTCTTCCTTCAGGACACATCCCCCTGGCTCCAGCATGGGGTGCTCCATGGGCTGCAGTGTGGACACCTACTCCAGCGGGGTCCTCCATGGGCTGCAGAGGGACAACCTGCTTCTGCACGGTTGTCTCCTCAGGCTGCAGGGGAATCTGTGCTGTGGTGCCTAAATAACATCATCGCCTTCCTTCTTCTGTGACCTGGGTGTCTGCAGGACTTTTCCTCTCACATTTTTTTCTTTCTCCTCGCTCACACCACTGCTGTGCAATATTTTTACCTTTTTGACAGAGGCGCCACCAGCATTGCTGATGGGCTCAGCTTTGGTCAGCTGTGGGTCCATTTTGGACCTGACCGGGACTTGCTGTGACACGGGGGCAGTCCCTGATCTCTTCTTGTAGAGGCCACCCCTGAACACCCCTCCCACCCCCATGCTACCAAAACCTTGCCACATAAACCCAGTACAACCATTATCTTCAGTTACATTTCTGCTCCATGCATCTTCTCATCCAACAGCGACATTAGTCGCCACGTCACATGCAAATAACTTGCACTGGAAATGACTCAAGAATGATGAACACTCCCCAGCTTGCTCTGTGCTTCTCTGTTGCTTGGATATTTTGGCACTGCCTGCATTATTTTTCACATTTTCCTTCTCAGGGAAATGGATAACAAGAAACAAACCCCACCAGTTCCTTTACAAATTTCATGTGAACTCCCCTGTTTGTTGCCCTATTCACTATTCCCTACTTGCTGCTAAGCTTTTTAAAACCGACTGTATCAGTCATCTCTGTTTCTTAATTAGGTGCAGGGACCAGACCCTAATCTCCAGAGCTGTAAGAAGTCTGTGAGGCCTTACTCATGAAATATCCCACAAGACAACAAAACTACCCATTGTTATCAACCAGTGTCATCTCTCCGGAAAAAATATGCTCCATGTACCACTACCACACACACGCAGCTGCAGCTCTTGAATTCCTACACAGAGGAATTTCTCTGTGCCGTACAGTCTTCACACAAGTGTTTCTGCCTGACCATGAGGAAGGAGAAAATGGAGGAATGCTTTCTTTGCACATCTCATGGTCTGTCAAAACAGTTGCTCTGACTGCCAGCACTCGCTACCTTCATGACTGGCATATTCAGCTGGTGGCAGCAGTACCCAAAGCCATCAACAGCGTGAAAAAAATAATTTAAGTATGAATGAAAATAAAGTTCACAAAGAAAAAACAAATTCTTGCATTTTGCCTTAACATTGAGGCCCATGCAGGTAACCCACTGCATTGGTGTCCCTTTTAGCACCCTTGTGCAGATGCCTGCCACAGGGCTGAGCGAACAGTCATGCTGGGACTCCAGCTCTGGCTTGGTCCAGCACCCTGGAAAAATATAGCAATGGGCTGAGAGAGTTCCCAAATACAGATTAAATACTTCTCTGGCATTTCTCCTACCTGCCATATCAGGCTCTGAAGAGGCCTTGTAACTATCTTTAACCCAGGACAGTTTCTTATCCTAGTGCCATACTCCTTGTCAATTCTTCATTCCTCAAACTTTTTAGCACAGGCTTAGCCTCCACCTTTTGCCAGTCCCAGTCTTCCCCCCAGCCTATCCCCAGTCCCACTTGCCTTATAAACTTCTCCCCTCTTCCTTTGTCTTTGCTGTTTAAGCATTTCACCTTCTCTACCCCTCACGATCCATCCCATGTTGTCTTTATCCATTCTTCTTTTTTTCTTTCCCTAGTTTGTCCTCTCTCCTTCCCTCCACACACAGATGGTGCACAGGTTATCACTGCTTCGCTCTAGTTCCTGTCCCTCCTGTAGCTGTTTACAAACTCGTCGTTCAGTCAAGACTGCTCCCTTGCTCACAGTCTTCTAACCAGGTGTACCCACAGCTCAGCTTTATTAGCACTGGAGAAAAAAAGTCTGAGGTTTCCACCAGATTTTGAAAGGTCAACTGAGGAAACAAGTGCAATTAAAGAACTGACAAACAGAACCAAATACAGCATATAATTTGGGTATATTTTCAAGAGAAAACTTCTTACTCAAAAGCATAAGAAAAGCACTATCATTTTTCTAATCAAAGCTCACTAGAATTAAAAGAATCAACAAAAAGAGGACAACCAACCAAAACAGAAAACATCAACTCAAACAAATACAATTTCAGGAAATACTTGATAACTTTCCCAAAGTTTCTAATACTGGCAAGTATCTGACAATATTTTATCATAAGCAGTATAAGCAATCTTATCTTCTACTAAGACATAAATAAACGTCAGGAGTGATTATACAACATCCACGAGCTGTGTTAGTGCATGAGAATTTCATGATGAAATTTATTAGAAGATGAGCAATAAGGGAAGTACAACTTGTTTCTTTTCTGCATCCAAAGCATGAACACAGCTAAGCCGCCTAAGAGAGTTAGCTACATTCCTAATTAAAGTAGATAACATTATGACCTGAAGAATATAACACCATTATTTAATATACTTTCCATGTGCATTTGTAAAGCCATATGTAAGTACCTTCTTTTAAAAATACAACCTAACTTGTCATTTTAAAGTCTTGCAGGAAAAAAGCTGGGGTTTTTTTGGCATATCCATGGAAGGATATTTAATATTTGGTGTTTTCATCTTACCCCCAATTTACTTAGCATGTGTTACTCCATCATGATTTAATTTGGACAAGAAAACTGCATGGCTGCTCAAGCAGTAAATTTAAAGTGTAAATGGATTCTTGGCTGCTCATGGCCCAGTTTCTGCTTCTGTTTCCATAGAAACCCATGTAGGAGTGGCAAGAAGACATAACTTAAAATACGAACTTCAGGGTTTACTTCTCCCCTTTTCCTCCCTCTCATTCTAACTCCATCTCCAAGCAAAAGAGATGCAGTTTACATTTTTATCCCCTTCTTTCTCATGCTTCGATTTTACTCATATAAGTATGTGAAGCAAAACTCACACTGGACAGCAATTTCCTCTGCCAAATTACAAATTTTGGGTTGCAAAAAGTGTGTACTTGAACAGGAGGAGGAATGCCACACTCTCACAGACCTCACCTGCATGTGTTTGGTACTATGTATCAAACTGTTCCTGTCCAGTGAAATTCTTACTTCATATCTTTTATTGATGAACAGATGTAAATATAGAAGGTAGAAAAATCACCTTTAAAATGAGATGTACAACACTCAGACCGGCATAGGAGGAAACTCCATGAATCCTCTGGTCAGATACTTACAGCTGAATTAACCTGCTAAGCTAATACTAATTCTCTCATTTATTAACAATCACTCTCACAAAATCTTCAACCTTAACATCCAATTTATGAATATCTATGATGAGACCCAAGCGTGGTATATTTCCTATAAGTCCTGTAATATAAAATCATCAACATAAAAATTTACTTCGTTTGGTCATTAGAAATGGTTAAGCCCTCGTATGTGACTAAGCAATCCTTTCAAGGAGTGACAGGGACAAATGGCACCTTAGTGAAGATTTCATATTAAGTAGCAGGCAAAGATCATAAAGGATTCAGAGACAGGTAGTGTCTCAGTCTCACTACTGGGTATATTTAATTGCAAGCAAGATCCAGTACACGCACCCCTAGACTACTTGGGGCAGTTCATCAACACTGAATCTTTCCAGGTTCTTGCAGAAATGAGCCTCACATCAAACAAACAAACAAAGCCAGCCCCTACCCCTGAACCAAAACAGGTTAGGCAGGAAAACAAAAGGAGGAACCAGCTAAGTAGGTGATGGCTACCAGCCAGTCTTCTTCCTCTGCAGGGTCTTTTCCTACTCATCAAACACAAACAGTCATTTTCCCTCCCGTAAAATTCTAACACAATAGCCTACTAAAATACAAAATTCATGAGGGTTTGCAAACTTGTCTTCCATAAACAGTGGAACTAGTCACAGTACATGAACCTCTCTTCACTTCTTCTCTCTAGCAGATATCAGGAGTCTAAGTAAGTTCTCTTCCAGAAAAAACACTTGCTAATAAAAATCTTACATTTTCCTGCTTCGATTTACATACCAGGCTGTTAAAGCAATGCCCTAGGGACTGCTGGTGTTCTTTGGTGGGCAACAAGGACAGAACCTTTTCTCAACTAGTATCAGAAATAAAGAAAGTAGCTACCAAGGGGACATAATTTCGGAAACTAATTACACTTGCCTTTCAGAACACATTTGCCCTATAATCATCATGCCTGCTATTGCGTGGTAAAAACAAATTGAAAAATAAATAAATAAATTTCTAGCAATCTTCTGAGCAAAGGGAAGTGTATGATGTGATGAGCTGCAGAGAATTTGTGATAGGAGAAGCATAAAAATGTCTGGAAGAAACCTAGAGAGGTCTTGCGATCTGCTTCCTGCTGCACCAGGATCAATTCTACCTAAACCATACATGACAGAGGTTTATCTCGCCAATCTCTAGTACAGCAGATTCTACTATTTATGCTAGTAGAATGCTCTAATACCTTAAGTACCTTTCAATCAACAAATAATTTTCTTCATGAAAGAAAAAAAAGTGAAAATTTTTCAAAAAGTTGACACTTCAGTATTTGCCTTTCTCAACAGGTATTAGAATATTTTAAAATGCTTGTATGTTAAAATAGACTAGCCTGAGGGCCGGAATGTAGATTAAAAAAAAATATTTCTCAAGTCTGTTTGACTTCCTCCCCAGCCATTCTCCAAGAAGTCAGTCCCTGAGAGACTGGCTGCTCTAGTCTGCCTGGAAACGTAGGTGTTTCAGGCTTGTAGCCAGAGAGGCATGTGGCTTTGACAGGAGGAAACTCTAGATAATGCCAACAGCAGACCACAACTTCCAACTTAAAAAAAAAACAAAAAAACCCAAAAAAACCCCCACGAGGTCAATTTTGTTCTTGGTCTCCTCTGGGCTTTCTTTACATGATCCACATTTTTCTTGAGGTTTAATGTCTCTACTAGACATGCATCTCCAAAGGAGGAATTACCATGTTTATTGCTCTAAACAGAGTGATTGCTATATTTGCCTGTCCAGTAAAAAAAAAAGACAGAAAATAATAATAATAAAAAAAAAAAATCTTTCTCAATATTGCATAGGTTTTTGTTGCAACAATATAGTATCTTTTGATTCACAGAATCATCATATCATAAAACAGACTGGCTGTTTGGTGGAGACCAGGATTTCTAACAACACTTTGCCTGAGAATTCCAAGATACCTAGATCTTGTGCAGACCTCCAAGGGTAGAGAAGTATTTATAGACTGGCTTTGGATATGTATTTTTATTTGTACAGTGCCTGTGGTACTTCACAATTAAAATGAGACATCAAAACCTGTTGGGGTATGAGGGAATAATTATGCATCCGCATATAAGGAAATCAATTAAGCAGCAAGCATCCTTCAGAACAAAACACTGATGTTTCCAGACAATCAAGCTTTTTCAATATTTGTATGACACAAATTAGACAAACAATTCTTTGGAAAAATCATTGAGATGCCATGGCATATAATGCAGCTCAAGCACAAACTGTTCAAAAGAGAAGTCACTTTCCAAAATATTTGCTAACCTCTAGGTGCTATTTATTTGTTTTGCTGCTGTTCAGTTGTAAGATAATGACTGTGACAAATATTTTTTCTTACACCGTTAGTCTTAAATAAAAAAGCACTGTAAAAATACCTTTCAGTTGAATACACGCTAGTCCTAGTGAAGGCTTCGCTGTACCTGTCTACAAGCACAGAAATTTTTCTGCTGGCACCTTGAAGACTCAGAAGACTGAAAAGGATGATTGTTGGCTTCGAAAATAACAAAACATTTTCCTTGTCTCCTCCGTGTGATAGAGGGAGAAATGTTCTCTGAATAAAAAGCCACTCAGTCTGCGATCTACATCTGAACTATTTTAAACCTCACCAATCAGCAATGTGCAAATCCATCCAAAGTTCAAATGATAAGTAGGACATTGAATATTATTGAAGAAAATACAGGAGTAGGGTACAATACATCCCGCCCACACACTTATTAAAGCGAATTCCAGTAGTTTACAAACTGGCTATTACATGAAACTATGCTGAATACCTAAAATTGATAAATGAAAGGAGAGCTGTAATATCTCTGATGAAAAGATAATACAAAAATCTATATAGTTGATCTCCAAATCCCGCAAAACTGTTTGTATTTAACACTATACCAAGTATTTAACAAAACCTTTAGTTTAGATTATTTTCTTGCTGTTTTGTACTTAAGTGTGCAAACAGCTTCTCCCCACCCTAAACTCTTTTTTTTTTACTAAAAGTACATCTGTGTATATAATAAAATGACAATTATAATTTCGGTGCTATTATACAAAGGTTATGACTCATTCATTAAAATATCTAAATTAGCAAGCCTACTGATAGCTAAAATGGAAGATGTTAATATAGCCAAAGATTCAACACTTTGCATCATATATTACTAACAAAATTTTGTTTAGAACCACGCATAAGTATTTAATACAAAGCAAATATGCTTTGTAAAAAGGAGCATGATCTGAAAGTCTGCTCTAGCAAGTCTGATCACATCTGAAGTGTATTCAAAATACCCTTGACAATGTCACATAAGCAAAAAAGAACCAGCATATATGCTGAGTTCAATTCAGTATAAATCATGCGTTTTGCCATCCCTTGGGACTGGGAAATTAGCTTTTATAGTGAAATCCCTGTTTTCCTTTCATCTTAAAATATTGAAGTAAGTAATCTCTACTGACACTTCTCCTTCTGAAAATATACCGAGAAGTATCAGATATCAAATAAATCACCGGAGAACTCTACATCTTCTTAGAGATCAGTAATTCAGATATAAGCCATCTCCTTATTTTAAACAGGTCTATGAATATTGTCCAGACATGAGCAGAGTTTGAGATAATTCTTTTATTCATTTATTTATAACCTCAATGGTATGAATATACAGACTGCTTCATATGACAACTTCAGATTTCCCATTTGATTCTTAAGCTTTTAAGCTTTTCCTTCCCTCCTCCTCTCCACGTGAAAGCACTACTAGTTCACAGAAGACTTTCCTGCCTGTATGCCCTAGTTCACACTTTATTACTTCTTTCAGAGAGGTAGAAACATAAGCCTCTGTTAAAACCTACCAGAACAGCAGCAGGAAGCAGACTTGCATCTACAACTAATTTACTGTTGAGCTGTACTTTCCCTAAAACCTCTTTCATTATTCTCTAACTCTCAGTTTAATTTTGCCTGTATTCTATTCTAGTGTTTACAGCACCAGTGCTGTGTCAGCAGAGTCCTCGTAGCAGACAGGCAGTAAATGCTGACAGGAGGAGCTTTTCTGCCGGCATCAGAGCACCGACTCTTTGAGCAAACAGCACAAACTAGCTAAGCAAACAAAAGCTCTTCCACATCAGCAAAGCTGCAGCAACACTGACAATTTTACCACCTTATGAGGATCAACTATGGGGCAAAATTTATCAGATCAAGCTGATGTGACCACATCATGAGAATGCTGTAGTACAGATGAGAAAATGACTCAATTTATTTTGTGATGACCACCTTTCGCACCCTAACATGGACAACTTCCCCACTACCATCAGGAGTTTTCCATCCAAACTTCATGCTCATGCAAGTACTAGTGCTAGCATTTCTACGCTCACTAACAAACACAGCTTTGACCTCAGTCTAATGAAACAGCAAAGATTTTACAAATGGCTTGGATGCATGGAAGCAGAATTGGGGTTCTAACCACGACCACATGACCAATCCAAACTTCAACCACTTGTGAATGCTATTTTTTCCCAAAACCAAGTTCTTAACATTTTTTTTTTAAAAAAAACTACTACAGTAGTCACTGTACTAAAGTGAAAAATGCAATCCAATACAGCCTTTTCCACTGCTATCCAGAAATGGCATAATCCATTAACAGAAGTGCATTCCGGCCAGTTTTCCTACCTCTCCATTGCCCATAAAATGGCAAATCTAGCACAATATCGTTGCAACAAATGTAAAATAATACTAAATTCCTCATGAAAAGCTCAAGATAAAAGGTTAAAATGTAGACTGAAATTAAATGTCATCCACAGGAATTAAGTAAATAACTGTAAATATTTTCCTACAAAAAATTATTCTGGAAATACCTATTTGCGTTGGTTTTTTTCCCCCCCCTTTTTAAGTCAGGGTACTAATTGATTTAGACTCATGGATTCAGTTCCAGAGAAAAACCTTTCTGTTCCTATGAAATGATTTAAGTCAGCCTTCTTGGTAGAAGGAGAAACAGACTCTTAAATTCAAAATCAAGGACATAATAGTACCGAGAAGTCACATGAAATTCAGCAGCTCAGCAGAACTACTGACACACTAACGGTCAGGTTCCAAGAAACGCACATTAGAAGTAAGCATTTTATTGTCAACTTTAGCTTCTGGAAATTTGAAGTACTTGACATATGAGGGAACATATGATTCTTCTTCCTAGATCAGGAACCTGGCTCAAGAAATGGTTTGTACCTCTGCTGGCTTCATGCCTGTCTGTTTTCTACCAATTCAGTCTCGACAAAACCCACCTTCAGCCCACCAGCTATCCTCAAAAGAAAGAGAAAGCCTGATTTCTTTCACACAGTGGTAAAATAAACTTGTCACAGATGCCTCAATCTCCTCCATCCTTCCCCTTTCACAGAATCAAGTATCTCATTCCAGGACGCAGACACATGTTGTTTTCTCCACATACTTGGCAAAATGTTAGAAAAGACCACTGGACACGGACCACACCCGCCTCAGGGAACATTTAAACCAAACAAAAAAAATCCAACAGTAAAACTCAAACCTGCCTCTGGCTTCTGAAAGTAACAGCTGCCAAATTCAGAGTCTAATACAGAATTTTCTCTTTCCTTTCACTACAGAAAAATGCGAGACTCAAAAGCTGTAATGAAACAAACATCTCATTTTATACCCTCTACAGTACATTCTAGACCTGCATAGGATATATGACAAGAAATCTAAATCTTGATAATCTGCTGAGATACCTTTATGTTAGAATATAAAACAGGTATCAAGATGATCACCTGGCAGTGCAGGTGAGGTAAAAACAGATGCTGCCTGAGTTGTTTTTTCATGTTCAAGACTGAGGCTTTTGTATTTACTAGTCTAAATTGCGGCCTTTCCACATTCCATTTGGAAAACTAGTTTTTATAAGGAACGACAAAATAAACATTCTAATACCTCCACATCCAAAATACCCCACGCATCAACAGAATGTAAAACTTTCCCTGCAAACAACACATCACAAAATAAAATTACAGTGTAATCTCTTTTTCGGAATTCTGTTATTCAATTACATATTACTATAGAAAAGTTTAGCTTTTTAGAAAAGTGGTTTTGCTCCAGTAGCTCTTTGTAGAAAGCACAATACTTCCAAAATCAGTGTTAGAATGCAGCAGCCCATTTCAACTTTCTACCACCAGTGAAGAAGTCCTGTTCCTCTACTGCTGGCCTGCACTAGCCAGGACTGGGAATGCAACCACATCAAGAGGAGGACAACTTCAGAGAACCTGTCTGGAGGTTTAAGTGGATGAGAAAGAATAAACACCAGTGAGCAATCCGTTCTTCAAACACAACACAGCAGGACCAGTCATCCACCCTATGTAATTCTCGCAAGCTTCGGGTCAGATACAGTAGTAATAAAGCCTACTGGCTTTAAAGACAACTTTCCCTTTCAGAAAGTTTAATAAAGATATGTGGCAAATAGAAGTTGTCCCCTATACATGTCCACATCCATTCTCTCTACTGCATGCCAGACTGAAAACGAAAACCACACTTTAGAAACACAGTTGCAAAGGTTTCATTTCTCAGCCAGAGAAGACATTTTTTCAATGTACCCAGCTCATAACATAGATAGGACATGACTGCAATACACAAATATACTATCATATTTATGATTATATAATGATTTTTACTGACTTTACAGAAACCACTTGGGTGGTTTTTTTTTTTTTAATTTACTGTTAACTTCAGCTTTAGGTTAGATATTTGTATACTAAGCTACTATTGATTTCTTCATGTATGTACAGCTATTTCATAAGGTTCACTGCTGCTGCATGGACATTTATTTAGAGAGTATTTAGAAAATACCAGAGGTAGGAGTAAAGGAAGAAAAATCTCTGTTGCTCTAGCTAAAATATGTGCAGTCTATAACCACCTCCACTAGGTATCTGTCTGCTCCTCCAAACTGGTAATATGCTAAGTGTCTTCCCACTTTGTTGAGCTGCACATTTGAATCTCCAGCCAAATTTAATAGGCAGATTCACAGAGTCAGTTCTCTTCATTCCTAGCTAGTTACTATCAACGATTTTAGTCAATATTTGTATCTCCTCACATTTAATACATTTAAAACTCTACTATAAATTGCTGTTAAGATTTGCTTAAGAATCGTCATCTACACTTGCTAAACACATGCAACTCTTCAATGGACTTATGGTTAGTTTAGAAATGCAACTGAGGCCATACTTCTAAACACCATAATCTCTATAAAGCACTGAAAAAATAAAGCATTCAATGACATTTCCATTTAGAATAGTCCCAGTCACAGGCAAAACTAGAAAGCAGAAAAACATAATAATCACCTTTTTAACTGTAAACAGTAACCTGAGCACAAATTATCATCAATATCAGAATGCCTAAAAGCCATTCACATCCTGTAAATGGTAGTAGAAGTAAACTGAGAAGACAGTGAAACAGACTGAGTTTTTTAGTCCTCAAACATTATCAGATTCTACCAGCTGTCTCAAAAAACATGTACATTCTCTCTTGATAACTTGACATCCTGAAGATAGGGATGCTGTCATACCATAATCAAAGAGCAAAAATACCTTCCCACATTGCTAGAAGATAAACCCTGCAACTTCCATTGTCTATAAAATTTGTTGCTTTGTCTGATATACATGTACGCATATATGTACATATGAGTGTATCTATATATCTATACAAATATATGTATACACCCAAATCAACCGATCGGTCTATCTATAAACCCATCCATATTTTATAAAACGTCTCTGAGCAGGAAAGCACAGAAGAAATGCATTTAAAAGCTTGGTATACTACAACGACAGGGAAAAAATTCAATGTTCTTCCCACCAGGTAGTGAATTAAATGCAAGAATTACAATACAATTCTAACGTTAAAAATAGAATTCAGAAGACTTCCCCTTCTCCTGGCAAACAAGCCAGTGGAAACAAATGAGCTACCCCCATATCACAGCTTGTGACATACAAGATTTAACATTATACGATTATTTTTTGGTGCAGAGAAACCTAAAAAACATACCATTTTTTTTTCTGGAAATAGAAACTCTTTTGTCACCTGGGTTTTAAATGTGACATATTTTGAAGAGCTGTTATTCCTTAAATAAAGACAATCTGAAATAATGTCAAAATCAGGGGCTAACAGCTACGAAAATCACAAGTTAAAATTGCTTTTACATTTGTAATTTTCTAAGGGTGACACCTTTCATTTCTGCTTCTTTCAGTTTCTCAGTAGGTTAGCATAAGGTCAGTGTCAACACCCAGTAAAAGAACCTGATTCACGCTAAATGTGGGAAGTTATTCTTTATGTTATGTATTAGATGTGGATAGAGAAAGTCACATTAAAACCCAAAGATAAATAATGTGGTTTTAGGCCAGTGTAAACCATTTGACAGAAGTCAAGATCTTCAAGAATAAATCTCATTAAAGGCATAAATGGCAGCTCACAGTAATATTTATAGAAACAAATTACAAATCAGATTTCCTCAACCACCTACTTAATTATGTTCTTAATATTTGTATGCAGTAAAGGGTAGCCTTTCTATTCTTTCAACAACTTTATTTTTATATGCTTACGCACTGTAGATTCATAATTGTAAAGATGTTACAGTCAGGGTTGATAAATTAGGAGAACAAGAAGCGTAGGAAAGAATAAAGTGTTAGTGTTGTACATTTTTGTATGGAATAGCAACTGCAGCCACTTAAAACACTGAAATCCTCTGCTTAGGTTTGAGTCAACGTCGTACTGATGGATTCAGAATTCTGGAAAGCCACCACCATCCCTCTACAATTGACCTAAAAAGCCTAATTTAACAATAACAGATCTAACCAGCTGTCATGTTACATAAATTAATAGAATAAGTAAAAACATCTGCAAAAATAACAAAGTATTCCAATTTGGAGTTAGAAAAATGGAAGTGTTTGAAAACCTGAAGGTAAGTCAATGTCTCTCTGTAGACTGTGCTCAACCTCTTTGAGCTGAAAAGGAGTTAGTAAGATTCATAGCAATCACCACAAGGAGCCAAACCAGCAGTCCATCTCACCTAGCCTTCTTTTTTGAATAGTATCCAGTAACTCACACAGTATCGCACGTAAAAGAATCCAGGAATCAGCACACTTACGCAGGTCTTCCCCTTGGGCACCCTCCCAGCGCTCTGAGTCTGGAGTGGCTTAGTGATCCAGAAGTTGCATTTAAACCAGGTCTTAAGACTCACCAGTGGACCTGTCCCCTTTCACTTCTTCCAAGTTTGTAATTCTGGCCTTTATAGTGATCTGAGGCCTTGTATGATGGGGAGAAGCGGATTTAAAAAAACAAGAACAACAACAAAACCACAGCCTGCAGAGCATGAGCCTTGACAGCCACATTGTTTCCAGATTCCAGAGCCAGTACACCTTCTCCGTGCTGTCCTGCCACCTGTCCACTTAAACCTGTGCTACTTCTAGCAAGGTCCCAACCTGTGCTACCTGTACAATGACGACCCCAGTGACTTTTATTTTTTGCATCCTTGGACAAAGAATGTCCAGAAAAAAGAAACAAAGTCTCTTGATTCCAAATCTTTTCCTTAAGCCATTTGAGAAGATACATGATTAAAGTTCAGTAAGGATCAAACCCTTTGCAATATTAAAACCAGAAAGAATTCAGGACTAGTTTGAGAACCTGAACTGAACCTGCTGATTTTGCTTTCCTTAGTTGTTACGTGTAAGATCAGTATCGGATGGACGCAGGAGGCTTCTTGTAAGTGCAGATGTTGGCATGAGCTGACATTTCAGCTACTTATTCTTTAAGCAGTCTCAAGCCACATACAGTCAGAGAGACTAAAAATTCTTTTGCCAAGCAAGAGCAGAAAGAGCAGCAAAAAGGTAACTGAGTAATTGTACGCTATTTCTCTTTTTTTTCCCCTTTTAGAGGACATTGATACAGTGTTGGTGTCCTTCCAAAGGCACACATGATTAAAAACATTACACCTTTAGCAGTTTCACTGCATGGTGCAATATAAGCACAAAATTCACATTGGAATTGCACCTTTCTCCTCTGCAAAAGTACTATCTTCTGAGGAGAGAAAAAAAAGAAAACTAGAGAAGATCAACATTTTTTTTCCTAAGTTCCATAAAAATGGAAAGGTCTCGAAACTACTATGGATTGTAACGCATTATTTGACTGCTATGATTTAAAAATATTAATTAAAAAGACAAAAGAATATGTTTAGAGAAATCTCTTGCAATTAGTGAACAACACTCCACATTTGTATTCGACGGAAACAGAAGGGTTTGTGGTTTGTGGTTTTTTTAAGTATGAAAAAACATAGTCCTAGTGTTAAAATTTTTATAGCATTCTTGGGCCAGGTGTGAACTACCTACACTTCAGGCCTACAGAAAAACTTGTGCCTACTGAGGCCATCAACACTGTCTTGAAGTCTCATGACATCTTCCCACTAGTGACTAAGCACTGTCCTTCAGCTGAAGTGGTCAGCCAGTATTTAGGGCCTTTGAAGGATATTTATGTTAAGGTATCAGTGATTTGTCAGCGATGCTATTTGGAATAATTATTTGCTACGATCTTCCTTATTTACAAAAATAATGAGTTAAGCTGGATTTCCTAGGAACACAGTAGAAACAAACAGCAGGTAGTTTCCTTACTCAGAAATCCCCGACTGTGCCACAATTCTGAAAAATGATATTTTAATCTACATAACTAGAGAAAAACCTAAATTGGACCTAACAATAACTGTCTCCAGCTATTCTGGTCCCACTGACCTCCTGCCTCTCCGTCTCGCCCCCTTCATTTCCCGCTGCAGTGTGCCAGCCCTATGCTGTTTCGACCTCAGAACTGAGCCATGAGCCTTCTGGGGAAAAAAAGAAAATATTCATCTGTATTTATTACTCCATATTTATTTTTTCTTTTAAGAAATACTGGATCAGTGTCCTGCTGAGCTGTGGGGTAGGGCCACCTCAAATTTCTATCGAACAAGAGCTATGCACCCCCACTACATGTTTGCTCTTACACAGTCTATTACCACTTTTGCCCAGAGACATCTTTACTGAGCAAAGAGACTGAACTGCTTCTTCCACTGAGCCTGCAAGGAAGAAAATGGCACACCTCTAAAATTTCTTTTGGTGTTCTCTCAAAGGCCCTGGTCTATACTGGCAGGAATTACTGTCTTTCAACAATAATTCCAGGAAAAAACTGAATTGATTTGGCAGGGAAATTAGATTTCAGGGTTAATTACTTTGGCAACAGATTTAAATAGATAACCATCAATTCAGCAGATTTAATGACTAAAAAGAACTTTATTTGACAAATGATGACAGACAGAACTAGAGAGAATTTTTCCATTATTGCATTTCAAGTATTATCAGTAAGCTAATCTGGAAAACATCCAGAGCATCTGGGTCGTCACTACAGTTAGGCAAAAATTACAAAAAAAAAAGCACATAAGAATAATCAAAAACTAATTGCATCTGTGAAGGACAGCAAACAGAGGACAACCTACTGGCAAACATCAATGAGCAAAGCCAAAAGAGCTCAGGCATGGGGGTTGGGGAGGGACGGGGCTGGGGAACTGCCACGAGGGAAATGGTCCAACCCCGCTGTACACCTCCAAGGGCAAGAACAGGGAGCCCAGCTCTCTCCTGGCGCTTGGACCTCAGCATGAGAAGGACCTGACAGACACATCACTGCACTGTTCACCCTTCTCTCCCTCCTTGCTTTACCAGAGCAGAGTAGCAGTTCCGTGTATGACACGAAACAATGGCCTGTCATGCTTCACAACTTCCAGCCAAGATCCATAAACAGATTCGGCACTGCAACGTTAAGCCTCACTGAACATTTCTAGGTTTCTCCTCTTAGCACTCCCAGGAAAACCCAGCGCATACGTATTTTAAGCATACACACCCAGGAAAAAGTAAGACACCTCAAAATGACATCCACGCTCCAGCACACTGAAGGAGGAGACACCCTGGAGAACAGGAAAGTGTGTCTAACACCCCGCGCTCCGCCAAGCAGAGGTACTTCCACTTTTGGGGGGTTAGGCTTGAGCACTGTGGATGTGCGAGCATTAGCTCTTGGCATAGAACAAGTCAGAGGGTATTCTTCAAGAAAAGCAAGATTTTCACTTTAATCCAATTTAGAATATGACTTGAGTCACGCACTGAAGAGAGCCCCTTTTGCTCTCTGCCTCCGTCTCAGTGAATCTTAACACAAAATGAATTAAAACAGAGCAGGCATAAGATCCTTGCAATCAAATGGAAAACCTACTGGGTAAGGTGGTGGTCTGTTTCGGAAAGAAAATATAATCGCATGGTTCTACACTCTAGGTTCTCATGGAAAACAATGGTTTGTTGACCCAGATGAGGGTCAGGAACGGGTTATGTCCCTGACTCCTCAGACTGCAAGGTTTGGCAATCATACATACCCAGAAGTATATGACTGTTTGGAGGTGGAATGTGATACCTGGGGATCTCCAAATATCCACAGATTAAGTGGCAGCTGAATGAATTTCGAAGCGGGTAATAGTGAATACGAGCAGCTAATGTGAGCACCAGGTATGTATATGCACCCAAGTCACTTACAGCCACAGGCCCTGACACCAACAGCTGTGGTTCAGAGGTCCCCACCACCGGTGTGTGCACTGGCCATCACACAGCAGGACCATGGTCCATGCTGCGCTCATGCCCACTGGCCTGGCACACACGATCTGAAGTTCTGTCAGCTTTATGATTCTCTACGAACTTCGTGCCAGCTGATCCAGCACGCACGCTGCCAGTACCAGTCAGGCCATCGAAAAACGTTCTAAAACCTTTGAGGCACAGAATCATCTTTGTGCTGGATCAATGCTTTGTGTCACCTGGATGTGGCAGTTTCAATTTGGTACTGGGAACTCTGAAAGTAGACTATTTGCCCACCTTACTGGCATTAAGACAGACATGAAATAGTTAACTCAAAACGTGGAATCCATTGGTAGACAAGTTTCAATGTGCCTTTTAAAAGGGCACATCTGCTCTATAAAAAAAGCTTAATACAGGAGCTATAGGCTAAACCAAATAGAGGTAAGATGTACATAATATTTTTTCGCTATTTCATCAAATGGGTCACTATAACAAGGAGGCTGGAACTCACATTGCACATTTAAACAGGGAAATTTAACCCAGCACAATCAGAAGCTGAAAATTACAGGGGTGTAAATCTTAGTAATATGTCTATTTGGGGAAAAAAACAAGTCATACAGAATTTGAAATAATTACAGCCCAGCCGTATGTATCGATCACAGATTAAAAATAGTATCTAACACTATTCCCAATAATTACCTTTTACATAAGAGGCAGAAGTTCACTGTTTGAGACCTGGCTACTTCATCTGATCTTCCGAAAATTTCTGTCTTTGAAGGGTTTACTTTCTCATGCACTTTCAAATCTGACAAAAATTATTTGATACCCATGAGGAAAAAATTCAGTTGAATCAGACTGTTGTTTAACTCAGCTATTTTTCTTCATCTCACTAATAACTATACATAATGCGATAATCACATGCGGTCCTTTTGACTGAAATAGTCAGTAATATGATACAACTAAAATGATTATTAGCATTACCGATCAGGAGAATGAAATTAGACCTCTGGATATTTAAAAATGCAGTCATTTGATCAGATTAGCACAACCAAAAGAAAGTCAAAGCTCATTCAAATGATATTTATCTAAGTTTACTTCATAGGACTATGATGGATGTTGACTGAAGCAGCACGAGAAGTAGAAGCAAAGGTGTATGGACAAGGCTTAGTAATAAAGCCTGTATCAATCAGCTCCTGGACTGCATTCAGTTTAAGGGAAGAAAATAAAACCAAAAATGCTTATCAGCATGGAAAAAGCAATCTCACTTATCAGGCACAGCTAATATAAACACAAATTTTACATAACATTTGACACACAATCATACCTAGCAACTGCTTTTCACTATGAGACATTCAAACTATGGAATAAGCGCCTTACAGAATATGGCCTCTTCAATCACTTATGAGTCAATATGACCAAGCACTGTGTTTATGAGGGAGTGCTAGAAAAGATACATGGCAAAGTCCTGGGCACCTCACCAAGCCAGCTGACAGTGTCTTGGGGGGTGGTGGGGAGGTGGAAGGGAGAAGACAAACAACATTGTTCCGGTCACATTTATATAATGCCAAGCTGCAACACAAAGCAAAAGGTGCAACAGTCACAGAGATGTTACAAGTGTGGGAGGCAAATTTTCTTAAAACTAAGATAGTATATACTAAGTAACACACTGCACATATAAAACTATGAATAAACCCCAGCTATTCATTAAGTACAAACTTATTTTGGAGCTTATAAGGGACTTCTGTATAAGTCTTATATAGAAGAGCTTATAAAGGATTTCAAAATTAGTTCTTTAACTGTGCTTGGCTATCACCATTTTTCATATGCCTGAGAGTAGTTTGTCTTTCACTCCAGGCTACAATTACATTTTGGTCAAAGATACCACGCTCAGTACACTGTAATCCTCTTCTCAACTCTTTGATGGCTATGGGCCTCCTGTGACCTTATTTTTCACTGTTTCCACTTCAACTGCTGTTCACCAAGAGATTAAAAATATCTAGACGTATTTTGTTAAAGTAAAACTTTCAAAATACAAACAAAATTAAACTTTTATGAACTTTGCCTCCTCAGACACACATATACAAAAATGTAGCTTCTATTAATTAACTTCTATTTCGTCTCACAAGAAGAGAAGTCGTACATAAGGCAAAACAGAAGCTAAATACAGAAAGTCATTATTACAATGCATGGCATTAGTACTACCTGTTTGTATCGTTCACCTATAAAAATGCTTATTCAACTACCAAGTCCTTGATGACCATACACGCACCCTTTTGTGTCACACCTGATTATTGTCACAGGTCAAAACCAAAAAACAAACTTCACAGCTCTGTAATAAAACATTGGCAACTTTACCCAGCTAAATATGCAATGAATGGCATCCTCCTTATTCCTTCCCCAATTTCTTTTACATGTAAAACCAAACACGAAAAGCCTCCTAATAAATCCAAGTTATATCTAATTTTAATATTTTCCTTTTTTATTCTGAAAAGACATAATCAGACTAAGCATGCACATGCAAGTAAACTTCAAGATGAGATACTTATTAAATTTTGTACAGTGAGGAGGCTTAACTGAATTAATGGGACAACTTTGGTTTTTGAATTTTTAATATTGAAACAGAACCCACATCTTAAAACCTTAGTGTAGAGAACTGGGAAAAAGACGGTAATCAGCGTAGTCAAACCAAATGACACAATACAAACATTTCCAGATTACTTCTAGTCACTAATATCTACGGTAAACAAAACCGAGACAAACACTACGCACACAGTATCGCCAATGAATTTACTAAAGCTAGAAAACAAATGCTCTCTGACAAAAAACCACTTGACAAATAGAACAAATAACATCTTAAGTCAAGTGGGAACAACAGGTAAATGAAGGGTTTCTAGGTTTGGGAACAGTTTTAACTTTCAGTGGTTTTGAGGACTACTCAGCAGGTTGTCCAGACTTACTGAAATAGGTAACGTAGTAACAAAACCAGCTATTTCAGTTTTATTCTGGTCCATACAGATCACGCGCACAGGGCAGAAAACCACGGGATGATTTTTCTCATCTGTTTCTGTAATAACCAGATTTTTATCTATTCAGTGTGGACTTGAAACTAAGGATGGAACGCCGCAGTGATTTATGATTTATTCCAGTTTAACCCATCTTTTCCCCACAAACAAACAAGTAGGGATGCTTCCTGAAAACTATTTTCCTCATTGGCATCAGAGCCCATTCAGCCTGCGACTAGGGTATAAAGTAAGGCCAGTTTTTCTCAAAGCTTTTCTAGGCAACATACTCCTAAGGAGTGGCATAAATTTAACATGGGAAGAGTTACCACTAGTGGGCTTTTATCAATGGAAGAAGATAAACATATTATTAAGCTCCAGAAATCTGGATCAAATGTGATTTTAGCACTTATTTATACCTCTGATAAAGTACACTTGTCATCCTCAGAAGTCAAGAGGCGTCTTTCAGTTGTCATTAATGAGTTAGGGTATTGCTTATATCACAGTTTACTTGTGTACACAACTTTTTTATCCAGACAAAGCCATATTTCTTAAAAAGATTACTTTAAATGCCTCCAATGAGAAATAATATTTTCATAGTTAACACGATCTTAGTAGTAACAGTTCTCTCTGCATTTCACTTTTTTAACTTACCACAAAACTGGTACTCTTCCAATAAAAGATGTCTATCTATTGTGGTCTTTGTAAAACACACCAGGAAAATCTAGATTATAGCAGGAAGTCAGACATGGCATTAAACTAGATCTATTGTGAAAAAATACATGGAAACAATTATAGGTGTCTTGAGGCTATCAGATAAGCCTACTTTTTAAGACACTAGTTTGGGGGGCGGGGGTTGAGGAGTAAAATTTAATTTCATATATGATATAAGGAGAAGATATTCAAGAAATTTGAGAATGGGATGGGAAAAAAAAACAAAGAAAGCAAAAATCCTGTCTCTGAAAAGAAATTTATATTAATAAATAGAAAATCAGTTAACGGAACTGTAAAATAATCGGAATCCCACTACATCAAATACCACTAAAATTAGACATTTGTGGAAAAATTCGTGTTTTCTATGAAATTGGTAGTGAATGCTGAGAATCTACACTTGCATATTAATTCAGGGAATATAATAAATACTTTCAGTATAGAAGATAACTAAAACTATGCAAAGCACATACAGAAAGAATGAAGGACAAACCTAGGATCAACAGAAAGGTTTAAGAGCTGGACTGCAGCTGGGGTTTTTTTTCGCTGTTCCCTATGGATCTCCCAGAAAGGAGAACACAACCCCTTGCAGTTGGCTTCAGTGCTTCTTCGTCCTCTGCACAGGTCCACAGTGACACAGAGGTGTTGTTTCCACTCGCTCCCCTTCATTTTCAGAGGTCTAGGCCAAAATAAAATCATAGAATGGTTTGGGTTGGAAAGAACCTTTAGAGGTCGTCTACTCCAGCTCCCTGCAGTGAGCAGGGACATCTTCAACCAGATCAGGTTGCTCAGAGCCCCGTCCAACCTGGCCTTCAGTGTTTCCAGGGACGGGGCATCGACCACCTCTCTGGGTGACCTGTGCCAGGGTTTCACCACCCTCACTGTAAAACATTTCTTCCTTGTATCTAGTCTGAATCTACACTCTCTTAGTTCAAAACCATCACGCCTTGTCCTATCACAGCAGGCCCTGCTAAAAAGCCTGTCCCTGTCTTTCTTATAAGCCCCGTTTAAGCACTGAAAGGCCGTAATAAGGTCTCCCCAGAGCCTTCTCTTCTCCAGGCTGAACAGCCCCAACTCCCTCAGCTTTTCACTTCTAGGACATTCATTTATTTGCCGACAGATTTATTAAAAGTCCCAATGTGGGGGTGGAGCAGAGGTGGAGAAGGAGGAAAGGAGTGGGCCAGGCAGGTACAGATTGCCAGAACATTCTCCAGTTCTCTCCGCAGGAAGCAGAAGGGCAGGAAAGGCGCACGCTTAAGCTGCCTTGCTGCCGCCTGCCACACCAGCCCCGACCCTGGCATGCCCCACAAAGCTCCCGATCTCTGAGCAACCTCACAAAGAGGTCTGGGGCCCCTCAGGCCTCAGACTTGCTCAGCAGCCAGCAGCTATCTCTCTCCTGCTGCTACCTTGATCTAAAGAGAATGAACAGCCTCTTTTCCCCTGAAAACACAGAAAAAAATTTCTAGATGAATAAAAGGAGAAAACCAGCAGCTTAATCTATGTTTACAGAAAAAGAATATATATGAATATATATCTCACATTCTCAGGATGGAGATCTAACCATGGAATGGGTGGGATGCAGCTCTAATCTCTTTGTCAAGCAGAAAGAAGCATATAGAGAAGCACAGAGAAAGCAGGAGAGTGAGCAAGCTATCAATCCATCCTTCAAAGGTTAATACAGCGTAACCACATCCTGAAGCCTGATTGGCAGAAACACGTTGCCCATACTGTCAAGCTCATGGAAACGTTTCTGACACAGACAAAATCTTTCCAAGGACTGCAACCAAAGCGCAGCCTGCAAAAGATATCTGACTTGCAACTGGCCCTATTCAGCTATTTCATGACTGTCATAAAGAAGAAGAAAAAAATTCAATGGTACCCTCTTGAGAACATGGTTAGTTGTAAGCTACTGAGTGAGCACTGTGTATCAATTATGTCACCAATAAAAATGAACCATATGCAAATAATAAAAAGCAGTTAACAGTGTTTAGCAATGAAACCTATAGATATTGCAAAACAGAAAGAGCTGGGGAGAAAGCCTACTCCTAAGCAGGTTCGGATGATCCCACAGCATCCCATCCTCTGTGCAGTCATTTGCTCGAGCTGAAGCAGAACAGGCTGAACACAATGGGCACCTTCCCAGCTCATCTCCGTGCCAACCAGCCCATCGTGTAGCACCCACACCCAATCCCACACTCCTTACGCTTCCAAGGGCTGTGGTGTCAGGGTGTCAGGCCACCACCCTTAAGTCCATTTCTATTTAGGAAGTGTAAATCCATTGTCTAAACTTCAGATTCGAATACCACTTAATTTTTACTGAATAATAATAATAATAATTATGGTCTGAAAAGAAACTAACCAATGAAGCTAGTACTCGTGAAGGACTGTGAGCACACTGATACATTTCTGCAGTGTAATATGCCACATTCTCTTACCTAGAAGTTTTACTTTCTTTTAAATAATTATGGCTGGAGAAGGCATTTAATTTGTGATATAAAAATGTTTCAGCAGGATTTTTGGATTGAGCTATTACGATCAGTAAAATAGTACCTCTGGATTGAATAGCATTAATGAATGTCAAAACGATACAGAAAGTATCTATAACACCAGTGTATAGTTATTTGCTGTTAATGTATGGTCATTAACAGAACTCATTCACTGTGGACTTCCTAGAATTTCAGGAGAAGAGAGAACAGGGAATAAATTGAGAAAAGCAAGGAAAACCTTCCAGTACATTTCCCAGCATCACCCACACGCCTGCCAGTTTAGACTAGGGGAAAAGAAACAGCTAGCAAACTAACAAACAAAAAGCAGATCTAGCCTGACGCTGTTAACCTATTGCGCATGAGAACGGAGAAGAAACTGAGCTGTTGCCTCCTGCAGCTCAGTGACAGGTATACTGGTAGGGAGCACAAGGCAGACGGGTTTCTGGTCCCATATCATGGTTCAGGACTAGCCCACACAAGCAGGGATATGGTGCTGCAGCTTGAACGGCAAGTGCGTTGGCAAAATGCTTAACATCAGCGCTGATAACAAAACTGTACTCCTGAAAAAATCTTGTGTTTGCTCTCATTCTGGGAATAGTTCTTTCCTTTCCTTTTCCCTCTCATCATCTCTTCATCCCCCTAAGTAAAGTATAAAGCTTTTAATCTTCTCAACTGCCACCAGCGCTCTGTCTCAAAACAGTTTTGCAAAATTATAAGCCCCCAAATCAACAATCACAGGAATGATTATACCAGTTATACCATAAAAAGGAAAACTCCTTGTTAGTTACTAGCTTTTGTAGCAAATTGTTTAGTAGATTACAATTCCCTTCCATAAAGCATTCAAAATGTGGACTGCTGCATTCCTGCAGCTTATACAATGGTTGGAGCAGGTCCTAAGCGAAACATAACACAACAACTAACAAATGATGAGTTTATCAGAAGGACAACAAATGTACATTACCTTTTAAAAGAAGTTTCTTTGTTAGTTTTGCATTTAGACAAAGCAGCAGGAGAAACTGTATTAAACATACAGATTTTCTTTCTACAATCTATATTGATTGTAGTTAATTAGACTAAATCTACACAAATAGCTATTTTGAGCTGGGCCTGCAAAAGCATTGTTTTGGTCTTGAGAGCTTGTTTAGATTCAGTTAGCTGCAAAAATAACGTTTTGACAAGCGCTGCTGGTACAGATGAGAGAGCTGAATTGATTAATACGTTCGAGTTATTTTGGCAAAAAGACTGACGTGGGCAACTGATGACCCAATCCTGTTTTCCACCTGCAGGAATAGCTGCATCTTGCCGAAAAGGGCCATGCCGAACGCAGTCGGAGCCTGCCTTTTCCCAGCGTGAGGCACAACCCGAAGGCTCAGTGGCAAGGGGTGCACGTCGGCAGCACTGCGCGCTTTTCCCTGCCTCTGCGCAGGGTTCGCACGCCCCGGTTGTACCTCCCGGTCGGTGGCACAGTTGCTTGGAGACAGTTGCTGCGTTACAAGTCAACTAGCACTGTAAAATAGCACTACAGGCACAGATTTGTTATACCCTGTCAAGATGAGATCTTGTACTTATTGACTGCTCAGGGCTTCCTCACTCTTGCAGATTAAGAGATTTAGGTATTTAGGAGGGAATGATTTAGAAAGTCTTTTTGTCCAATTGATACATTTTTTGATCCACATGAAAGCAAAATGTTTTCACACACCTTTTGAAACTGCACTGATTAATTTTCAGTGTTGACTTTTGTCCACAGTATTCTTCTCGTGGTTATACAAAACAATATGGAAGTTGTCACTACACAGGACAAGAGAAATATTTAATACCCTTGCTCAATAAACAAAAGACTATTTTACAAATTAGTAGTTGTATATTTTTCTTGCTCAGTATTAGGATACTGAAACTTTTTTTTCCCTCTCTTATGAATACAAATCTATAGCATGTGTCAGAACTACTTGATGTAAAAAATGAAGAATTTAATTTACTGTCACTTTTTCTGTCCCCTAATAGCTGGTACCCCTGGTCATATATCTGATATTTTTTGACGTTTGCACACACGTATTTTAAGTCAACCATTAAATATAGTCACAAATACATTTAAAGAACAGAAAACAGAAATAACAGTGATCAGCCTTCATTTTTGTACAAAAAGTTTGAAAATAGCTGGATCTTAGGTGGCTGGCTGTTTAAGTTTCACACTCACGGTTCACACTTCAGTCGCCTTAGAATCAGACTGGTTGAGGCTGGAAGTGACCTCTGGAGGTATCTGGTCCAACCCCCTGCTCAAGCAGGGCCATCTAAAGGCAGCTTTTGAATCCCCCCAAGGATGGAGACTGCCCTGACCTGCCGGCTTTCTTCACTGCAAGGGCACTTTGCTGGCTCATGTTCAGCTTGGTGTTCACCAGGTTATTCCTCCCCAGGAACACTTCCCTTTGACATACTAACTAATGTTATTTTATTTACCCACAGTTATCACAGAGATCACACCATGACTGAAAGATCAGACACAGGACCTCCAGGATACCTAAAGCCTTCTGGAGTAAAAGACAGAAGCCAACCAGGATACCCCAGGGCATCTAAAATGGTGCTAGATGCCTGCACTCAGTCAACTGAATAGTGCCCGTTGAAGCCCATCTGTAAACCAGCCCTACTAAAATTACTGTCTTCACACCCAGTATGAAGTAAGACTGGAGCTTCCACCTACGTGTACGGACTGGACTCTACATTGCCTTATGAAGACACAAAGCAGGAAAGCAGACTGTAGGTATAACTACGCAGCTGAACGCCAACACAAGTGAGGAGGTATTCTTTCCTGACTGAAGCTGATACATTTTCCTGCAATCAGATGTGGATTTAGGTACCTTCAGAGTGCTTACTGATTTGTGCCTGACCTACTGATAAATGCTGTAAGGTACCCACGCAACTTCCTAAGAGATTTTGTTGAAACACAGAAAGTTCTTTTCTGAAGGCATCCTTTGTCACTTTTTCTGCAAAGGCAAGATGCATTTGGTGAGATAATTAATACAAGCTGCTTTGTTTCCTTCATCTTAGAAAAAGGCTTGAGAAAAAAAATACAGAGACACGACAAGACCAAACCATACAGAGTTTACAAATCTCTTCTAGTAGGAGTTGCAGTTAAAGATGAGCTTTCCGCCTAAGTCAGGGAGATTTGCAGTCGGGCCCAGGAATTTCTCTGCCCTCTAAGGCTGAAGGCACAGCTGCTCAACATGCTGGTTTTGCTGATGATCAGTAAAAACAGCAGGTGAAGATGAAATCACCAGTTCATCAAGATTTATTGCACGGTCTAAAAAAGCAGAGGGGAAGGAGTGCAAGACAGGCTTACTGGAAGCTATCATTTTGAATAGAGACTGATCCACCCTGTCTTTTGTGTCTGTGGCACGTGTGAGGTTGGCGTGGGACAGCATGACACTGGCAGAGCGCAAACCTCTGTGTCCCAAGGGCAAAAGGAGATGCTGGCCAGCACTGGGTCAGGCAAAGCAGCCGCAACTCGTTACACGTCCTTAAACTCACTTGTGAATGGGCTCTACAAAGAGCTACACTAGGCACTGTATGTTTGGTAACATGTCTGAAAAGCAGATTTTTCTACGATTTAGTAGTCTCTAAAGTATTTTAACAATGCTAGGAAATCCTGTTAGATCCTTAGGTAAGCTCCAAATGCTTTACTTTCTTTGAATGACGCCTGAGATTGAATCTGATAATTTATGTACAGATTTAACAGGACAGTTCACAGCACAGAGCACTCTGAAACTTCACTCCTCCTTCCTCTATTTTGAAAATGGTTCATTTATTTCTAGCCTTTAATGCTTATCCTTTGTGTTAGTGGTTATTTTCTCTCACTACACAACAGTCTGGTTTTTAAGCATGTCTTTCCTACTATCCAAATCAAAGCTGAAAGAGTCTGGGTAGTTATCCATACAACTACCAACTCCTTCCAAACACCTGGTTTCCCTTTATAAATGCCATTTTGACTCTTAGAGGTTTGTCTGGGGTTTTTTTTAACCACGTTTCCAGTGATTGTAATCTTTGTGACATCAGTACCAGCTCTCTAGCAGTGGAAGCAAGCTTCCCAGTTCATTTCTCAGGGTCATTTCTACAACTCTAAGATCAGTGACGTATTTGTTACATCCCATCCCAGGCTATCAAGGCAGAGCAACAGATATTATTTCTGTTCAGAAATTTCATATCTGAGTTACCCTCGGAATATCACCTTGTCCTGATGATTTGCTACTGTTCATTTTGTCAGACAGTTATGAAAGCTTTCTATGGTGTCTATGAAACCAGATACTGCTCCTCAGGGTAGGGTTATGCTTAAATTGATCTAACAGCAAACGGCTATTCCTGCGGTAGTGCCTGCAGTCAAGAGGCTTTCTAGGTGGTTCTTGATGGTTAAGCTGATTGCTGACCCTATAGTTCTCCTTTCTTTCACTTTTCAGGTAGAGCTGTGAATCATGGCTTGGGGATGGCAGCACTAGCCTGAGGGGGAAGGTGGGAGCTCACACCTCAGGACACAGGTACCATAAAGGACCTACAGGCCAGACCGCAACTGACCTAAGCAAAATGTAAAATGGCACCCTCGGTCTTTATTTTCAGTGTCAGACATATCCCAAGTTCCTCCATAGATAACACTACTGTTAAGAATTTACTGAGGTTTTCATCTACGGCATTCTCTTTCAAAAGTGCTCCCTCTTACAGGCTCATCATCTCTCAGGTCTGCTGACCTCTGGCAGACCTTCCTGCTCCCGGTAGATTTGAAAGGAAAAATCTACTATGAGATTTTATGCTTTTAGCTAGTTCTTCCTCAAGATTTATTTTGGCGAGCTGTACCACAGCATTAACTCTGCAGGATTTAAATTCTTTTTTCTCTTCTTCGTTCACATTTCCAATTTTGAACTAAGACTTCCTAATTCTAGATGACATTGTTTAGAAGCCATTTATCTACACTGCCTTTTTTGGTGGCTGAATTCCTGCTAGATAAAAAAAAAACAAGAAAGAAAGGAAAAAGAGGGCAGATACCTTTTGTTTTGAAAGGTGTCTAAGGCAGGCCAACCTGTATAGAGGGATGCTAAATTTCCAGCTCCCAAGCAAAGGACAATACTTCAACTGCTCAAGAGAAGTCATGTTTAGTTTAATCAGGAGAATGTTTTATTGCTTGTAGTTTAACTACAATGTTGCAAACAAGATATTAATCTTTTGCTTAGCAAGAATGGAATTTTTTAAGTTTTCACCCTTAAGCTTGTTGTAGCAAGGGTTAGTCTGCAAGATGCTGTATTACTCTTTCTCCAGAGCGATCAATCTACACAAAATGTATCCAGACAGCTCCCTGAGCAGCAACAGGCCAATTCTGAGAGCATTCAGGAGCTGGCCTACGTCTCTCCCTAAAATGAGGCAGTCGGTCCCCTGTGAAGCCAATTTTTTTAAGAAATATTTCATTATTTTCTAGTTCCTTCACTACTTTTCTGTAGACCAGAGACCACTAACTCAGTTCTCTTAGAAATGATGTCATGGAACAGCCACGCTTCTTTTCAGACCAAGTAAACTAGTACCCAGAGAAATTTATCCAAAAGACCATTGATGAAATTAGAATATTTTAGTGACAGACTGTGAGTCACAAATGCACGATTCCCAACCGTTAATTTATTAGGTCATATAACAGTGAAAGAATTTGATCATAACATTATAACACAGCTGTTTTATTTCAGATGGGGAAAGAGTCCAAGTATTTGATAATTATGCTGCTTCAATTAGTGGCCACTCAAGAGCTGGTTAAATGGTATTATTTGCTCCTAGGCAGGAAGCCCGGGGAAGCTCACAAACAAGTCTGAGAACGTGCGGGTCTGCTGGGCTGATACACAACGTGCTATGTGAGGCTGCAGCATCTGAACAACACGTACCTCACTTTCCCACGCTGAATAGAGGTAATAGCAGTTCAGCATAAAATTTACAGCTTCCAGTAAAAGAGCGAGGAAGGCAGGCATAAGCAGAGGAAGGCTGTTGGACGTAATAAAGCGGCACTAACTTAAGCAGAGAAAAGCAGCAAAGGATATTGGGTGAAGCTGTCTGGGCCTATGTAGAGATTTCATATAATCTTTGATGAAGACTTTCATAATATGATAGATCTGATTAGCATATCAGCACTGTTAGCAAAATAAATGTGTCTGTGGATTCTTTTCTTCTACAAATTCAAGCCCATAAGCATTTTTTTCTGTGTTAATTTCTAATTTCCATGTATTAGAAAACAACAGTTTATTCATGCTTTCTCTGTCCTGCCTTTATGAAAATATGCCTGTCTTATCCTTACGGCAGTGACGTGCTGTCAATATTTTAACACTGTCACCATACCTCAAATGTCCCCAGCCACCAGCTCTCAGTATAGGATTAGTGTCCTCTGATGATCTGGAAATCACTCCACGGAGAAGTTAGGAAGCATTAGCTTTTGGTTCACCCAAGAAAAAGCCTGCAGTGCTGTATTATATTGCTGCTGAAAATCCTTCACTTCTAGAAGAGAGCCAAGGATGTAGAAAAGTTGTCAGCATCAACCACTGTGGTTGCGATTCCTAATGGACCTTGGCAGTGAAGTAAATACAGGGGAAAACAAAGAATCACATATTATCTTTGCTGGAAAAAATGTAGAAGGAGAATCATATCATTTTCTTTTTTACACTATCATCTCCTTAGGAAGTTAATTGGCATCCACCTCTATACATAGGTGGAGAGCCTAAACAGGCCACAGCCTAAATAGGCTACCTAACACACACTTCCTCACCGAGAGGGTGGTCAGTCCCCGGAACAGGCTCCCAGGGAAGTGGTCATGACACCAAGCCTCTCAGAGTTCCAGGAGCATCTGGATGATGCTCTTAGTCATATGGTTTAGTTTTAGGCACTCCTGCAATGACCAGGGAGTTGTAGTCGATGGTCCCTTCCAACTTGAGATACTCTATGATTCTATGAGCTGTACAATTTGGGGGGCACAGAGGAGGAGAAAGGGTGAGCAGGGAAGGTTACAAAGCAGTCTCTGCTCCACACAATCCTACTCACAGTTGGCTAAGATACAAAAGGGTTAATATTATTATTCCCCACCACTCGCATTACTCAGAAAAATCCTGGCAGACTGCCATAAAACATGAACAGCCTGAAGAGATGGATACATATGGTAGCTGAAGCAGCTACATCCAGCTCATGCTACCACTGGTATTAGTAATACTGAAAGAAAAGGGACTTATGTTGATTGCACGTCTCCAGGAACCCCGAACACCTGAGAAAAGGGACAGCGCTTCTCCCAGGTAGCTGGACTGCATAGCTGGACTCTCATTTTTCAGTACCAGCTCTGTGATTACTATTGGGTTCTGAAGCCTAATTTTGACGATGAGCTAAGGTGCACCGGTTTGGATGTCTCTGCTTGAACCACAGGGTTATCTACAGTAACTGACAGAAGAATCAGATGGTACAGCTGGCATTAACATTAAGATGACAAGACCTGGGAGGATGAAAGGACAGTATGAGTTCTACAATGAATGGTTTTACCTTCTTAAGAAATCCTTCAAAAATTAGGAATTTAGATAATAAAAAAATTTTTTTAAAGATTGGTCAGAGTTCCCTGATGTTAGGAAGCGCTGGATTTATGCTGTTTTCCACATACAAACTATATATCAAAAGCCTTACTTACATATTTTACTGTTGATAATCCTCAAGTGATTCAGTGCCTTGATATACAGACATAAATCTGACAATTTTCCAATGTTTAATTTTCCAAAACATGTACTGCCATTGGCTTCCCACTAATATTTGTGCAGAAACGCATGGACTGGATTTATCCAGTTCAAGTTACGTCCTTGCCCGAAGCATCTTCTGAGCATTTTTGTCCCTAACCAGGGACAGCCAAGTCCTTGCTTAAAGCCCAGCTGCCATTTGGAGTCCTTAAAGAAATCTTGTCTATGAAGCCATAGTTTTATCTTCGAAGAAAAACTTCTATTTTATTTTGACTTGGATAGCTCTTAGCAATGCAGGCTGATTCAAAAACCTTACTGAAAAATTCCTAATGTAAAATCCAAAGCAGCCTTTCTTTGGATTTTATTCTTTCTTGAAATCAGTTGGTATGCATTTTCTACATTGCATATTATGTTTAGTAAATGCTACATTTTAAATTAGTTTCTGTAATTCTACATCTAAGTATACCCTTCTTTCTTCATCCACCCCTAATATTCTAAAAACCCAGCAGAGGCATTCCGACAAACTGATAATTTGCAAATACAAAGTTGATCCTCAGATTGGTATCTTGAAGCTTTATTCTGCATCACAAAAGATATCGGTCTGCTAAATTATCAGATCAAAATGTCTCACTACACTGATGGGGAGAAAAAAAAAGTAATCACTTTTTCCCAATTATCTTGTTTTCTTTCCAGCTCTTTCAACTTTTGGGATTACATTCATAAGGGTTTTTTCCCTGATCCTTTCATCTCTTTAGCAAAAAGACTGACAAAAGAAAAGTATGCTGGGATTGCATTTTATCTGGTTTTTGTCCCTCTGCCTTTCTGATAACAGTTCATCAACTACTTGGTGGATCTTACTCAAATTCAGAGTACACACTCAAAGTTTAACTCTTCGAAGATGAGTTGAGGGCAGTAAGACATTGCTGGATCTTACAGAACCTCAGAAATACAGATGACATATTGACAGCATCAAATAAAATCAAACCCTTCTTGTGCTAGAAACAGATGGGGCTTGCAGAGACCAGGAGGAACCTTTGGTAATAGGTTTACTGAGCCTACCTCAAGTTTTAGTCACTCCTGCTGACGTATGCAAATTCCTCATAAAGCAAACACTCAACTCTGCAGTTTGTGCAGACTAAATATCCCCTTTTGTATTTAGGATACAGAAGACCAGACAGCCAAGAACCTTCACCTAACTACAGAGAAAGTTGGGGTTTGAACTCGGTTACTCCAAGCTCCAGTCTGCAGCGTGCACGGCAGGAGAGCGCGGAGGGGCAACGCCCTGTAACAGCGTGTCGGAGCAAAAGCATCTTACTCTGTTAGCAATGAGTAGCGACAGGAGGACCTGATACGTAATTTTTTAATGTCTGTAATTGTAACGGGGCAGTTTTCAGAGTAAACTTTGTTGTGAGAGTTCACTGTATGCACAGGAGAGAACAATAACCAAAGTGAATCAAAACTAATTAAAATAATAATTCAAAAGAGACACTTAATCCAAAGATATTATTACAGAACAATAAAAGAAGTTGCTGTGCAAACATGGCACATTTTATTGAAGGAAGTGGTTCCCAATTCAGAACCCTAGGGACCAGAAATCAAAATCAGAAGGTGGCAAAAACTATTTCCAATCTGTAGAAAATTATGAAATTTAAATACTAGAAGGAAAAAAAAAAAAAAAACAACAAAGCAAAAAAAACAACACACCATTGGTATTTTTCCATGAAGTCCTTTTGAGGACAGAAATGCCAGACAACTTGTCAAACCAGCCAATATGAGAAATTAGCCAATAACACTAACAGGCTCAATGAGTCTGAAAAAAATAAAGCATACTACTGAGCCATTTCTCAGTGCCAACTCAAAACATGAACACGGTTTGGCATTAGGTTAAGTACTATATCTATTGCTTCATATTGCCAGAGCTCAACAGAAACAAGATTTAACAAAAGATAATCATGACGTTTCAACAAAACGTTGAGAACCAGAGATCTATGTATTTTTTCCTTACAGATTTATAACAAAAAATATTTAAAGATGAAAATTAGAAGTTTTATTTTTAAATGAGCATTATTTTTATAAGATAGACATAAAAAATCTGGGGATTTAAACAGAATGAAAAAACGAACACTGCAAGTACAAAAATGCAAACATTAGAAGTGTAAAAGCTGGCAGCACTGGAAATGACCAGAAAGCGATTAATGGCAACCAAACATGGCTGTTTAAAAGCCCAGTACTTTCCAAAAGCGTGAAAAATAGTCCCACCTAGGGTACTGGAGAAGTGTGTAAGATCCAAACTGTATTCATCATTCTGGAAAGAATATTCTGACTATATCCTTTTCCCTTGAGCTATAGGCCAGACAATTTAAACAAAGCTGCTCCTGTACATTAACTCAATTTATGTACCTTAAACAGTAATCCCAGCAACACAGAAATGGAGCCAACTGACTGCGAGATGCATCTACTCTGTATTTGAGTGAAAAAATAGTAATCAACCCCCAAACCCTATTCTGGATTAGTAAATGTTTAAAAAACCTAAATCTCAGTTACCCTGGGTAGTTCAACTGCAGTCACACACCTCTCCTAAGTAAGACTATTTTAACTAAGGAAGTGACTGCTAAGGATAAAAGTTTGCTACCTCTCTTTTTTCCAATCATCATTTTCCAAAGCAGCGCCATGTGTGATTAAGCATAACGTTGGCTGAATGATAGCACAAGCTTCCTTCACCTGCTTAAACATCAGTTGTTTAAAGTCAGGCTGGCTTCTACAACACTTTCAACTCAAGCACATAAACTTTTATTGTGAGCAAGTGAGCAAAACCCATCGTGATTGTTTTGCTGACCGAGCCACAGAAATGGTAACCTTGCAAGTGGGTTCACTTTAATTCTAGTATATTCCTTCATCTAGTTTTATATACTTCTGTCCTGTAAATAGAATTTTCTAAAACGTAAAACCAACAAACAATTTGCACAATCATGCCAATTTGAAAGTCAATACTTGGAATGGGATCACGCATCTATCCAAAACTGTCATCACGTCACTGATCTGGTGTTTATTATGAGTAACTGTGTTGAAAACTCTCTGCATGGATAATTGCCTAGCAGCATCATTTTGCATTAAGATCATCACTAAAAACCCTAAAAATTAAACAACTTTTACACCTCACTACATCAAAAGCTCTTTAGAAAAAACAACTTTCAAGTTTAAATTGGATTAATGACATTCATTTGTACAATAAAAGCGGCAAAAAGGAGCATTTAAAATTACTTAAAATACCAAATATTTTTTAATAAACAGAGAAGCAAGCTCATGTGTAAATGGTAATCTAGCAATTAGATATGTGTTAGTATGCAAATGAAGGGGAAATTTCACTTATTAAAAATTCCCCTCTAATGTTAGAAAGAAGACAATATTCCTGTTTGGAAAAGGTATTCTTGCTGAGTTTTACAGCAGTGTAACTTATTGTACCAGTTCACATTCTTTATGCTCCAAACCCTGCTTTCTACTGCTAAACATAAGAACTTATCAACCACATAAACCCTTCAGAGATGGAAAAATCTATCTAAACAATCTTCCTATTCCAGTGACAGTCAACATTAACATTAATACATCCTGATCTATATGAAATGAATCTAGCTTTCATTTCAATCTCCCTTGAAGAAGGAAAAAAACCACACCAGTCAGTGCCTAAATTACAAGACTTAATGTAGCTAGATCAGGCACGTCTGAATAGCTCACAGAAGATCCAGCCACCCCACACAGCCATGAGAGTATTTACCCATTATGGGAAAGTTCTGAATCACAGGTTTCCACTTCCAGTAAACCCATCGAAACACAGACACCCAGCTAAGGCAATTACAATTAACACAGAAAGCTGGAACTCTGCCTCAGAGAACTCTAAAATGCTGCAAGTTATCCAACTACTTGGTAAAGATATCACGTGGCAGGGCTTAAAATGGCAGCAGTAGCCCATTTTGCGTTACTGGCTACCAGACGAGACACAGGCAGTTTCCTTAACTTCAGAGCTGCCAAAGAGAAGCATCTTGTCTCAATACGGAGGTTCTAACACCTTTACAGGTGGAACAAGAGTGATGCAGCTCGTGGCTTACCTAGATCAATATGCTACATAAGCACACCAGAACAAAGCAGTACACCTTTGGGAGACCCAATGGGGCACCACTGAAGCACCCAGAGCTGGGCCCACACCGTAAGAAAGAAGCAATAGGGCTAAAGAGCTGAACAGTACTTCTGAAAAGGTTTGCATGGGACAGGCAGAAGAAATGGAAAAGAAATTGCAGAAAAATGAGAGATGGGCATGAATAATCCCAGTCTTTGATTCTTGGACAACAGGTGCCCACATCATTTCCATCTCTGAAGAACAACCAATTTCTTAGGTGCACGCTTAGTTTCTATTAAAATATCTCAAACAGATTCTAAAAATGCACAGGGAATTATGGGAACCAAATACCTACTCACAGACAAAACACATCTTAAATTCAATTCCCAGTCTGCACAGTTTTTGTAAAAGCCAGCTCCGTAATAGGCACAATCAATAAAGCATATTTAGATAGAAAGAACTAACAACAAATTTTAAGAAAATGCTTACAATAAATGTTTTGCTGGTCATTTAAAAACAGTTCTGTCTTTAATTTAGCAGCTGAAGTGAGTCATAATAACCCTCAGTGTAAATAAACACACCAAATGCACTGTTAACAACTTACAAGTCTGTCAACAATGACTACTGCCTCACACAAATCTATCTAGTGCTGAAAAGCCAAGCCACAGGTTGATTCCATTAAAAGCAAACAGTTGTTCAAAGCCTGTTAGAAAAACAATTCTAAAATAATTGTAACAAAAATACTAGAGAGATTTATCTTGTGAATTATGAAAAAAAAAGATCCTTTGATTCTGCAGTTTATATTTCTTTAAAAGAAAATACAACTTAGTTAACACAGGAGGTATCTGCCTCATAGACCTGCTTTTGGGAGCACAAAGCAGGAGCTTCACATATTTCCTCACCTATTTTAGCATATAGGCTGGCATCAAATATATGCAAGGCTACAACATTTTGTTACATGACATCAGTACAAGTCCAAGCCGAGCCTTTATAAAAAGGCTTTTCTGCCATCTTTAATGCTAATTCTTTAGCAACTATTCAACTCATAAATCAGGGGTATTTCATGGTGAAGTTTATCTCTACAGTGACTCATTCTGCCCAGGATTGCCCTGACTCTCTCCTAACTCTCTATTCCAGCGAGTATCTAAACAACCACGCTATTTGTACAGAATCAATGCTTTTTGTTGCAGGTTGTAAATAAACTCTTCCACAACTTCTTTTTTATGTACATGCACGCTTGTAAATTTTTTCTTCACCGGCAAATATACATTTAGCTACCTACTTTTATCCTATCTCCCTAATTACCCATTCTTGAAAAAATCCATTTGATGTATTTGCTAGGACAATTTTGAGTGCTCTGATCAGCAAAGTTTTCAGACCTTGAAGTCCAATCACATCCAGCACCGCTTACAGAAAAGTTGCCACGCGCTGTGAAGACTATCCAGGAGTTTTCCTATTTTGAAAACTGGCATGTGAAACCACCGAGAAATAATGTTCTTGTAACAAGTGACAATTTTGTACCACGAGGTGAGGAGAACTAGACCCAACTCCCCAAATTACCGCTAGAATATATGAAGCAAAAATGAAGTCGTAGAGATAAAGGATTATTATTCTCCACTGTTATATACAAGTCTCTCAAAAGATTTATATCAGTATTACAATAGGATATAAAATATTCTTTCTAATCTGATTGATTTAAAGTCTATTTCAATTTCTTTATTAGATAAATTTGCTGAGTCCCAAAGTCACAAGCCATAGGAAATGCTCTGAGTGCAGCAGAACACAATGCAGGGATTCCTTGGAAAGCCATCTGCTGTCACTACCTTCTCTCTCACTGGTCTCCTGCATAGTTGTACAATGACTTCATGGGACACAGCAGTTCTTGGAGAGGGATGACCACCAGTTTACTGTGATCAAGCTTAGCACCTCTCCAGCGCTGAATGTTCCCATCTATCAAAATCAGCAAGCTTTTCACTAGATGATTTGTCAAACTATGTTGCCTTTTGTGTCCTGGTTTTGGTGCCTTCTATTTTCCATTATAGAAGACAGAGTCCTATACTATTTATACATACCCTAATGTTGTGTAAGGACACAAACTAGACCAAGACATAGATTAGAAGTTTGTGATTTTTTCTTCCATCTACAGCCACAGCAGGATGAGAAAAGCAATAGAGAAGAAAGTCTTCTCCTGCTTTATTAAGTAATTATTGGATTATATCTGAACCCACAGAAACTCATCTTTAGAGGTCACATACTAGAAATTGAATGCAAAAGAAACAATAATTAAAGGAATGCAGAGCTTCTGCTAGATCAGATTCAAAAATTCAGAATTTCCCTAAACCAAGAGTGTTTCTGCAGTTCCTAGCACCCACAGAAAAGCAGTGGGGACCCTGTTCTGTATACCAGCATGAAGCAATTTATCTAACCCCTCTGGAACATTTAAAACAGTTCAGGAACCCCATTCCACAGCACAGGTTAAAAGATTCTGATTTTCAGGAAAACCTACCAAGAAAAACTAAAAACTAAATGAATAGAATACATGTCAAGTTCTAGAGTTTTCATTCACTTTTTCAGATTTGGAGATGATAGCAAAGATGTATTTGCATGGTTTGAGAGCGCAAATGAAGCTATTTCTTCAGAAAACTAGAAATTTTGGGTGGGAGAAGGAACAGGTAGGAAGAGAGAGTAAGGTTACTGCTCATGAACCATGTGATTATCAGATGTCAGGCAACTCCCTTTTACCCTCTGGACACACTTCTGGTTCATGAAACACATCCAGCAGGTGAGCTTAGCATTTCAGCATCACGCAGATTGACTGCCAGCCTCAGAATAAGAAAGCTGGCAATAAATAAATAAAAAACCCCATGTACACACACATGCAACTCCACATTATAGTATTTCTTCTGCTTGTAAGATGCTTACACCTCCTGAAAAAAGGAAAAAAAAAAAAAAAAAAACAAAACGAAAAATTCCAAGTATTAGATTAGTTCTACTGCAGCACTCAACTGTAGGAATTTGTCAGTTAATTCTTCACTATTTAAAACAACTCAGCTGTTTTCCTTCACCTGTAATTTTGCAGGTTTGTAGCAACATCCCGCAATAAAAGAAACTGTATTTTCTCCCCTAAAATACCAGGCACAAGTACTATTTTTCATATAGCTCCATTCCGGCAACCAGGTTTCCATAGTATCAAGAGACTTAAAAAAGCCAACAAGCTTCAGAGAAATTAATTTTAATATAATGTCTTCTGGAAATCTCCAAACTATACCTTGAAAACCGACATTTATTTATATGATGTTATTAGTCTTAATCTCAACACTTAAGAGCTAGAAATGGAAGAGGTGTATTATTCTTGCATTATATGAGTAGAGGATAGACAGATGTCTGCAAGCGTGAAGACTGTCCATAGCTGTGCTGTATGTGAACCACTGGACGGCTTCTAGGTGGCCAAGAACTGGTTATTTATAATAAGTAGCCTGTCTTTAAACAAATTTGCTATTTTTAGAGGATTCTGTAGTAGCAAGTCAGGGAAATACTGCTTTTCATATTCACAAGAAGTCAAAAAAGCTCACTCTGGATAGCTCCACACCCCACACACAGTCCCATGAGCTTCAGCAGGATCCGTCAGAATAGCAATGTTAGCAAACTTCTCTTAAAAGTACCCTGGCATCTAGGTCAAAATGCCTTAAAACTGGTAATGGGGAACGGAACGGACACAGCTGTGCTAATTCTGACTGTTGCTACCATTATCACCAAAATTCCTCCCAACCATCCTCTCAAAGAAGCATAAAAATCAGTTCTCAGTATCAAACAGGTGCTTGTTACATTTCTGGGAAACTGGATCTATATCACCATTTTCTCTTACACCTTGGGATCACAAGCCCAGCATACGCTTCAGGTAGAATCAAGGTTAAAGGGAAACGCTTCCCAGTTTTGTTCACAGGCTGGTTTTGTACGTCTGACAACAGCAAGTGATTTCATTTTTGTCTGCTTTTCAGACTTGTTTTAAAGCATATTATTTGCTTAGGCATGAATAACCGAGCTCTTGTCAAAACCAAATTATTTTCTGTCTGCCCATTTCCATCTATGCCAAAAGGTAACAGTCTTATTAATGTATTTTTAGAATTAAACAAGATTGGTCCAGCTTTTTTATGACCACACTGAGCACATTTGGAATGCCATCACTTCCTGCAGGTTAGAGGCTCCATTTAAACAGATACAAAGAACTATCCAAAATAGCTGTCATTTTTATACAGTGCTTTTGTGCAGATCCTAAGCACCTTAAAGGCACAATGATTTCACTCAGCTTCCATCACCCACTAAAAACACAAATTAAGAAAAAAAAAAAAACCAAACTCAAACACTCACGCACTGAGTTTAAGTGGAAAGAGAGGAAAATACTTTTCAATCAAGTGAAAAATAAACCCGTTTGGTCAGAGACTGCACAGATACACCAGACCGTTCACCACTTGTACCACAGCTGCTCTTTTTCCAAGGCCCCATCGTCCCGCCTCTCCAATACATCTGTAGTTATGCTTAAGCAGAAGAATTTCAAAACCAAAAGAAGAACAATGCTTCCTTTGGACTCTGACAACTTTCATTTCAAGAAAGTGTCAGGGGTATGTTTGTGCTTAACAGACATCGTTTACAGATGTCACCGAGAGGATGATGACTAACTGGTTTACGGAAATTACCTTTTTCCTCTAACGGTTGGCTGAATCAAACTATGTATCGATTAAACATACAGATTGGTGCCCAGTCTAGGTGCGCAAGATCTGCTGTACTTCAGACTTGCAGGTTAGTGAGAGCCCTGCTACCCTTACAATAACCATGTACTGACACACACACAAACTTTCAGTATATGTTACATATCTATATTGCATATAAATATCTACATGCTGAAACTTGGCAGTATAGTTGCAGTTTTGGTAAACCTCTCATCACTAAAAAGATGGAAGACTGTTGTTTGTACAGCTGAACCAAACCTCAAACCAGATGCTGTCCAGGAACAGAGCAGCTCAGAGCATGCTGCTGGGACCTGGTCGGTCTCCTGCTCGATGCATGAAAGGGGAGGCTGACTGCACGGGCAAATTGGCAACAAGAAGCCTCTAATGCAGGGCAGTGAACTAGGGTGGACCTTACTCTTTTGGTCCCCCAAAAGGCATACACGTGAGAGGTAAAGACAGCATACAAAAATGTGAGAATATAGTTGTTTTTAATTTCTTCCTCCTACACACAATATTAGGGAGGCTTGTACTAAGTACTGCACTGAGCTGGTGTCCACACTTTGGGGAGGATATGCACAAACTTTCAGAAAACAACTGCACAAAAATGCAATGTGATAATCTATGTTATTACAAAGACACTAACAAAGCCTCAGTTTATTTCCAAGAGAGAAAAAAATATCATGGTCCCCATATAACTGCCTGAAAAAAAAAAAATCTTAGATTTATATCTGGTGACAGAAGTTAGCGAGGTTCACACTAGGAATATGAGAAAACTCAGCCACAGGGCAATTAATGATGTGAAGGTTTCTCTGTTGCTAAAAGGGTTTAAATCAGTAACAGATGGCTTTGTAAAACCATTAATTCATCCCGCCATTGAATACAAATGTAAGACATAACACTGCTAGGCTTGCCAAAAATATTCATAATGTCTACAGTCTAAGTTACAACAATAAAGTTACAAGCCTGCTTTCCAGATCAGTTTTGAAGTTTGTATAAGGTGTTTACTGGAATAAAACAAAAATCTAACCTAGTGCCAAATATGAATCTAAAGTTACTCGTGCATGTAAGTGTGTATTTTTTTTTTAGTATTCCAGATAGTGTATGTGTCTCCCTAAATGCTTATTGCTACTTTCTACATATAGTCAGAGGACAGAGAACTTTAATAGAATGATTAAAATAATGCTGCCTGTAATCAAATGATGTCTATTTTCCACCTACCACTACTTAAAGAAAAGTTTGTACTAGTAAATTCTGTAAGCTCTTGAGGATAAAGCAATACAGGCAGTTATACGACAGACCATTTTGCATGTTTTAGTACAAGTATAAACTGTTCTGCAGCAAACTGATGAGATTTCTTCTATTAATATCTCTGATTTTGATCTTCAAATCAAGCCTTGAATTTCACCTTTTTTCTTTCTTTTTAATGGATAATACACTGATTTTATGTAGTTTACATTTTAACTGGAATGTAAATAAGCAGCCACCCTATTCTTAAGACAGTAAGATTTCAATTTATGTGGAAAAATAAGTGATTTTATGGCACAATAATGCAAACTGCAATGCCTCGTTTAGAGAACAAATGCATTATTGTGGTAAAGTATTGCAGCATTAATTTCACTTTCTAAGTATTAATATTATAACATTATTGTTTGATATGAGATATGCCCTGTGGCAGATGAAAAATCCCCACACATCACAGCATACAACACCGGCAAAGCAGCTGCAAGCTCATGGGTACAACAGTAAAGTAATCATTAATAATCCACTGGGTTTCAATTTAGTAAGATAGTCTATATCCTACTATGCTAAAAAACCTGAAAGACTATTCTAAGTTAAAAAACCTCTTTCACTTTAACGGATCTCTTTATTTAAAGATGGTTATACTTGGATACATCATCAAAGCAAATTTCAAAAGAAAACTCAACCCGCAACCCCAAGAATTCTTTAAGCCATGTTGCAAGGCAATGCTCTGAATAGTGGTATTCAATGGCTCCTCTATTTATGCTTAGTTTGACTACTACACTAAACAAAGGTAACGAAGAGTTAAACCCATAAAGATTATTCACAAATACGAGATTTAGAGTCAGAGCTAACACATTTCTTTCTCGCAAATATTTCAAGTAATAAATCACATCAGCTTATGGTTTGGATCTTTCTGATCAAGCATTTACAAACTTGAACAGGTGTACTATAGAAATCCAGGTACACTGATGAATTTACAACGACCTACAATAGCTTTAGAACTGGTGTATACATTAATGATGCTTGTAGTTTTTTAAATCCCCTTCTAATGGAGACTGTAATTTTTAGGTTGGATAGCACTTGCACTAATACGTTGCTTTACTTTTACCTGTCTTTTTAATTGGGCAGATACCAAGATTCAAGAAAATATCAGCCAAAAATGTGAAAAATAGCAAACAGGGCAAGCTATACAATCTCCCTCGGTTATAACAACCAAGTCATAAACCTGCTCCATTTCTGATTGTTTATCAAAGCTAAGAAAAATCACATGAATCGGCAACTGTGGAACTGCTTATGAAAATCCATGTATAATGACAGCTGTCTCTAGATAACTGTTTCAGCTCTAAAACTACTCATGCGCTTTTCCAATACATTTTATTTGTGCTCTATTCAGAAAAGCCACTACACACATTACAATTTCTGTCACAAAAAATACAACTGGGTTCGAACAATGAGAAAAAAACATATATTGTTAGAAATTTCAATGAAGAGTCTGTGAACACTATTTCAACAGGCAGGTTTAAGAATCAACTCTGAAGGCTCATGTTAAAATTAATTGTACAGGCTGGACAAATCAGTATCACATGGCTTTTCAGAAAAACAGCAAACTTGATAAAAACCTCAGTCGAAACTATGCCAGTCCTGTTCCAGCTAACACCTACTCTGTTTACCTGCTGAAGCAAGACAACACCTTTCCTTCCTGTTCTGTATAGATCTTTTGTTTGTTCTGCTCAACACGCATGATCTTCAACGTTGAACTACTTTAGTAGGCTCAGTAGCTGTTGAAGTTCTACCTCCTTCAGAAGATCCACAGACCATAATTACACATGAAGAAATGATGCCTTCTCCTCATCTACCCTCATGATCTCTCCTGCTTCCAAGAAAAGGATCTATCCACCTGTCAGATCTGTCTTTCCATAGTGAGGAGTAAGGGAAAAGGTTCCCCTTATCTCCATGACCCCAAGCCACCAAACCTCCTCCAGCAAGAGTGAAACATCTGCTCTCCCTTGCCTTCTGCCCTCTGCCAAACCGGACTCTCATTTCCCTAAAGCCTGACGCTTGCCACAAGCGTTATAAATGGGACTAATTAAGATTCTAGTTGCCCATTAACTCTTTTATTATTCATGTGACATTTATGATAAATGCATTATATTACTTACAAATGGTTGAGGTAGCACTTACACACAGCAGCATAAACTTTAGAGTCATGGGAGAAATCATTTGGCAGTAAGACTAACTACACCAGTTCTGATAACACTCGCTGCAATGCATAGTACATTGAACTCTTCTCGGTTCATCACAAGAAATAAAGTATCTTGGCATTCCTAGAAGTGCAGGTGGACCAGCCATTTAGATTTCAACAGTAGTATCTTTCGCATAAGTATCTCCAAAGATGGCTTTAGAGTACCATGTAGTTCATAAAATAGCACATGTAGGTCATAACATAGAAAAAAATCCCTGCCTTCCTCCAACAAAAAAGTCTTCAACAGCAAAGTTGTCATTTCTCAGGACTACCATACCCCCTCAATTAAGTTGCAAAATTCAAAACACAATAACCCTGATGAACATAAATTATATAGAAATGGATCTGATTTGCATGTAACAACTGCTTCTTCCAGAATTAATTACAAATATACTGGACTGTGTAGAGTATGGATTAACGTCCTGAGTCAGCAATGCATATTCATATTTAACTGCTCTTCTAAGCTAAGGCTAGGAGTAAATTGACTGGACAATTAATTATAATTCATCTTTCATTTGCCAGAAAACCAGTAAAGCTTTGTGCAGAATCAGTTATCCCAGACTTCTTGCATCCCTTCAGAGATCTTAAAAAAAAATCCATACACAGTTATCATTCTGTAATCCTCTCCATTAAACTACACATTACCCACCATCAAATCTATCTGTGAAATCAGCCAGTACAGACTACTCATACTTCCCATAGATTAAAAGCCTAACAAGACATCAACTTCTAAAAATAAAGCGTTGCTTAACAAAACCCCCACCTAACGTCAATAATCTCAGGTTTGAAAGCGTCTTTGCAGAGCACTTATCAGTACAATTTCTAAGCTATTGTTTAATAGTTTGCTAAATGTTTAATCTTAAGTAAACAAACAATAAGAAAACATGTTATTTGAAGGCACAGATAAAAATGCACATCTATTTACTCTGGAAGTCTGCAAGGCCTGTTCTTTCATTGTTACGATGGGAAGAAGCTGTGCAACTATTTAAATTCCATCACCATGGGAGTTCACTGCACAGAGCAAAAAATGCTGCATATTATAGCCTCTCCCGAATGTAAAGGCCTGCTCTGCAGAAAGGAATGTTGCAGCACCAGTAAATACTTTAACAAAACACATGTGTGCCCAAATAAGAAAAAATGAAATAAAAATCAATAGACCTTACAGACAAGAATTGGTAGATTCATCCTGAAAGACCTGTTTTCAAATACCTAGTTTCACAGAGTCACAGCATCGCTTTGTTGGTCATGAAAAGGTTGTGGGGGGACAAGGAGGAAAATCCATATCATGATTTTGTTGCAAACTACTCAGTAACACTAAAAAGGAGTACCACCTATTCCAACAAAACCCAAAATACCAACCAAAAACCCTCCGAAATATAAAACGCGAAGACAGTTTTGGTTTGAATTAAGAGAATATTTAAATATACCCTTTTTAGGTATTTACAGTGCACTGTCAGAAATATTTCAAGCCAAAGTAATTTGCTTTATTCTCCATGGTTTCTAAACAGCACTAGACCACTGATATTTCTGACTGCAGAAATAGCTGCACAAAAGTCATTAGTTTTGGTGACTATGTAAAAATATCTAGAAGACCACAGAATTGATAGCCTACAATAAATACTGAAATTAATCTAAATTTCAATTCAATAGTGCAAAGAAGAATAAAAAGTCCCAAATTTCTCTGACAGTGTATTCCCAAATAACAAAAAGAACAAATAGAAAATTCCCAGCCAACCTGAACACTTTTTTAACTGTCTTCCTAAATGCTGCATTGAGATTTTAAAATAGAGAAAGTGAAGTACTTGATTGGCGTTACTGCACTGAACTTGTTCTTCAGAAGCATCACACACCTTTTCCAAAGTAAATTTCACAAAGGGAACATCACTCTTTCCCCAAGAGAGCACTGAGAATCAAATTTCAGTATCTCCTACCTCGATCAAAAAGTCTCCAGTTCTCAGGCCAGCTTGCCATGCTACTCCCCCTTCATCCACAGATTCCAAGTACTGCAAAGCAGGAAAGGCTGGAGTTGGGGTGAATTCTTCAATTGGTGTGTCAGCTTTAAAAATAAACACCACATTAAAAAAAGAAAGTTACGGAGTGCTTGCAAATACCACTTGATTAAAGGCCTATTCTTGGCCATTCAAATTTATGGTTCAAAAATGGTGGGTGCTAAAAGTAAGAGGACTCTGCCTCAGAGGATATCAAGATGCTGGGAACAGAGTGCAATCTCTGCAATAGCAATCCACAGGTTTTCAATTCAGAGAGAAGAATACATGCTTCTTTACTGACACAAACCAAATCAAGCTGTATAAGGCAACAGCTGGATTCTGAGTATTCCAGGACATTCAGTATTAGTTCAAGTTACCCTTTTGTATGCCTACCAAAATGCTTGTAACTTTGGCAACATCCAACTAAAAATGAATTATGTACTGTCGCCAGAAGAGAGCATCCAGCTGAACTGGGGGTATGGGGTGGCTGGGAAGGGATGAAAAAGATCAAATGGAATTTTTCTTCTAGATTTAAATGTATATTACACAGAAGGTAACAGAAGAAATCACTTTTTAGGAAAGGAGACACAGCAGGCCCTGTAACAGCCCTCTCTCTCTCTCTCTCTCTCTCTCTCTGTCACGTACACATACAAGCAGAAAAGTCCTTGGGTCTTTCACCTGAGGTGCCCTCGCTGTCACAGAGAAAATCTGGGGTAAATTGTTGGGCTTATGCAAAGGAAGTAACCCCTGGTCGATGCACAGACAACTCATGCCAACGGGTTAGCTAAAAGGTAGCGCTATTGGCTTTCCTAGCATAACTCCAAAAAATTGTATTTAGCTAAAATTAGAAAAGCTTTCACAACACTGAAAATTGATGGTGGCCCTGGTTTAGGGGTGGGGGAACAGGGAGAGCAAAATCGATGTCCCAAGAATGAAGATATGGAATAATTTTCATGCTCAAGCAAGGCAAGGGAGAACCCATGTAAAATGAGGGGGAGCAAGAGATGGGACATACCATCATATATTTTTTTTTTAAATACAAAAGGTGCAAACTGGACTGAAAGTTAAAAAGCAAAGCATTAAATAGAATGCTTTTTTTTAACTCGTAAGAATGCCATTATTGTAGATTTTAGTCTACAGAAAAGTAACATGCAGTTTAACATATGAACAGCTTTTAAAATGAGCACACTACAGGCCATGCAACATACGTGCAGCTTCTGAAGATATAAAAAAAGATCATATTTTCATACTAAAACTGCACCAATGTCACCTTGCAGAAGATCCACACCTATTTTAAACAAAACATCACTCTCTTGTCTATTTCTATTCGCAGACCTATTTAAATAGACTGACATTTGAAATAAAGAGGCAGGTTTTATAAGGAAAGCAGGTTCCCCCTAGTTAGGTAAACTGCATAACGAAACAGATTAATGACAAAATCTTACATATACCAACACAATAAAAATACAGACAAAACTTTCTCCCCCCAAAACGATTATGCAGTGCTTCTGCTATGTAAAAATACAAACTGCTTTAGACAGAAGCCACTAAAATCCATCTGAGTAGTACAGCATACAGAGAATCCTGTTGTCTAGCAACCAAGTGCACCAAGAATAATTCCTGCTTATATTCAGAGATGTATAAATTTCTTCATGCCAGTGCACATCACAAACACATACACACACACACACACACAAGCACATACCTTTTGCCCCTCTGAGCACAAATCCAAATCCTTCATTGTCTTTTTTCTGCAGGACCACTGCCTTTTCTTCTATTATGCAGTCACTGTAGAGAGAATTCCGAGGATAGCGACCATTATTACATCCCTTCATCACCACTGTAGTAGCTGCTCCTCCAGTGTGCAGGTTCATCATCATCACAGCCCGTTAATCAAATAATATTGCAGTAACCAAGCATGGGAAAATACAGAACAAATAGGAGCGAGGGGAAGACAAAGACTAAGCTTAATGATAAAAGAGAACATGACAAAGCAACTCAAAGGGAATAAAAAAGGCAGAGAGGAAAAAGAAAGAAGAAGAAATCATGCATGGTGGTTTGTGTTCTATATGAATGACTGAATGAACATGTGATCATGTAATCTGTGGGCTAGCTAAGACTCTAAAAGGAAAAAAAGTAAGTGAACTGAACGACAGTATCATTAATAAACTCCTCAATCGTGGATGTACCAGATGCATCTTCTAGTGAAGCCAAAATGAAACCAACCAGAAGAAAAATGAGGCAGCATTTTAAATTTAAAGATAATAAATTATGATTTTATATTAGCTAACTAAAAGGCACAAAAATATTCTGAAAGCTATGCCTTGCATCAAAAGCCCTTTTTCAATCCTATTGAATGTTGCATGCTGCAAGAATCCCACATGATCATCTGACAGCCTACAATGCTAACAACGTGCAGCTGCCTTGGCGTCATCAAGCACAAATTTCCACAGCATCAAGAATTTGCATAATTGAAATAGTAACAAGGCATGCACAAGCAAGAAAACACATTTCTAAGGAATATTTCTGATCTTCTGATAAACAATTGATATTATAAAACAAGGAGATGGTGTAGAGGACTATTTATGTAAGCAGTATGTCCTTAAAGAGAAAGTAGCCTTAGGAATCTGACTGTCACTGGCTAAGGAAAAAGTAGACGGTGGATAAAGAAAATGCATAAACTCCACATTAAAATGGGACCTTTCATATACAGGGAGCGATCTGTAAGAGCCTGAAGTTGTTTCATGTCTTTCACTAAATATTAGGTTACTAAAAATAAGATCAAAGTAAAAAAAAGAAAAAAATATATTTTGAATGCCCTTTTAGGTATAAAGCCATTACACAGCACAAGTTGCAAGACATTCCTCTGAAAAAAGACAGTGTCAGAGGTTAAGTATTCATGAATTGTAAGCACCAGGACACACATTGCTAGGCTGGCTTTAAAATACTTGCAGAACTATTTGGGATAGAAGGAAGTATGAGCAAGTTTTCTTTTCTTTTCTTAATTCTGAACTAGCCAACTATTGTTACCACGGGTCTTGTACAGAGTCCAGTCACTGAAGCATTCAACACAACAGGAGACCGGATCTGCTTCAGTGCCATTAATAACCCAGAAGGCGAGGAGGAAACTAATTAAAGAAAAATTGGTGTGACCTTTTAATTTAAAGCTCTGAACAAAGCCAAAGATGATGCTATCAGGACACCAATGGACAGCCTCCAAACTCCAGATCTTTCACATATCAAGGACTAGCCTTTTGGTGACCTTCCAACTCTAACTGAGGGATTGAACTTCACGTTACCGCTAAAGTGGTGATGTAATTATGTCTTCCAAACTATAAAGTATTTCAACACCTCTGAATGGAATAACACATGAATTCAAACTACCACACTGGTGACTCTCTGAGCAACAAATGACCTCCATAAGCATCACCAGCCTTTGAATACTGTCTCTCAAATTATTGTTACTCACTGTATAATTCAGAGATTACCTTTTCTTACAATTAACACCCTTGTTATAGGAAGGATATATTAAGAAAATCCATATTTCTTGAGAAAGTCAAACACACTCTGGTTCAGCGATACTGGGGTGGGATGGAACATGCAATCTGACAGCCCGTACTGTAGCACTGCAGCCCTCCATCAATGTTATAGACACTGACTGAACCTACTGAAGGGTCAATAGTAAAGCTGTCTCCATCATTGTTCTTAATACACGGTGAAATTAATAAACCTCCTTTCCTTCAGGTTTCCTTGTAAAAAATCAATAGCTTAATAGATGTTAAGAGGCTACTTTTGAGAACCTCATCATAGGAAGTGTTTGGTTCAAAGAACACCCCTCCTCTTCCCTTCCTAAATCCCACTCTCATCTCAATTCATTAACAGAAAGAATTTGGAAGCCCAGTAGCTAGGTACCTCATCAAACTTTGTTCTGATTCTTTCATTTTTGTTGACAAAACCAAAAAAATTCATAGTATTATTGCTTAAAAAGCTGAAGGCTAAAGTTTCAAAAAAAGTGCTCAGAAAACTCAGGATCAATTCACCTGATCAACGTTAGCCATCTATACCTAAAAAAAAGGCATCTAGGGTCCTTTCACAGTCAGCTAAAGAAAGGAACAGGCATTTTCAAGTTATGCTCTCTTCATCCTAGTAGAGGTCTATGACAGTTCAGATTAGAAGGCTGAAAGCCACGTATGATTTTCTTTTCATGTACAGCACATTTATTGCAACAACTACCCAGTTTTATACTTCAATTTAGACATCGAAAGTGGGAATACTGAATTGCAATTTTAAGAACTTTTGTGTTTTACATGCAACGGGGAGGAGAAAGGGAAGGAAAGGAGAAGCATAACATGAATTTTTGGTAACAAAATATACAAACTGATCTCTATTACTTGACAAATACAGGTTACTAATACACTGTTTTAGTTACCTACTATATAAGGAACACTCCATCACAGACTGTAAAGCAAAAGTATAGGTTTGAAAAAATCAGAGGTGTAGCCGTTTCTTCCCATTTACTCACTAGGAGAAGGGGACCTGCAATAATCTTACGGCACGAGCAGCTTAAAGTTGTTTAAAGCAATCACAGAAAGCAAATTGATTCTCTACACACACCCCAGTGCTGCAGAGCTAAGAACTAGCAGCAAGAAAAGGATAGAAAACATACACACACAAGCAAACTGAGCTTGCAACCTCCACACCCATCTCCCAGCAAATTTTCTTTGCATCACTGAGAGAAGGGGGGCGGGGGGGGGAGAAGTTTAACCTCTGACTGTTTGCAATACCGCTTTCTGTTTGCTTTGCCATGACAGAGTTCCCTTCTCTCAGTGTCAGACTGGACCTCTTCGCTGACGACATGCTGAAGGTCTGTTCATAGTCTACCTGGTCTTGGCAGGCAAAGGGGTGCCAAATGTAAAAGTAGGTCAAAATTTCTCACAATGAGCTTTCTTGGCAGCATTTTTTTGATCCTGAAGGTGTTGTAAATACTTCGCAACAGAATGCATACAGGGTGCAGCCACCAGTGACAAATAAAGGCGACTTTATAGTACAAACTTGTCCAGAGGTCTGAGCTCAAGCAAGAGGAAGAGGCATTTCTTCACAGATGGTTTGAGTACAGTGTACAGCTCTACATGAGGCTGAACAGTCCCTACCATCTGTGATATGCCAAATTTCAGTAGGTAAAATCCTTAAAGTCCATTTCTGCCCCATCTCAAACTGAAATTAAACAGTGTCCATTTCAGAGACGAGTTTTCAGAATATTACTAGTTCCATATTATGGTAATAAAATGAGTAATTGTAAAATCAATAGCTCATTACTTAAACAGGGCACACATTACTTTGACTTTGGGCTGTGTAAGTCCAAGATTTATTGCATACAAAGTTAAATGCAAAATACATCCTATCAAGTGCAGAATATTTCTGCATGAAGTACAATCATAAATATAAAAACTTCAGGCCAAAAAAAAGTCAGTCTAAAATCGCTTTTGCTTTATGCAAATACTACATATTAGAAAACATACTTGTCCATCAGTTCATGTGTCTCCTCTAACACTTTAAGTTCAAGAATTGTGCAGAGCTGTCAGAATTTCCACAATTTTACAGACTTGCCAATGGAGAAAGAGAAATAAAGAGATTTACGCACGGTCAGACACCTGACATTGACACTCAGCACTGTTATATTCAACATAACAACCATCATTTCTGTAGACTTCTCAAGACAGCAAGAATTTCTACTTTGTTAACAGCCCATTAAAATGATACTTGAGGAAAGAATTAGAATTGTGAAGTCCTTCATGAAGACTGTTATGAAGAAAATAAAGGTTAAAGCACAAGTTCCTGATGGAGGCAAAACCATGAAACCTAGCTTCCATTTCACAACTAGAATAACTACACCTTATCCTAAAGCATGACTTACTCCAGAAGTTAAAATACTAATTTACAGAGATAGAAACTATCAGGACAATAGAATACGTTTAGGCAAGCTGTACTGCATCTATCATTGCTGATTACAATCTGAAAAATAGCATGTAGAGTACACTCCACTGGAAATGATTATCATTATCTGGAAAAAAAAAGAAAAAAGGCTATTTCGTATTTTATCAATCTCTCGCTGAGGAGGAGAAAAAATGAATTTAAATGGGAATTATTTTCCTGACTCTCTCCGATCATGCATCCCCTATAAAAGGCAAGTCTAACCTCTTCAGATGTAATAAACTGGACTACAACCTGCCAAGGCAGAAAAGTTATCTAATAGACCACACATGAGATTCAAACAGTCCACAAACCCTTCAGTCAGATGGCTTGCTTTATCCTTGAGTGAGAAGTTATTCTCTGCAAGTTCACTTTTTTTAGTTGGCCAAGTAAATCCAAATCTCTTCATTAGATCCTTTTTATCTCCTCTCCTCAGTACTCTTGCAGTTTCAATCTTTTTGAAAGATCTACTGAATTCACAGCTAGCTACATGTTAGAAGGATCAATTCACAGCCTAAGAATAAAGGAAATTCCTTTTTTATACTTTTCCAGATGGAACAAAACAATATCTAAACCATTCCATAAATTTATACACAAAGTCTGAAAGCAGTCGCACTAATTCCTTTCAGGTGAAGATAGTCAATTTATCGTGGTTACTTTCAAGGTCATAGAAGGGCATTTGGGAAATCTATTCAAGAGGAGGTCTTTACTGCATGTTTTGAAAGTCAGTCCCCGTTAAAAGCACGTAAAGAATATTCTCTCAGAATAGTTCCCTTTTCTTGGGAAGTTACCTGTCCTGATACCATATAAAATGGAAATTATGTCTACAGCAAATCTTATTGTAAGATATAACAAGACTTCCAGTGGAAGAACACTTTCTGTCATTGCTGAAAGGGGACAACCTTACTATTTACAGTCATCTACTCTAATGACTCCAGGAAAATTGGCTAATCCTAGTAATGCAGGCCTTCAAGATTAATGAAGGCTCTGTATGTGGTTCCTCAAGTTTCCCAGGCATTGATCATCCAGCTGTAGGTTTTACAGAAGAGCTTTCAAACTCTTGCATAAAATGTGGATGAGCAATTACTTGTTCAAGAGGTATTAGTTACACCAGTGAGTATGGTTCCTTGCACAACAAATTGGAAAATACACAGATGGTCCCTGCCTAACCACTGACAACCCAGACAGAAACAGCAAGATGTAGTCAACCGTATATTCAAACTCATAGTAACCTCTCTGTAATATGTTGCTGTCACACGCAGAGATTCCCTAACATGATGACGTCTTTCATTGCATTGCAATGGAAATTGTCTTGTTTGGTAAATATACGATGCAACTTTGAACAAGAAGAGGTTATTATGCTGAAGAATAATTCACAAGCCAAAGCTACTGCCTTTGATATAATCTTTTCATAGTTTCTCATGATAACATTCTGAATAATTTAATAATAATTAATAATTTCCAGTTTTCAGACAAACCTGTTCTATCATTTTTTAAAATGTGCATTTGCTTTCTATATTTTGCTTTTTTCAACTACTTATTCCCACTTCCTTTAGAACGTATACTTATCTGGAAGTTTATAGTAAGATGTGTTTGGGAGGAGGGCAGTAAGAAAATACTTTAAAATAGATTGTTGATAAGTACCTCAACATTATATTCAAAGAAGACACAACCTGTCTTTAGAACAGAAATACTGGGGAATGGTTAAATTTAAGTTGCTAAACTCCTTATTAGGTAGCTGAAGATAGAGTACAATGATGGTACAATAATTAAAATATGACAGAGAAGTGACGAACAGAATCATATAGAAGAACAAAAACCACAGGATCACCCTTTCTGCTCTTCAGTATCTGAGGCCAAGAGATTCTCACAATTAGCTATCGAAGTAAAAACATTGTTTCCCTTCTTTGCAGTGTTTGACTTTCCCCTTTCTTCTGTTTACCCCAAAACCCATCAAAATCGCTTGTAGGAACTCACAGATCTAATTCTTTCTCATTTCTTCAAAAAGGGTACTGGGGCACAGGCCTACATTTTCTTCCATTGCTGTTTCCCCAAACAATGAATTCATTCTCATGATCCAGAATTCTCACATCAGTACAACATCCACTGTGAAAATGTAATCAGATGAATTAGAGGTCATATGTGGAGGTAACAAAGCTGTCCATCCATAACAGCTAATATAGTTCTCAAAATACCCTTCAGTGTCTTCAAGCTAGTTACATTGGAGAATAAGCATTATTTCGTCAGAAATTCACATTGACAGTGACTCCAAGTCATTTTGTTATTTCACAAAAAAACAATTGCAAAAATCAGGGCTGCATATGGATATGCAGGATGGAATAAAATGCTTAGTACTACCTATGGATTCCAGCTTCACAGGTGCTCTGAGGAAACTACAACATCCAATAACTGTATCTTTACCAGCACTTCCAACAGTTGGTTGTGCGTCAATGCCTTACTGGCACAGCTGGCACTCAAGCAAAAAATCAGAGAAGGAAAAAAAGACCACCCCTACCCCCCTTGTACTATTGTTCTTTCTGGGTTTATTTCTGGCAAATATCTTCAAATTGCAATAGAAAGGACATATTCTAATTTCTCCTCAGCAAAGTTTACATTCCCTCCATGGCTGAATGGCTAACTCGGCACAGTCAAGTCTTCCTCAGCTGGCTAAGCTCAGGCCAAGTAAAGGAATGGGAAAGGAAGAGAGGATGCTTCAGCAATACTCCTATATACTTCCGATATTTATATATTTGTCTTTCCAATATCCTGTATCAATGCTGTTTCTACAGAGTTCAGTAAACATCCTGTAGAGATCTTGGATCATGAGAAAAGCAAGGCTGCATATTTTCCATTGAAATTCATTTGTTGATGAAAGAGGCACATGCCAAACCGTAGCATGCCATGAAAGACATTTATATATTCCCTAATTCCTACATTGCACAGGCCTATATTGCATTGTGAGGAAATTACAGAGTACAGTAAAACTGACTGGGCATATAACTTCTTCCACTTAAAAAGGTGTTTCATTCACACTTTTAAATCAAGTAATCAAGCTGTCTTAGCTGTCTTTACTGGATTTTGAATACTTGATACCCTTGGTAAAAAAATGAACAGTTCTTCACTAAGTTACCAAAACTACCACTATCGGTCATCCAGTGATTCAATAACAATTAGGAAGTTAGAAAGACTGTGCTACTTTTTCCAGCTCTGTGATTGACAGAGCTGCCCAAAAGATTAACCATAATTATAAAGAAACAACCTATGTCAAAGAAAATAACAGTGCTACATACTTCAAGGAATTTATGATCTAAAACAATAAAAAGAAATACAGGTTTTCAAAAAGAAACATTAAATTTTATGACACAAGTGCAAATAAGTTACAAAATTTCTGTATGTAGGACCAAGGAGAAACTTGCTCCCTCTATGTATGTATATCAGTCCACATTCTTTTTATCTAGCCTTTAATTATACTTACTATCATATTCCTCTGAGTGCAGGAGAAGGGAGTAGGTAATGTACAGTAATACTCAAATCAGTTGATTTGGATAGTACTACTATTGGGTGTTTTCACCGTAAGTTGCTGAAACTGTAACCACTAAACTAACACATCAATACAGCAAAACAGTCAAACAACTTCCTGCAAATATAAATCATCCAGCAAAAGCCTGACTTTATATTATCCAGAAATCTCAGGATAGGATATGAAGGAAAAAAAAGTCAATGGTAAAGCCATGATCCTGTATATATAGGATACATATGTACCTACACGTATGGATATATGGACACCCATATATGAATATGTATACAGACTATATATACACACACAATATAATGAGTATATGTAGTCTCTTTTAAGAGAAATGTTTTTATTCTCTTGCATCTGCACTGGTAGGGAGAAAACAAAAAAGCATGGTGGGGCGAGGAGGGTGGCAAAGCGAGCTTAAAAAGAGAAAAGCTTCATTCCGCTAAATTAATTAATTTCATTTGTATTTGAAAAATAAACAGTCAATTCAAGTACCACACAATGACAATGTGAAAACTAAACATGAAACATTTAGGCAGGTGTCCTTCTAGTGTAGAACATGAGAGTTTTATAAGGCAGAGTCCTTCAAACCAGCTCACGCAGATGTTCCATCAATCACATTAGTATTTTGGGCTACAGCACACTCCACTTCTACCTGACACTTAGGAGCAATTATCAGTTGTAATTATCAAGCATTTGAGCAATCTAAGCCTGCACTATGAAAATATTAATATTCATTGCTCATGCTATGAGCCTTGAACAAACAGACTGTACAAACACATACATATGTTTAGGTAACTAGAATATTTATTCACCTTATTTCTTAGGTTTGTATTTTTCTACCCCAAACCAGCTGCAGTTCCAGCCCCCGCTACTGCCACCAAACCACACAGAAATAGGAATTTTCTCCCTAAGCTTCTTAACATATAAAGTATTTACACAAAAGGAATAATAACAATAGTTATTAATAACAACACTGCTTTTCTATGCAAGTTTTTTTTAATCAATAGCTTTCCAAATGTCTTTGCTAAAGGTGGTCAGTATTATCACAGGCAACCAGAGTACCAAGAAAAAGAATGCGTTCAAGGTTAGCAAATAGGACATGTAACACAGGTAGAACCAGGGAAGTAAATCCAGATCTCAGAAAATGGTATCAGTGTATAAAAACATAACTGCATATAACAGTAAAGATTTTCTTCAGCTGATGCAGCTTGTGAACTAGTTCATAAAGCTTGCTAATCAATCTCTATGCTTATCGCAGAGTTGGCATACTTCAGACAGGACTTTGAATTCTTTCCTTCCCTTTTCAGAAAGAGCCAGTGGACCATATGCACAACCATGCTGGGCTGGACACGTGGCAGTCCTTGGAGCCCTACACCCTCTCTTTGCAAAAGGTCAAAAGCAGGGAAGGGTGTAAGACATGGATAAGCACCTTTGGTGACTCCCCAAAGGACTCCACCAGCTCCCAACCAAGCTCTGTTACTTGCTCCTTGTCTAAACTGAAAGACATAGTACACTGTACTCTCTTCTTCTTGTATAGTTTTGTCATCATGTCTTGGCACGGGCATATTCCATGATACAATACAGGAGATTATATCTGCCTTCCTCAGGATCTCAATTTGTGTTTCTAGAATACCTTTTAGTCACACATTCAGTTAAAAAAAAAAAGTTTTATTAACACTTCTAAGATGTGTTACAAGTCCCTTAAGGTAGTGGTTTGACATTGCAGGTCTTTGTAACATTTATTAAATTCACTATACATTTCAGTATCATAACTTGATTTGCTCACTTAGCCATTCAGAAAGTCTAAACACACTAAAGGCTAAACATCAATAAATCATGAAACTGGGGAAAGAGACCGGTGATTTCACAACTTGTGATAACCCTGAGTTTCAAATTAGTTTTAAGGCACCCCTCAGGGTGTCCATCACACCGTTTCCTACGACAAGCAGGTGGAATTACTGTCCTCCTGTCCTGCATTTCTTGGAAACTAAATACAGCTCTAACCACAAGAAGTCTGAGTAACCCTGACTGCTCATTTCAGCTTCACAGACGTATTTCACTTCAAATTCTACATTGTACAAAGTGTATAGTGCTTTTATCACCAGTGTTCAAATTCCTGTAACATTTTATGATACTTTAGTATAAGGCATGTTACAAGCAAGTTTCAAGTTCTGTCTCACAAGTGAGGTATTAACAAAGGCATAGAGGAAAGTTTTTCTGAAAGCACTTTCCCACTTTATTTTTTTCCAAGAGCTTTAAAAACACAGTATAGAGTGAGAAACTTTAATTTTCTAGGATTTTACTGAAAACAAATCAAGAGGTGGCTCCAATTAAGAGTTTAATTTGCACATCTCCCTTTAAAAATCCTGACTAATCACCGTATCGTTTTACAATCTCATTAACATCAAAAAGGAGGTGGCATCGCTACCTTTTTTCTGAAGTATAGCCTCCCCTCTCTCCATTTCTCTAATTACACTAAGCCATTGAGTTACTTTAAGCCTACTCCAAATTTTGTTTCCTTATCTGCAAGCGAGCTTGAGAAATGTCCATCTTAACAGCTTTCTTGTCTAACAGTATCTTAATTTTAAGCAATTTTGTCAAAGCATGGCCAGCTTAGCCCATAGCTTCGGTAGCAACAAACATCACTGACTTTATAGATACCAGCTGATGAAGAGAGAGACTTCTGCTTTGCTTAAATCGGCAGTTACCTTTCTTAATTAAGTGAATGTTGAACTGGAATCTTTCCTTACTGCCCCCTCTCCTTTGACATTCAGCTACAGCTCGCTGGTTGCACTGATGTGTAATTTCTGGAATTATGAAGCTTTTATTTTGTAAGTACTGGAGACGGTGTAAAAATTTAGGTTTATCATTTCAATTCAATTGAGTGACTAACCTAAGATGCTCAGAGTTTAATTTTAAGTGTCTTTCAGACTTTATGATGTCTGAAGTGTTTACAGTAGAGGTATAAACCACCTCTATTATAGCTACAGATCTGACAGTGCTACACTATCAGTCTTTGGAAATGCTAGTTTTCAGGGCCACACCATCTACTCAGTATCGGCCCTAGTTTTCAATTAAAGCATTAAACTGTTAATTCCGCGACCTGTTATCTGTGCCCAACATGCTCTTTTTTTATTTAAACACAGAGAAATTAGAAGACACATTTTTGCCACCAAATGTTTCAGTGAAATGCTTATCCACTAAAGCAAACCTTTTGTTGATATACTTTAATCTAAATTAAGCCTTTGTTAGACATTAGTTCTCCAGAATATGAGATGAAATGTTACGTCAGAGAGAGCAGACACCCCTAGCAATATCACCAGCTATTCAGTCGGTACATCTGCCAATCATTCAAACCTAACATCCCCACCAGAACGCCAGAACCTCTGAGGACAGAGACAGCACCTGTCTCTTGGCTCAGTGAAAGAATAACAGTTTCCAAAAGACCTGGATAAAGAATTGCTCTATCCGTCAGGTTCTTGGCATCCACCAGCAATAAGTCAAAGCAGTCTAACACACATGGGACTCAAGCCCAGACCTTCTTTATTCCAGGTGAACACCCTGACACCAGCTATTGCTTGCTCTTTAGCAGGTCCCTCTGTGTAGGGTTTGACTCCACCCAGCTGATAAAGAAATACCACTCCAGCACATCTGTTTGTCCCAACACAAAACCAGACCTCCTCCTCCCATCAATCTTACATTTTGCACAATGGAAGAGCTTTCTAGTGACCAGTTTTACCTAGAGCATGAAAACCAACCCTGTAGATCAAATTCTGGAAATGCAAAAAATATTCATGAAAATGTGTCTGGAAAGGGGGGGGAGGTGTTATTTCAATCATTCATTGCTCCGACTGGAGGAAAGCCCACAATGCGAGCTCAACAGTTATTTGTTCCTTTTGGCCTGCCAAAACTTAAAAATGCATCACTTATAATCACAGGCACCATATGTCACCTTTTGCTCATCTAGTGATTAGGTGAGAGGAAGGCAGCCAAAGGTGTAGTGGGGCAGGGAATTAAAGGTCACATAGAGGAAGCTAAGTCATCACAGTGGAGGCTAGGACACAGGATTGTAAAACACTAATTGATAGAAACTTCTTCGAAAAGAACTCATTCTTCTTTCCCTTGAAAAACAAACATTTTAATCTTCTATTTTCCTCTGCTCTACGCTTGCATCTAATTACGTGGCTCCTGTTTCTAACTAACCTGGAATCACACCCTCACAATCTTTTCTTGTCCTGACCTTCTGTCATTTCCACTCATTTTTCCTTTTTTTTTTAAATTTTATTATATTCTCTATTCTAATTTAGAAACCTTTATTTCTCCCCATGCACAGGACACAGGCTGCCGCTTTCTGCTCTGACATTTAGAGCCATCCTGTCCTCCAGCATCCGGCTGGAGGAGTTGCAGAGAAAATACTGTTGAGTTTGAGAGCATCCGCTGCTGTGCAGGAGATGGCACATCCACCACATCATGGCCCTTGCAGTCAGCATCTTCTGTACCCATAGTCAGGTTTTCACCAGCACTAGAGGTGGATCTTTCAAGTTTTTCAGAAAGATTATGTTAATTCTCAGTTTGGGAAGGGGTATATACATTTTTTTTTTTTAAACTTTGGTCTTGGAAACTCTTGGTCTGTCTTTGCTAACACTTCATCTCTAAAAATTTAGGCAAACACCTAGCCCAGAAAATGTCTGACAAATTTGAATCACTAGATGCAAAACCGTTCATTGCTAAAAGCAGGATCTTACTGAAGCATTTTAAAGAAACTTCACTGTTAAGACAGCAAACAACTTAAAAATGCACTTACAAGTTCATGGAAACTCTTTCCCTTGCTGTATAGTTTTGCATGTTCCTGCAAATTCATTATTATTGCAAATCTGTTAATTGTATTAGGCTAATATTGCGTCTTCATGCAATTATACTACAGATTTCAATGAAGAGATACTACAGTTCAGATATACACACACCCCCCCCCTTTTACCTCCTATTTTAGCAATTGCTTTAAATATTTTCCGCAGTCACCGACATAAAACGCTCAGTTATGGCAGCACACAACAGCAGGGGAGGCAAAGTGCAAAGTTGTTTATTAGCAAGTAAGATCATTTTCATTAGAAATTAAATCACTGTAAATTAAAAACTTCGCATTTTACATCTCTACCTGTTCCAACAAATCTACAATGCCTTAATTATGGCTTAAACATATACGTAATTTTCCAAATTGTATTATATTCTTCAAGTTAATGAGGCACAAGGTATTAAAAATGAGCTACCCTTGTCTTTTTGCCTCACACATTAAGAGCAGTTCAGCACTATCAGACCATTACACTCACAGTAAACGAATTAATTCAGAACAGGCATCAGGCAAGCCCAACAAAATATCTTTCGAAATAAGGTAACACCACACACACACAAAACATTTTATACACATCGCTTTCCATTATTTCATTGGTGCGGATTGTTCCCTATGCCTACAAGAACCAAGAGCATCACATATGCAGAGATCTTAAATCATTAAAATCTCAATGAGCATTCAGATGTAACAATATCGCTATATCACATGGATATATCTATGTAAGTATTTTGTATATATTACATTATATATACATTACAACTATGAGCATACTCAGACAATTTTGCTACTATCTCCCGGACAAAAACTGAGCTATGTACATATGCAAAAAAGTTAAAATACTACTGTTTTTACTTCTTTCCACCAGAGAAATGGAAACCAAGAATTGTGCCTGCAGCTAAGAACAACTTACTATCAGTGTATCAATCCCAGAATAAAGTAACAAAAATAATGCATTTATTGTTAAGGATGAACAGCATCCATTTTAATGTCTTTACTCCACTTCCTGCAAAAGATCAACTGAACTGTACAAACTTCGCAGAAAGGATTAGTACAGTGGAACTGGTGCCATCCAACAGAAAACAACAAAAAAATACAGTTACGTCAGTTCAGAAAGACCTATTCTCTACGTGATGATACTTCTCTCGGTGTCTCCCTCACTGTTCTGCAGGCCCAGGGAGAACCAGCATGAAAATGTGGCAAGCAGGAGACCAAAAAATAACACCGGCTCTTCTACATTCCTTCAATGTTTGTAAAGAATCGTTTGCCAGGATTTAACAGATTGCTGCTGATGGCTGCACAAAAGCCAGCCGCACGCAGAAGGACGTATGCTAGATTCACCGCAAGACGGAAATGGGACCACTGCTAAGCCGTAACCAGGAACGGGTCCCTCAGCTCCCTGACGAGCATCACATGCCTCATGACTTGCAATGACCAGAACTCTTCATAACATTTCCATCCATTTTAAATCTATATTTAACGTGATGAAGAATTGCTTTTTTCCAGACGGAAGATAATCTATTTACGTAAAATATACATATGAAACCAGATATCAAACTGGATGAAAGTATTTATGCCTCAAATGGAGAGTTTCCACTAAAAAAAAGTGTAATTACTGTGTAACACACCTAATGCTTAAACTATTAAGACAGCATCATTTACATCACAACTTTGGGATAAAGGCTGAGGCGCTCAACAGGCAGATTCTGCAGGTTACAAAACAAAAAAATAAAAAGCACTACCCAGCGTGCTGAATTACAGTGGCAAACAGCTTCAGCTGTGCCAGAGAGTCTCTCTGAGCTGTCTAGGATTAAAGCTGGTACTGCTCTAACCGACGGTGCAGATGACAACATCAACAGGGAATTGCTGGGGTACACAGCCAAGAAGAGTCTCTCATTTCTGTTAAGTGTTTGTATGTAAATTGGCTTTTGAGGCGTTGCTTCTGTCAGCGTTGCTTCTGTCAGCTTCTACGCTCAGGAGACAGGGATGCTGCCACCTGACTCCAAGTAGGGACATTCAGGTTAATGACTAAAGCTTTTAATTAAGCTTTCTTACACATACCTCCCAGGCTACACAATTCAATTTTCCTCTTTTTCTTCATCCACAAAAATAGAACTAAAAGCAGAAGGCAAATCAATTTGGTCCTGTCATTAACTTTGTGACAACAAGCCTTTGAAAAAGGTTATTTATTATTACATCCTCTCCTGTGAGCTTCTTAATACTGTTGTAGCCATAGGATATCAAGAAAAGGCACCAAGAAAACTTCACCCATGCAGTGATTAGTACCAGCTACAGTGGTTAGAAAAAAACAAAAAGACGTGAAAGTCGATTGTACTGTGAAGAAAGGGAAGACACAGAATAGGCAGGAGATCTTACATTTCTATTGCATACTTCATAATTGCATTGAAGTTGGCATTCAACTATGCTATTGACTTTTGCTACTTCTCTGCTGGAGGTAGGAGGGACATGACGCAATTAATGCAGCAGTAAGTTTCCAAATCCATTAAGGCAACTGGATCATGTTTTCCACCAAAATAAGTTTGTAATCTTTACATAGTACCAAAATTGCTCATATTATTTATGCCTCCAGAGTATGAAAACTAAGTTACCGCTTTATCATCAGTCATATCACATTTAAAAAGATGCTAACATTTTACATTTGAAATTAAACAACTAATTTCACATATTTGAATTTGATAACTTAACTTTGTCCTCTCTGATTTTCCTGACTGAACAATTCACTGTCCTATCTTGAGAGAAATACTCCATTCCCTCACTTCAGTTAAAAAGCAGATAAAAATTAATCATTTCTAAAGACTTATTTTAAATTTTTTTAAAAAAGAAACATTTTTTTTTTAAATTACAACATCCATTATATGCCTTGGCAATAATTTCTGTTATTAAACTGGAATGCAACCTTGATGAAATAACTAATTTCAGAATTACAATTTTCTCTGAATTAAAGGTAGTCCTGAATCTTAACTAGACTTCTGAAGAATATTAAGAATGCTTTGGAAGTTTTTGGTTTGCTGGTCACAATATTGCCCATCCAGCCCAAACAAACATGTTTCCTAACAAACTCAATGGGATCAGCTCTCAGAAACACTGTCCCATGGTTGTCTTGACCACTGCTGACCAGAAATACAGGGAAGACACAAAACTCCAGAGATGTCAAAGCAGTCTTACATTATCTCCTCACAACTTTGTTTATATATCTGCTCTTTAGGACAAAGGGTAATGGTTTTAAATTAAAAGAGGGTAGATTCAGACTAGATACAAGGAAGAAATTTTTTACAGTGAGGGTGGTGAAGCCCTGGCACAGGCTCCCCATGGAGGTGGTCGATGCCCCATCCCTGAAAACACTCAAGGCCAAGTTGGACGGGGCTCTGAGCAACCTGATCTGCTTGAAGATGTCCCTGTTCATCGCAGGGGGGTTGGACTAACTGGCCTCTAAAAGTCCCTTCCAACCCAAACTATTATGTGATTCTATTCCATAATTCTACGATTTTTCCTTGCCTCCTTTCTGCTCCTCTGTGTGGCACTAGGGCATGTCACGCAAGTACAGCCTCCCGTCTCCCGGGGTCTCAGCCCAGAGGTGCTGCCTGCTTCCTCCGTCTGGAGAGGCAGATGGACTTTGCCCGTTCCACTTCCTACCTCAGCTTTCAGAGCTGCAGCCCGAGACAAATGTCCAGGGATGTGTATTTACTCCTGTTTGTTCAATAAGAGCTCCTGTTAGTGTAAGAAACTTTACCTTCTCCGACACATATGCCATTGCAACAAAGCCTATCTTTCCCTTCAACATCTGTCCATCTACATCAGATTAAAGGCAAATGACTGAAAGTAACTAATTCTTCAAAGCTTTTAATAAAATAGTAAAGGAATCCGTGTAAAGGAATGTCAGCAGTAGCAGCGCATGACAGCTGTAAAAGACAGCATCATTTTTGCATAACAGAATTAATGTCTCCCATCTGCATTTAAAGCAGATAATACATTAGACCTGGTAGTTTCACTATTATATTTGTGTGATATTTAATGACTATTCGTACTGGCAGCAAGTCTCACTGCCTTTCTACATATTGGTAAGTATACTACCCATTTTCCTGAAGTATTTATATATGGATAACTGATCTCTTATGCAAAAGCTGAAATAGGATTTAATGAACCTCCATTGCTCAAGCTGCACATTTTCCTAAAGATGAAAAATGCCATGTACAATGTATTTTCCTGCATGTGAATAAGCCCATTAATATAGATTTCTGAACAGAGCGTTTCTAACTCAGCAATTTTTGCCATTTGGGAGGGGGAAGGAAAAAGAGAAGGCAGCAGCCACTTCCCCTCACTCCCCCACATCATCTCCAGAAAGGAACTGGATCGGCTTTGAGAATACTTTTGTTTCAAAGCTCTTCACATTACATCAGCACAATTGCCTTCTAACAAGTGTTTATTAAAACTTAACTGCAAGCAGTTCAATCTGTTTTACTATATTCTTTCCCTACTTTGATAGGAAATGATAACAGAGAAAGTAATCAAAGCATTACAGTTTTGAAAATACCAGCAATTGCTGTTAAGTTTGACATCTTGCTTGCATCTTAATTCCCCTCCTGAAGAAGCCAATGCGAGGAATTAAATCTGTACATACTAAACAAGACATACTAATCTCCAGTCAGATTCTTAAATGCAAATTCTTTTTATTTACAGCAATACATAAGTACCAGGAAAATTACCATTTAGATGTAAAAAAAGCTGATTTGCAGCCTCCATCAAGTATCTGAAATGCAACTTTGTGTACTATTGTAGTTTTAGGGCAGCAAGTCCTTGAATTCTATTTTGTTTAGGAAAAAAGTATCAGAACAGTGTGTCACTATACGTCATCTTTGTAAAGGATGAAAAAGGAAGTTTACCTTTCATCATGGTGTATGTCCTCTGTAAATACATGGTTATAGTAAGTTGTTATATGTGTCTCTGAGAAACAAGTTTTTTCTTTTCAAGCAACTAACTAGGGTTTGGAAACTTAGACACCAAAAACATGTTTTTAGTTTTCCTAGTGTTATTTTACAAAGATCTTAAAATTACCGTACTTTTCTCTACTTAAACGTGGGTTAAGCAAGTCTTTCCACTGTATTTCTGAGAATTTCCCATTAATTCTACCCTCTCCTATCCTTCCCTCTCAATTTCCACTAACACTTTTCAAGATGAGTCCACTGGGTTTCAGATTCTCTGTTGAAACTACCCTTAAGCTTTCTTCAAAACTTTGCTTTACTCAGAAGCTGTCAGGAAAGCTTTGTTGCTTTCCCTCTTACTGCCCAGACAATTAATAGATATCAATGCCAGAGTGAGGAACAATTGCAGACTTACTTCACACCTAATTTCTCAATAATAAGGCTGTACAAAAACTATACTTTTATCTGATAAACTCTCCTGCTCAGCTGTAGTCCTGAATCAGGTAATCTACATTTTTTGTGACCTTTGCTGTCACACTGCACAATCCCAACAATTTAAGAGGAAGAAAACAACCCAATTAAAATATAAACCACCTCCCCCCTCAAAAAAAAAAAACATCTCACACACTTTTTGTGACTTCCCAAAAGCAGAGAGTATAATCCATTCATCCCCAACAGCTCACTGGTTAGAGGACATACTTGAGCACCACTTTGATGAGGTTCAAGCCTTTGGTCTGAATATGGCTTTTGGCCTCCTGCTTTCAAAATAACCTCTCTAAACAGCAGGGTGCTGCCTATTTCAGAAAGCCAGATGGCACTGCTCCCACCCAATAATGGACCTGAATTTTCTTGGGAAAAGGACAATAAAAAATCCAAAGGCTTTAGAATCAATAGCTCCCCCACCTGCACAAAAAACCAAACCAAACCAAACAAATCAAAACAATAAAAAAGGTTTTGATAGAAGTGACATTTTCAAATGAAAAAATCTTTTGTTAGAAAGGAGTAGGTTTCCAAGTAGGACTACTTGGTATCTCTGAGGCAACATGCTGTGGGTACAGCTTTTAGTTTTACAGGAACAATCCTATCCGTAAGCACTGAAATACAAAGACAAGGCTATGAAATTTTATAGAATAACGATCAATACAAGCATGTTGCGAAAAGCCAGCTCTGCTCACTGGAAATGCAACTAGTAACCAGTTAGCTTGCTCTGCAGAACAGCTACATGTTTCCCAGTACAGATAACAGCCTCTCTCAGCAACTTCATCATTATTAGGCTACTCAGTCAACCACATTGTTGTCCAACAGTGCAAAGCTTTGGTAATTTGGCTGATCATGGCAGGGGAATATGCAAGATGTTGAAATGGGGTTTCTCTATTCCTCAGTCACAGCAGTAAGAGTTGATGCCCTATAGCACACCATATACAGTAACAGGAAGATCAGAGCCTCCAAGATGGGATGACTGTAGCCAACTCACAAGCCTGTGGTTCCCACCGTGTCACCAAACCTTCCCTCTTCATCCAACATTGCAACACTTTCAAATCACAAGTCAAGAGACTGAAGAATTACATATTTTTCAAATGTTTATAGGCTGCATGCAGCAGACAACCAGCAGGCCCCCTGCCTTTCAGAGCTCCACACACCGACCATTAGGAAGACAGAAGGACATCTTGGGTATCCAAACTACTTCAGCTGACTCCAACTCCACCCTCTCCCCAGATTGTTTAACCGGCATAGCAACTATGCATGACCCTCAGGACAAGGGTTAAGACTACATAATAAAATCAACAGTTGCCACATTTTCTTTCCCATTTTTAAAAAATAGTGTGCTACATGAAATTCTACCATCATACTTTACCCACTTCAGAATTCTTATCCTACAAAAAAGGTGTTTTTCTTGAAAACCAAAAAAAAAAACCCCAAGCTGTAGTAAAACAGTCAGAAGAGTGTAATGATTCCAGTAAGCCACAACAATTTTCTCAGAAAGCCACTAAAAGCTAACTGAGGTTCTGCATTTTAAGAATCATTCTGTCTACCAGAAGTTGGCTCTATGTCTAATGTACATGTATGCAGGAGAAGAACCCGCTTAAAATCAGCAGAAACTACAAATAAAAAATTATAACTTATAATTTCTAAATTCCTCATTTCTAACAGCCTAATTTCTACTTAGAATCTAAGATACCATTCAGAACAACAAGTCACAACATTTTATTTTAGTTTTCTTGTCAGCAAGTATAATTCTGTGAATAGATATAGAAAGCCTGATCTTGTGAAGCACCCAACAACTTAAGTGGTCCTTGACTGTAGAAGCAGCTGGAGCATAACTGCTTCTGTGAAACGCTGATCTCTTCTACCACTCATGAAAACAAAGTAGTGATACTCACTACTTCATTACTCCCTATTTTTGTAGGCCCACTCCATATGAAAAAAGTAAGTAACCTGTGACAAAAAACAGTTTAGATATAGAATGATATCAAGAAGCTCTGTTTAGTAATCTGCTTCCCTCTTCTCCTTAAAAGTCTAAACCAAAAGCAACAATTAAATAAAAGCCTGTTTTGTAAACAGATTGCGACCGAAAAGAAAAATTCTTACCTTGAAGCATCAAAGCTGTCATAGGATCCAACTGTGTAGTGTCTAAACAGTTTCTTTGTTCTATCTGTTCGTGTTTCTGCACAAAGAAAGAGAACTTTTAATAACACTCCTGTATTTCTTAATCAAGTGCTGTTTTAACTTGCAGTTTCAAAGCGGATTTTCTGCTATATATGAATAAATGAAAACTTAACAGTACTTCATAGAACCACACAATCACAGAGCAGTTGCCATCGGAAGGGACCTCTGGAGGTCGTCTTTTCCAATCCTCTGCTCCAGCAGGACCACCTACAGCTCCTTGCCCAGGACTGTGTCCAGATGGCTTCTGAATATCTCTAAGGAGGGAGACTCCATCGTCTCCCTGGCCAATCTATTCCAGTGCTCAGCCCCCCTCACAGTAAAAAAGTGCTTCTTTATGTTCCTTTACAGTGAATTAACACAGTTTCAAGGTATTTTGAAAAAAAAAATCTATTTTAGATTTCAGAAATTCTTATATCATATGCATCAAGTGAATAAGCAGAACTTCTTGTAGATCATGTATCATATCATTTACAAGTTTTAAAGTTCCACCCACATTCTGAGTGGCAAAACCTTTCAAGTCCAATCTTTGGCTCTTTTATAGCTTGGTCTAAGAGGCAAAATACAAGAAGAAAAAAAGAAGTAAACCCAGCAACACATTTTGGAACGGTTAGAAAAATAGCCGAAAGAATGCAAAACAGTATTTTTTGTTTAAACACACATACACACACAAAAATAGAGTTATTTCTATGTTTTTATTAGGCATATGGAGAACAGAGTAGGGGGAAAAGTAGCTGCCCACATTCATCACCATCAATCAAATCTCACAGGAAATAGTGCCATGAAACTTGTACTACCATTCCATAGCAAAAGCAAACAATCCAAACAACTGGGGGATATGGGGTGACACAAAAGTGCTTCGTTTAGAACCACTTCTATAGAACAACAGACAACAAATCTAAACATCTCTCCTCCTCTAGTACTGGAAAGACTCTCTCTCATTTACTGCTTTCAGTGGGTACCTACAGGAGCCCCAGTAAATCAAGCGTGTGGGAAAGATGCAGATGCTACTCCAGCATCTGGTTGCTTCAGTTTGCACAGCAAAGAGCCTCATCTAAAAGCCTTTCACTGAAAGGCTATCACTGTATGTGTATACATGTATATAAAAATAGATATATAAAAATTACACTTCCAGGGAATGACAAAAGGACTGTAGAGGATGTAGGTAATTCATTGTCACATTCGTCTTCTTCAAAATGACAAGGAAACATACACAAGTTTACCTCCAAAGAGGCATTCAAAGAAAGTAAAACTTTAACAGAAAAGAGAGTCAGGAACATTCTTTGGTACCTTTACATGCTACAATAATTGTTGTTCCAGTGTATCAATTTTACAAGTCTTACTCAGCCTTTACCACAATAATATGGTAGTGTATTCATTTTTTTCTCAGATGACTATCCTTAGTGCAGCCCCTTTTTATACAGCTTCTTCATTCAAGGGAATATAATTATGTAGAAACTGTATTTTCTGAGACAGGAAAAAGTCTTGCCTAAATACATCTTGGTCCTCAAATGCAATCACATTCAGTTAGGCTAACAGACATCAAAAATCAAATTGAAGAGTTTCTGGTTTAGCTTGTGACCATGAAATTCTCATCTGCATGGCTGAGGAATTTTTCACTGAAGGACAGCCTGACTCCATCCAAACAGATTTTCATTAGTTCTCCAAGCTAGACACAGCCCTCAAGGTACACCATCTCCATGTCATAATTTTTAAGGACGTTAAAAATTACTGTGAGAGGTAGTGCTGTCAGATGACCAAGTGCTAGTTTGCAGAGAGAAAAAATATATCAGTGCAGGATGACAGGCTTTAAACATGGCCAAGGAGCACACTGCAGAAGAAAGAACTGGGAGGCAGACTTTGGGAAACAGGGTTGACAGAATGCATCTTTCCTTGCTTTAACCAGTACAGCTGACATATAACTGGATCGTGCCCCCAGCTGGAGACATAAATTCAAATACCTATGTAATACAGAGGAATTATGGCTGAAAACATAGGTGCAGGTTGCTGCTGGCTAAGAGTTAGCAAGTTATTTCTTCATAGCAGTGCACCAATTTGCAAGACACAAGAAAAGCAATACTAGGAAAAAACAGAAATACACACATTTATAGAAATTTTGTGGAGACTAGTCAGCCTCCTTCCTAAAGGATGGCCAAAGAGGGAAAAAAATCTCTATTATGAGTCTTACTTCTTAGTTTTGTATAGGCTTATTTCACCCCTTTGTCATGCACCTACAACCTATATTTTCTGCCAAAGAAGCCTTACCTTTATTCCCAGTTCCAGCTCCTACGGCCCTTACCTCCCGAACACCCAAAAAGGACCCAGCTTGCTCCAGGGCTCACCTAGCACCTACCCAGACACAACCAAAGCTCAGCCAGCCAGCACGTTAGCTGCAGGGCTGGAGGACAACACGCTGTCTTTCACAGAGTAAGAGCTGTAAGTGTAGTGAGCAGCAACAGTACCCAAGGCTACATGACAGCTGCTCCAAGAGATCTGGCTTTGAAGTAGCTCACTGTATGACTGTACCTCTTAACATGCTGTAAGGGGTTCAGTGAATTTTATGGGTCATGCCTTTGTTGCTGAGTTTAGAAATTTAGCTTCAAAATCCAGTGCCCCACTGTGATGTGGAATAAAGAGACCTGCATGAATTGCAGTCTGTTCCAAATCGAGCAACATTCTTTTTCACACCATTCTAAAAATCATATTAATATCAAGAGATATATTCAAAACAAACACAGAAAAGCATAAACCTGGATTCCACTTAAGTGTTTACCACTGGCCTGTTTTCAGAATTCACCTACAAATAACTAAAAGAACAAAGTATGATGAAGAATATCTTGGAAATCTTAAAGCCACTGCTTGAGCCTTCAGGAGCCAGATGTTTCTTCTGCAGAAACTGTTTTATATAGCATAATATTTCAGTGTTATTAATGAATACAAAGTGGGTGGGAGGAACGGAAAAGCGCAGTAAGACTGATAGCTTTGTTCACCTACTTTGTATCGCAAAGCCAGCATTCTGCAGCTGCAGCTTGTATCTGCTCCCCGTCTCTCCCACCCCTCTACTTTTCCCCACTTCTTTGTGCGCGATCGTATTCACAGAGTTTATTTGGGAAACCACTAGCCTTACAAACCCCTGGACTCCAGGCTAAGTGGTCTGTTTCCCAGGCTGCTGTGTAAGCTCTTTAATTACCCTCTTTCCCTAACCTCTGACCCAGATTCCAGTCTGTCCTATTACGCAGCATAAGTACAGACATGCAAAGGGGGAAGAAGAGGCAGAAGGATCAGGAATTTGCCATCATACTGACTACTGCGGGTGTGTGTGTGGGGGAAAGCCGTACTTAAAGTTTCCTTTCTTTAATTTGACTAAAGAATACAAAGAACCTATAGGCAATTCTTTAACAAATGCTCTTCTGAATTCAAGACATACATAGCATAACACTATTATAATAGCACCAAGGGGTTAGTTCCAGGTTTCACTGGATTTTTACCCATTCTTATGTCCCCAGGTTTTCTGAAGAACAGCATTTCTAACCAGAGGGCTTTAGAGCAAGTTAGGACCTAAGACTAAAAACTCTTATCATCACCTATGGAGTCTTTACCCGCAGAATTCTTAAAGGATTTCTTTTTTAACTTGGTTGCAGGTGGATTAGGAAGACTAGCAAGAAGATATAGACAAGAAAGTCTAGAAAAACATTATTTAGCAGTGTATATATTACCGCATTATTACTGAGAAGAAGATCTGTCACCACAGATGAAAAGTCAACGCACCAGTTTGGATCAGTTCATACCTTATTCTAGCAGGGAGAACAGAATACCATTGTTTGCAAAAATGGTACAGGTTCCTTTACACTGACAGAAAAAAAGAACATTGGTATATTATTGGAAATTCCTAGATTTCTTGAGAAGCCCCTATTTTACTAGAGTTACTCCACTATGTTTTTTTCCACTATCTGTAGTTGGTTAGAAGACTTTTTCTTTACAGGCCTTCTGCCCTTTCCAGGTTACAGCAATAGGACATACCTGCGCATGAAGCATCAGAATAAAGGTCATAGCTAACAACTCAGCTCTCAAAGTAATGTGCTGCTGTTCACAGAGTAAAAACCATTTATGTTAAAAGGAAGGCCCCCTCTACAACTACTGAAATTATTTTCCATAAGAACACAACGTCACCATAAAGCTCCCCAATTTCTGCTAAAAAAGAAAACAGAAAAAAACCCAACCCAAACCACCTAAGAGATTTTATTCACATCAATTAATATGCCATCTAAGAGCAATGTGAGCCCTAGTATGATGAGAGCCATAGAAGAGTCTGCAAGGAACAAAATAATGTGGCAGGTTTTTTCCTGGTCCATTCTCCACTGAAGCTAATGCAGTCGCAGTGGAAATCAACTATTTGCACTGTGCAATGGCAACAGAAGTAATAAAGCCCTAGCTTTTTCTTTATAAGAATCATTTATTGCTGCAGACATTTCAGTAAGCAACAGACTCAAACCCTGCCATTCCAGAATGTAATTTACAGGGTTCGAAGAAAGGTGAAGATTGAGAAGATGCGGGTGAAAAACATTGTCCTTCTCTTCTTCCACATTAGAGGAGTGATGGCTTTCCTCAACCGAGAAATATGTATACGGCTTCCCCGTAGCTTCGCTGTGTTCGCCTCATAACTGACCACAGGACTCCAACAGCACCTGCAGGCATTATCAAAAGCTGAAAAATCACTGACATGAAAAGCAAGAAATAAAATTTGGATTCTAATCCACAAAGACAGGTAACTCCATTCTTGCTCTCTTTCTTCAGTGATTAGCACATAACTATTGTAGGCATGTTACAACAGACTACCCTATTACCACAGTGACACTATTATTTGTAGTAGATTGCTTACATATTTGATATTGTTTGGATGAGTAAAGAACTAGGGGGGAAAAATCCCAAAGTAACTGTCTTCATTCCTTTTATTCATCCTCCTGCTCTTCGCAGGGTATTTCAGCAGTCGTGTTTCCTAGGAAACTGCGAGGGGTTGCTCTGCCAGTGGGTATGTTGTCAGACTGCTTGCCAGCACTCTGGGAAGGGTTTAGAGGGATCGACACATTCATAGGATGAACAAAGGAAATAAAAGTCTAACAGCTTAATTTCTGTGTGATATTGGAGAGTCAACACAGAGCAGCAGATACCTCCCAAATATCACTGATTGTTAAAGGTAAAGTCAGGTTATACTGCTACTCCAACCTAGTTACTGCACTTCTTACGCTAACAGAATGTAAGAAATGGTTTCAGCCTATTTTAAGCCAATTTCCAGCATGAAGAAATAAGTCTGCACATTATGAAATGCTTTTTCAACACAAATATTTAAAAAAAAAATAATCAAAACTCAGAGCTAGAGTCCCTCCCTTTGCTCTTCAGCTGGGCACAGTAAATTCAACAATTTAGCACTATCCCGAAACATGAAGCTTTTCTGTCTTCCATCGTCCCCACTGACATCTCCGAGAGATGTTTCACTAATGCAAAAGATAGTTACAGATGTTCTTTGCTAAAAGAGGTTCAGGTACAACACTGTGCACGTGTCTGATGGTAAGCAACACCCAACAGCTGTTGGAGGACAAGGCTTTCACCGTGCACCTTCTCCTTCCTGTGGAAAAAATGCTTTTGCAACTATGTGTGTTGGGGTTTGGAACAAAAGTTATTCAAAGCTCTGAATCGAACTCAGTCTAAAATTCTTTGATACTACCAGGTACACAGATAATACATAAAGTTCATAGAAGTTCACAATTCAAGTGTACTTGTGCTAGCCATTATCTGTATACTTCTTTTGCAACAAGACAGTGTACCTATCTTCTGAGCCTTTCTAAAACTGATCCAACAGTAACATAAAAAATTTTGACCCTACAAAAAAAAAAAAAAGAAGTGTATGGGATTGAAAACATCACTAAGAAGAGCATTTATTTTTCTATGCCAAGTATGTGTACATTAAAAATATTTGCCATACTAAATGATGCCAAATTATCTCTACTGTAGAGGAAGCAACAAGGAAAGAGATAGCAGGTTTGCTAGTAAAATCGTGTCTCAAAAAAAATCTAACTTAAAGTGGATGTTCTTATCCTAAAACTTACGTAGCACCTAGCATCTATTAAATAAATTAAGCACATCATTGCATCAGAGGTCCATGCTGCTGTGGGATAACCAATACCATACTATGTGCATGTCAGAAAAGTGCTATTTTATCTGACCAGATTAACAAAAGACAGACAGAGCTTAAGCACCTGCTTGCTTCACACAAAGGCCATAGGCTACAAATTCACAGCGTTACTGTCAAATCGCAGCATAACTAAAGCTTTGTAAAGCGTTGACTAAGGTGATAATGTAATATACAGTATGTGTGAAATGATGTATTAAGGAAATAAATGTCACATTTAGCAAGCCAGAAGCATTTTTTCACTGAAGAGTCACCCCAATCCTTCCTTTCTGTGTGTTGTAAACCTAACTTTCACATCTTTACTGATTTAACTCACTACTAGCTCAGCAGGCATTTTGCTTTCAAGTAACAAGTGATTTTCTTGATAACAGACGCACTATGAACTTTACTCCAGAAAAGAATTAAATTAAAAGAAAAAAAAAAATCTTCTTCCTACCACATACTGTGAAGTCTCAATAAGGTTTTCAGTAAAATCTCTATTTTCCTTACTCCCTTTCCTCCTTAGAAAACAGAGATTCATCACAACTGGGATTTTCCATAAAATATGGTACATTAAAATTCTGGTAAGTGAGAAGGTTTTACAGGCCTGTAACACAATTGTTTGACATAATATTCCATATTTCTTTCTTTCTTTGAGCAGTCATTTCAGCCATAAAAAAGATTAAGTTTGGGGATCCTCCTCCTAACCAAGCAGAGTAGGATCTTGGATTCTAAACATCTGTACAAAATATGTAAGAATGTGATCGAGAAATATAAATGGAATTTCTCTCTAACTTTGATCACAGGATCCTTGTTTTTTTAAGAACAGTTGTTGCAATGAAGTGATCAGAGCATTAGTTCCTCCTATGTGCTGTCTTTAAAGTCTGAACTAGGCTTTCCCTCCCTCCTGAAAATTAATATGTATAATTATGCAGCTGGAATGAATAAGGAATTCATAAGATTTGCAGGCAACAATGCAACTACAGCCTGCTTCTGTTAAAGGGGTATTCCAACTCATAAAACTGAAATCTGCAGGTATGTATCACCAAAGAATAGAGAAGAAAATACAATTATCTTTTTCATATCTTTACAAATATGAAGTAATAACACTGTTGCTTCATTAGAAGACATAAATCATGAGGATCAAGAAAAAAGAAATATATGATGAAGGCATAAATTGTAAACTAATGAAACCTTTAATTCATAATTCACTTTTCTTTTTAAGCATGTAGATGATTTTTTAAAATCCTAGTGTTCAGCTGATGTGGTGCTCTCAACCAATTTTTCTTTCATTTGAACCTGAGAAACAGCAACTCTTCTGTGGTTTTTTTTTTTTCCAGATTTGAAAATAGGCATAAAAAATATCTCAAGGTGGACTCCTTGACTGGAATAGCAAATCCTTGGATGTCCCCCTGCCTTTCTTTTGTCCTTCCTTGCTAACTCCTATTTAAAAAAAAAAAAAAAGAAAGGAAGTCTGATGTTGATTCCCTTCTGCATCCTCAGAGAAAGATTAGCTGAAATATAGTGATTTAGCTTACTCACAAAGGATGCTGAAATGGCTGATCAATGTAGCGAATCAGCAAGTTTGTTTGCAACAGAAACCTTAATAACTGAAATATGCAAGTTAGATCTACTAGAGAGGCAGTTAGGGAAGAGCACTGGTTTCCCAGCTCATTAGTTTCCCTTTAATTTATCAAAAAGCTCACTTATACCTGAAAAACACAGCAAGCAGTTGTTGAAACATTTGCTTCTTATTCTCTAACACTGAATCAGGCTTACGAGCTGAATAGGAGGAAATCAGTATTCTTTTAGCAAGTTTATCACCTGTGTATACAACTCTGTTTCGAAAGTTTAAATCTGACTGGAAACCTACCTTCATCTGCTTGTCTTTTCGTCTTATGAAGAAGCAGAGTTATATGCGCATTGAAATCGAGGCAAATCTCTTAAGGTAGATTTTATCTCAGAACTAGGTCTTCCCTGTGTTAGGCAGACTGTTGTTAATCTGTTTGCAGAGCAGGCACAGCAGACAACTTATTCTTGAATAGTTCTTCCCTTATTTGCAGAATATTTCCAAAATGCGGTAGTGAGCACTTGATCTTTCCCTACGAAGCTCTCCTGGTGGGCTGCTCCAGGCCCATGCTCCCTCTGCCCCTCGTTTACAACCCCTCTGCAGCAGCAGAGTTGATTACCCTACTGCAGATGGTGCAAGGCAGCCTTGTGTCCATGGTCTCAGCTGAAATGGGGGATTAAATTACTCAGTGTCTGGAACAGACGCAAACATGGGTCTGGGTGATGTCTTCAAAAGAAGACAGTCGGGAGAGGAAGTATTCTCCCCCCCCCCAATTTATTAGGCTTTACAGACTTTGTTGCTTGTAAGGAGATGGATGTTGACCTGGGCTGGTAACAGACCTCAGAGATTCCAGCAACCAAGCATGGAGTTGGTCCATTTGTACACAGTGCGATCATCGCTGAAACACGCAGTTTTTACAAAACCAGGTCCAAAACAAAGCAACTTCAATGCACTTTGCTTAACTCTTTACTGTGGACTGGCTATACCTAGTGTATATGTTACAAAACCCAGTTCTCATCATCATTTCTAAATTGCTCCTGAACATGTATATAAAGACATCTTGTTGTTCCAGTTGAGTCAGAAGAAAGAAATCCTGATTGGCTGCCTGCTGGCAGTATCATCTGTTGCAAATATTACTTTTCCTGAAGGTCAGGTTGCTTTCTTCAACTGCAAAGCTCAGGTGGTGTGACATTACAAGTCTTTGGAACTGTAGTACAAGTGTTTGTAACCGTAACATCTCATTTAATACTTTCCTTCTTTCCTGCAAATATTCTAGTGAATGACTGCAGCGTTCTCATTGATAGCAGCAACACAACCAAAATGATGGCCGGTAACACAGGGCAGGAGTTAGGTGACACTTGGCTTAACAGTTTGCTTAAGAGTGGGATTTTATTCTTCACAGTCAGTAGATGCTAACTTTGCAGCCCCCAGCTTGCAATGCTTTTGCACATTCTTAACTTCATGCAAACACTAATTTCCAGTATTTCAGCAGCTGTCACTCATTTTAAGTCAAGAATACATGTCTGTGAGCAGCAAGGACCATCTGAAGCCACAAACTCCAACACTGCAAACAGAGACAATCTGACAACATGCTTACAGGTGGGAGCAAAGTTGAGACTTCGCAGAATTCATTTCTGGTACGCTAACACAATGTTCAGTTTATCTATATTTCTACTTATGGCCCTAAAAAAAAAAAAAAGCACGAACAAAAATAAACCTCCAACCACTCACAGGGAAGAAGGTGCTTTAGCTCTCCATACCCAACCTAAAAAAACTAAAAAAAAAAAAAAAAAAAAAAAGAAATCCAAGTAGTATTTTGAAACTTGACATCTATTTCACTAATTAAATACTATTTTTCTTACAGTTACCACTACTCCCTTTCTGCTCTAGCAGAATTTGTTTACTTCTGCTAAAGAGATGAAGTTCTGCAGCTCTAAGCCAACACAAAGCCACATGAAACTGGATCACTACAGCCAACCATAGGGAAGGTGCCAGAAGCAACTCCATGGAAAGTTTCCTGCAAACATTCAAGAAGTGACAATAAGTGCCCTATTGCAGGTATCCTCAGATGCCACAGAACAAGAAGAAAACATCAGAATAGCCTTCTAATTTCAGTCAGTTCTAGTTATTAGAGTGCCAGCTTTGGTATTTATTTTCTGATGAGAAATGACACAACAGAAACCATTCTAATCAATCATTTTCACGTGGTTATACATCTACCACAAGTACCTGAACAGCAATCTAATAGAAATACTCATTTCAATATTATTACGGAGTAGCAGACAATTTTCAGTGACTTTGCCTTAAATTTAGGGAAATTCCACTAGTTTGTGAAGGAACTCTGTTTGCTTGTGTGGCAGGAGCTGTGGTCTAGTCTGCATAACACAGATTATTCCTACCTGAGATATATTTACAATCTCACAAAGATAACCAACTGCTTTGAAGAAGGTCATTCTGCACCCTAAGGTGGAAGAACAGATGGAGAACTATTTTGCGCTGGGTTAGGAAAAACAGGCCCTGAAAAGCCATTCTTCTGTTCAATTTCAAAAATCATTAATTTTCATGTACAGCAAGTTTCAACAAGAGTTATTATGGACTTTTATCATCAGTGGCGATACAAATGTTTCCCCTCAATTTCCTCCCTTATGGAAGCCTCATTCAAGTCTAAGTCTTTGCCAGCCATTCAGGATCAACGATCTGTCAAATTTGCTCACTTCAATAATAGATAAAATTTTGAATACATAAGCAGCCATCATCTGCTGTGTGCAGGAGATGCACAAGAAGTTCAAGGAACCTCCCCATCTTTTTCACCATAACACTCCCTGACATCCACAGTGGTTTCAAACGCCTTTTCGCCAGGTTTGCAGCTAGCTATCAAGTCAAACTACACAAGGTTCTCCTTTTCCTGCCATCAAACAGGCCTCCAACCGCCCTGAGAGGCCAATGGGGATGCCGGGAGAGGATTTTTAATGCTTTCTGCTAGATCAGCCATATGGAAAACTCATCTGTCCCATGCAGAACATACTGATTTCCCTTTCCTTTACCAATGGGTACTGAATTCAATGAGCTGGAGCACTTATTTATCTTAGAATATTTCATACATTAGTATAAATATCTCAAAAAATAATTTTCTCCCTCTGTCCTGCACATATAGATTGCACTTTTTCTTAATGCTCTTCCCAAATCTTGCCAACGTTAGTTGCCCTAACATCATGGAAGGATAGTGTGGCAGGTATTGAAAAGATTATAAAATAAAGATGACTTTTTAAGAACAAGACAATGCTAAATACAAACCACACAAAAGTCTTTACTCAGTGTCTTTTTCTTCCTCTGCTTTGATTGCACATATGGGCTTTAGTCTGAATTTCACTGTGGACAAAATAATACCATTACCAAAACCCACCAGACATAGAGAGGAATACTCTGCAACTCCTACTGTAAGAATAGCCCTCAGAATAACTTATAATTTAATATTATTACTTCAGTTACAACGAACAAATAGCTCAGATTAGCAGAGCAGAATGTTGCTAAGCAATGTTGTACTGGAGTTTACACAGGACCGGCAAGGGCAAGATAAGAGTGGAACAAGGAGACGCAGATCCATACGGTTGCCTGCTCAACAGGAAGAACTCGCTCCTTGCCACACTATGAGTATGTCCAAAATACATCGCTATCACAACAGTAAAGTTGCTTAGGAACACCACATCACTTTTAAGCAAGCAGGAACACAAAACTTTATCTACTGAACTTGTGATGCTTTATCAGAATATATAGATACAGTTATATGTAGATATCTTAATAATACAAATAATATAATATGCATTATATAATATATAAAAGATAACAATAACATATAGATAAGGTTAGACATACTTTGTATTGATGGCTGTTAAGTAACACAAGTCTCAGAGTCAGGCCACAGGTTAATTAATTTTCAAGAAGTGAAAAACTACCACGTCTAAAACTGTAATTTGACCATTGGTGTGAAAGCCTACAGCTAGAGAACCTATACCGGTATTCAAAATAATTAGGATGACTGCAATCTGAAAACAGTAAAATCTGAAAATATGTCTACTTTTTAAAAAGTATAGAAGATACTTGTCGCTTCCGCATTGTGAAGGCAGGTAAGAGCAGTTTTTAAAATAATACATTTGAAAACCTTAAACACTCCTGGAAATTACAATAAATTCCTGAGAATGCAGAGAATAATGTTTTCCTAAGAAAGCACTACAAATAAGATTATGAAATAGATACTATATGTTAGGCAGTATATATTAAGAATGTACCAAATATTTAGAAAAGCAATATAGTACTGTGCAAAGTTTTTAAAAGTACTCACATTTTCCAAGCATTTTACTGCCTGAGGTCACTACTCTCTTTTTATATAAAACCCTTCCGCTTGCCCCACCAATTCAAAAACCAGTCATTCTCCATTCAAACTATACACAATACCTCCAAAACGAATTCTCTTCTTGGATCTTGACCTTCCAGCCATAGTTTCTAACCAGCTTACTTGAGTTTTATGTGCTTCTGCATCCTCACGAAGAAAAACATCCAAGACATTTAATTTCAAAATGTGCTATTTTAACTACATGAAAAAGTTGAAGCTTCTCAAGAGATGTAGGATTTCACAGGTGTTTTAGATTTTTATACAATATGTTGCTGGAAACAATTCTTACTTTTTAGAGAACAGCAACAACAAAAATCTCAAATCAAGATGACCACAAACAAGAAGTCTTATTTTACACAAGTTACAGGCTGAGACTCAAAGCCCACATCCTTCCAGTTCCACACTGTACCAAGAGATTTTTTTTTTTCCCCTGCTGCAGGTTTCCATGGAAATGCATCAGTCACTAATCTAAATAAGTGCGGGTGAAGGACGTCTGAAAACCTAGAGCAATTACGCATGCCATTAGAGGAAAAGAATATGATTCATCCTAGCTATCAGAAATGTGGCACAGCTATCACTTCTATACATTGTTGTAGTATTCTAAAAACAAGACTGCTTTGTTTTTTTAAACCCACTCTTTTACTGCCTTGTAAGAGGGGAAAAAAAAGAAAAAGCATTAAAAATACCTCTCACGTAACAAGCACACAGTGAAGTCAGACATATCAGTTGCAAAACACAAATGTAGTTAATAACACACATTTGTTCTGCCATGAAAATCCACTGTACATGAGAACTGGTCTTTCCATTACTAGTCAAAGATATTTCACTTTAGTCATTTCAATGAGCAATAGAAAAGTGCATACTTTGAGCTGCATTAAAGAACTACTCAGCCCTAAAAAATTTGATTTAAATACAATGTCTGATTAATGTGTTACTAAACATCTATTTGTAACCACAGGACACGTGACAGGCATAGATGGGTCTGTATTTACAACTATGATTGCAATCCAGCACCCATACTAACTTTGTGTATCTAGCATACATTCATAGTATATAGCAGTAAGGGGCACCCATTCTTCACTCTTTGCGCGCAAGTGCTTACAGCTCTATTACATGGCACATGGAGATCTTCAGAGACATCCTGCCAGAATTTCACCTCTGTCACATAGCGTATACTTCCCATCTGGTTCACGTAGCAGGCACATGGGCAGTTTGGGATATGTGTGACCTAAATTGCTCGTCCTCCTGCCACTTGGCGCTCAACCCGTTCCTATCTGTCATCCAGGAAAATTTCGAATGATCTGGAGCAGGGACTGTGCTGTTGCATATGAATAAATGTTTTGCCACAAAGGCAGAAAGTTATTTCAGACTACTTGAACTCAGTATTGCTACCCAGTTATTTTTCCCTTTCCCTCACCCTGGAAGAATGAGCTCCTGTAGTACAAGTGATAAGAGGCAACACTGGGTAGCATTGAAAAGATCCAGTTTTAGGAGTCCAGTGACAGTTTTGTCAAGTTCTGATTGTCTGTACCAGGTTTTACAGAAAACCTCTCACAAATGGTTGTAATCATGTATAAAAGTGAGGCTACTGAATAAATAGCTCCGTTCTGAAGCCTGAAGCATGAATTTGAGATCTAGCATCTATACTACACATATGTACGTCAGGAACGCGCTAGCTGTAGTCCCCTTGACAAGTCTACTTGAAATTACCGTGATTTCAGCCAATAAACATTGTAATTAGATCACAAGCAGTAGAACCTGAGAAGGGGGAAACACACTTCTGGAGGAAAAGACCTCTCAAATTTTTAATTGCACTCCAGTATCTATTCTGCATGAATGCATTTCCATACCACAGCTAAGCACTCTCTGTCTGACCTAAAGTACTGGGTACACCTAGTGAAGCGATCACTCAGGAGGCAGAGAACTGTTTTTTCTTACTTGCTTTAGGGTTCTCCTTGCTGACATCAAGGCATAACTGAATAACGTCTAATTAGTTATACTGGAATTCATAGGATGTAAAAGCCAGAATGAGGGAAATGAAAGATAGCTTAGACTAGGGCTAGCAGAGAAGGCAGTCTGAAATAAGACAGGAGCAGCAGCAGACACTGCAGAAAAGAGTGGGACGACAGAAAGGAGCAAACGGTAGCGAAGCACACAAGACGTGCAAGCGTCTGTCTCATGGAGTGGAGCCTACCCAGGGCCAGAACAGTAACCTCAGACCGCTTGTTCCAAACCGTACAAGCATTCTCTTGTACAGCTTATTCATACAGAGGATGACACCATACTGTTCCTAAGCTGCAGCTCATCAAACCACAGAAACAAATCACCTTGGGTTTGAAACTCAGTTAGCAGTTCAGATACTGTCTCTGGCTCTCCTGCAGGCAATACCATAAGCACTTAGATTTTAACTACCACTCCTATTTTTTTTCTCCACAGCTTCACCATTTCATTCCAGCAGTTATGGGAAGCCTGGAAATTCAAAAACGTAAGACCCATATATTTTGCATCAATGGCAAGATTTATGACTACAGAATATTGACGTCTAATGAATCTAAGCAACAAGTTCGTGTTATTTTATATAAGTATACTGCATGTCCCTGCCATTTTGTTACCCATGTAATACAAACACTAAGCAAGAGCTGTATATACAAACCTGGAAGTACAGACGGTAACAGTTCTAGCTGTGTATTCAAAAGATGTGCTGCTTGAAAGCACGATTACTAAACATGGATAATAATAACAATTCATATCTGACTAATGAAGAGTAGGTTTGTAGTCCATCACAAGGCTATGAAAGACACTTGCATTACAATGAGTATGATGGAAAATGTCATGCAAAAAGAAATAATTGTTTGCTTTTACATCATTAAGACAAACACCCACAATTTATACTTTTTTTTTTTCTTTTTTTTTTTTTTCCAAACGTGACTGTCAGGATTAGGAAATTTCCTTTTGCAATAAAAATTAGCACTCAAAACCTAACAAGGTGGTATCTACCCAAGCAGGGAGAAGCAGCTAGGGAAATCCCAGCAAAGCACAGAAAGCTGCATCTTACAAAGTGTCCAAAAGTACCAGGCCTATGTTTTTCCTGCAAAAATGGAAACAAAGAATTTAATTTTGATTCTGAAAAGTAAATCTTATGACATTTTCACTATCAATCTCATATATTGTATTAAATTTATACTACAAAGTTTTCTGCAGAAAAGCTGACCTTTGTTTTCTGAACTGAAATATCAGCCTTTGGATTCCTTTCTATGCAAACCCACTTAAAATTACATGATGAAGGTATCTGAATGTGGCCTTTCTAGTCCAAGGAGAACAGAAAATTATTCACCTAGGTACTTGGTATATTAGCCTAACAGACTATCACAGAAAGAAATGAAGTTTCTATTCTCCAGTTTCAAATTTGGGGAGGTGAGAAGGTGGAGGGGCATATGTATACATTAAGAACACCAGAAGATCATACTACAAATTAGCTTGAATATACGTTGTCCTTTATGTTAGCTTTCAGGTTGTGAGTTCTAACACTTGCACATTTTTTCTTCACCTTGCTGAAGCTTTAAAAGCAGCAGCAAGCAGCTCTTCCTTCTCAAATCTGACAATCTTTTATCTACATCTCAAGCCAAATCCATTGAAGTTTCATTTTCTAACACAATCCAATCTAAATTAAGAATTTATTTTAAAAGTGACAGTAAAATGCTTTTTAAAGTTAAGATTTTAGACCCTTACTATGACAGAAACTTTAGAAGTTTTATTTATAACACACTTTGAAACCCTTAGGAAATACAATGCCACGAAAAGATCACTAGGAAATTACATGGCTTTAAATTGTACACTGATTAAACTGAATACAGACTTGTCCAATTATTGATCAAAATCCAGTCTCACTTCAGTGAAGCGTAAAGCAAAGAGTATACGATGATACACAAATTTGGAATAATATTTGAACATGTAATTGTAAGAATATATAAGTACTACAAAAATTAAAAATCTTTTACCACAAGTAATACCACTTGGATGAAACTGTCTAAACTTAAGTGAAAATCATCACTGAAATGATTACTGTGAACAGTAAAACACAAGCTTACTACTGTAGATCAACATTCATAAAGTCACTACAACTATTTAAATCTTCAGGGTATTTCTCCTCAGAATAGCATCGCAATTTAGAGAATTAGGTAACTGAGGCACAGAGAGCGTAAACAGCATGCCAACGACTACAGCAAAAAACACAGAGAAGGCAATAAATCTTTTTTTAAAGTAGTTCAGCCGAAAAAGTATATTTGAGCTTTAAGTCTGTAAGTCTAACAATAAAAATGTGCTCGAAGATGTCCAAGGGCTAAAAAAGCAAGAATGGAAAAAAAAACCTGTTATTATTTCCAAATGTTTTCTGTAAGTCTAAATGACTTATTCTTGGAAGGAAGTAGTGATATGGAAATGAATTCTCTTAAGACTGATATATTCCTGAAACTCCATTATGTATTAGGCTTAATGCCTGTAAACTAATAAGAAAAAAATAATTATGTTGCATCTTTGTACTTATGAAATTTTTAGTTATGAGATTTGTACAATGTTATAACTGAAGAAATCAAATCCTCTGGGTGTATTACCCACGTGAAAAAAAAAAATCCAGGCGGCTGACTGACAAGAAGAGGTAGAGACAGAAGCAAGCAGTAGTCAACAGTTACTAAGGACATTTTTACGTAACAATTATACTTGAGAGTACCATTAACTTTGTCCAGCAACAAAGCATGTCTAGGCACATTCCTTGTTTTATAAAATTGGTAGCAGTAATTCCTGCTAAACTAATCCCTGATCAACAGTAACCAGAAGAGGATGAACAATCTCAGTGATGTTTCAGCTTTTACAGAGGCACCCTTATAATTTCAGATACAAAGAAAAAGAAAAAAAGTCTGACCAACTGTAGGTTTCAGAATACTACCTGCTCAAAGGTGTTATAGTTTGGTGGTGTGGTCCTGAGTCCCAGTGAAAGAGAAGCGCTAGACAGTTTCACCCTAAAAAGGGAAAAGATGTAACTAGAATTGGCCCTTGATCACAGGGAAAGAATTGCCAGTCCCTCAGCTCTCCTCTACTGGTGCCCAAAAACAAATCAATGTACTGGGCTGGCAACTGGAGGCGCCAGAAGATTTACTACTCTGTTCTGCAAAGCATTGAAAACTACAAGAGTTTCTCTCCAATAAAATAAGGAGGAAAACAATGGAGAGGTAATTCTGCAGCCTATTAATCTATCACGATTGATGGGCTTCTCTAGAACCAGAATGTATTTTTCTTCCCTCATCTTAAAGAAAAATAATGTAAAAGGCTTGACTTGGTGAACCTCCCAATTGACTTACTGAACCAGTTTAAAACTTGCAACACTTACTGAAAACGTAGCCTTGATCTAATAGAAACTTCTATATCGTGGACTTTATGACACCTAAAATTTGATCAGGAGGAGGGGGGGAAAAGGTTAAAAAAAAAAAAGAGAGAGATAAGTGGAAGAGATTTTGAATCAGTGAATTTTTGTTTTGTAGTTGTGTCTCAAACACAGGATGCACTTAACTAAGACATGTATTTAGTAGGTTTATTCTTTTCTAAAAACATAATTGAGTATATTAAACCAACCTGGATTAGCCATCTCTCTGTACCTGATAATCACACTCCCTCCTCCTCACCGTGCTCCCTCTCTCCTTATCTCTTTCTCACATATAAATTGCACTTCAGCATACTCAATCCTCAAAGAGACCATGAAAATCTAATCTTCCAAATAGATCATACAAAAATCCCATTTCATTCTATTTACCATAATCCTGCATACAGACAGTACAAGAAATAATCACCTAACAGTGATAATGATTCACACAGCTTGAAGAATCACAGAATCACAGAATAGTAGGGGTTGGAAGGGACCTCTGTGGGTCATCTAGTCCAACCCCCCTGCCGAAGCAGGGTCACCTACAGCAGGCTGCACAGGACCTTCTCCAGGCGGGTCTTGAATATCTCCAGAGAAGGAGACTCCACAACCTCCCTGGGCAGCCTGTTCCAGTGCTCCGTCACCCTCAGAGGGAAGAAGTTCTTCCTCATGTTCAGACGGAACTTCCTGTGCCTCAGTTTGTGCCCATTGCCCCTTGTCCTGTCACTGGGCACCACTGAAAAGAGCTTGGCCCCATCCTCCTGACACCCACCCTTCAGATATTTGTAGGCATTTATAAGGTCCCCTCGCAGCCTTCTCTTCTTCAGGCTGAACAAGCCCAGTTCCCTCAACCTCTCCTCGTAGGGGAGATGCTCCAGTCCCCTCACCATCCTCGTAGCCCTCCGCTGGACTCTCTCCTGTAGCTCTTCATCTTTCTTGAACTGGGGAGCCCAGAACTGGACACAGTACTCCAGATGAGGCCTCACCAGGGCAGTGTAGAGGGGAAGGAGAACCTCCCTCCTCCTGCTAGCCACACTCTTCTTGATGCAAGAGTTCTTTTGACACTCAAAATAATCTATCTGGTTAAACAATTATGCTTTAATACATCACTGTCTAACTACTCTTTACAGGACTGCTAGGGCACTACAAGTTATTGGCATACCTGTAGCACCACAATTGTTTTAGGAAAGAAAGGACATATTACTGCTTTTAAATAATCTTCTTTCTCACCACATAACCTGAAGTTGACAACTTGTCATCTCAATAATGTTATGATGTCAAAATTTTAAGATAACATTGAAAGAAAACAGTCTCATCTAGAAATGGGTAACAGGAAAGGTAGACTTGCTATTCACAGTGTATTATTTATAGTTAAATGTAGTTCTGTCAGCTTTAAGTGCATTTTGTTATTAGAAAATGATGTAATTAATAATTCGGATTATTATTAAGACCCCATATATTTCCACAAATGCTCCGACCTCTGTAGGATTTTTGTGGAAGCTACCACAGATTCAGTGATTTAAAAAAAAAAAAAAAAAAAAAAAATCAAAAAACACCCTCCCACTACTCAATTCCTTATTCATCTTGACTTGCAATCACAGAAATCAACTGAGATATGTTAGATGCTGACAGCACTAGCTCCATTCCATTGAGATATCTTCAGGACTGATCAGCAGAGTGTTCCTTGCAGAGCTAAAGTAGCAATAACACTTCTTTTTCAAAGATTTTTATCAATGAAATGTCATAAACTGAAACCCTACTTATACATAACTATTTCTAATCCTGTCTGTAGACACAAAACACTCAAAACAGGCAGCAACTAAAACAACCTGCCTTCAATCCAGGGATATTCTTAGTAAAGCCAGGGATCTATCATTTCACATTAGCAGTGTTTACTTTACTAAATAAGCTTCAGAGATCTGGTTTTTTCCCCCCAGATGTTGTGTTGAAGGCCATCTGTTTTGTTCCTGAAGTAATAGAAGCCATCATACATTTTGCTCTGAGATAAAGTGAAGCAGAATGGCCATTACTTAGCCAAAAAAGGAATGATTAGTTTCCTGAATACATAATTAGAGATCTAATGAAACGGACTTCTTAGCCCAAAAAGCCAGAAAAGTAGAAATTAGCGGGAAGAGAGGGAAGGTCTCATCACCTCTGTGGAAAGTACAAATTATAGAGAGGAGAAAGATCCCCTAGATTTTCTAAATCAAGTACAATTTAAACGTGCATTTACTATGGATATTTGGAATATCTTGGAATCTGGAGATGACTTAGTAGAACAGAGTTGATCCTGTTTTCCCTTGGTTCTATTTTTAAAAACTATACTTATGAATTTATTTTCTTCCCTTCTGTCATCACAGCTAACAAATAAATTTCCAAACTAAACTTTGGTTGAAATTTCATTTCCTGGTATTTTAACAGTGTGTTATTATTTCTAGTTTGTCAAAGGAGGAAGTACTCCACTGCACGAAAGGAACCAACAGTTTAAGCTGTCCTCCTCTGGAAGAGGCAGATGTTAAAGACGTTTCAGAAAACTAATCAGTAGACATCACTTTCGGCATTTTCAATGTCCAGAAGCAACAAGAACCACTTAGAATAAAAAACAGCAATTAAAGAAGATGAGGCATCTTTGTATGGAAAAGTACAATTACAAGTTGTCTTAATTGCAGATATGTTACTTAAGGGCTGGCTAGCTTTTCCTCGCCAGAGCTGCACACTGACCGGCCATGACTTTTGCCAAATACCAAGAGCAGTGTAAACAAGAGACAGTCACTTCTTGCCCCCAGTGTTGGCCAAGATCACTCACACAACTGACAGCCTGAGGAACTGACTGCATAGATGCAGAATATTGTACTACCGCGAAAGTACACTACGTGTAGGTACTCAGTGCACAGCGTATTAACATGGACAACATTTTCCTTACAAATATCAACAAATTTCAGAGCTCATATTGTGCTCACAGCTAGCATTGCGCAGGTGCAGCTACACGACTTCCCCTCTACTGCTTTAATACAAGAGTGGTATCTAATACATATCTTTGAAAATTCACAGAAGTCAAGGAAAATAACTCCCGCACACAGTGGCCACACTTCTCAGGATGAGCCTACCGCTTCAGTAAGTGCAAGACATGCCCTTGCTTTTCTGCTCTGAACAAAGCCTGCCAGCACGAAATGGATTGTCACATTGGAGCCTACATGATGCTCAGGCACAGGCAGGGATTTACTCCAAGTCACAGTATGTAACAGTGGCAATAACACTGTAACAGTCAACAAATAAATGAAATTTAGGAAGCTGACTTTAAGAACAGCATTTCCACTCAAGACTCTCTTGCTTTATGAAGAAATACTTCAAACATTCACATAGTGTTGCTAGGGTGAATTTTTTTAACATCTTCATAGGACCAAACCCAAGAGTGACATTAGGACCACAATATTAACACTTAGTGGAAAAGAATAGCAAAAACCCCACCCAAACCAAAACGAAAAAACCCTCTCAAACCCTGAAGAGCTCCTGAAAATTAAAAAAATACAAAAAAACAAAAAAAAAACCCATCAATAAACCAAGCAGGTAGAACTATGCACATGCCATTTATGCATTTAGCCTGTTTGACTTTATCCTTTATAAAACCATCTCCCCAAACTGGTTAGCTCAACCACACTCTAAAGAAAACAAGACAATGGATGTCATTTCATCTCTACGTAAAACATGCCCACATCCCAAGGACTGTGGGCGGTTCTGGTATCACAGCAAATCTAGATTGTACTTCATTTACTGGTTGAATAGGGATTTATTTTAAAAACACAAATAATTTAAAGAAAAATGAAGGGAGAGATTTCTTAGTCCATTTGCACATTAGCAGTTAAAATACATTGCTGTCAGGACAGATTCTAATTACTTGCAAATATTCATGAATGTATATTATTAAACCTGAATCTCTGGTGGGAAAAAAAGTCTTCCCCTTCCCACAGCCATAGTTTATATGGTGTGAGAGAGGATTTTCTTTACATCTGGGCTGCTTTTTCAAATGACAGGAAAGCCAGGATTCAGGATTCCCCCAGCTCAACAGTCTCCTGTTGTTTTCAAGGCTTGTTGAGGCTGATGAGAACTATCAGGCAGTATTTTCCCTCCCTCACAAACCAGGTGAAAAGCAAAGAGCTGCTAGATAAGAGTCAATCTTTTGACGCACTGTCCTGCAGAGTGCTCTGAAGCCATTACTCCTGCTCGGGATTCAGAGGCCTCTTGCAAGTGCTAGCCCTGGGTGTACTAATAAGACCTAAAACATCTTTTGAAACCTGCTCACTAGGCTTCATATATGCCCCAGTACTGCAAGTACTGTATAGGAGGAACAAGGACAACTAGATAAGATTTCTTCATTTTACTGTGTATAGTAATTCTCAGGGTTTGGGGTTTATTTCGTTGTTTTGCTGTAGATATGTTACAGTAAATCAACCCAGAAATGACAATAATTTTTGATCAGGATTCCAGGAGGCAATTCAAATCCTCCTTACATTGCTAATACCTAAACTTTGATGTCACAGATGGAAAAAGTTGCCTTTATTTTCCTCTGAGGATCTACCCTTGTATAAAAGAACGGAAGTTTCCTATTTATACTCTTCAAACCTTTGAGGTGTATGAGGCATAGTTTTCCTGGATGGTCTGAATAAATGCTCTAATCTTCATTTACTGTTGTATGCATGCAACTATTTGGAAACAGAATTTATCTAAAGATTTATACAGCTATGCAATTTGTAACTGCAGCTAGGGACAAAGAGCCCCAGAATCCGCTTTCTTCACTTATCAAGAGCAAGGCTATGGACACTGGGAAGCCCAAAATTATGCCTTTGATCACCAAAGATTTCAAAGACATTCATCAAGATAATAGTAGGTGACTTAGCGTTATTTCTGCTCAGTTGAGCACAGTAGTGATAAGATTATATTACACTCCAATCTATTTTATAGCTACACACAGTAAAACCTTATGTCGCTCTCTTACATTCTTTTTTAAAGTTTTCTGTACCAGTTATTAATTTGCAGAGGTTTTTTCCCCACTGCATAATATCGTGCATGATCATTAAGTAGCTATTAGTATTGCGTATTTTACTTTCACATTTATGTTGCTTATAGAAAGATTAAAGAATGATCAACCACTCTCTTTTCATTTAATTATTTTTAATTCATTAACTCTATTTCCAGTAAATTATGCAAAGTGATGAAATGTTATTATTTTTTAAAAATATATTTATGGACAAGACTATAAAAAATAACATGTAACTATTTAAGTCAGATAACTACAATACAGATAGTATCTTTGCCACACATAACCAACCTCTGATCCTCTACGATAGATTAACAGGCACAGGAGACCCACCCTGAAGCGGGCTTTTTGTATGACGCGACTTTTTTTTTTACAGGAACTTTCTCATGTAAAACAAATATACACAGATATCTATCACAAGTCTAACAAACTCCACTAAATATTCCCCTAATATATACATTTTCCCTTCCCTTACCATTTCCTGTATATGTTAATCATTTGTCAGTTGTAAATTACAAGAGTCGCAGTATTTTTCAAATAAGAAACCACATATTCCTCTCCTAGGTGCCTGCTTGTAGCTGAAGAAAATAGGAAATAGTAGAATCTATTCACAGAGTTAGAAAAATCAGAATTTAACTTAATTTTTTTTTCATTCCAGCAGATGCCGCCTGCAGGAATTCAGACCCCACTGATGCAGAACCAGCAATACAAAAGCTGTAGCCTAATAATCAGGCAAAAATCACTCCAAATCTATCCATATCTTGGTAAAGAAACATATCTGATTTATAGTTCATTTTTTTCCCTGCTTCCCTGTTCCCAAGAGAAAGGCACACAATTATGATAGTTGAAAAGTCATGGCAGTCAGGTGAAGTCCCTAGTGACAGGAAAAAGGGAAATATGGCATCCGTTTTTAAAGAAAGGGTAGAAAGGAGGACTCTGGGAACTACTGACCTGTCAGCCTCACCTCCATGCCTGGGAAGATCATGGAACAGATCCTCCTAGAAGCCATGCTAAGGCACATGGAGAGGGAGGTGTTGGGAGACAGCCAGCATGGCTTCACAAAGGGCAAGTTCTGCCTGACCAGCCTAGCGGCCTTCTTTGATGGAGTGACTGCAGCAGTGGACAAGAGAAGAGCTACATCCGTCATCTACCTGGACTTCTGTAAAGCCTCTGACACAGTCTCCCACAACATCCTTCTCTCTAAACTGGAGAGATACAGATTTGATGGGTGGACTGTTTGGTGGATGAGGAATTGGTTGGATGGTTGTATCCAGAAGGTAGTGGTCAACAGCTCAATGTCCAGATGGAGATCAGTGACAAGTGGTGTCCCTCAGGGGTCCACACTGGGACAAGCACTGTTTAAGATCTTCGTCAATGACATAGACAGCAGGATCAAGTGTAGTCTCAGCAAGTTTGCTGACCACACCAAGCTGAGTGGTGCAGTCAACACACCTGAGGGATGGGATGTCATCCAGAGGGACCTACACAAGCTGAAGAAGTGGGCTTGTGTGAACCTCATGTGGTTCAACAAGACCAAGTGCAGGGTCCTGCACCTGGGTGGGGGCAACCCCTGCCACCAATATAGGCTGGGGGATGAAGGAATCAAGGGCAGCCCTGAGGAGAAGGACTTGGGGGTACTGGTGGATGAAAAGCTGGGCATGAGCCCACAGCGTGCGCTGACCGTATCCTGGGCTGCATCAAAAGCAGCATGGCCAGCAGGATGAGGGAGGGGATTCTGCCCCTCTGCTCTGCTCTGGTGAGACCCCACTGGGAGTCCTGTGTCCAGCTCTGGAGCCCTCAGCACAGGAAAGACATGGACCTGTTGGAGCGGGATCAGAGGAGCACCACAAAAATGATCCGAGGGCTGGAACACCTCTGCTTTGAGGAAAGGCTGAGAGAGTTGGGGCTGTTCAGCCTGGAGAAGAGAAGGCTCTGGGGAGACCTTACAGCAGCCTTTCAGTAGTTAAACAAGACTTATAAGAAAGATGGGGACAAACTTTTTAGCAGGGCCTGTAGTGACAGGACAAGGGGTAATGGTTTTAGATTAAGAGAGGGTACATTCAGACTAGATATAAGCAAGCAATTTTTTACAATGAGGGTGGTGAAACCCTGGCACAGGCTGCCCAGAGAGGTGGTCGATGCCCCATCCCTGGAAACATTCAAGGTCAGGTTGGACGGGGCTCTGAGCAACCTGATCTGGTTGGAGATGTCCTTGCTCATTGCAGGGGGTTGGACTAGACAACCTCTACAGGTCCCTTCCAAACCAAACTATTCTATGATATTATGATTCTATGCCATATTGTCCATATTTTTAAAAACCCACAAATAAACAGTATAGCAATTTATGGAGGACTAGGATGGTTCCTACTTAATAACTCATTGTCCATTTACTCCTACTGAGCAGTTCACAGGACACAAGAGTTTTCCCTGATTATCTCTTCCATGATTTATCACCCGTGTACCATTCATATCTGGGTAAAAACAAACAATCCCCCTCAAACACCACTACACGTTAGCTATTGAAAATGACTGCAGCAACATGCAGGCAGACAAAGGATCAGGAACCCAAAGTTTATGTGAATTTTCACTGTAATACCATCCATGTGATCTCCCTTTGATGTTTATTCATCTCCCTCAGACATCATCCAGTGATGCTCTGGTCTCGTTTTCAGTGACCTCCAGGCAATATTTGTATTTTTGCTACATTTTTTCCCCACTCCCTACATCTGGCCATACACGTAGGAGAACAACAATAAAGGTTCACTGTCAAACTTTCCCAAATGTTATCAAAACCTCCCTTCAACCTGCTCATACCTGATCTTCCCACATCTTCACCAACACTGTTTAAGCAGCTTAAGCAAGTTATCAGAGCTTTTTGCCTCTAACACCCACATCTTCTGTGTTACATGAAAATAAGCAACTCCTTTGGCTTTATTTTAAGATATCTATTTTATGAGTGCACTCCTTTCATGCAGAGGAGGAGTGATTGTAGCCTACTTGAAAGGGACTGGGAGTGAAGCAAGCACACAGTGGGATGAAGTCAATATGAATTATATTTAATGTGTTTAGAACACACGCTGTTTTATACCAGTAAAGCTTTGGCTTATTTTTTTAAAATCAATGTATTTTTGTGTTATTAGTTTTCAAACAGTTTGCATACTGCTGGGGACACAAATCTACCACGTAGGTAAGATTAAAAAAAGGTATCTAGTCTCTCCCTTAGCAACTAAAAGGAATGAATCAGAGAGGTCCCTCACGCCGCTGATGATAAGGACTAGCCTGAAGGAAACAATTTGTTTGATAGAGACTACAGCATCATCGATATAAACCCACGACAGACCACCTTTGCCACAGACTGAAAGCAAAACAGGTAGAAGCGTTCAATTCTGTTGTTGAGCTGAGACCATACACAAAGGATTTAGCCACTGGGAAGTGTGCAAGAGGAGATGATGGTTAGCAGTACAGGCCATTTACCTGGAAGTGAAGAACAGCAATTCCTGTTCTAAGGGTTATCCTATAAAAAAATTTAGATGAAAACACTGGGTAATTTGTGAATGACCGAGCTTCCTTTTTGTGTGAGAAGCAAGAAATGAAAAAAAAAACCAAAAAACAACCCCCAGCTATAGCTACATAGCTACACAAACAAGCTTTTTGGAGAGTAAGTCTGTGAGAAAAGCTAAAGATCTGAACAGACTAGATGGGAGAGGAGAGTAAGCGAGAGCAAGAGACAGAAAGTAGGACCCGGGAAAGGCAGCTGCTACTGGAAACCAGTGAGGCGTAAGTGCCTTTGGGCCAGATGAAGTGATAAACCACAGATATGGAAAGAGTTACAGAAAATATACTGCTTGGTCAGAAGAATGCCAAGCACTGATGTATTAGAACTGTTACAATCACATCTAGGAAGAATTTGTCTTCAGAGAAGGGTATAAAATAGTACTCAGGAATTAAGCATTGACAAAGTAGGAAGAAAAATACGGAAACTCACCTATTTTTTTTTTTCCATTTTGTAGAGCATAGCTCCTCAGATACCTTTGCAGAGTTATCGTCACAATTTTACAGAACGGCTCAAGAAAAAGAAAAGAAACTGTCAATAGCTAGGATGATCCTAAATAAAGGATGCAAGTTACACTGACACGGAAATATTTAACAGTTTACTCCATTCAAATCCCAGTCCCCTATGCTATCACTGTTTCTTCTTTGGCTTAAGAGGATTGCCACCTACTGAGTTACCCTCACCTTTATATGTTATTAGGAAAGAGATTACCATTACCTTTAAATAATGAGAATTTTGATAACAGCTTTTACTTTTTCTTACTTATACATAGAGACACAAAAAGGTGTCTAAATTTGTAAGGATTAGAGTGCTGAACATAATTCTTTTATGCTGCAGAAGTTGTTTTGGTATTAAACTGGAAATTCTTGCTAGTAACAGGTTCAAAACTTTAAGGTTCCTCGGCTGTGATGAGGGCATGTTAGATATTGGCACAGAGAGCAGATTAATAATCTTATATCTGAAATAATCTGGATAGCCAAAATCTCACCAGTTACGCTGAAAAAATTCAGGTAGCACAGACAGCATGAAAACCAGAGTGTTCTACCTTAGCTAGCCCTTTCCTCTGTGCCTCTGAGGCAATAAAAACAACCAGAAAACAAGCCCAGAGAATGCTGTCTGCGATAAACTGCTGTTACTCAACAGCACTCACAGAACAGTGTTTATAGCCACTTGAGATATTTCATCTCTCATTTTGAATTAGAACAAAATAGATGAGTCAGATCTGAAACATAGCTAAGAAATCAATGATGACTGCTTTTATTCATCCTAAAATATGGCACCGACTGAGGTAAGGCAACTGCCGTGTAGCCAGTTAGTACTTACAGCTTTCACTAGAACAATATACTTTTAATTACTCTGTACATTCCGCAGTACTGTGATAGTTTCGCCACAGATTTTATCAAGAAATGGTCCTCAGGTCTAAACGGAATTTCTGATCAGCTTCTAAGAGGGAGGTTATCATAGTACTACACACACACATTGTCCCAGCCCTAAAAGAGACAATATGAGTAAGTACCTGCACTCGTCCTCTGATTACCAGAGTTTTCCTGCAGTTCTACTCCACAAAGTTAGCTGGCATTGTCGATTAGCTGCTTTCAGTTTTAAGTGCTTTGAAGATGTGATCTTATCTGGAACTTTTCATAGAGACTGATTATTGTTTCTCAAGGAGTGTTAGCAAAACACACAATAGATTCATAGATCTGCATTAATCCATAATCTAAAAACATGTTTCCATATATACTAACTAAAAAAGTATTCAAAATATATTTACACAACATTATTAGAGTTCAAGATAAACTATACTGCATAGAAAGTGCAGCCTCTGAAATAACAAAATACAGTAAAAGGCTTCCTCCTCCCCCCCTCACCCCCGCCCTAAGACGTCCTTTCTTAAGTTTTTATATTCAGGCAGAAGTAACAGTGGACTGAAATGCAGCTGAATACAAATTAAACATTACAGATTATTTTCCCTTAAATTCTGCACCCAAAGAATGCCATCTAGTGACCACCTACTGAACACAAGAATTGGTATCAATAATGCATCTCACTTCAACTGTCAAGATAACATATTACACACTAATTATGAAGTACATGTTCATTTTGTTACTCTCTTCTTTTTGCGTGCATGGATGAGAAAATCAGTAAGTTCTTAACCACGGTATTTTTTTTCAAGGACATCTGACATCCCTCAGAAAATTTGTCACTTCCTCTGTGCTCCAACTACTCCATCCAGAAGGTGGCTTCTGTCTCACAGAACATTTTTAGGATAATTGTATCTGTATGTGTCTACAAACAGCTGAACACTGAGGCATTTTCTCTCGCTACCCAGCTTGTCTTTTTTTCCTTAAGAAGAAATACTGAGACAAATTCCACATCAGTTAAAAAAAAATACAGCACTATCTAAGCTACTTTGTGTTGTGACAGTATCTCTTACACAGCACTTGTTTTTATTAAAGACCAATGATATGACGTCTTGCCTGCACTGAAACTTTCAACACAATTCAACACAAACCGTATTTTTCAGAAGTCCTAAAGGCAAGATTTGCAACAAGCCCTCACACCATGTAATCAATATTACAAAATGTTTCGCTCTCCCAAAACAAGCCTTAGTCTCACAGACCAAGCTGAAAGAAACATATTAGCATCCCAGCCACTTACTGTCTGATAAGGGCATATGTTGTGACATGTTACTGAAGACTGTAATATTTCAGCTGTTTGACACTTCCCTTGCTAATCTTTACTTCCCTCCTTTAGAAGACTCCAAGTATGGCCTGCTGCGTGGCTAATGCTCAGAATAATATCACAAAGTGTAATATACAAAATTATGCAGCATGCTGATAAATAGAAAAACTAGTTCAGAAAACCAGAAAGCTTCATCTAAATAATATTAGTAGCTGTTTCGTATTTAAAAAAACATTCCTATTTTTTCCCACTGTTTTTCTACTGATATTGGATAACAGATTTGGCTTTTGATTAACAGCCTTATTCTTACAATACTCTTTTTCAGATTAATTTTTCCTTTACTTGGGAAAAAGTAATCTTTGGATGGCAGGCCACATGAGCAGAGATGAGCAACTGCTGCCATTACCTTCAGGAGCACTGAGCATACAGGCTGGGCTAGAATGATGATGCTAATCACAAACCCTGTAAGCCATAAATGTAGAAGCAAGTCATATTCAGTTGATCACAGGAAAACCTAACCTCATTCGGGATGTCTCATTAGAAAACTTGAGGAAGGTCATGTTCTATGTATAGTTTCATAGCAAAGACAAACTCTTTAAAAGCCCTCACACTCGTGATGAAATTGCCTATCAGGAAACGTAAGAAAAGACTTTTGCATAGTATCTGGAAAACAGCAAGCTATGCCAACTGATAATAAATAATTACCATTAAAAGCTCTGCATTAAAGTTAGAGAAATCTACCAGAACATGTACAGACAAAACTACAATACCAGATTGATTTAAGGAATAGTGTTGTTACCATCTTTTTTCATTACCAGGTAATGGATTAAGATAAACCCCTCACACAAAATACGACTGTCTACACAGGGATTTACCTGCCTCCGCACAGACACATTACAAACCACCAGGAAAAAAAAGGTACCAAACACTTCCACATTCGTTCATTTTGCTAATATCTCTCCATTCATAGAAATTCACAATACTGTGGTTTTACTGTTTTGTAAGCTAATCAATAGAGCAAACCAAACACAAACAACAGCTGCGGTACTCTCTGGATAACAGTTGTAAGGGTTGATAAGAGAGGTCTCAGAGGAAGAAGCACCTCCTTGTGCTGACCTTTTTGGAATACGGCAGCACAGCAGCAACCTTACCCAAAGCCCAAAGGGAACTGAAAGAATGGGTACAGAAGAGCTGTACACACTCAGCATTCAGAAGATAAACTGGAGAATGAAATTCAAGCTTGATTGTATCTTTTTAAAATTCTGCTACTGTAGGTAAGAATAATTGATTTTCTGTAAGGAAAAGATGCAATCAGCAAGTTAAGAATGCAGGAAGGCTTTTGAATATTGATATTCCAGATAAAGATACCAGAACAGTAACATTTATTAAGAAATAAGTCCCTAAACAGATGCTTGAGCCTGTAGTATACTAATGAAGTTAGCTGATCTGTGTAATAAAAGATTTGAACTTCAAGAAGCCTTGACTTATCAAATGTATATAATAACAATTCAAAATATGGTCTTGTGTCTGAGATGTTGAAAAACCCATGAAGGAGGTACATTAATGAGCACTAGGTCATATTTTATGCATGTTTGTAGGATGGTCTGTAGTTTATTTTTTTCTTTTTGTACCCTAGAACAGCTCACCAAGAAAATTAGGGGAAAAGCCTCCAAAAATTTCTCCACATCCAGTCTTGATTAACAACCAGGAAGAGAAAAATCAATACAAAACAGTAGTGCATTCATATGCACATAAAAGTATGTTTGACCATGTAAGCAAAATGAGTACTGCAAAGTCACCAGTAAAACCTGCCTTAGGTCATTATAAACCAGTGGGTAAAATAGATATAGCATGTACAGGTTCCATAGGAGGGGAAATCACAATGTTATATTGTGCAGGTTTTAGGAAAAAAATATTTAAAATGTATCTTTGTAAGATAAAGCTTTTCTTTAAAAAAAAAAAGACTTTAGCAACAGTATACTTTTAAAATTAAAGCTTTAAAAATATCTTTTATTAGCAATGATATAATTTTTCAGTAATATTTCAAGCAAAATGCTGTTTAGCTCTGGAAAATATGGTTCCTAGGAAATCATTTTCTCTTACTTTTATGAATAGCATTAATATTAATCCATAACTATGCATACATGTTTGTGAAAACACTAAAGCTACTCTTTCATGTTTCGGGGGGTGGCGTGAACTGCGTTTCTAATTTTCATGCTCCTTTAAGTGACATATTTACAACCTTTACATTAAAGCTTGACTATATGAGACTACTTGGGCAAAATCAATTTAATCTAAAGGCATACAGTTAGAACAGATTAAAACAATTTTAAATCAGAATGACAGGGATTTATGGCAATTTAAATTCACACCCGCAGTTCAGACTACTTTTCATGATGCCTTTTTGCGACTCAAATACTCTTTGTTATCCTAGTCTGTGCCTCCCAAGATGAGCTCCAGTCTGGGTAGATGATGAGGCTGCTATCACACGCTGTGGATGTGGACATGCCAAACTGCAAATTAAATAATATTCAGACAATAACCATTTCAAGCTTATTTATTTTCATCAAAAATAGCTGTTTAACAGGGTATTGCGGTTAGTATGCTTTCTCTGTGCTTTGAAATGGTAGCTGAAAGTCAAATCATAAACCTGCCACTTAGTGACAGGTTGTACCATCTAGGGCCTGCACCATAAAAGGTTTTCCAGGCTTAATCTGAAAGTTCTGGTTTAAAAGACAAAACAACCACTGTCCTCCAAAATGTTTCCCAGAATGAGATTCCAGCCATCAGAAACGAATGGTATTTTAAGCCTACCCATTTCAGTATCCAAGTAATCTGTTTGAACTATCTGAATCACGAGGATTAAGAGACAATCCTTGTCAGGGGTGAATCTTATTAGGAAGTCCAGATCCTCTTTCCTGTGTATGAGACTACCTGTGATACTGCTAGCAACTATTTTTGTTCTATTCTACCACTAGCCAAAGAATGGATGGCAGCAGCCTACTGCACATAGAAGTCTGAGGCACTAACTTATCAGCGAGTTTTAAATCGGAGTTCGAATAGTCTGCCTGTGTAAAGGGAAAGACAATTCACTGAATTAACTCGAAGCAAAGAGTGGTAGCACAGAAAAGGTGAAAAAAAAATTAATCTGTATGCAGCTTTCCATAAAAATTACTTATTGGCACAGTTGCTGTGACTGTATGAAAAACACAGTTTGCCGAGCTGGTGGTTAATTCTGCACCACTTTTAATAAATCTTGTGCATTGTGGAAGGCTGGAGCAAAGCTGTGAACCAAAGGAGTACGGCTGGCAGAGTCCCTCAGGGCAGTACCCCAGAACTGTGTAACGCATCAGGAAAGACTCCAACTGCTCTACCAGAAATCAGCCTTTTGCATGGGGCTCCCCCGTTCCCCTTGTAAATTTTTACCTCGAATACTCAGAACTGACTGGAATTTCAGTGAATGCAGGTTTCCTCCGTTGTCTGCTCCAAAGCCAGCTGACAGTGGCACAGAAAGGAGGAGACCTGGACTCAGAGCCACTGGCAGGAGAGGAGAGTATTCAGCCCAGCTTAGCCTACAAAGGTATTAGTCCCAGCCATTTGCTGCATGCACTGGACAATAACGGCGTGGATTCAATCATAATGCAGATTGACCTGACCACTGAATCAGGAAAACGCCTTCCAGAGAGATACTTCCAGAGCAAAAACTCAGTATTTCCTCACATGCTGTTTTCAAACTAGGACAGTGCCATCACAAGATGGCAACCTGTTCTCAATGGTGTTTATGTTGGCTTGAGGAACATCGATCAGGACTGTCACTCCGTAGTCACGTTACCTCATCATTCACATCAGCTTACAGCATGCACACCCTCAAGCTGACCTCACTTGCTTCTTTCTGTGTTTTATAATTTAATTACTTCTTTAAAATATTCTGCTTCCTCATTTGGTTCAGGAGAATATTCTGCATTTGTTCATCCACATTCCTGCTTCAGTAGATCACTCTACAGTTGTTCTCTTTGGATGCAGCACTTTGGACACAGCATTTGGCCTGCTGATAAACACCCTTCTCCCAGAATGAACCACAAAGTGCCGGGTCACCACAAGTGCCAGGGACTGGAGTCCCTTCACCTTACCTCGTCCAAGCTCTGCTCATGCTTTTAGCTCCTTACAAACAGTCTCAGCTGCTGCCAAAACCAGGAAGAGGGCACATTTCTTCCCTTACTTCCCCGCTGCCTCCCCATGTCATCTTTGAAAGCTGCTTTTCTTTCAGATATGGGTTTTGGAGAGGTGCCTCACCGCCACTCGAGGCCCATGACCACCAACGCCTCACATGTCCCACCTGCGCCGCCACGAATGCCTCACACGTCCCACCTGCACCTCACAAATCCCGCCTGCGCCGCCACCACCGCCTCACTCGTCCCACCCACAGCACCACCACCACCACCTCACACATCCCGCCCGCACCTGCACCAACGCCTCACACATCCCGCCACCAACACCTCACATGTCCCACCTGTGCCGCCACAAGCGCCTCACACATCCCGCCTGCACCATCTCACACATCCCACCACCAACACCCCACAAGTCCCACCTGCGCCACCACCAATGCCTCACACGTCCCACCCACACCACCACCAATGCCTCACACCTCCTGTTCATGGCACCACCGCCTCACACATCCCGCCCGCACCTGCACCAACACCTCACGTCCTGTCCATGCTGCCACCAACGCCTCATATGTCCTACCTGCACCTATGCCTCACAATTCCCGCCACCTGCACCTCAGACCTCCCGTCCGCGCTGCCACCAACGCCTCACACCTCCAGCCCGTGCCACCGCTCCGGCTGACCAGTTGCACTGCCGTTGCGCCCATCGCCCTCACTCCCCTCCTCCCAGGGCAGCAGCAATCCTCAGCCCACACTTTTCTCCAGCCATTTTCACACAGCCGTTTCTGCAGACACCCTGCCTGGGAAGAGGGAGGCCGGAGGAGCAGCCTGGGAGGCCGACATGCCAGCCTCCTCCCTCACGCGCCTTCCCCTGCTGCCCAGGATGCCATCAGCACAGGCTCTCATGCCATGCCAAGGTATCTGTCAACCCTTGTATCACCTTTCAGCTTTCCAGTTCATTTATCAAGTACTAGAGTCCACTCCAAAATGTGAAAGTACGGTAGGATGCTTCCCCAGGAAAAACACGTGTGCTTTTTCATGCTGGTATAAGCTCTAGGTAGACTAACACTGAAAGAAGCGTAAAGGCCTGCAATCTCAAGCATGCTTTGAACTTTTTTTCCCCTTTTGAAACACCAGGTTTGAGCCCCAACAGATCATCATTTAAAAAAAAAATAAAAATCCACACATCACCCATTCCGGAGATGTGACTGTTTCCTAGATAAAATATAAGTAAGAAGTGGCAGCAGATGAAGAGAAACGATACACTTTTCCACATTCAGCTTCTGCGTGCTCACAAAGCTGCAACCAAACAACTAGAAAAGCCAGAACACATCACTTTTTAAAATAAAAAGGGTACCACGAATCAAAGAGTAAAAACATAAGGAAATATGTCTACACGTACCTTTAAAATTACACAGTATTTTTAAGATACCTACCGGACGCTTTTTCAAGCTTGTCTCTCAGAAATAACAACTTGAAATGTATCCATGCTTACAGTTGTACTCAGACACACTGGGAAAATCCCCAAAGTATTTGTGCTTAATGACACCCTAACTTGTACTTCAATATTGTTTTCGCATAGTAGAACCTAAGCAATTTGATACTGTTTTCAAAGGAAAATTCTTTTGATTCTAAGTGGACCTGATGATGGCTTTTACACCCTGCCTTATCTGTCATTCTGATCAATCTAGAAGAAGGATAATCAAGTATTTACTGATTCTTTACTTTTAAAAGACTCCATAATAAATCAGACCGAAGCAGCAGGAAGATTCTCACACCGCAGTCAATGGTTAATAAGTTACTTTTTAAATTTTTTAAGATTATTTTTAGTAAGTCTATTAATTTTCAAGCAATACCCCAAAAGTAGCTACATAGATGTCATAAAACAGATATGGCAGCCATAAACCTGCGTACCGTTACGATTTAAGAATGTAGCTATGCAAGATTTCAAAACTATTGCCAATTTCCATTTCCCAACCAACTGGGACCAGAAATGAAACTAACTTCATACTGCAAAACAGCAGTTTATGATAAGCTAGAAATATGCATAAGACATACCTACACTAGGCCTCCATTTTACAGAAAACAGTCACGTTCAGTGTGGTTTAAAAATATCCCGTGTACGATAGATTTCTTACCTAATTGATCAAAACAGCTTTGCATGAACTTTTAAGAATATTTGGCTGGTTGGTGCTTTAAAGCCCATTAACTTAAACACTTCCCATTAACTTTCAGATGTGACGTATAAGTTGCAACATCCTACAAAGTAACTTCAGGACTTCAAGAAATTCTAAAGACTTACTTTTGAAGAATAGTATTTATAATACACTTCAATCTTCCAACTCTATCTACATGGTGAAATCTCACTGAACCTCAAAATCCAGCAACTATGGGGTAGCTTGTATAAATGACTATAGTTCACCTTTAGATTTAAGTATTATATATTTTCAGAACTGAATATTAAAACATCAAAAGTAATACTTAAAAACATCTTGTCAGAGGTGAATCTTCTAATTAAATAATCAGTATTACCTGCACATATTAGATAGCTAATAAGATATATGCTAATCAACTCAACTGCTGTTTAATGAGGAAAAGAAATTCAGCAACATTAGATCACTCTCTTCCCATACAAACAGAAGCACGACAAAGCACAAACTTGGTTTCAAGATTTCTTACACTTTAGATGCATTGATCATTGTTTTCGGAACAATTTACACAGAGTTTTGCACACAGCCTAAAAAAAACCTATATACATCTATTTCATGGGTTAGTGCCACTACTAAACGTACGGTGAAATACACACACAAAACAGAAGGGAAGCTGGAGGCAGTGGTGCACCGAAATACATGGAACTGACAGCACTTGCAACTATGGCAGCTGTTTCGCTTCCCAGGTGTATGTTTTTCCCTACTTACCAGTCTTACAAACACTTCCCACCCCAAGCTACTAAAAGTCATTAAGCACTTGTATCAAGGTCTGGGAACTGTGTCTACATGTACTACCAAGCATCTCTGCTTTTTAACAGTATTGCAATATGTTTTGGGGGAGTGGGGACCTGAGGACATCCATTCCTAAGAATAGTATCTTCCGTACTGTAGCACAGAAGGCATCCTCAGGAGATGAGGTAGGATGCAGAGAGAAAATCAGCACTAGGCTGCTCTGCACGAATAGCATTTTCCCACGCTGTGAGACCACCTCACAGGCATAAATTAGAAAAGACAAAAACTGGGGATTACCTACTTTTAATTGCAGAGCAAGAACGCATTCGGCAGGAGGGTTGGACTAGATGACCCACAGAGGTCCCTTCCAACCCCTACTATTCTGTGATTCTGACAATCATTTCCACCTTCCTGGTTTTCTATGGACCCTAACATTGTCTCCATTAAACAAGACATTCACAAGAAAATAAAAATTTTTCTCTTCCACTTGTCCGTCTGCTGCCATGAAAACAGGTAATACCTCATCGTGCCAGCAGCATACACCCTGAAAACTGCATTCAATTATGATGAAAGGATTAAAACCAAATGAGTAAGAATAACCGAAAGATCTCAAATGTCCATTCAAAAACAAACTACACCCTTAAAACTTCTTTTCTAAAAATGAAGCAAGAATGAGAGGAAAACAAACAGCAGTTTACCTGATTTACCTTTTTTCCTGACAAATTAGCAGTTAGGAATTTCAATTTCCTTCAATTGCCTTGCAGTGCACCCTCCAAATACAGCATGCCCTGCCAAAACACCTCCCAGTAACTTAGAACTGGGTACTAGTACATTTCTAGAAGATACTTCACTTTATTGTCTTATTTGAGTAAGCAAATAAAAAAAAAAGAAAAAAACCCAGAAAGAATATGTGACTTTGTGTCCTCTTACCGACCATAATGATGTCTGGATGTTTGGTAACTAATTTAAAATGGGTGAATCTAGCTCAGGTGTGTCGTGGCAAAGGCTAAGTGCCACACCTGAGCTAGTTAAGAGGATGGGAGCAAAGAAGGGGTCTCAGTCCTCAGCTGTTTTCCCAAGAAAAGAGAAAGGTTTGGGAGAAGATGCTGAAGAAAGCTGAGCTGTGTGGTGGTAGCAGGAACAGAGGGAAGAAGGCCCAGAACTACCCCAGAACTACAGAAGCCTTGATCACTAAAAAAAAAAAAATTAATCTTTACTTCACAGCCCTATACTGTTGAACAGAAATGTCTGAAGATACAGAGTTTTAAGCATTTCAAATCAGACTATAAATTGTGATGTTATCACCAAAGAACTACAGCAAGACTGCAAGTCCCTTTTCCAGCCAGAGGAGCTCCTTATCTGGAGACTCACTGTTTCACTTTTTAGCCAGATTTTCCTTCTTTCTGTGAGCATTATTTTATCAGCAGCAAACAGCCTACAACTAGGACTGTAACAGTACTTACAGTAAGCAGAAAAATTCGAAGGATTACATTTCTATTCCAATTTTGCACCGTAACTCTCCTCTGATTTTATCTAAGCTTTTCTTCCTGCAGCACTAATCAGTGCCCTTATCTACAATTTGCCCTTCTGTTTTCTGGGGCAAGCACTTAGTAAAAATCACTGTTCTTTCTATTACATTTTAAACATCCCCCAATTCTTAAAAACAAATAAGTCCTGGCATTGCTTTTTCTCATAGTCTTTTGTTCACTGTAGCCTGTCCTTGGATGATAAAATCTCAGCAAGACAGATTTGTGATTTTTGTGAAAGTGCCTTGGACTATTTCTGTGTGTATATATACACATACACATTTCCTCTCAAGCAGTGCCTACCAAGGCCTCAAAGTCTTCAAAGTCTTATGTGAGACCAAACCAAAGCATAGGTTTTATCCCAGAAAATGAAAGGAGAAGTATAATCTAGATGGATTTACAGTCAGGAATACAATTGTTTCATTTCCTTTTTAAGTGTTGACTAACAGATGCTAATTTAACATTAAAAAAATAGTTTTCTATCTTATCTGAGAGACAAAACATTTAAAATGGAAATTGTAGGTGCAATTCAAATAGATTTTTTCTTATTTTTTTCTTTAGAAATCTTTTATCAGGGAGTTTAATTCTGATGGCTAACAAATAACTTCATGAAGACTCCCATTCTTCCTCCTGCTTCCCCATTTCCATTTGCTAAGTTTGAATAGCAAAGGATTGGCTTGCTTCCCTAACTTTATGGGGTGAGTTAAACGTTTGAAGCACACACAGACATACTGAAAATGTAGAAAGGTATCTGAAGGTGACAAGCTCAGGTGGAAATATTAATACCATAGACATTTATACAGTCAGGTAATATCAGTCTTTCCCCACTGCAGCTTCGCTGTCTATGTTCAAGCAGGTAAACTGCACTCCTGCTACAAAAGCGTCATGGTAAGGGTTAATTGTTTTTAAGTGCCTTATAATTGCCACCAGCTCATTACTGGGAAGCAGAGGGTGCCTGCTGGCTCCTGCTCGTGGATAATTGCTGTGTTGTCAGACAGCTGACTCAGGCTGGAGTTCTATGCAGTATCAACTGATGGGACTCCTGTCCTTTCCATTGATCATTGATCATTTTTCCAAGTGTGTCTGCTTACAGCACAGCCTTAAAAACTAACAAATAACTTTTTTTTTTTAATGTTTTTGCCTTTCATTCCAAAATGCCGCCACACAAAGCTTTGTGCCAGTACAACTGTGGAGCAGAGTAGAAAAAGAACTGTGATTGACAAAGAAAATTCTGTTGCACAAAATTTGCACAAAAAAGGCTGTGATTATGCAGACAACATTGTACAAGACAGAGATGCTACTAGAAAACTTATTAGTTCACTTAGCAACCGATAAAGTCACAAATCTCTGTCTCTTACGTAGCAACGTAAAAGCACCTGTAAGCATGTTTGCACCAAGTTTAACTTAATTCAGAACTTCACAGAAACACTGGGTTATTCTTGGTCTTAGATACTTTCCAACTGACAACTTCCAAAGTGCAGATGTGCTAAAAGCCCGAAACCCCTCCCCTTTCCTTTCCCTCCTGCAGACATACTTTGGCAAAGACAGACTCATCGCACGGATCATTTTTCCCTTCCATCATCAAGATTTTTTCAAGTCCTGTCTGTTATCAATGTTGCTGGTATCTGGCTGGATTGGTTTTGCCAATCCATTTTTGTTTTGACCACGCATAGCTTTCACAGCAGGTACGAACATTTCCAGCACATAGTGAAACACCAATACTCTCAATCGTTCATTATGATGTGGTTGCAGAGACTTCTACCCCTGTTACCTAACTTCAGTTTGCCGTCTCCTGCCGTGTATTATTGCACAAAAATGTGTCCAACTGAGTAGAAGCACTTTTCCTAACTCATATGATCTAACATTTTAACTATCCAGCCAAAAGGTAATGTTATAGCTTCTAGGGGTTTCTTGTTCACCTTTACTGCGCAAACTGTAATTTTCTAAATGTAAGGAATTTTTAGATAAATGAGACAAGGATACACTATATTTAATTTCCTTAAACTACTAGTATATTGTACGGGGCATTAAATATAATTCCTTTTATTATTTCCAGGAAAGCAGCCAAAACACGTAACTCTTTTAAGTGTCTCTCTGGATAACATTAAACTAGTGCTTGATACGTGTACAACATAAGTATGAAGTAAAGACTCTGTAGCTTCCTGTGATCTTCACATAATTATAGTTGCACTTTTGGCTACAAAAAAAGTCCCAAAACAATACCCTGAATTCCTTTTTGCCCGTAAGTCATCCACAAAATTATCTTGACTTTTGCAGCCAATTTTTATATTTGTGACTTGTAGCCTGAATTGAAGGTTAAGAAAGTCACTGGGCATCTTTCACTTCAGATCAGAAAGCAGAAGCAAATTTCCAAACTCGGTTCCAAATACAAATAAGCTTTTATAAATAACATAGCCAAGCTCCATTACCATTTAAAATTCAAAACATTTTGTGAGTTTAGAATTAGAAACATTTAAGCAGGTTTTTCTGTTTTACCTGAAGACAAATAACCTCTTCCTGACTTGAAAAAAAAGACTATCGATATTGATGTGACGTTCTTCCACTTAGCTAAACAAACCCACTCCGGGATATTGATAGTCTGAGTAAGTACAGCCCTGGCACAGTGAGCTTCAAAGCCTGACACTGGAGGAATAACTTTTAAAACCGCTGCCACAGAAAATCAACTGCAATGATGCTGACCAGTCCCTTCTGACTCTGCCCTGCAGGCACAGAATGGAGAGTGGCAGATATTGGAGAGCAAGACAGCTGGAGACAGAAAGCCACAGAAATCGGAGGGGGGGGAAGGGTATGAGCCCTGAAACGGAAGAACTTCTCTCTGCAAGCTCAGTGACCATACTAAAAGCCACCTCAGACATAGGTCAGTCTGGGGCTTCCTACCTAGACCTGATAGAGCCCAAGACAAAATGTCAGAGAGAAAATCATCTTAATTTGAAGAAAATACTCTTTAAAACCCTTAGCTCGCTAGGCTGGGTTAACAGTTCACAAGGCAAGGCGAGACCCCAGAGCTTCCCTTTGATGCTGATCCGATAACAACATTAGCAGAGCTTTCTAGCAAGGGAGGCATTCCACTAACATGGTTCACACTACAGAACAAAATCAGCAAGTGGTATGTAATGTAATAACTGATTGGGTTTTTTTAATGAATCCAAATAACATGCTTGTTTTCACACTGCTTCTATGATCAGTTACTGTCATCAAGCAGTGTATTATCAAGTCATTTTCTCACCATCAGGCACTGGTGGAACTTCTAGCAAGCTGGAAAAAGGCCCTTTCCATTCTTTTTGGTTGCAGGCAGGTATGGAAGCAAAAAGCAGTGACATAATTTCAGATCAGAATATGGATTATCTAACAGCTGCTGCTATTTAGGTATCATTTTCCTGCTCATCTCCAGCATTGCCATTACTATAAGTAGATGCTCTATCATCCTCCTTAAATTAATAAGAATTTGATCTCAAATAACTGGGGAGTGTTTCAAAGAGTTTTCATCCTCTGTTGTCAAGCCTTTTATCTGAGCCATTAAAAATATGAGGGGAAAAAACCCAAATGTGTCATTTTGTACAGGAGAATACAGAAGAAAATGATGACATCAACACTTCCAGAATACGCATAGATCTAAGACTTGCTTTGCTTTATGTCAGCCATTTTCAGTAAAAGGTTTTAAAAAGTGTTAGGTTCTACTAAATCCAATGAATTAAATGAAACATGGCACTTTATTTAATCCTGATATATAGCCAGAACGATTTTAGAAGAAGTTGCATGCTGATATAAATCATATTTGCAGAGATGCATCAGAGAATCTTGACTAAAAAGAATTTCAGGGAAAAAAAATATGTAAAATAAAAATAAAAATAAAAGCTACAACCTATTGCTACTATAATTAAGTTATTTACAGAAAGAGTAAAGATCAAGTATATTTGATCACAGTATCATAAGATATTAAGAAGTACCTCTAATCAAGAAAAAACAGAACTATTAGTAGAGGGAAGAGATGTTACTATCAAAATATATATTCTTAATGAAATTTTAAATGCTAAAAAATTCCAGAAGGTGAAAGCAAAGGATTTTTTCCTACTAGCAATCATTGAGATATGCCAAATTGGTTACAACTCAAATAACTTGACTCCAGACATTGATGGGTTGAAAAAAATGTGTTATATGTGCAGTTTCCACAAGAACAACTAGGAATCTAAAAATTAAGGATTATTTCTAGACTGTCAGCATATTGCATAACAGGGCTGCTCAAATTCTGCCACAGGCTGAAGTACCCTGTCTTAAACCAATAATTGAGCTTCAATTCCTCAGAAGGCTATATCACTTGATAAATCATTCACTTTATATCTGTATCTTCTTCACACTTCTAATTTGTAACATTTTTGGTATCTATATATGCTCCCAGGCATTAAAATTTGTTTCTTGATGTTGGATGGACTGTGATTTTGAAGAGAAAATGTGAGCACATCACTGGAAGTAAAAGGAAGATGCTGTAATGGCAACTCCATTCTTTTAGAGATGTTCCTCAGAGTTTGCATTTTTTTATCCTATATGGTTTGATAGACATTTTTTTGATGAAAAAATGCAGAAAGAATCAGAACAGGAAAAAATCTACACTTGCATGTCCAATTTCACACATCAGCCATCTCAGATGCATTTGAAATGTTGAGTTTCCTAACATGCAAGTTTAATTTTATATTGCTGTGCAATTTTATTTTTATCCTGTTTCAATGCTTTAGAGAATTGTGTTGCTCCTTTTCAGCTGATTAGAGTTATTCCTGAGTGGCTCTTAGCAAGCATGAAAATCAGAGTGAAAGGGATGAAGTGTATGTCAGCTGAGGAGCCGAGACAGTAAAATATTATGAATTAGAAATTACTTACTCAGAGATAAAGATGCAGACAGGCTTACATTCTTTACAAGCTCTAGAGCTAGGCTTGTATTTTCTTTCTTTTGAATTTTTTTTTCCCATGGTTTTGCTTTCTGCTGTTCTCAAAAATTGGATATATAATGGAATTATTATCATGAAACACTTTATTTTAGTCTTTATTGAAACCAAACTCAGACCATTAGCGAAGAGACAGAGAAGCTGACCAGCAACACTGGTTGGTAGACTCAGTCTTCCAAAGCATCTCTTACAAATACCACTATTCTTGTAAAAAAAATCTACTGCACGTTGGTCGGAAGACTAAGACTGAAAGAATGCAAGGACTTTCAAGGCACCCTTCGCCAGAGAGAACACACAGCACCAGGCTGTGTTGGAAGCACGGGGCTCCATCCTGTAGCCAGCTTGCAGACAAAAACAGCTCTCAAGTTACCTCTGTCTCCAAATCAGCATTACTATTGAGTGATGATTCATTTAGAAGTCATTTCCCAAACTGCTGTTTATCATTACTCAGAACACAAATGCTTTGCTCAGCAAAGCCGAAGTGCAGAAATTTGCTGAGGTTCATTCTTTAAATTTCCATCAACTGGGACAAAAAGTGGAGTTGATTTACATCCTCAGCTACAGAGACTTGTCAGAATCCATTGAATATTACCGCACCAAGCTCCTACGTCAGCTGGGTGCCATGCCAACACCTCAGGTCTAGATCTTTGCAGTGACTTTTTTTGTTCCAGTATAAAGTATTTTTCTCACTATTTGATGGGAGTACATTTTATGCAAAAAATATGGTATGTACCATACTCCTGATCTAAGTCATAAAAAAGAACACAGTGTCTTTGTGGGTGATCACTGTGCTGAGTTTTGTCATCTATTCACATTTTGTTTAAACACAGATTTGTACATGGGAAACATTCTGTGGCAGAAAATCACTTCTCAGCTGACAAAACTTTTCAGAATCATGGGAGCCATGTGGTTTATTGTGCAAAATATAGATGGCAGAAAAGGGTATTTTGGAAGTCAGAGCTTGGGACAGTATCCTTCAAGGCAGAGGGATTTACTGAAGAGTGTTTGCCCTACCAGTCTGAGCTCTGGGTACCAGGCTTTGACAGCTAGACAGTGTTCCTCAAACAGGCATGGACAAACTTCAGTAAACACATCTGTTTGACTGCATGTCCCACATTTAGGACCCTGCCTGGGATTACAGAGATATAATATTAATCTCTGGAGCTTTCTATCCATTTTCAAATGGCTGAATTTGTATCCACATCATATGACTTTTTGCAATGATAAGCCAACTTACACGTGAGGCAATTTTGCACTTTCAATTTTTTTTTTAATTTGCTTTATATTCTCTATGCCATATTAAGCCCAGCCACTGCCTGTGCTGTTGAGTCGGAACACACTTCCAAGCTATCAGACTTTTTCGCTCTTTACACAACTGACACGAGAACGTCTGTGATTAACTTTGCTAACAAAAATGTGTATTTCCCTTCTTATATACATTCTCCCTCCATTTAGTCCTTCCAGCTGCAGTAAGGTTTGCTCCTTAACTGCTGCTGTTCATGCCAAACAGTTTAAGTTGCACAATAATTTTGTCACAGGTACACAGGTACTTTCTATTTAAGGTGAAATCAAGTGGAAGGAGAATTTATCAAAACTTATTATCAAAAACCTTGAGATGCTCATCTAGTCAGACAGCATCTCTTATTTTCAGGCTCTTTTGTCTTGTTGAAACCCTCCTCCTTCCAGTGGTTTTCAAAGTTATTCAGTTCTTGGAATTTTTTAGAGTTCTAATACTCTCTAAAATGTTCTAATCTGTTCTTACAGTTCTCTTTCTAGTTAAATAACTACCCAGAACTAATTCTAATAAACAGGAAAAAGGTATTTAACAAAGATTTTGTTAATTTGGATCATTTATAAAAGGTGGATAATTGAGGAAAGAGGCTAGATTAAAAGATTTTTTGATTTATTTTTTGTCTTCCAGTGCCGACCTTTACATGCACAATTGTATGTGATTAGGGAGTGCTTTGACAGATTATTATGTTCTGGCTATCCATTATGTCCAAACAGCAAATTCGTTACCCAAGACTCCTACCCTTCTTCCAGAAGGACCAGAGCTACAACTCACAAATTCCAGATTTGCACGAGCTCAAGAGCAAATACCCGGATGCAAACTGAGCAAAGCCTCATCAGAGACTTCAAACATGCGTTAAACTGTCCATCTACGTAAATATAGCCCTTGACTGCCAAAACCAGGTGACCTGTAATTTACAGGGAGGAGAAGGGGAATGGCTTTACCCAAGTGCTCTAAGCCCAGTGTAGCTAGCTGAGGGCCAGGTCTGTTCCACAGCAGGTCCGCCACCAGAGACCTTGGACGCACACACCAGCTTTGCTCTGGTTGGATGTCAGCTTGAGATGGGTGCATACTTTTTTCCTTTTCTATTGAGGAAAGCAATCCATATATGTGAACACATGTTCCATTGTGTCCTCTGGGCTTGACGATTTGAGGATGGGGACTTCCAGGCTCAGCACATTACACTTCTGTTCCACAGCGGGATGCAATGGGGTGCACACACACACAGAGACCAAATTTCTGTGGTGAGCTTTAACGTTCCTCTGCCTCACAGAGTACACTCAATGATGACCTGCTTTGTAATATACCTACCACATCACTACTCTGAGATGCTTAAAAAGATATAAAAAAAGGAATGCCAAAACTTAATTTTCTAGCAGCCATCCTTCTCACGGAAGGTTAAACAAGACATGTTTGAAGTTCACTATAAGCTATGTAAGAGCATAAGCCGGGGAAATTCAGTTTTCAGAACTTCAGGTAGCCCACACAGGACACAGTCACGGCTGCAGTCTGCGCTCTGGCGTGTAACCACGCATCCTGTTTCACTGTTACTGGGTCTCTAACACAGCTCCCACTTAGCCCAATCATTATTCTTCCAAACAGCACCCAGATATATTTCAGTGGAGAGAAAAATGTTGGTGACTGTTCTGAAAGGCAGCATGGAGAAAGCAACGTGGATGTGGCAAACAGGAAGAAAACTTTCACATACACTACGTGCCAAGCCATTTGCCCGCAGAGGACAGAGCAGCTACCAGCTGCTAGTACAGATGTAGCTCCTCAATTCACAGCAAAGGCAACTTCCTTTTTTGCAAGAAGGCAAATCAATTTTCTAGCAGCCTGGCTGACTAGATTGTCTGGGAAGGTGGTGTGCTAATTATAAAAAGGGATGGTGGAAATAAGGAACCAAACTGTTTTTATTGAATGCACAAGGTGTTAAAAACTAAGAATGCAGAATAAAGAAAATTCTTTACTTGAGAAACAGCAGTCTGTGTAGCAAAGTATTCACTTTATTAACACGACTTTGACTTGTTTGGTAACTTCTGAAATCTAGAGGGAAATGCTGGATAAGGAATGCTGCGATTTCTGCTTATAACATCTACATATGATTACATAGGTAAGAAGAAATGGCCAAGGGAACTATACTATTCTGGATAACCTGTCATTATGTTTTCAGGTTGTTGGAAAGTGAGGAGTAAGCTATACCGAACATGTAAGTACAGACATTTTGAGAGAGAAATCCCAGCTTAGATGCTCTACCAGTGACACTAGAGGTCAGCATGGGCGCATCTACATTAGCATTTTAGTCTGGGCCAGGAATGCACTTTGTCAGTGCTGCCTACTCACAGGACTGAGCAGACCTCAGAGTTTACAAATTGGATGTCTTCATGGAAAAATGAGCCCTGGAACAACTGCCAACGTCGTTCAAGCCACATGCCAGGATTAGATCTAGTCCGAAATAAACTCCCAGGACTTGTATGGCAACTACAGCTACTAATAAGGTGTAGTCCAAGGCCATAGGATAGAAAAATGCATGGAGGATGCTACCGAATGAAAAATCACCCCAAAGAGGATATTAAAGATGAACATGGAACTCAAGCAAAGGTGTACTGAGGAGGCCAAGAGTTGCAAGACAGTGAGAATTACTAAAAGACATGCTGAGTCTGCCTTCATTTCAGCATCATCTGTAAAATCTGAGAGTTCTTCAGGCACATCAGTAGGGAGGAAGGAATAATAAACTGCAAAGACAAAATGTAATTAAAGATAACGTCTAGCTTGAAAATGAAATTCATACTTCACCTCAGCTATGAACAATCAGATAATCTGCATCTCTGAATTCTGAAGGACATGGAGTATAAAATCGCAAGTCTAATAGAAAACATTTTTGTAGTAAATCTCTCAAGTTGGAGTAATATACTATGATGGAAAAAAAGCAAATGGAAGTATCTAAACTTTAGTAGGAAGAAAAAAAACATATATCTTCCAACAGTGAGCCAACAGATATCTTCCAATAGTGGGGCAGCTGATTTTATGAACAACAGATTCTTCTGTACTTCATTTCCCATTGGAAGGTATCAGGTAGGAATGCTTGCTCCTTTAAGAAGAATAATGAATTTTAGGGTACAAATAAACCAGTAAAATGAAAAGCCTTGCTACGACAAAGCTGTCACATAGTGTATTCTCCGTGGATGCAAACTACTGCTGCCAAAGATCCAAGACGACTCGTGATTCTCCACAGCACCAACAGCACTTAGCTACTAAATCCCATTAAGATGTCTGTTAACCCAAGGTAGTGTCTCACATTTGCATAGGTTTTGTTTAACTTCTGTTTTACAGGAATCAAGCTTCTCCTGCAGAGTCTTCAATCTACTCAGAATGTCTTAGCAAAACAACATAGCATAGTTTCACATATTTAGGAATACAAAGAAATTTAAGAATGGAATTAGTTCATTACTGAATAACATAGGAAAACTGTCAGTGTAGAAAGAAGAAATACGTAACGTGTATTCTGTGTTCGCACAGGGAAAAAGCAAGATGACGTATCAACCTCATCTGAAGGAATACTCTCACTCTAAGAATAATTCTGGAGAATGTTAAAAGCAGGCTACTAAGGCGACACCTTTTAAAATGAGATGATACAAAGGTTTTGTGTCTATGAACTCTTAAAAGCAGGCAAAAGAACTTAGCATAGCACTGCATAACGAATTTCTTTGTCGTTATTCTTTTATCATTAGATCTCGAAATGTCAAGGAAGCTTCTTAAGTCTGGAAGGCAGCAGGTCCTGTGCCAGTGCTATTAAAGGGCGAATGAGACAACCTGGATCATTAACAGCCTGTAAGCCTGGCATCAATCCTAGCAAAATAATGGAATAATTCCTACAAGTCTCAATTAATGCAGGTTTAAAGAAGGGATATAGAATTACTGCCAGTCAACACGATTTTTTTTTGGAAAACAGAACTTGCCAAGCTAGCATGATATCTTTGAAGAGCTCACAGGAACCAGGTGCTGTTCTGTACTGCCTGCTTCCACTGAGCAGTCTGGATTGCAGTGAAGTTCTCTCAAAATTGAACTTGTCTTAGAAGTGAGATTATGCATCAGCACGACATGAAACACCTGCCCGCCACTTTTACTGGGCATGAAGTGTTTAATTGTGGTTTGTTTTTTCCAAGAACTATTTCTCTTTCTTTCATTCACGGCATGCAAATGACAAGCTACTATTAAACACAATTATTCGAACTTAATAGCAAAGGGAAGCTGTTTGCAGAAATGTTCCTAAATCTCATGTATAGGAAAGAATTGTTACTGTGGTGCTGGTCTGAAAAAGGCTGAGTTTGAGGTTCATTTCCTACACATTACGATGTTCTACTTTTTAAATCATTATCATACAAAGTTCTGCTGCTTTGCAAAGCCCGTGATGCAAATTCTTGCAACTCGCACAAGTTTGTGATGTTTCTCAGCTGATGTTTTTTCAGTCATCCCAGCAGACCTAATTTAATTTCTAATCATTTCACCACGCTTAACACATTTTTCTAAATTACTTTTGCATTTGTACTCAGAGGGAGTACTGGTTGCTTTTTGCTTATGAAGCTCTCCTCTTTCATTTCCACTGTTTCCTATGCAAAGGGAATGAAGCTAACCGCGCTGAGCAATTCAGTGATCAGCTGCTTTCAGTCCATACCATATTTCAATAACAATATGGCACATACTGTGGATTTCATATACTTCATACTCATAGCTCCAACCTCTATCGCATTACACAGAGGAGCACCTTACCTCATTTGTGCCTTCTGGGTGCAGACATCTTTCAAGACAGCCCAGCAAACGACGCGAGTGCATAAATTCAAAGGTATAGAAAATGGGCCCATTTTGTGCTTAGTTAATTATATTTTTGTCTTTTTTTGCAGTAGAAAAATGATATATTAAAAGTCTGTAGTTATACTGACATTACTATTTACATGCAAACACACAGCATAAGTTTTCACAATTTCATGTTAGAAAATTTGTAAGATGTTTCTGTTGATATTCTGTTAATGCTTCCAGCTTTGGTATTCCTTTTGTTGTTCTTGTGAAAATTTTTTTCTTAATTTTCACTTTCCTTTGAACGATCAAAGAAATTTTTGCTCGAAAACAATCTTGTCAAACATTAATGCAATCATATCACATACTGAATTTACTTCATACAGTATTTCTTGAAAAGATCTTTAAGGATTTGTGACAAACAGGTTTGGTTACCTTCTCTTCAAAACCACTACATATATCTAAAGAAGCTGCAAAACTCCTTTCATATTTTAGAATATCACTTAATGCCCCGCCCCAGAATTTTAATCAGATTTGGAGACAAATGCACAGCTCAAATTTAATGCAGAGTTGCTACAATAGACTCGAGAAAGGTATTTGTGATGACTTCATTATATAGATTACATCTCTCTGAAGTCTTTCAATCAAGTGACCACAAGGTTTTGTTGAAGGATCTTCAGAACAGTTCACACGTGGCTCTTCACCAGCTCATGTTCCACACTGGCTGAATTGATTTGTCTCCCATCATGTTTCCATGAAATCACACTAGAATTGCAACTTGTTCTTTCTACATGTAGTTTTTCAGAACTGCACTGCTCCTAGATTTGCCAATTCCAACCTCAGTCCTCCATCTTCAAATTCTCATTTGTTCTTAAGGCCTTTGAAGAGCTACACAACTATTCTCTCTCTGTTCTCAGAGCCTAAATCCATTCCCTCCAAATATTAGACCTGGTTTTGCCTCTTTCTCTTTTTTCTCTCTCAAAAGGGAAATAGAAAAGGAAGTATAACCTTTTCACACAGTGTTTAGTTATCTAGAGCAGTGTCCCTGACGCCTCATTCCCTCGTTCTTCTTAAGTTTTCATATTAAAAAAGCTAACTTTGCCGTCTCTTCTGCCCATCCCTTAAACTCTATTTCATATTACAACATCTTCCATTACAACCAATGAAATTCAAATAATTATCAAATCTTATAAACATTTCCAAATCCTGACTACTCTGGAACTATTCTCTTGTCCAGTGCATTTTATTCCATTCTATCGTGTTTATACATTGGATATATATGACAAAACAGAAGTATGCCTGTGCAGTTTATAATGACATATGTAAAAGAATAATGTTCATGAATGAATGATACGAGCCATAAACATTAGTGTATTGTCTGTGCAATGCCAAAAGATCTTAATCAATACATCAGAAATCCAAAACACATCAATAGTTAATTTAAAACTGCACATACTCCTAGAGAAGATTAATTATATTCTCAGAGCTCATTATAATGCGCTTTTAATTAGAGAGGATGTCCTCATATCTTCATTCTTAAAAGCAGAAAACCATGAGATTGTAGGTAATTCTTAAAATATCCTTCAACATACATTTCTTTTTCCTTTATTACACCAGAACTGTAAAGACTCCTTGCTTAAAGTCACTCATGTTTTACTCGCTTATGGCAGCACAAGTGTATTATAAAGGAGGAGTCTTTCTCCTTTGTCATCAGTAAGGATGTACATGGGACATCCCACTAATGGATGCCTCCTCTAAAACTTAGTAGAAGGTCAAAAGAGGGAACTTTATTCCTATGAGCAAGAGCTAAATACATTGTCTGACCACCTCACACTGGGAGATGACTGACCAGTTTTTCTTCCATTATTTAATCCTCTAATTAGCCACTCTACCATACTGCAAGAAAATAAAACGCAGCATAATGCTTTATAAAATATCTGCATACAGTTCTGTGTGAACAGTTTCGCAGTGTATCACAGCACAGTCCCTCATGAGAAAGTCCATTTGCTTGGACAACATCCGGTAAAATCTGATCAATAAACCCATCTTTATTTTTCAATTCAGCAGCTCAGCTTTACTTAATTCTGCAGTTTCCAGTATAGCACAAACACACTGCTGTGTAACGCATTACCACCTAGGCTGCCTCTCTGCTTGGACAGACACCTCACATTTGTCACTGCTAGGATTCAACAGGAACTTGATCTGATTACCTGGTTTGCTTTCATTTGGTTTACACTGAACTTCTTCAACGCATTCTGCAGGAAACCATCCAATATGTCCCCGGGTGCTGCCTTCCCAGAATCCACCTTCACCAATGCTTAAAACTAAATAGAGACAGACATAGGAAGCATTAGAATTTTTCTCTTCTCCTGTAAATACCAAGATTAGTTACATAACACGCTCAGTAATAATCAAATATCATATTGGTAAAAGCAAACGTTGTACAGTAACTCACATGCTGGTACCCCCAAAATGGGCACAGAGTAACCTTTAAATGCGACACTCCCTGATCATTCTTTGGAACCTCTTCCCCAATTTATTTTTGTCACTAGTTTACTTGGCCCTCACATAATTCTTTCCATTTTCTGTTTTCTCATTGCTGCTTTTATCAAGCATAAATTGCATGGTTATATTAAGATCCAAAAAAGTTGTCTTGCCTGTTCAAATTAAGCTGAAGTACTGAACCTTTTGTGAAACTGAACCCACACTGAAATTGGGTTTTAATAATACATATTTTGTTATCTCACATGTTTTCTACTTACTATGGAAACTTGCTATTTTATTTAGTGGGTAGCTCCAGAGATTTGTAATGTAGGTCGAGTAATATGATTTAACAGTTTGAGTACACAGCAAACAGCTGAATATCCCACAGGTGCGATACACAGCCTAGATGCTATATGAAACATTTCAGTATTTTTTCTAGGTAGAAGACAGCGACAATAGGGAGGAGGAGGATTTACCAATAGGAGAAAAAGGTTTATCCTGCAGTTCTAATTATCCTGATATTAATCTTAGGACTCAAGAAGGATTGTGACAAAAGACTGCAGAACAAATCACTGTATGTTGAATATATATTAAAAGAACATAAATATACTAATAAAAACATACCATACATTAATATTGGAACAAAGGTGATATTATGGATTAACAAAAACACCATTAGCTCTTCTGAATAGGTTGACTGGGAATGTAGCTCAGTCATAAAACACCGGTCCTCAGAGTACCTCTGTATGAAACACAGTGTTCGGTGGAGAGGTCCCTGAGCTACCAAAAATAAGCCCATGGACATCGAAGCAGCACAGCTCCATTAGCTGTGCGCTAGCAAAGCCAGCCAAGCTCACTGGCCCTGCTGAAAATCAAGGCTAGTTAGCCCGACCACTGCTCTTCGCTAACATATGCATATGGTTTTTAAGACCTGGGATAATATCCCTGCAGGGTATTTCAGTATGGTAGGGATATTAACTTGCTCAGAGCTACTCCGATGATCTCCAACACAAGCACTCTTCGCACCATTAAAACATACCACATCAGGCTTTAAAATCATCGTCCCTGGGCCTGCTCACAGTTCCGAATCTGTATCAGTGGAACTGCTGTGACTCAGTGGCATTGAATCTGAACTTACCTTGAACTACTATGGAGTAAGATGAAAATCAAATCCATGACAGACCCCCTCCAAAAAAAAACCTCTTGGTAATACTAAGGAGGTGGTAAGAAGTCTGGTTTGACACACCAGGATCTGCAAAGCTGCATTTGAAATTAAATGTTTACCTAGTTTTTCATTAATGCAATCCTAAGCTATTTGTGGTATTACTTACGGAGCATGAATATCTATTTACACAGATATTTGACATAAAAATGTTTTTAAATGTGTCAATTTTAAGTCCTTTAATGCAGTAAATTCAGAGATACAGATTCCATGAACTACATATTTACACATCACTGTCAATAAGAAGTATATATCAAGCCCCAGGAAATAGATCCATTAAGGCAAAATCCTCCACCTGGATGGGTCCCAAATGCACAATTATTCAAGCATCTTTCTGACAGATATGAGGAAGCCTACACCTACCCAGGTAGTGATGGGCTAAAGGGGGAGGGCACCAACCTTGGCAGACACCAACAACTCTACAGCAACACTTAAGCTGAATAAAAAAATTTTAAGACGCCTTTTCTTTTAGTTACCTAACACCTAGTGATATTGGTAACATAAGCAGAAAATGTTTCATCTCTACATTTAAATGCAAGCAAAAATCAAGAAACTAGATCTGTGCTTTAACTGTATTAATAAAACAAATAACACCTAAATAAAAAGGTTAATAAATAATAATTTGGTGCATAATTAATAAAACATTGATAAATTCCAGTTGTTCTTGACAATGTTTAAAACCTGTGCACATTAACACACAAAGTCAGTCTGATAATTCAATGTTACATAAAACAGAAGCCTATTCATTCATCTAATATCTATTGGGTATTCATCAGCTTCCAATATATTTCTAACAATGCCTCTGTTCACACAAGAATAGAATGCATTTCTTCTATATGAGACAAGGAAGTAGGAAAACTTAATTAATAACATATATAGGTATTGTAATTATTGTCAGATCCTACTGTACATTGATTTAACTTCAAATTATGTAAGTGAGTGTAGGACTCCAGGTGAAAGAAATTCCAAAACTTGAGACAGTGAAAGATTCCTATTGCAAGTAATTAGGTTTTTTTGAGAAGAGTTTTCAGCACTGAATCTCAGTCCTGATTTCATTCCACAGACGGGCAAGATAGAGAGAACAAAAACTACTTAGAGATTGAGAAAGACTTCCCTAATTCAGTATTTTATTAATCTGTTAGAGCTGCTACTTGATGCTCCAAATCACATGGATATTTCCATCTCCAAAAAGCACTTGCACTGCAGGAAGTTGGGTGTTTCACATCCATGGAGTAATTTCACGTGTTTATGGCAGTAGCAGCTGATAAGACATCCAAATCAAGATGGGAAATTTGCTTTCTAAGTCCATCTGTGAGTGCAAGGCGAAAAGGCATTGCTACAGAGCAAAACCAGTCCCACTTCAGATCATTATTACATGAATTATTAAATATTAGTGATTACTAATAGCAAGAGCAAAGCAAAAATACATGTAGTCCTGCCTGAAGATGTAGCATCTATGAAAAAGAGGTAGAAAGGGAAATGAGGTGTTGCCAGAACGCAGCCAGCCTTCACAATTCTGGTTCAAGCCTGTGTAGAGATTACATCTAGAAACAAAATGATGGTACCTCTGGACTTACTGTCAAGGAAAAACATCACCATGCGTGCCCAGAAAGGAAGGGAAAGCCTGACGGAACTGCGAGAGGCACAAAAGATGACGCAAGAGGCAAACGTGGGGTAGCCAGAGACACAGCTGATGTGCAGAGACAGAGACAAATGGCTGGTGGGATGGAGGAGGAACACATGTGGCCTAACACTCCAAATGTAGAAGCTGAGATCTAGATGGTCCCACACCACCAAAACACTTGAATTAATCTTCTTCATATATCTCAGGTGGCACCATTAATAAGAAATTCTGCAGCAGGAGCCAAAGCCGTAATAATCTACATATCTATATAAACTGGCAACACTTGATGTATTCCTCTGTGGATAACTGGGAACTGAAAGGATAAATCAACACATGTAAGTTACCTTTTGTACCCATGAATGCTTTTTTAGAATGAGGCCTTAATTTCTGTCTTTCCCCTCTCACAATAGTGCTTAAGACACATGTTGTAACAGATAATTTGGTACCAGCAAGAGATTTCCTAATCAACATTTTCCCTTCTGAAGGACATAACAATAGTAAATCAAAAGATAACTTTCCCAAAATTAATAATTAAGCTTCATTGTTTCAACTATTTTTTTCCTTTTGCTTCTAGTAAAAACAAAAGAAACGGTTGCTACAGCAAGAACAGGCCAGAGTCTCCTTACACACAACCTGAATCACAAAACGAATCTGATGTTAGAAGAGTAAAAATAAGGTTCTAGTAACATCATGAATCCTGGTATGATTTTCACAATAAAAGTGTAGTTTAAAACAAGAATTATGTTCAATTATATGAACAAAACCGCAATTCAAAATTGGACAAATACAAAACAACTGAAGAACAGGAAAACATGTAAAAGCAGGTGCCTATCAGGATATTTTAATGTCTTTAAAGTATTATACTTCATATCCGTCAGATTCTGCTTTCATAGAATCACAGAATGGTTTGGGTTACAAGGAACCTTGTAGCTCACCTCATTCCAACCCCCCTGCCATGGGCAGGGACACCTTCCACTAGACCATGTTGCCAAAGTCCAGAAACAACCACAGGAAAATTACACACATGCTAATTGAGCACAGGATGTTTTGTCTCTTGCAGCTTCTGTAAGATTATTGATAATGTATGTATTGCAATTAATCTTAATATAACATCTCAGCTTAATTATTCCATATACTATCAAAAAATCACTTTAATCAAAACAACAAAGAAGTTTTATTCTTCCACATTACAGCTCCCTTCATTCTGCCACAATCAATGGATTGAGACAAGAAATAGAGTATATTGGAGCTTCTAGCGGAGATCAGGCAGAAGAGAAAGGTCCATGGAATGTGGAAAGAGGGGCAGGCCACTTGGGAAGAGTACAGAAATGTGGTGAGAGCATGCAGGGATGCGACGAGGAAGGCCAAGGCTCACCTGGAATTGAAGCTGGCAAGGGATGTCAAAAACAACAAGAAGGGCTTCTTCAACTACATCAGCAGCAAAAGGAAGGCCAGGGACAACGTGGGGCCGCTGCTGAATGAGGCGGGTGTCCTGGTGACGGAGGATGCGGAGAAGGCAGAGCTACTGAATGCCTTCTTTGCTTCAGTCTTCAGTGCTAAGACTGGCCCTCAGGAATCTCAGGCCCCGGAGGTAAGAGAAGAAGCCTACAAAGAGGACGACTTTCCCTTGGTCGAGGAGGACTGTGTGAGGGATCGCTTAAGTGATCTGGATGTCCACAAATCCATGGGCCCCGATGGAATGCACCCACGAGTGCTGAGGGAGCTGGCGGATGTCATTGCTGAGCCACTCTCCATCATCTTTGAGAGGTCCTGGACGACAGGAGAGGTGCCCGAGGACTGGAGAAAGGCCAATGTCACTCCAATCTTCAAAAAGGGCAAGAAGGAGGACCCAGGGAACTACAGGCCAGTCAGCGTCACCTCCATCCCGGGAAAGGTGATGGAGCAGCTTATCCTGGAGGCCATCATCAAGCAAGTGGAAGAAAAGAAGGTTATCAGGAGTAGTCAGCATGGATTCACCAAGGAGAAATCATGCCTGACCAATCTAATAGCTTTCTACGATGACATGACTGGCTGGGTAGACGAAGGGAGAGCCGTGGATGTTGTCTACCTTGACTTCAGCAAGGTACTTCGACACAGTCTCCCATGATATCCTCCTGGGGAAGCTGAGGAAGTGTGGGCTGGATGAGTGGTCAGTGAAGTGGATAGAGAACTGGCTGAATGGCAGAACTCAGAGGGTTGTCATCAGCGGCGCTGAGTCTAGTTGGAGGCTCGTAACATGTGGTGTCCCTCAGGGGTCAGTACTGGGCCCAGCCTTGTTTAACTTCTTCATCAACGACCTGGATGAAGAGTTAGAATGTACCCTCAGCAAGTTTGCTGATGACACCAAACTGGGAGGTGGGAGGTGTGGTAGATACACCAGAAGGCTGTGCTGCCATTCAGCGTGACCTGGATAGGCTGGAAAGTTGGGCAGACAGGAACCTGATGAGGTTCAGCAAAGCCAAATGCAGGTCCTGCACCTGGGGAGGAACAACCTCATGCACCAGTACAGGCTTGGGGTGGACCTGCTGGAGAGCAGCTCTGCGGATAGGGCCCTGGGTGTCCTGGTGGACGACAGGTTAACCATGAGCCAGCAGTGTGCCTTGGCTGCCAAGAAAGCCAATGGGATCCTGGGGTGCATCAAGAAGAGTGTGGCCAGCAGGAGGAGGGAGGTTCTCCTTCCCCTCTACACTGCCCTAGTGAGGCCCCATCTGGAGTACTGTGTCCAGTTCTGGGCTCCCCAGTTCAAGAAAGATGAAGAGCTACTGGAGAGAGTCCAGCGGAGGGCTACGAGGATGATGAGGGGACTGGAACATCTCCCCTACGAGGAGAGGTTGAGGGAGCTGGGCTTGTTCAGCCTGAAGAAGAGAAGGCTGCGAGGGGACCTAATAAATGCCTACAAATATCTGAAGGGTGGGTGTCAGGAGGATGGGGCCAAGCTCTTTTCAGTGGTGCCCAGTGACAGGACAAGGGGTAATGGGCACAAACTGAGGCACAGGAAGTTCCGTCTGAACATGAGGAAGAACTTCTTCCCTCTGAGGGTGACGGAGCACTGGAACAGGCTGCCCAGGGAGGTTGTGGAGTCTCCTTCTCTGGAGATATTCAAGACCCGCCTGGACAAGGTCCTGTGCAGCTTGCTGTAGGTGACCCTGCTTCGGCAGGAGGGTTGGACTAGATGACCCACAGAGGTCCCTTCCAACCCCTACTATTCTGTGATTCTGTGATTCTTCCATCAAATGACGGTGCATACTATTTCTAAATTCCTTGTGACGTAGAAATTTCAGTGAGTGAATTCTTCTAAGTATCCGTATTTGCAAAAATCTCCATGAAATTTACAGTCAAATGCAGGCCACTGTCTTTATAGCTGCTACAGGATATATCTGAAATGTCTTTGTAATATCTACAATCAATTCTTGGTGCTTGTCCTAACTGCATTCTTCCTTCCTGAGACATAATTATATGGATTGGGAATGGCAGATCATCTTCTAGAAAAAGAAGAACATTTCTACAATCAGAAGAAAAACGAAAACTTAACAGAATGGCAATAAAGTATACAGTAAAGTTGAAAATCCTTTGAAAAATCTAGCAGCTCAACTAGCTTATGTTGACGTAAGAACCATCAGAGCTAGAAGCAGAAGTTTTATCTGCTAATCAAGACCAGCTGAAAGTCTCAATACTTCCAGCGAGATGTGGAATTACATAAGCTGAAAGTCCTCTAGACCACACAATAGAAACCAGAAAATTTCATCATTTCATTGTAAATCTGAAAGGGATGGTGACAGTGTCCCTTCCGTTCAAACCGCGGCATGACTATGTTATTTACCTTGATTCCACTGTCCTGTTATTGCTAACCAATGCCATTTACCTAGTGAAATACAAAGGGGTTTTCATCTGAATTTTAGCTACGTGAGGTTTGGTGCAAATCTGGACTCTGGTTTTGTGTCTTGATGGAACAATGCGCTGGACTTGCTTTTTTAAAATAAAGTAGATTTTTAATTTCCAATTGGTAGAGACCTAGCTTCTTTCTCTCAGAAATACTTAAAATAATAATTTAGGCTTTTCTGTTGTAGAAATAACTGTTGTCTGATGTAAATTTTTCTGAATTACTTGCCTTTTGGAAGGAGTTTCCATACGACAGATAAACTATGCAAGAACACCTATTTCAATGCTGAAAACTATTTTGCTGAAAACAGCCCCTAAAGCAGTTACAACTTAAACACGTGTGATCCTAACCTTGAGTTGTAATGGAAACTTATTTCCTACTTATACCTATCATCATAAACAAAAACTCAATGTTTAATCTATTTTTGCACACAATCAGGTAAACAGAAAACAATATTAAGAGACAAGTACTATGCAGAGTGACAGTTCTCTGCATCTGAAGTGTAACTTCACTCAGACTTTACACACAACATATATGAAGTTCAGCACAAGTTACTGCTAAACCTTGCTCTCTCTTAAAGAGATATTTTTCTTAAAATTTGCTTTCAGTTTAAATTTTACTCTGTTTCTTTATCTACCCCTCCTTGTTCCTGACAGATATCCCTCCCTTCCTGTGAGTTATGATGAACAGGATCTGTCTGCTCTGCCTTACGGGCAGACTGCTTCTGGCTCTCCAAAACTCAAATCAAGAGGCACCGACATAACTTGAGATCAGTGCAACAGGACTGGAAAGGAAGTCATCGTCTATCACCCCGACGACAACCACGTTCAGGCCTCTGGCATGCAAACAAATGACTGTGCCCCAGCTTCCATGTAGAAAATGTTCTAGTGCAGTCCACGTACAATCTGGAGGAAAGCCCTGTGTATCCGCAGTTAATGATCTTGTACAATTGACCTGAGCAGTCAGATTCAACTGCGGCTCCACAGACATTTCTTTTAGTGGAGAACCAAATTCAGCAGTTCTTTCCCATCTTAGGCTGTGGGACCTCACACAGAAATTAAATTGCAGAAATAACACAGACAGAAAATACTCCTCATTTTTATAAACTCACATTTAACTTCCAGTTTTGCCTCCAAAACAAAAATGTGATCCAACTGTGGCTGCAAGGACTTTACCCTTCTACAATCCAAGCGACTCTGCTGGTTTATCTGAAAAGCAACCTTACCTACCTGTAATTCAGTATTTAATTACCTGACTTCTAACAGTCCACCCGCCATACCCTGAGCTTACTGCACACCTCCTGGTCATGTCCCATCAGTCCCTATGGCCACCAAGCAGACATCAAGACTAAGGAGCCTCAGCTTCAGGTTTTGGGCGCATGTCACCAGCCCAAACCACCGTGGCCACAATCAGTGTTAGGCTAGCTCCTGACTTAAACCAGCTTTGTACCTTTTATCACCTCTACTTTCTCAAGAAAGAAACAGTGCAAACAATCTTCAGGAATAGGATCTTGGGATGAGAAGATGACAGTGACTATTAACAGAGCAACCAAGCACTAAATCAAAATCTACAAATACAATAATCTGCACATAATCCTCTAAACCTGAGGAAGCGGGCCTCAGCTGAAAGAGAACTGAATGAGCCATGCTGTTCAAGATTTGGCCCAGTATATTTTTTTTCCCTTCCTTTTTTATCTTTGCCACAACTTTCTCTGAAGATCAACTTCTTCCTGTTATTTGGGTGTCTCTTAAATAGTTTGGGGAAAGTGAAGGAGAGAGGAAAACAGTATAAGGAGAGAGAAAAACAGTGTAAGAAACCAATCTTCTGCACTGATTTGAATTTTGGGCAGAAATTCAAATCAGGCATTGGAAAAATCCCTCTGCTTGTAACGTTTATCACCATCTCTGTTGAGGAAGGCGCAAACAGAGTCAAGTTTGCTCTTCTCCACTGTGACACCCAAACTACAGGCCAGGGAGACAAAGAGTGAAGAGCATTAATCTGAGCAGAGGTCCCAAACCAAATTAGATCTGGAGCCTGTACTACTGTGTCAGACTATGCTAGTGTGCTCATACACCATTCGCAGCTCCTCTCAGTCTTCTGTACTCCCCCCTTACTGAGTATTTCAGGCCAGTTACTGACTACTGAAGAGAGGCTGGCTTTAAGTAGTCAGGACCTAAAATGATGGGGATTTGCAGATAGTCTTGCGTCCTAATCACTTTCTCACAGTCTTGACAGCAAGAGCTTCCCTGCTGGAGCGGGAGCAAGGCCGTCTCTGTGTTACAACACTTTGATGTATCAGCACAACTCTCTCCCGCTCTTCAGATACAAGCAACTTGAAGAAATGAGTTGGATTATTATGTCATGAGTCATAATTATTTATGCTAGGAATTTAAATCAAACCAATCAAGTCAGGAGACAGTAAGGAAGCAAAATAGTCCAATGAATCTGGGTAAGATTAATATTCCATTTCACATTAATTTCATCCTTCATATAAAAGAGTAGCAAAACAATGGTTATGCAAACCTCTTAGGTTAAATTTTGCTGTCATACTTATTCACACAAGGTACAAAATGCTCTTTAAGGAACAAAACAGCATTTCTGAGGCTCTTCCCTTTCCAGTACTTTATTTACTAATCTAACGAGTGCAAAAGCCTGGGAGACCAACTTTCCTCCTGCCCACAGGCACTGTCTGTTGGCAGTATCTTCAAGCACAGCAGGGGTTTAATGATCTTTCTTTTTCAAAATTCCTTACAAGTAGGTTTCACAAGAAATGAAAATGTTAGCGGTATATTTGGATTGCCCTACTGGCTGAGACCACACTGAAAAAAACGTAGTGTCGCAAGGGTCAATATTTCTAAGACTGAGAACTACTGACTTTCTGCCTAGAACAGATGCTTGAATCGCTACTACTGAGTTACTACCGTTTCTCTGACCCCGGAGAACGCAGCTGAGAACAGACCTCGGTTGTGGTAAAGTCTTTTCCAATGTGCAAACTGTGCCCATACCAAAGGCATCTCAGAAGGTTCATGAAAAAGTCTGTTGGAGCGTATTTGAGATCCTGGAATAACTCCCTGTTTTTCTAGATGCTAAGCACTAGAAAATTTGTTTAATCGCAGTAGAATTAAAGAAGCTGAGCATTTTCCAGAACTAGCCCTGTATTCTGTTTGCCTTCCAGGTGAAAGCAAGGAGTTCGTACTATCAGGGCAGGCAACAAAAAAAAAAAAGAGAGAAAAGTAAAAACCTACAGCTGGAAGCCACCCATGGACAAACTACACTATAATCTGGGACCTGAAAATTGGAGGAAATAACTAGAAATCACATGACAAATGGAAAAGCTGTAATAAAAACACACGGAAAGACAAGGAAAACAAAACTGTGAGCAGGGTGAGACTTCAAAAGTTCTCAAAGTATTTGAATTAAACAACTATGGGGGTTTTTTCTTTCTAGGTCAGCGAGGGGTAATTCCTACACATTTCAAGTACGTTTTAATATAAGAGATTCTGAAAACCATTTTGATTGTTTTGTTTCTAAGTGAGAGGCAATTGTCTGCGCCACGTTGATTGGTACCCGGAGCTCGTATCTGCTACGCTAGTACGGATTTGAATCGCAGGTAACCTTCTCCAGGATGCACAGATACTTCTGTACTGATTTACCTTCATGGCACAGACAATTGCTAATTCTTCGCTCATAAAGAACTCTGGAGCATCACATTATCTTCTTACATCTGAGTTTTGTTATAAGAGACGCCACTTGATTTCCTGTGTAAGAATTCAATTTAGCAACGCAAAGGCCTATTAAAATACATCTTACAGATACTTTATATACACATGTGTTTGGATTGTGGCAGATCTATTGCTATGGACTTTTAGATATAAAATGAAGAAAGAAACAAAATATGTCAAAAGTGTTGCAGTGAGAAATGAAGCTAGCTCTTCTTCATTCATGTGAAAACATAACATTAGGGTTGTTTTTCTACAAATGGATACCAGATTTATTTTTACAACAGGCACGGCCCTTCTCTCCTGAGCGGCAGACACACAAATGATGTCAGTACGTATGACTAACAACTAAAAATAAAGCAGGTATTTTTGTGCAGGCTACGTAATATCCTATTAATACAAGACCATTTCATTTAGTTACATTTTTTTTGGACCTTGCCCATTCACAGCTTTCTCTGAGCAGTTTCTTGTATCACACACTGTGAACTACTGTCACTCGCACAGCTCTAGCGGTTTTAGAAAGAAAAAAAAAATCTTCTTCATCTGATGAAAGCACTTTTAATCAAGACTTTAGGAATTCATCCCTCTCTGTGACCCTTATAATTCTACCAAGTTAAAAAAGAAAATCCATAAAAACATTTCCCAGCTAAACCCTTTCTCTAATATGTTTTATCCCCGTGATAAGTGCTTTGCTACTTCTTTATTGCGATTAGTCTCATGGGATGTGGATATGACGAGCATCACCCCAGGGTCAGAATCCCATAGCAGATGCTAACACACCTTTGAATCCCCCAAAACCACCCAAGGAGCCGGTACTTCAGCATCCGGGTTTTATAGAGAAACTGTCAAGCTGGCAGAGGTGAGAGGCTAAGACAAAGCTTTTTTTATATCTTGAAAGTGAGGCTAAGGTGTTTCCAAAGGGAGGGAAATTTAAATTCCATGGCATTTAATTTTGTTTCACTTCCTCCAGCACTGCACACAGTGAGTTGCTAAACCCCATACAGGCATGTGTGCCCCCAGAAAATCAAAATCTCAGTGCTGACAGGATCATGGTCTTTCTAAGTAAGGCTCTAAAAGACAAAAAATTTATCTGGTACCAAGTGGAATTTCTGCTCAGAAAGAGGAAAAAAAGCAGGACCTCCTTATGACCAGTGGTTCTGAAACTCCCATAGCACCCCAGAAGTACTGAGTATTTTAAGAGCTCTATTGCCTGTGCTTTTGGACGGTGGAAAGGGAGCCCATCAGTCTCTCACATCAGAGTGATTTTTTTTTATTCTCTATAAATAATTACATTTTGACTGGAAAAGGAACATGAATCCAGATCCAGCTGAACCTGGATTTTTGTCACATATGCTAAATTCGAATGGCTTCCTCAACACTGTTACACAACTGAGACCTTTTTAAAACATCACTGTCTTTTTACCTGGACTCTTCATTCTCTACATGACCTTGTTGTGTTCATTGTGACAGATTTTTTGCGACAGCTGAGGAACCACTGACATGGTAACACGAAATAGGATTTGGTCTTGTTCTGGAAGTTTTTCCTTTGATGAGCAATGGGAGTCTGTCACACGGTGTTCCAGCCTTGCTATGCAAACAGCCTTAAATCACGCTTCACAAGATTTTATCCCAAGTATTAACACTGACAATCCCTATGTGCACTTTTTCTGTTTCCAAACTTTTTCTAAAAGCAGACTGACGTGTATAGAAATCTCACTAGACTTTACTGCATCAAAGTTCTATAAAATACTCTAAAACAAGTTTGTCTGCAAATGCCAGACCTCTGCCAGATCTTAATTCAATGTGCAAATCATGTACTCAAAACTGAAAAAATAATCCCTGCAGGGATGATCTGATGTTGGATGGGCACATCCCCCTTTTTCTAACACTAATAATTAATTTATAGTCCGTTTCAGTAAACATAGATTTCCCCCATAAATAAAGATACAAAACTCCCAGACTAGACACAATCTCATTTTCTATTTCAGCATTTTGACATTCATTGGTTAGTGTCCCCCACAAAAATCCTTGGTCTCAAGGTTACATCATACCGTTGTAGGAAGATTTTGAAAGTTTTGTTTTCAAAAAGACTATTTTCTTCTTGCATTGTTTTCCAGTTACTCTCATAACAACTTAGAGCCAAGGGCTCCTGAACTCATTTTTTAAAAATATTAGACTCTTCATTGAAATCTAAATCCCTTATTCTTGAGATATTTTTGCATATAATAGCCTCAGACTCTAATGTAAAGAAGCAGCCAGATGATGAATGCCTCTACAAAATTCAGCATCCCAGGCAGCCTGTTGCACTGTTTCCTCTTTTGCCAGGAAACACATTTTCTCTCTTGTCTTTCACCAGAACTGCCTGGGGTCTCTACTGTTTTATTCTGGTGGCAAGAATCTCTGCTGATCTTATGTGCCGTACATAAACAAAAAATATTGCTACATCTTTAAATCCAGCAAGTCAATCGAACACAACTGTGTGTAATGTCCCCCAAAGAATAGATGATGGTGCTCAACCATACTCGTTCTTTATGGGCATCTCCTAGATCTCTGCAGTCACACTCAGTGTAGAAAGTTATGTAGTATCACTCATGACCCCTAAAATTTCAGCCTTTGTAGGTGCTGGCAATTCCTCCTGGTGGTGTTTAAATTTTCCGAGATTACGAACCAGCAAAGACTGCTGGGGTGTGCTTAAGTCTCGCTTTTTAAAATCTTTTTTTTTCCCACCACTATATGCAACAATTTTTTCATTTTCTTGTAATTGACCAAAAAGTATCTTTCTCAACTGTTTTGTTCCTCCACCCTTCCACAGAGAACTCCACACAGAAGACCCCACGGCTTCACATTTTAACCCAAGAGCCAGTATTCTTTTGTATAAGCATTAAAAGATCATATTTGCTTTTAATTCGCTTTACATTTTTCCATGATAGCTACTCATTATTTAGCTTTACCTCTCTCTAGATTGTACCCATTCTTTTCACCCTTGAAGGCTTTTATGAAGTGCTACTGCACCTTACCTCTCTTGCATTTATTCTCATACACTGGGCGCTGGCAAAGCTGGTTCCCAAACCATGCAAAGCTCTGTCAATTTTGTTTGAATTTGAAGATGGTTTCTGGGTTTTACAAGTTGATTTTATTTTATATTTGGCATTCCCAAGAAATTCTATAACCTCAGAGCTTTGCGTGCCTTCTATTAATGTTACTCTAGCCTAGGTAGCTTCCATTAATTGGGAACCTACATCATGTTTTGTAAAGTGTTCACATGGGCTCTTCCAAAAGTTCATGTGCACTGTTTCTTTAGATCATAATCATTGCTTCCTACCTGATCAGGGCACCAACTCTCAGAACTGCAGAATTCTCTTTTCAGCCCTACAGACATTGCCAGCTCTCCTAAATTTAACCTTCCTCCTTCAGCCTTGTATTTAAAATGAATCTTGCATACGTTTTAAGTGCAGCATTCTTCAGATTTCTGTCCTACACCTTCTGTAGGCTTTGATAACAAAAATTATTAAACCCACAAACGCTTCAGAATCAGCCACCTCCAAGAATAAAAATACAAAAATACCTTCTAATGGCTCCCCATTTTTTTCCAATTACTGTTTACAGGCTCAAGGGAGGAGATGTTTGAAGTTTTCCTTTGTAAGATAACTAGTTTCAGTTGCAAGCAAATATTTCAACTGCTTAACACTTTTATTTAGGACACTGAATTTATTCCCTTTTACTTGATTTCCATAGGTGGTATTTGGTTTGTATGGACTGAGCAGAAAGTCTTTTTATTCCATGACCTGTTTCACCTGGATGTGCAAAACCACAGCTGAAACTGTGTAACGGCGCACCCTTAGGAAGGTCAAACCTGTCAACCACATCGCCCGCTTTCTCAGCCGTACCCAGACGTCCTTACTGTCTTCAGAATAATAACACAAAGTTTGGCCTCGATTTTAACATATTCTTAGTTGGGAAGTGCACCAGCAGACAGAAATTATACATGCACTGCCACACTTCTTCCCCAAAATATTTACAGTGTTAGTATTTACAAAATATTACAGTACCTACTTATCCTAGGTCTCACAAGGAGACTTCCTCTACTTAACCAATAAATTGCTGGTTGAGGAAAGGGCTGAAACAGACTTGACCTTACCCCTGTTTCCTTCCTGAGCTGCTTAGATAGCTGACATGTTTACAACTTTTTAAAGCCCTGGAGCTGTCTTTCTATAATGCAAATTACGTGCTCTGTGTAAAAGACAATGCTGCTATTGCTGCACCTATTCCTGAATTTTAGTAGTAGTCTTGAAGTCACTTACAGTTAAAACAGTAGCTGAATATGCATTGGCTATAAAATAGAACTAGGAGTAAAATACCCTGTAAAGAAACAAAGACATAAAAGCACTTCTACTGAAGAGATTTTTTTCTCCCCCTAAAATAGAAGCGAATTTTAAAATAAAATTTCCATCCAGCAGAAAAAAAATGTTCATTCAAAATCAATTACATACTCACCTTTGACTCTATCTCCCTTGTGCAGATGAATTTCCCCTTCTCCTTGAGGTTGATATGGCTTTACGACAATAAAAAGTCTTCCAGGTACAGCACTGTAAAGCTTGCGTTTTGGACCCTGATAATCCAAGGCAGACAGAGTATCCTTGTTGGCACTAGGACTGTAAACGGCACTGGAAATGGAAATTTAAAAACACTAGCTGGTTATTTAAAATGGGCAAAGTTAAACATTTACCATCACATTGGCAGGATTAAATTAAGCAGTGAATAACAACTGTCTTGCAGTAAGACATCTAACCCCGAATTAAAAATACACATTTTTCATCCTAACCACGGGCTTTTAAAGGTTGAAATCTTTCAATATGAAACATGATCAATATTTATCTGACCTTAATGGCCTAAAGAAGAAAACACATAACACTAAAGTTTTTAGGTTTTCTGCAAACTAAACTTGCACCTTCACAAACCCTAATAAAGTTTGAAATTTATATGCAGATCACACATTACAAACATCACAATTTGTCAGAAAGACTTTAAAACATCAGTATTCACAATTATTGTTGGGAATTAATAGCTTTGTAATACTGTAACGTTAGCTCAACAATCAGGACAACTGAATTATTAACTGAATGGACTGCATAATCAAGCTACTTCACCACTCCAAGGCCTAGAGCTAAATTTTAAATCTGCACAAAGCATGGTTCTTCTGACTAACATAACCTTCAAACGATCATTTCTTACTGAAGGCAACCAATAGCCCTCCCGCTGACTTCAGAATGGTATGCCCAGGTAAACCACAGGTCATCAAGCAACACACAATCTACGAACAGTGTACAAAGAAGAAATTACTGAAAGCCAGTGAACAATGCATAATTACTAAACCTCAACAAAACTGAGTGAACTGTCAAAAATATACAAAAAGAGAAAGAACAAGCATTAAAGAGGGTGGCAAACCTACAGGAGATACGGTAACGAACTTGCAATGCACCATCATTCAACTTTAAAAAAAACCATGAAAATGTGAGGTCTTGCACAGAAAGTCTAGAAATAGAAAATATACACTAGAAAGAATATTCATAAAGATTTACAGGAAAAAGATAGAGTACCAAAGGAAGAAGAATGATTTAATGGTGGTCTAGCACTGCAAGACTCCGCTTACTTTCTTGTAAGGAGAAAGAAGAGATCTCAAACTGCTATAAGCAAAATGAAGTACGAGGACTGGAGGTTACTGTTTCTTCGCCCCTACCAGAATAGGAGCCAATAAGGCTCTCAATATATGTAAAGAAGAAGTTGTCTGGTAAAAACCAACATAGTGGATCTTTCGTATCAGGAACACTTCCATTTTTCTGCAGTAACTTCTTCACCATTTGGAATAGCATCCCCCTTTTACCTCATTGTTTTGTTCTTCTATTACTGTGAACAGGTGCTAATAAAGATAAGCCATGCTTAAGAGTTTAAAACTGAGCTCTGGCTGCACGTCTGTGATGATGGAGTTTGCATCAGCAACCTCAGCCAACTCTTGCAGTTGTTGAAGGGAAGACAGGAAAATATGAAGTTCAGGTTTCAGTTCTTTTGCTCCATTTTTTTTTCCTTACAAGCGAAGAAACCGCCATCACCATGAAAAAACCCCGCATCTGTAAACATCCAATTTCCATGTGTATTGAGCTGTATTTCCGCCTAGTCTGGTAGCAGCCAGGTAGCAGCTATTCACAGTGTCATGGCCCAGCATTTTCTTCAACTCCTATCACAGAAGATTCATTCACTTCCATAGAATCATAGAATCACTAATGTTGGAAAAGACCTCTAAGATCATCAAGTCCAACCGTCAACCCAACACCACCATGCCTGCTAAACTATGTCCTGAAGTGCCACGTCTACACGTTTTTTGAACCAGTCCAGGGATGGTGACTCCACCACTGCCCTGAACAGCCTGTTCCAATGCTTCACAACTCTTCAGAAAAGAATTTTTTCTTAATATTCTATCTCAACCTCCTCTTTTCTGTCTTACTGAAAGAGGATGGGGAAATGGCACATTTAACCTTCACACTGAATACGCCATTTCTCACGGGACAGGCTGGAAATCCGGACTGCAACAGGGAAGAGGTGGCTTCTTAAAAAACATCTTCCCTCTTTTCCCTTGATCCCAGGTTGGGTTCCCAGCAGCCCAGCAAGTCCCAAGCCACGCAGGGGCATGAGGAGGATGCAGAGATTTCAGAAGATGTGTGGACACGTTTCCCTCTCACCCAGAAGAAGGTGGCCATCCCTGATGGCTCAGCCCTGACTGAGACTATGCCAGCACCTCCTTTCACTAATCACCGTGGACAAATTCCCCAGGAAGGGCGCCAGTTCCACTGCCCCTTCCCACCCCCCAAACCAGGCCGGTATGAAAAGCAGCGGCCTCATGAAAAGACAAACACCTGAGCCACCCAGGCTGTAAAGATCACATCAAGCCCTTCCAGCATCACCTTTCAGCCCTCGCCTTTCCACAGTGCAAACCCCACAAACCTCATTAACCCCTCTGTCGTACTCTAACCTTCCTCATTAATTAACCTACCCCTTCAGGCTGCTTCTGCTCCAGAACCCAATCCACTGCTATGTCAAAAGGGCTTTTTTCATCTAAGGGGAACAATAGCTTTGTGGTGAATGTATTATTTGCAAATAATCAGAAGAGACAGCAACAATTCCCACATACAGCTGACAGCAAGAGGTGGCCACACAGTTAAACAAAATCTGTGAGGGAAGTGTCACGTAAGGTGCCATTCATGACTGAAAAAGGCATTGCTCGCAGGAAAAACTGTACATACAACCCTCTTGTCTTCAAATCTAGCGAGCCTCCAGCTCTCTTCTCAGTACTTGTACGTACTCTGGACATTGCTGACACAAATCTTGATGGTACCTATGAAATTCTGCAGCTGGGTAGCAGTGTAAGTGGCTGTGATACTGATGCACTAAGCGAAAGATCAAAGTCTTACTTCCACAAAATTTCAGGCATTAAATTGGTTTCCACTATCATTTCTGCTAGTTTGGAAAATCACATGCTTTCAGAAACGGAAAAGTGGCTGAATAAAGTCGAAGCAAATAAATGTTTGCTTATTCAAGAATCTTTTCCAATTCTTCCCCGCCTACCTCAAAGGATTGTTTATACTTCAAGACTTTAGAAGTGTGTTATCCCAGGAATATCGATGAAAAGGCATTTTTTTTATCCCTTCCAGCTCAAACAATCACTGACTCTAAGGTAAACCCTCCCACTCCAGTGGCATCAGCAGTACCCAGTGGGGGCACTCACTCTCCGAAAAGACCTTGCCACCCCCTCCTCACCTACGCGAAGCCTCGCTGCAGACAGCCTGGGTTTAAGCTGAAACGGGTCGCTGTGAGAAGCGTCACCCAAATTATAACCAGATGAGGTTTTGCCATTATTGTAACATACAACAAGGTCGGATGAGTTAGCCCTACTGCATGAAACCACTGGCATAAGAAATTTGTGTCCTGTTCCCTCCAGGGATTCTTGCATTTCAGACAGCTTTTTTTTTTACAACGCACCAAATTTCCACTCGCCAGCAGCACTGTGACTACCACAAACAGTGCTTGTCGGTTTGGGTGCCTAGAGCCAAGGAGGGAAGGAGAATGCACAAGGGAACAGGTGACAGCTTCGACTACATGACATCTTCTTTTACTGCCTTCACGACTCAAGTAAAGCTCCATTACACCTACAAATGCCAAAGAGAAAGCAACAGCTGCATTTCTTACCAATGCTCATGTCTTTTTCTACTCTGAACAGCGCTTTTTGATATTAGGAAACAGGACAGACAAAGCCCGACATTCTACATCACCATTGAATTAAATGTGTTTGGTTCAAACTTTTAAGCTCTAATTCTCCCCATCGGTACTCAGCTCTACTTCCCTTCACTTTTGCAGCCCTGTGCTTTAACCCCTCATCCTGGTGCAGCTCCATCACTCGCACACTTGACAGATGCAGTTCCCGAGTCCTCCTTGAAGTGAAGCTGTCATTGCCTACTCACAGGACAGCGGTTTCACAAAGCTGAAGCCCCCATTTGTGATCAAAACTTAGGCACAATCCTCTGTTTTATTACGTTACTTACAACACCAACGACATCACTTTAACTAGCCAGGATTTGCTCTCCAGTGTGACACCGCTGCAGGATATTTGCAGAGAGTGCCTGCTAAACCCCATTTGTAATTCAAGAGGAAAGGAAGAGCAGCAAAGCCATATGAAATCCAAAACCCTGCAGCAAGGATAATCATGAAAGAAGCCCATAGCATCTACCATCACAATCTCGAGGAGTCCCCTTAGCCCTAGGCCAGCCTCTTACACGGCCCCACCTACTCCCCCCGTTATTCCCTCTGTTTTACTCCATAGTTCAGCACACATCCACAGAAGGGAGATCTTAAACAGTCTCTGCTTCATCACCTATCAGCAGCTGCAATATAAGTTTCAGGCACGACCAGCAGTTTCAAGAAGGGACCAAGTATCTCAGAAATATTTTACTTTGCTGTTAAACAGAATCATTATTTCAACTATTAAAAGATCTTGAGAACTAGCACCTTGATTTGGAAGTGCAAACTTGGTGAGAAGTCACTGCTGAGCTTTGCTGAACTGTAAAGGCTGTCTGGCTGCTGGAGCTCTGTGAGGAAACAGCTGGCTTTGACTGGAGTGTCCAACTAAAATATTCACACCTGGACACGTTCCAATGCTCCACTGTGCTGAGATTTTTATTACCTATATACTACACAGAGTGCAAAATGGGCATATAAATAACAAAAGAGAACATCGTAGTCCAGCATGATGACATTAGGATCATCTCATGCTGTGCAAAGAGTCAAAATGTCACCTGATGTGCCTGTGCTGCTGCCGTTTGGCATCCTCTCCCAGCCTGTTCAGGGATGGCGATCGGCTCCGGGAGGACGGAGTGTAACTCCCCACAGTTTTTACAGTTCCATTAGGATTATTCTGCATCTGTTGAAGCAGATGAGGTGAAAGGCTGCGGTGTGAAGAAGCAGAAGAGGCGGCTGACCACTCAGGGAGGTTGTTGATGTTCAGATTGTTGTCGCTGTTGGAACGAAGCAAGATCCGAGGTGCTGCTAAGGTGCTTGGGGGTCTCCGCCTCCTGTTTGAATAGGTGGGAGCCTCTCTAAAGGGCACTGTGTAAAGAAAGACATGCAGGGTGATCTCAGATGATTTCACCGTTCATATGTGTTTACCACCCCATAAAAAGATTCAGCAACATATGGCATTGTTTCTTCTGCAGAGACAGAAGCTCTACCTTACCTGCATAGCTAATCGAATTCATTATCTCTAAAATCAAAAAGGACTGGGCAACATTAGCCTGTTTACTGGCTTCAATAAATAGTCAAGCAACACCAGCGGCATGAGCCTGCTGAACAGTCTGAACTGGGTCTAGGAAATGGGAAACACTTCGTTATTGACAAGTTTCAGTCTCAAAAAGTTCCTATTCGTGCTATGTTGTCATATTCCATCAGACAGTCACGGAACAGGGCTGACCAGCAGAATTTCTGATGCCTGATCTTCTAACTTCCTTCCCCCGTTGGCACCCAAACTGGGAGAACTTCGTTCCACCGCAAGTTCAGGCCTAACCTGAAATCTGTAGTGTTAACAGTCACCTTATTCTCATCCTCCAGGTTAAAAATTGAGGACACAGATTTTTCTCCCGGCAGAACTCTATTACATTGCTCCAATCCCTAGGTATTCCTCTCTTTCTAATCTAGGCATTTCTACTGCATCTATTACTATTGTATGTAGAACACGTTACCCAAGGGTAATACACTCACTCCGTCACGTGCTGTGTCCCAAAGAGAGCACGACTGTATCCAAAGGCTCCGACACACTACTTCATGAAATAGTCATAACAGAAAACAAAAGCAAGGGCAGTAAATATCCAGTACAAACCAGAGGGCCCAGACCTTCACCAGTGTTACTGGTACAGCGCTGCAGTCATACAAGAATTTCTACAAGCAGACACCGCATTTTCCAGATCTCCTTTTCTCCCTGTAGTGGGGTCAGTTTGTTCCAAGCGCAACTTAAAAGGGAAATTGCCTAATAAAAGGTACCCAGCTATCACTACATGCGACAGGCATTTCCCACGCATATTACAAGGTAATAAAGGGTCTGACCCTGAAAACTTGCGCTTGCCTTGGTCCCCATTCATGCAACTTTTCTCACTAATTTATTTCCGTGGAACTCATGGGGTCGCAGGATTTGATCCAAAGTGCACGTATTTACATCTGAAAAGTCACAGCAGTATAACTGACAAAAGGCAGCCAGGCATTATTCTGAGGACTTCATTGAGCTGTGGTATTTCTCAAAAAATCGTATTTCAGTTGGGAAAGAAGCTCCACAAAATAACATCCTACATGTCTAAAGTGCCAGTAAGTACCATTTATAAAGTGGCAGAAATGTCTACGCATTCAATACCCTTCAAAAACAGAATAAGAGTGTCTGTCATACTGTGCAAGCAAACAAATTCACATAAATATGAATATACATAGGAATCAACCTGTCCTGCCTTGAAATACAGCCTTTAATTGAGAGAACACAGCAAAATGTGAGGTTTCAGAGCAAAACTGAAAGCATATTTGTAACATACAATAAAGATGGAAATGCAAGTAAAAGAATGGTTTATATAATTTTCACTAGAATCAGTTCAGGATTAATTGCAATTCTGAATATTTTAAAATAATGTCCTTTGTATTTCTAATGAGCTGCAGCTTCCTCTGGTAAATAGCTCAACAATATCAGAGCAATCAAACAAGAGAACAGTGTGCACAGAGAGAAAGGGCTTTGAACTCATTTCTGTAACATTTCATTTGAAACAAGGCTGAAACAAGGGAAGTAGTCTTTAAAAGCTGTTACAGGGGATAAAGGACACAAGTCCAATTTTTATGCTAGTAACTGGCAGAAACTCTGCCTAATTTTCAGAATATTCCAGGTTTTTTGTATTTCATATTTTTTTAAGGTTTCAAAGCAGCAGAGTATGTCACTGGAAGCACCTTGGTCCTTCAGCTGTCTCGGTGAAAGCCCTGGTGAGTACTAACTTCACGAAAACTCACAGCACTTCTTTCCAAAAGGGACATGTACAGCTCCTCTAGATTGATGTACACGACACGGACGTGCCGTTTGTGCAGTCCTGTGCTCCTGACATTCTGAGTATCGCTCTAGAAATTATTTCACTGAAGACAGGGGTCTCTCCCAGGACCAATAAAGCAGAATAGCTACTGTAATAATTCCAGTGAAGGAGAAAGCACAGAAAGCTGAATACAGGGATCGTTTTGCACATAGAAGTTTGCCACCAGCAGGTCTAATGCTGCTCCGTTAGGGTCACCAAAGTTTGCCTTAGACTGCAGTAAAAATCGGATCGGACCTTTCGGTTTTCATATTTCATGAACTTGCACAGGTCACACTCCAAGCAGACTGCCGAGCCTTCCGGCCACAGACTGATAAAACTAAGTATTTGGGGGAGGTTTACTGCCCCTTTGGAGAGGTTGGTGGGATATCTCCCGGCGGGAGTGGGAGGGAGCACGAGGGGCACGGTGCTCAGGCATGGTGACGGGACGGACGGAGGATCGGTCAGCACATTTATACCGACAGATTTTAGAAAACACAAAGAGGGCACACTGATTCCTACTGCAAAACAGGGGATGTTTTGTAAGTGTACATGCTCTCCAGGTACCAGATTAAATGAATTCTTCTTCCCTTACATACCCTAGGAGGATTTTACATGACCATTTAGGAGTTAGCTTTTGCTTTGCTATTAATGTTCTGTTCTTAAGGAGAGAGCTACAAGCAAAATTAGCCTTTACTACAGAAAATAAACAGGAAAGGGGACAACTAATTACACCAATTGATGTGTGTCTACCACAAATCTTTTATAGAAAGAGTTAAAAATAAGCATTTCCGTGCCTAAAGTGATTAATATTCCACCCAACTGTTTCTTTTCCCCGGCAATCTGCAAACTGTAAGTGGGTGGATATTTTTTTAGCTGCTTCTTATCGGCATTATTTATATTATTTTCACCATAAAAAAATAACCACAACACAGAATGCTGAAATGCAACTGTCCACGCTTTAACCCCTGTTGGACGCTGGTTTTCCCTAATATTTCCCCATGGTCAGAACTACAAGTATAACTGCTGCAAAACTTGTTTGGGAAAAACACTTGATAGCAAACGACATGAAAATGTCTGAACTCATTTCATGCCCCTAAAGTTTAAAATTATCATCTCTAAAAGCATACCTGAAAGTACCATTTAATCCTTCCTCCAGCTCTCAGAATTCGCTGCCTGGCATTTCCTGCAGCTGAAAGGGCAATTCAGCACCATTCGCTGGCAAAATTCACCTAGGCAATGCCTTGCCTGTCTTCAAGAGCATTTCTCAGGGAACAAAAACATTTTTATAACTACTTGACTCTTCAGAGAAAAAGCTAAAATGAATAAAGTCACACCCAGCCTTCATAACCAGCTGCCTAAATGGACTGTCTAACACAAAATAATTTTGAAAAAGAAATTGCAGGAATTGATTAATTATCGAGTCACTAAGCCGATCATATTAAATGTACACAAGAAAACACCGGTCTGAAACATCAAAGTGTTCTGCTTTCATTGCTTACCTTCTTTCTTTGTGAAGGCATTTAACAAAGACTTCATTTTCCCTTTTTACTTTAGCAGCAATCCCCTCATTATACAACCTTTGCTGGGAAAAAAAAAAAAAAAGAGGCAAAAAAGAAAAAAAAATAGAAAAAAAATAAAAATCAAGCTACCCAATTTCTATGTGTTCAGGCTGCCTGCACCCTGACATAAGCAGCAGGTTTCTGGGCACTGTGGAACTGCGAGCATAGCTGGGCATGCGGTACCCAGCGTTCCGGTGACAAAGCCCACCCCACATTCTGTCTGTCAGCTGGGAGCCAACGGTGCATAGACTGGAGCTGCTCAAAAAAAAAAAAAAAAAAAAAAAAAGGAAAATCTTGCTATCTTTCACAGCATTAGTCATGTGAACACCACCGCCACAGCCCTGCCGACCGTGCTCCGGCTTCCGCGGGCGCTGCGCTTGTGCAGGAGCCAGCACTGGGCTCGGGGAGGTGCGGGCAGCCGGAGCTCCGAGGGGGCCCAAAATTCCCATTTGCCAAGGGCAGGGGGGAGCGAGGCGGGAAAAGGCGCTGCGCAGCGATGCTCCGCAGGCTGCAGCCGCGGAAGGGAAAGCCTTGGCAGAGGTGGGAGCTGCTGGGGAAGCTCATTCAGCTTCTCAACTCACACAGCTGAGTCTCTGCACAGAGGCTTTTTGCTATTTCTCTCTCTGCCTTTTGCTATTTATTATTTCCTTTTTTCTATTTCTCTCTCTGCTTTTTGCTATTTATTATTTCCTTTTTTCTATTTCTCTCTCTGCTTTTTGCTATTTATTATTTCCTTTTTGCTATTTATTATTTCCTTTTTGCTATTTATTATTTCCTTTTTGCTATTTCTCTCTCTACGTTTTGCTATTTACTATTTCCTTTTTGCTATTTACTATTTCCTTTTTGCTATTTATTATTTCCTTTTTGCTATTTATTATTTCCATTTTGCTATTTATTATTTGTTTGCTTACTGCAATGCTCCCAAGAGCCACTTTGAGGAAAAGTACAAATCACACCAAGCTTCACACAATGACCACATTAAGTACGGAGATAAAACTGCCACTAAACGGAGTATCTTAACCTGGCCTATATTCCAGTCTGAAACAGATGAGATACAAGCACAAGGATTTCCCACTCCCCTTCCACTGCACTGGAATAAAACAGAATTTCTTTTCTCACAGGGTAAAAATATGAAAATGTGACCAACTCGTTTCGCTAAATTCAGTGCAGATGCCAGAAAATAAACAATGTAGCCATTGCAGTCTTTTAAGTACTAATTCTGAAAAATATTCTCTAGATCGCTGTGCCAGCCAGTGCCAACATGCTGCCAGAGGAAGAGCAAATAACTGAAACAGGCAGACAGGAAGCAGGGGGAAGGTGCTAAAAAACACAAAGTTTTTTAGCATAATTAGTTAAATGTAAGAGATAAAGTTTCCAAAGAATAGGAAAGTCACTGTTAAAAAAAAAAAAAGTAACTACATTAAAAAACTGCCTTCAAATAGTATGAACTATATAACAGTTAATAAATATTTATTCCATTTCAGACTTCTCTGCTGCTCGTTAATGCATCTACTTTGAAAATTAGTTCTTTTTCTTACTAACAAAACTGCTTCAAGAAAGACAGAAATTAAATTACCTCAAAGGATTTAACCTCTGTATGCATAATGATCTCATATTTAACATAACACTGAAAAGAATTAATAAGCATAAATAAATTGAACAGTTTAAACTTAGTTTAACATTGCAGTGTTTATATAGCTATTAATTTATAAAGAAAGGAAAATTTCTTTAAATTAATATAATTTCATGCTTTGGTTCAATTTAGTTTTAAAAGCAACTATTCTTAGAAGGTTGAAATCTTGTTGGAGCAAATGTCAGACACAGCACACGCACTCCATTAAACATCTTTATTTGACAGAAAGAGTTTTCTTCTTAACTTTGAAAAGATGCAAAGCTTTCTAAAGAATAACTTTGAAACATTATTCGCTAACTCATACATATGTGCATTAGTTAGCTCCCCAGAAGAATCAATATCGTTTCCAGAACAAGAACTGCTACACCAGAACGACCGTGCCACTAATTTGAATTACCAGCTTCTGTGCATTACTTTTTCCAACATCTTCATTCAATCCCCCCGATTATATTTGGAGCTACAAATGACAAAGGGGCTATAATTATTAATAATATTTTACATTTCCATAGTGCTTTCTAACTAAACTTAGCCAACAGTACGTGAGGGCTCACGAATTCTGCACGAAAGCCTTATTAGCTGGTAGCACTCCTGTTTCGATGGCCAAATGGAGACCAACAGGAGCGAGTTCTATGGTAGCAGTTCCCGAAACGCTCAGGAAAGAGACTGAAATCTTAATTTCTGCTTACTGGCGGCTGTGATAGTCCTTTGCAGAAGGTAGGCAGGTGCTTGCTGGTGATCCCTACTTTCAGCAACCGCATGGTAAGATAAGGGCTGTGCCGCTGCGCGGTTTCCCTTAGCTCCAGGCATTGCTGTAACGCCCGTGGGCACAGGCTGCCTAGGGAGCGCACCTTAACTTCACGCAGTGTACGGCAATACACTTTATTGATGATACAGAGCACAGACTGATCCCCGTATACTTCAAGAGGGGAATCACCTGTCATGCTCACAGGAAAAGAAGAAAATCACTGCCTCCCCATGCTCAGTTCTGCGCTTTTATAACCACACCACCAATCACAGAAAATTACACACAGGCTAAGCACTGGCTGTCTCCAAAGGGATGGGATCTCAGCTCTCAGCAGAATGTCCCGGACGCTTTACTGAGAAGTGACATCGGTGTAGAAACCTGGGAGTGGAACCCTCAAAGTGCCTTTTCCTTTATGCCAGTGTCAGTGTTTCAAAGCAACGATAGCCCAAGTACCTAATCGCAGCAGTCAGGCAAGGAAAGGGTTAACTCCATTGTGCTCATTCATGTCTGTTCATATACAGCAAAATAAAACCAGAGAGGCAACTGTAGTCAATCCAGATCAATCCCAGGGGGTCTCTTTATTAGATTCCTGCTGGAGCTGTAGCATTTCATCATCTAGAGCTTTCTAATCAGTGTTATAAAAAATATTAAAGTCACTTGAAATTATTGAGTTTCATGGAAATTGTGGGAACTCTCTCTGACCTACGCTATCATATCTATCACCTGATGAGTGATCATTTTATTCCACTTAACTGTCTGTCTTTTCCCCAGCGCAGGAAATATAATTTATTCCTACATGGCAGAGCTTGCTGCAACAAACACTATTGTACATTTGGAAAATATGACAATTGAGCAAGTCAGTGAACTATTTGTAGCTGCAGGTTTTGATTTTTTCTACTTTTCACTAATAGCTTATCTAAATTCGTTTATTTTAACTGAAGTCCTAAAATGTGTGGTGTTATGAAGATAAAAAAGAAAATCTTACAGCAGTTTCCACCTTTTCCAGAAAGATTTTACTGCTTCATGATGGTACTCCTGGTATTATTATTTCAGGAGAAAAAACTAATAATTTGACTACACTAGCACACAACAGTATAGCCCACAAGCCATTAGCATCCATAATCTAAAAATCACAAAGAACCTTCCAAACAGAGGCAGGGTAAGCCCTAATCTCCCTACTGCTTCTGTAGGTGCTCAGGAAAATGGCTGAGAGCTCTGCCTGGGGATGTCTCTGAGAAGAAAAGGCCACCTTCAACAGAAATCCAAACATAGGCTCTTAAGGTAATTTTGATTAGCATTTCTTCGTACACTTGTAACACCAGGCTCCCGAATTCTTATACGTATTTCAGTTCATAAATTCCATTAGAAATCTATGGAAATCAGTAACTTACATACTCTTGAAGATCTGTTTTTAGGAACTTAAATGCCTTTAGAAAAAGAAAAAAAAAAAAATCTGACCAAATCTACCCTCTTGCGTAATTCTCCCACCAACCCATCTCAGACAACTGCAGAACACAGTTACAATTGCCACGCTTTTGTCTTTTTCAATTTTGTCCATTTTGGAGTTCTTGCCAGAAAAATCCCTTTAACTTGTACACACGTCTAGGTTTTTGTTAAAAATACAGTTCTAAGCATGTATAAATGCCTTTCTCTCCACTATAAAACAGGCTTCCCGTATGCTAAGCCACCAAATGGAGAGTTAGACAAGAAAAGACAGATTCAAATATAGACTGTAAAGTACAAAAAGACTCCTGGAATAAAAAATAAAAAAACCAGCCTAGGCTGGTACAGTGCTTCTCGATTACTTACTTCTCCCAGAAAGCTACAAGGTGGTCAGGAACACAGGCAGTAGTCACAGATTCAGAAGGAATCCACCTCAGGGGAACAACTAAACCTACTGAGAAAGCAAATGTTTTTGTTCTGGGTTTGTTTTTTTTAATTTTTCTGAAAAAATCTGGCAAGTTTGCTCAGGAACCTGCAGTTAAACCAGCACTGAGAGAGAAGCTTCTGAGCCCACTCACATGGTGCTCGAAGAGCCCAGCCTTGGCTGACCTAGAATCAGTATCGCTCTTGCCACTGTTAGCATCTTCTTACCATGTAGCTACTACTGGTATCAGTCAGCTCCTGCTAATAGCCTTCAGGCAGCCAGTCCCAGTTTGAAGGGGAGAATGGAGGCAGGAGACTGTGTGTGGGCAAGGACAGCAGAGGGATGGCTGGGAACAGATGGCAAGAGTTATCAATTAGAAAGAAAAACAAAAAATAGCAGTGCAAGCTCCCTAGCCGTGTGCCAGACATCCCTTCCGTCACCTGGCACCGCTCTTACCCTGCCATCCCCAGACTTTGCTCTATGTGACCAGGGCCCGTCTCACTCTGCCCTCACAAGGAACCTCGCACACGTACACAACTTGCTTAAAAAATAACACGAAGGAGTTCGCAGGCTTATTTAGAGGCAACTCTTTGTTGGTGGTGGAGTGAACTGGGCACTGCTGAGCTCTTTCTTCAGTTCTGTAGAACACGCTTTACTTGATTCCTGTTATTAGAAGTATTTCAATAACTACGCATCTGAGGTGTATGTGTTTGTGGGCACATTTCAAAGGAACTTAAAGGTTGACAAATATACAGTTGCCATACATAAGTGAGCTTAAATTCAGAAGAAACGAAACTCAGTCCCTCTTTCTCACCGTACTCACATGATTATAAACAAGCCTTCACTAAGATTACAGCAGCAATACCAGAATAACATCCAGAGAGCTGCATGCTTCTGCAGAAGGGAGACATGTTCACCTTAAGGCTTTACTTTCAGATGCTTACACTACAACCAGAAGATACAGAGAATCTCCTATTTCGATTACATTTAAAAATTGCTAAGTATTGCCTCAAACTTGTTGCATGCCAGAACAAATGTCTGAAATCTCTTTGATCGGTTAGAAGACGATAGGTTTAGAAATTACAACCCAAAAGAGCTTGAATATCGTGAGGTTTCCCTTTTTAAAAACAAATAAATTACCAGGCTCAATGTGGCGAAACCCAGAAGCATGTGAAGCTCTGACTGCAGTGGTACAGATACGCAGATTAGAATTTACCCGAGAGCCGAAACAAAACCTCCGTCCCCATGGATGAGAGGCTGCGTTGTAGCCTGCGGCTCTGCGAGGAATCCGGGTCAGGGGTGCGGGATGGAAGTGGAACAATGGAAGGTTAAAAGGTGGGAAAATGAAACCCTCCTGTTTCGCGTGAAAGGCTGGAAGTGGGGAGGAGACAATGGGCAATAACGAGGGAGACGTCGTACAAGCAGCAGCTTGAAGAGAGAGAAAAGCGAATGCAATGACAGAAAGCCACAATAGCTGCAGAAGAAATTTAAAACATGATGGAAATCTATCAGCAATGTCGAAGAAAGCAGCCTATTTGAATAAAATACATGTGGCTGACTTTCCTTCTAACAGGTATACTGCTATAAAGAAAAAGCGGCTCATCCAAACAAAAACCTGTATTTGTTGTAGTTCTGTTTCTGCAGAGTGTTCTCCCTCTGAGGTGGGGAATGGGAGGGACAGCTCTGACAAGGGATTCTCGAGGTTTTGTGGTCCCGGAGCACGCACAGCCCCTCACCTTTGTTACGCATGGCTGGGTTGAAAGTAACATCGAATCTTACTCTGAATAACACAAGTAACTGCAATAAATATTTGTATCCATCTTCTAATCATTCGTGCACCCAGATAACAAAGTCTGCTGCTTGTGAAGACCTTTCCACTGTAACATTGCCAAGAAAATATTTTAAAAAGTAAACAGTTTTTGTGAATCCTTCTGGAAAAGGTAATGAGTGATTTGCAGTAGGCAAACCATGAAAATACTCGGTTTAATTGATTTGATTAATTTTTGATGGCATTTCTTTAAATACGGACTGGGCTGATACCAAGGGCTGTTTTCCTCAGCAAGTAGAACTCCTCCAGAATTGTTCATCTTCGTGCAGCAGCAGACTATTAGTAACCAGCTCCTTAGAAGTGTCATTGAAGCAAGAGATTAACAGCTTGCACGGTATCTGGACAGAAAGATCTATTTAGCTGAGACTAGCAGCCTGAACTGAAAGCATTCAAGTGTGAAGCCCCAAAGCTGCATTCTTTTACCTCCAACAATAAGACAGAAAATACAAATCAAATATAATTATATCCCACTACAAATTCTTATGCTCTTTAAACAAGACGGTGAGAGGATGGTGCAATTTTCTCCACTAATAATACACTGGGAAATCTTGTCCTGATGCAGCACCACTCAGAAGCACCAAATTACACAACAAATTAATTTCATTCCCTGCATTATGTATACATTGAGTTGGGAAAAATATCATTTAACATCAGGGTGCCGTGCATATCCCAACCCACATAGTTCATGCTAAAAAAAAAAGAAAAAAAAAGGCGGTATCATTCAGAGAGAAGAGAATTTCATGGCTGGTAGCTCCTGCAAAAACAGATGCCCGATTCTTCTTTTAATGTCTGATGCTGATGGGCCTGGGATGCAGTGCACAAATTTGTGGGTTGCAGTCTGATGTCGCAAAGGAGAACAAAGACAAATGAAACTACACAAGAGATGCTTAGAAAAACAAATGCACCAATATTGGACTGCATGCTGTTTCTGTGTTCTGGTGTTGTACAGAAAACAAGCTAATTTTGCCTTTGTGTAACTTTCCTCCTACCAAAAGCTCTCAACAAATTCCTTAAATCATTATGTTGTTCCAGGCTTTATTCAGTGATTTGATTTCACTGCTTTAATCTAAGTGTGAACCTCTTTAGTAAATAGTGGGACAAAGCATCTGTGCTTCCAAAAGTGTTGGTGGATCGTGTCAGTTTTATTTAGAATAACACCATTTTCATAACTGAAAAGTGTATATTGCTTTCAATGGGGGGAAAAAAAAAGACTGGACTCTCATAGGAGCTACAAAATATATAACTAGCTGAAGTGGTCAAATGGTGGCCCACAGTCACATGCGTTACACTAGTACAATTTATATAGACAACTGTAATTACCACGAGTGTGGGCGGTGTTGGGTACATTTATGTGTACTATTTTTAGGTGTCAGCCAGTTGGATCCAATTCTCCAGGCTTCTTATCTTTTGGCACTATGCCCCCAGCACATCAGATACGAAATGCATTCACTCTGCTCTGACAACGTACCACAGTACCTATGCAGAAGTCTAAATGACAACACAAGGTACGTAAGGGTGGAGAAGTACACCTATTATCAGCTTTACAGCCCATCCTCGGCTCAAGTGTTTCTCAAACATACAACTATTTCCAATTTATTGCAGGGCAAATGACAAAAGAAACCAAGCCATGATGTTAAAGTTCATGTATGACTCTGAATTAGCCCAAGGAGGCAGGAATTACAAGAAAACAGCAGAAACAAATCCACACTATGTTCTTTTAGCTGCAGCTCCACCCTCTTCTTCAACTCTTAAATCTTGGTGTCTTTCATCGCTATTTTTCAATCTTTTTTTCCCCTTCTTCTCATGGCTACAGTTGCCTTCCACTGCTTCCATCACCAGTTCTCTAAGGACAATCTGCCTGCCACTCAGAGCCATGTGTAATACATGGCACATAAGAGTGCATCAGGAGAGGGGATTTCTAGAAGACACCACATCATGGCAAAGTTTTACAAAATTAGCAATGGAAACAAATGCATAGGAATAGAACAGGGGGCAAGAAAACAGTGTATGAGGTAGCTCACCCAGAGGAGGAAGATCTAGAGGAGGTCACACCACATAAATGTCTAACAACAATGAGGAAAAAATCACCCACTCTTCACACGCTGAAGTTTAATTGTGAAGAGAGGAGAGAACAATCAAGTAGTTAATATGACATTGCTGTATCTTTTTAATACCCTGCTGCACTTTGAGGGTAATATTTTCTTTGAGAAAAGAATATGTTATTTTACTGAGGAGACATAGCTGGGCTTGAACTGTCTGCAAAGGAACTACAGACTGTGAAAGTTTTTCGCTCTACTGGCTGGCTTCCCATAGATGCACGCTACTTTATGATGTATTTAATGACAACAACTTGCATTACCACGTTCATTCCTATTTTACTGTAGAGCAGCAAAAGGAGCCTGGTTTTATTCTGGCAGACATTATCAACAAAACCATACACTAAGTGCCAAGAGAACTAAACTGTTGACTGTGCAGCCTCCCTAAAGTCCATCAATCTGCAAGTAGCCAGAGGAGAAATTAAGGAGAGAATACTGCTGTGGGTCATGAGTGTAGAAGCAGCCAGTAAAACCTCCACATCCCACAGACTTCCATAAAAATCTAGAAAGCAAAATGCATTTACATAATGGTAGATGTAGCTTCTCAAATGTGGAGTTAGTGTGAACCATCATTATTGCATTCAGTGCTATCCTCTGCACTTTTTTCCCCTCTCTTCTCTAGTATAAGTGATCTTCAGGAATTCCTCATTTGCTCTTATTCTCACCATCTGAGTTCCAAAGTAGACCTAGCACTGTGAGCACCAAGTAAGTTATACTTACACTTTTGAGATGGTGCACATTTGGGTTACCTGAGTAAAGAGTCTCTCACTGCAAATTTCCCATTGTCTTTTATGCTACAGATAGTAGATACGCAATGCAACCATTCAACCCTCAAAATATCTTCTCTTCTAAATAAAGGAGAGCAAGCTCTATCTGAAGTCATGTTATCCAGCAGGATCTTTAAAAAATAAAACCTAATAATTTAAGCTGATAATTGTCTCACTATCCTTAGTTCCATTTAGACATTTGGTCTTAAAAAGAACCTAAAACATCGCTGACTTATTCATTAAAATAACAGCATTTTAAATTATATTAGTAGCCTACATCTCTTCATCTCAAAAATAACTGTTAATGAATCATGCTGGTATAAATAAGAAAGGATAAAAAAAGATCGTATCCGCTCTAACAGGGGGTTATCTTTGTACAAATATGTAGGTGTCTGCAGCATTTGTAATGTTCTCAGTGGTTAATCCCATTGAGAAAGGAAGGCTTGCTCACTGAAGAGTTGTTGAGGTGGATTAAAGTAATATTAACAATACTATGCCTACTTCTGGTTCAAGACATCATCACTTGCATTTTAGAATGTTTGAAAATGTTGAGGGAAGACTTCTTCCTCTCCCTCCCCAGTGTAGCCTGTTTCTTGGTGTTGCCTGCAGATTACGTTTTGAGATGGTGCACTGACAGCTGAGTTGAGATGTTCTGTAACAAGGATACGCAAAAGGACTTTCTTGTTTATACAGGTTAGTAAGTCAGAGCAGGTAAATAACATCAACTGAAACAATAAAAAAGGTGCAAGCTCAAAACTTATTATCAAAAAGTAATCTTATGTACATACCATTTCAGCAATATTACCATTTATTCCTATGTTTCTGGCAGCAGCGGTAGATATAGCTACACGATATTCATTTATTCAGTGGAAAAGGCATGGCTGACATCCAAGACATCACTATGAAAATAGAAGTGTTCTGGATATTATTTGGCAGTCACACCCCCGGACATTATGAGTACTACAATAAAATCTGACTTCCGTGTTCAAGTTTCAAAATAACTCTGTTTTCTTCCGGACAAGAAGTAATGCAAATAAAGCTAGTAGAAAATGGCAACGCACATCTCTAAAAAAGAATGGGATCAGAGAAAGGAGAATAATTGTATAAATAAGCAAACTGCATATGTTGCTCTCTACTTAGCCATGGCATTTCAGGTGCAGACTCATGATGTTTCAGAATAATTTCAGACTACGTGTCTAGGAGGGAAATCATTCTCATGTTGGTGTTGTCTGTATACATGTGTGACTACTACACGTGTCCACCAGCACTTTCATCAGAGGAAGGATCATTCGGCACTAACCACCTAGGAGCTAGCCTGTCGTCATCTACAGAAGCACATCTAAACTAAGTTATGATGATTGTACTCATATATTCAAGGGCACAATTTCCGGCATGAGAATTTTATGTAATAAACAGTGCATCTTTATAAGCAAAAGAAGTGCATGGAGAAAGAAAACAGTACATAAGAACAGATAAAACAGGGTAACATGAAACGTATTTTGGATATTACATTTGGAAGCTTCTGTTGAGAAGTGAATTCAAATTACTTGTAGCATTTTTTTGTTCACTAATGTTTGTAATAGAGACCTAAAATGAAGGAAAGATCCAGCCCTTGGCTCTACCAGTGGACACCAGACCCATTTTCACCAGGAACTTGTGGAGAAGCAATCCTGCAAGTAGCCCCCAGCAGCTTTGGCTTCTGAGGAACCACTGCTTCTAGACAACACACAGGTGACCACAGTCCCCACGATGCAATGGCGGTAAAAGATTATTCGCACCCCCGTGCCGTGTTCCCAATGGAGGTCAGGAAAGCCCAAGACCAATCCCTCAGTTGGCCAATGACTGGTGGAGGGTAGTGGAACAGAACAAGAATAAACAGAAATTTATGAAGTTGGGGAAAACTTTCATAGAATCACTGCAAGAGTAAATTTTCCATAAAGTCTTAATATACTTTTCCTGGTCAAGAATTTGGCAAGAAATTTAGAAGTGACTCACCCTAAGTCCCCCTGGCTAGGACCATATTTTCTTTTATGTAGGGAAGCTGCAAGGAACATCAAAGTAATTATCAGCAGAAAAGGAGAAGAAATAAATAGGACTCATATGACACATCTAAGCACAAACTATAAAGTATAAATAGAAGTGGAAGGAGTAAAACACAGGAAGAAAATACAGTGAAACTGCAGTGATTCCCAGTGAATCTGGGAGAAATCATCTGAAAGAGATTTTCAGCGGAGAAAATGAAAATTGATTACTGCTTTAAGATGCCTAGGAAAGACAGTACTACTCAACAACTCGGGAAAGGGTATGTCGTGTAGTATATAAAGAAGAAAGTGGCGTACGTCTGGATGCTACACATTGCAGGAAGGAGTCAGGCAATACTAAGCAATTCCTACAGCCTCTTCTCAAACCTTATTCCATTTCTGAATAATAGACAGCAGTTTAACGTAAAGATTTGTCAAACCATGTAGCAACCAAAAGTAACACAGTAAATAAGTGAGATGTACAAGTGACTAATTAGTGATTTAAATTTATGTAGGAACGACTACGAAATGTAAATGCTCTGAGCAAGCTCCTATACCATTCGGAGAGTCACAGAGTTTTGACATTGGCTCAGCTTGGAAGAGCCGCACTTCTTACTCTACAGGCTGTTAAGTAATTAATAAACAGGAAAGACACAGCTGTTTAAAGCCTTGTCCCAGTAAAGGAGGTGTATCTTTTGCTATGGACTCTAACAGGACCAGAATTTCAGTCAAGAAGTAAAGCAACGTTTGAATGATGCAAGATAGAGGACCACCACAGAGCAACAGAAAGGGACCTATGGAGGATAACTAGAAGAATGGAGCAGTATAAAAGCACAGATAGTATTTAAAAGTGTTTCTTCTCTCCCCCTATCATTCCTTTAAGCAGTCATAGTTCACAGATTTTTCTAAGCACTTGACTGGGAAGAGCAAACAGGGTGCAGCCCCAGTTCACAAGAGTCAGGTAAGCTGGAAGGCAGGGAGCTCTTCACAGCTCATCACGATCACCAGTCACACTGCAATCTGAAAGCTGTCCGGAGCAGTGTGGTTTATCCCCGCCTCCGCTGTCTCCCTGTACTCCAGTGCAACCTAGACTTAGCAAAATAAATGGAGAAAACCAATTTGCTTTTTTGAACCATCAAAGGGAGTGGAATAATCTGTGGAGGAAAAGTGAAAAATTTCACAACTGCAGCCAGAAATCAGCGTGAATCATACTCTGCAGAGTAGAGCTCCAACAGAAGAACCACCCAGTAAGCCTTCCATTGCATCATTCAAACATCATCAATACTTCAATAGATGAGGTTCAAAATATTAACTAGGAAACTAATTTTTAACTAGTGCTCCACTGGTCTGTTCTCTAAAAGAACGGGTAGGGTTTTCTTAGTAATTTTTTCAGCTTCCTTCATCAAGACACTTAGTATTTAAAGTTTGTTAGGTTTCTTTTAATAAAAGACTATATGAGAATTTCTGAGCATTAACTCCCAGGAATGGATAGCCTTTTCTGAAAATACATATTGCTAGCGGTAAATAACATCATCAACGAAATACAGATTATGTCACCTTACTATCGCCTTACTCTGTCTCAGTGTGGATTTCTTTTTACAATCTCACTAATTAAGCCTTACCGACTGATTTTAACCCTCATCTGTGTTCCTCAAAGGGCTGAACTGTCAGGGCTATTGCTGCTATGCAATAGGAAAGAAGGGAAGCTGGGTTGGGAAAACGTTTGTCCGTAAATTCAGTTGATGTTTCCTATCTATTCTGCCACTCTCCTTCACAGGAAAAATGGGGGTAGGGGGGAAAGCAGCTATCTCCTAACTGAAGTTCTGTGGCTGACGATAATTTTCTTGGCTTTTACAACACTACTACTTTACATCTATCTATGTTCTGTATTTTCAATACCTACCTAGTGCAGGTGGTGCCTAGAGTCAGTGACAGAACAGATCCCCCAAAACACAACTGTTAATGCCAGTTAAGAAACACATTTTGGCTAACAGGGAGCACTGTAAAGACAAGACATGCAAACGCAAAGGAAAAAAGAGGAGAGAAAATAACCCAAGGTCCAGAGACTGGATTAGCAGTGATGAAGAGACCCCATAAGCACCTAACAGCACACAAGGGTAGCGTAAGAACGGGCAGTTCACGAAACTGGCTGGCAGAATACAGCATCGCAGCTTCAGAAATGCCTGCGATGAATGAAATGGAGTAAGGAGACTGCGAAAGATGGCTGAAGCTGCTAAACAGGAATCTAAGGATTACTATGAGACAAAATTTAGGGTATAGTTTTAAGCAGTATGAAGAAATATGGTGAAGGAGATAGGAAATCAAACCAAAGCAGAAATATAGTATGACTGGCAATAATCACACACAGTTATTTCTGAGTAAACGGAGGTACAAGCACACACCAGGGACAGAAATCAGGACCTCTCTCAATGGCAAGTGGTCTCTCTCCATGGCTGGTTGATTTTTGTAACTTCTCAAAATACAGCACATTCAGAAAAAGTTTTTAAATAGCACAAGACTCACCTCCCTTGATACTACACACAGGGAATTTGTGAGGCTACAAGAATGCTAATCGTATTGCAAGATCATCTTCTCAGCTATTCATGCCAAAAGCAGGATGATCTAAGTCAGCGATTTTTGCATGCATTCATGCCAGCCACATACAGCTAGTGGGAATTTCAAGCATGATCACAGCAGAAATTTCTTTGGAGAACCAAGACTTCTAAGGTCCTCAAGCTTGTTCATGGCATACATTTATGAAAGGAATGAAAAGAAGTATTATAAAACAAGTTCAATTTTTGTTTCATTCAAGAATAGACCAATTTTTCTTAAGCATTAGGAAGGAACTTCCTCATTACTAACCTACAGGCATTAAAAATTTGTGTTCGTAATAGGCTAGGAATGACATTAAAATCGTTTTTTAAAAAGAGTACAAGTGCTAAGTAATTCATGCAAGAAACATCAACACTTGAGTGCAGACAGCGCAGAGCAAAATCCAGCAGGCACTGTTGGGCTTGGGCGTTTCTGCAGCATATTCCCAGACCAAAGACCAAAAGAGAACATGACTCACTCTGGATTTTCGAAGAGTCAGAAGGGTCTGGCAAGGCGAGCACTGTGTTAGAGCTAACAAGCTGTCCTTTACTCAGAGTACTCCACGCAGATCCACCTGAGAAGTCTCTACACGATTTCTGGGTATACCAGGTTGGCATTGCTCCACAGAGTGAAAAGTTACCACAAACACTGCTAAGGGACGGAGGATTCATCACTGAGCATCTTTGTCAGGTCCATTTAACTGAATTCCGAAAGACAGACTTCAATGGGGCACAAGCATACAACCAGTTCAAAAAAACATCCTAAAATGTACCTTTCTACACCATTAGGCATCAACTACCTGTCACGATCCAGCGGTTTTATGCCTCTAGTCACATGGTGTTTAATTGCAGCTAAAGCAATTAGTTTTACCAGTCTCCATGTAGGTACACTTGCAGCGTGACTGTAGCCCCCCTCCACAGGGGGAAGATCAGGAGCTGTTAAAAACCGCTGTCTCATAGGATATCTCATGGGAAAAGAGAAGGAGAAGGAACAGAACCACAGCTTTTATACATGCAGGATGGGGTAAGATAGTCAATTAGAAGGTTTGCGATGGATCATAATGCATTTCCCACAGCCCAACTGCATTTGAGTCAATAATTCTGTCTGGTTACTTAAAGCATGATGCTAAGGGAGCTTTTAGAACTGGCACAGTAACATTGCAAACATCGGTATTTAAATCTTCCCTCATTTAAAAATGCCATTTAAGAGGGTTATTATTAAATTTACGGAATAACTTTCACTTATTGCTTAGATTTTTAATTATACTGCCACACAAAAAAACACGTTATTTGTACTAGGCAAAACCTTAAGCAATCCTCATTCAGCATTCAAAAAGACTGCACATTTCTTCACAGGTATTTAAAAGCTAGATTGACTAAACAAATGTGTTTCATTTGCACAGTATTTTCGGACTGGAAAGAAAAAACAATTAAATTGTACCCTACAGAAAAATACCTGCTTCTTTATCTTTCTTGAAAGTATCTACAGCTACACTATCAAAAATCTTTCAAAAATATATCCTAGAAAAATCAACATTTTCGCCCACTGTGGTCTGAATATTCTAATTCTGTCCAGTAGCACGTATCTGTGGAAAGCCATCATTAGATCGTTTTCTGCCCCATAGCAACCGCTTTGTTTTCTCAGGGAAATAAAATATTTTTACATCCTTCGGCAATACCTTTCTCTGCATGGTTTCCTAAATGAAGCTGTTTGCAATCTAAAGCTAACATGACAATTTACACTGGGCTTCACAGAGATTTATGGCTATTTACGTGGAAAATAAAATGCTAGCCATAGGCTTTTTGAACTATATATACGTATGCATGTGCATGTACACAAAAAAGAGAGAGAGCTTTTCACATTTTATATAAAAAGCCTGGATTTATTAATAAAATATTGCTTACTTAAAGTAACCGATTCAAGTTATTACCTGCATCTACATTATTAAACAATTATCTAAAAGAGATCAGTTGAAAGAAGAGAGAGGTAATGTTTTAATGATCTGAATGAGCAATGATAATTTAGGTCTGACTTTGCTAAGTGATAAGAAAGTAAATAAGACACCAGGGACCATAAGCAGCTTGAGAGCATCTCCCTATAACTGTCACAGCTCATGATTTCATGGTAATTCAAAAACTTCAGGGCTGCTGGCCAGAGCCACCAGCTCTCAAACGAGGCTTCTCAGCACTTTACTGAAGGTCTCTGTGGAGCTGGCTTTTTCTTAAAAGGGTTTTTACATTATTAAATCACACTAAAGTGACTATACCTATTTTAAATAATTTACTGGTGCTATTTTACTGTGCAAGTCACTGCTGAAGTTCCCTACCAGCATTCCACAGAAGCAAACGTGAAGAAAGAAGTCCACAGCATAGTAGTATGCCACCAAAATAATGGCAAAAAAAAAAAAAAAAAAGTCATAGAAGCAGACCTCACACTAGGCTACGACTTGCTGTGAGAGCTTGTGTGCTGACCTGAATGTTGCCTCCATTCAAGCAAAACAGGACTACTGCGAATGAAGAATTCCAATTTTTCTTTTTCTTTTTTTTAAATTTGGCAATCACATCTCTTCATGACATCAAAATGTTACTGATTTAAATTTTGACAACGAGGGGCACTGGAACGTGAAAAACTCTCCCAGGGAAAACTGGAAATGCTTGAAACACTTGCATCCTCAACAGGATGCAAACACCCACACAAAATACTGCAGGAAGACAGCAAGCTGGAAAAATAGGATTCAACTAGCTGTTGTACTACACCAGATCTTGAGCAAATCCAGCTTCTCCAGCTAAATTTTGAAAAATAAAACCTCAAGGAGGTTACAAAGGCCGAAGCTTTGAATCTTCATAACGGTTCATTAGGATTGTTGGGTTCAGCAAAGATGAAATGTTTCCATCCGTATTCATCCTGCCTTTCGAAATCAAACGCAGAAAGACTAGTAGGAATCCATTTGCTCTCATTGTACAACTTCAATTTTTTGTCATTAAGCTTTAATGTAAGGAAAAGACAGGATCTGAATGGTGTTTATTTCAACGATGATGCAATGTGATGGGTGCACTGCATAATGTCATATGGTATCAAAAGATGTGTCCTGGCATAACCTTCCTCTTACACAGTGAGAAGCTGCTGAAAATACAGAAGGCAGCGAGCAGCTTTGAAGCCGGGACTGGAAAGTTGTCACTTGCTTCCAATAACGGAATAGGACTTGTGACTACCTAGCCTTAGCTGTCCAAGTTGCTCAAATGCTTAGTTACAAAACTACGCCTTCATTAGCTTCTGAAAGGCTCCTCTTTCTTCTTTAATTTATGAAGATTTTTGTCATATGAGCTGTGAAAAGAACTGTGCAAAATCCACTTAAGGCAAGTTTTGTGCTCCTTCGCCTTGGGGCTGGCTTGAAGCTGCACCAACTAAACCAGAGCTCCCCAACGGGGCTTCTCGTTCCATCAGTCAGGGAGGCCTGGGCGATGGGGACAGCTCAGCCACGCTTTCATTCTCACTGTGCCGCCTGAACTGGGAGGACTGATGGAAGAGCTTGGTGGGCTTAAGGGACTGCTAAACAGTCAGATAAGTCGAGCCCGGATCAGCTCAAAGCTGCTAAAGAGATAAATTAGCAGAAGCAGGAATGGTAGTTTTGCTTATTGGTTTTGTAACCCACTTGGAGATTTTGGTTTTCAATACTTTGTATAAATTCCTCTTCAGCTGCATGTTCATAGTTTTAAGAATTAGATCAGCTCTCAGTGCCTTCTTTATAGATGTAAGATGATGCCCCATACTGTGTGTTTATGAACATTTTATCAGGTAACGATGGAGCAGAATTAGGAACCCATGAGATTTTAATTCCTTGTTAAGCAATTGCCATGGCAGGTTCTGACAAGAACAGAAAATGTCATAAAACTAAGCAGCTCTCTAGATAATTCCCAACTTCTAATAAAAACAGAGCACGGTACATCTATACGTTTCATTACAAAGGCTGTAACCATGGTAGAAAACACAGCACAACTTGATTCTGACAACCTGTAATCCTAGTTATACCACCGTTTGAAATTTTTAAAAAAATCTGCAAAGTCACTACATTATAACTTTAAACCAAGAAAAACAAAACCTAATAAAACTGTGTTGAAAACTTCCTGTATTTCAGCTAGGGCTCAGGGGAAACACTTAAAACCTTCCTATTACAGCACAGCAGACCACCACATTGGCTGAACTAGCATAAAATGCCCTTGAAAACATATCGGACTGGAGAAGAGCGGGAGCTGTGAGCAAATGATGGCAGGAGACTGGAGAGCCGCTGCCAAGTCTCCAGGCACAGGTAACAACTTCCCACCCTGGCCAAAGAGCAGAGTAACCACTGCACAGTATCTCAGAGGTTCACCACACTGAAACATTTTCATTGAAACATTGACTTTGCTGATGTCGAACTCTCTTCCAAAACCAGAAAAAGCATTATTGGAAATTTCTGAACAGCTCTAAGGGGGTCAATTCTGCAGAGGCAAACTTAAAAGCTGCCGATCCTGTCAATATTGCAGTTCCCAAGCGTTGTCAGTCTTTGTAAATGCCAATTTAACAGAACCTACATCCCACCAATTTCTTATAGTGATGTGTAACTACACACTGACTAATTTTTTTTTTCCTTTGAGACATAACAGTGGCAACTGATAGTAATGAAATTTATTCTAACTGACTATTTATCACCAGGAGTTTAACTGACTTATCTTCGAACTGTATCCACAATTAGAGAGGCAAATTCTACTATAATACAAAGGCTATCCCATACGGTTTGTTCCTCCGAAAAGTACTGTGCAAGCATTTAAGAACACAAGCAATCTGAACCGTGTCTTACACTCCTGATGGAAAAAGCATTGGTTAATTCGTCCCTACTGATTTCAAAAGAAGTTCATTTGGATTTTAGCAAACTGTGACTGTGGCTTTTGTTGCTGCACCAAGTATTTAAGTTCTGAAAAGACTTCCTCTGATACAGCATCAAACTATTAGTCATACTTATTTCTGAAACTCGGATCCATGAAGAGATATAGTACAGTTAAAGTGACAGAAGAGTACAAGCAAATACCCCTAAAACAACAACAAAGTATGTTTAACATTTCCTTTGTAATTCTGATAATACTAAGGACACTGAAAAATCTAACATTTGTGGGGTTTTTGTTAAAGTATTTGAAGCATTTTATTTCAAGTTATGAGAACTTCTTACTCTAAAATGGCTTCTGTCACTCACTGAACCTAAAAAACGGATATGCATATACACAGACGCATGTACACATGTCCACAGACAAGTGGGCTTGCTGTAGGCATACTACAGGAACTCTCTATGTAAGCTTTCCTTGTCCAAACTGTTCTTGATAAACATTTTACATTAATAAATATGGTAAACTTGAGCTCATATATTCTACAACCATTCCTGCTCCTGCAATTCTGCACAGCTCATGCAGACGACTTGCAAATCTCAGGGCAGCACTGAAGCCACGGTCTCAATTAAATTCTACCGTTAGGACGTTCAACACGACCTCTATGCCCAAATTCTGTTGGCTTTGAACAGCAATCAAGCAACTATTTTTTTAATACTTAAAAAAAATTCCAGACTACATTGTTCCATGAAATTTGGAGTCTTCCTATTAACAACTGAAATGTAAACCACATTAAAATATCAATACGTTAACACAAAGTAATATCTCAACATACATAGCAATAACCGTTCTCTTAAAAGAGCCTGTTAAAAAAAACCCATCTGTATTCACAAAACTGTTTATGCATAAGTAGTGTCCTATTTATTACACATGAAAAAAAATCAAAAGCAATGTGTTTTAAGGTTAAAAACTTAGTGCATCAAAATTAAATGGATGATGCTTTATAGTGGACGGAAGACAGGTACACTCAGAACTACTCATGGGGGACCACACCATTTCTTGTAATGAACATTTTAATCTGTAATTATACAGCTTAAGAAAAAAAATCTTAATGTCTATTAGTCTCTCTTTCAAACTACTGTCCTGACAGCTTACATTTTTAAATTGCTAATTTGATCCATATCGTAAAACTTTTTTTTTTTTTTGCAGAAGTTTTCTAACCACAGCTGTCCTTTTTCTGCTCACATTTACTGGCTTTCCCAGGAAAAAGGGAGGTAGGACCATGCAGAGCAGGCTATTGGTATACAGAACCCTTGCTGAAACATCATCCGCAAGAAGATGAGGTGCAGAACTGCACTATTTTTCCTTGCCAATATAAATACCCAGTACTCCGTACAGTAACACCACTCCTAAGAGAGTGTTACACTCAAACATCTCACGAAAATACAGCCCCCTAGCATTCTCTTTGACTTACTGACAGGGATAATACAGTGCTTAATCGCTATTCTGGATGTATGATTTCATATATACAGACACAGAATAAAACATATTAAGAAGGGATTATTCTATAAGCCACAATGAATAGCATTTTACGCTAAAAACACTTTCTCTATTCCATCCATCTTTTCAATGTTCTGAGGCCCAGACGTGGAGTTCAGAGTCATCCAGAGCCCAAAATCTTTAATAGAGAACCCTCTTCCATCTACCGCCAACTTCAACAAGCTCAAGATAACAGAATACAGGTCTATGAAGCCTTTCCTTATGGGAAAGCTATGCTCCTAAAATACCTCTGTGTTTCACTGATTTTCCTTCACCAGGAACAAGAGCACCAAAATCAGACCTCTCTACTATTGCTCCCAAACATAAACATTACCATGGTTTAACCCTTACCTGCCAGCAACAGATTCCAGGGACTTCTACTTGGATATGGGAAGCAGGATCCTTTAAGAAGGGCAAGGAACGAAGGCAACATCAAAAAAAAAGTTAGGTGTCAGAATTTGCTTTTAAGGTGAAAATTCGAAAGCAGAAGTTGATGTAAGCGAAGCATTCTTCCGATGGCATGATTTGAAAATGGAAACGTGAGCAAAATAAACACTTAGAGAAGATGAGGAAGCAAACTCGCGTACCTCTTACTTTCTCCTACTTTGCTGTCCCTGCCACCATGCACATGACATGAGGCCATGAAAATGAGGTAATGGAAGGTAATGAAGAACGCTAGACATGATTAAGGATGGCAAAGTGACACACGGTTTGGAAGACTGGAATATCTTAGCGATACACCTGCAACAACGACAAAGAATGCTTTAACTGCAGTGTTTGGAATTACACACATGAAAGCCAGGGACCACTTTCTGTAGTGGCGGACAAGACACCAACAACACCCCCTCCCTGCCCTGGCAGCACTGGAATCGCAGGATAGCTGTCACAGAGAGATCACTTGTCTTTCTGGAAAAGAGCTTTCGTAGCCTGGTTGGTAATTATTTCAAACTTAAATCACATCTTCTCAAAATATTTTTTTCTCTTTTTCCTCTCTATTATTCTTTGATTATATTTTGAGAATTCATATTGTAGAACCTGATACTAGTGAACTCTAACCCTTCTAAGAATATGCATTTCGGCCAAATATTTTCTTGCAATTTTCAGCATCCCTACATCAAATACCATAAAAAGTTCACAAAATATTCCTAGGACTGTTTTTGAATGTTTACAGAATTCTGTTATCGTAGTTATTAATCTATATCTGCTTTTTAAACACTTGCACAACTCATTACCTGTTCACTATACCACTAAAATTTCACATGCTTTCAACCTTTTCTCTTATGAAATGTCAGACTAAGTTTAGTTTAAAAGCGTTATTTTACAATATACTTATCCACAACTCATGTCTGGATGTCTGTAATTTTGTTGTTACATTTGGGGAGCTTGGAAGAGTTTTATTTTATAAGACTGTTCTGTTCAGTAGCATGAATTCATATATCAGGAAGTTCTTTCTAACCACACTCCCACAAGACTCTCCTATCAAACACCATTTTCCAAAGCATTTGATATGTCAGAAACATCCCCAAAAGTTATCACATTTCACATTTGCCCACTCCAGTTAAATATTCTGTTTAGAATGGCCCATCACATAAGTTTCAGAGTTTGGTATTTTACAGAGCAAATCAGGATCATGAATAGCTGCCCCATAATTATAAGTCTGACCATAAGCAAACATGAACAATGGTTGTGCTTTAATTTTCTGGCATTCTGGAATATAAAAGGATATTTTCTAGCGAAAAAGGAGAAAAGATCTGCTTACCCCAGGGACTGAAACAAGCATACATGAAGATACTCAAATGCCCCTTAGAAAACTAAGCAGGGAAAAATTTGAAGAGGTTTTCCTACTAAGTGGATCATGGATGGGTTTAAGTGTTGCTTCAATTCTTACAGCATTCAGTATGTTCAGATCTACCGATACAAAACACTGCACATATTGCACGCAAGAACTGCACGCAGCTGTGCCTCAAGGCTGCTTGTGCAGGAAAGGATACTCCAATTATCCCTCGGGCACATACTAAGGAGTGAAAAGGAGGTGCAAGAAGGAATCGGTGTTCTGAGTCGGTAAAACAAATTAACCTTAATGGCAGAAAAAAAAACCCAAAACCAAAAAAACCACCTGTTCCTGATAGTTTTCAGGAAGCTTAAGCAGCAGGTACGACGACAGAACACTGAAATCTTGCCGGGGAGTCCCAAGGAAAACAAGCTTGTAATGGAAAACTGGCAACTGACTTTTCCACTGTAATAACAGGTATTCAAACGGAAAAAGCAGAGAAAAAGCAAACATTGCCAATATTTTGGCATTTGTAGGAGTTATCCCAAAAAAGCATATCTAGGTTCTCTACAGCTTTAACCTGAGGAAAAAAATGCACATTAATGCTGCAAAGGAGCTGACACTTTTCATCTGCAGCCCACTCAGCCAAGGAACATCACTTATATACCCTCATGCATTATTCACCAGGAAAATTGAAATAATCTACCAGTGGTTAAGCAGCTCAGAATCAAATGCAAATCAAGGCAAAACAGTTAAGAACAAGGATCATTCATAACCCGCTTTGAACTCCTGAGACTCCGCATCGCAAGCCTGGAGACTCCTGCCTGAGCCGCACAAACCATTGCAGCCCCAGTCCCGGCAGCTGCTGGGGTTTGGTGCGACTCAGCCCGCAAACTGGCCTGTTCCTCCAGCGATGGCAAAAGCGCTGACCTGTGCCCACGCTTTGAAAAGGAACTTGCTTTATTTGTATTCAGGCAGATTCTCGCTCCCTGTAAATAAAGGCGGGTTCTTTGGCACGTACCTGAGAAAACTTGACTTTTTTTTTAATTATTCCAAGCCTGTCTTTAATGTAGCACTGACTACAATAATATTCATTCTTTATCTGACTATGAAACTTCAGACATAGAACAGGCAAGCATAAAAACAAATTTAGTGTTATGTAAAAGATTTTTACAATGAGAGAAGAAGTTACTGCTGTCACCATCTTCATTTTCAACAGTAAGATTCAATGGAAATTACCCTAGACTGTGATTACAACAATTATTTTATATCTTTAGGAGTATACAACAGTAAACATTAAGATCAGAAACGATAAATTAATTTTTAAATCAGAGGGAGAAACTAAAAGCCCAGTTAGCCATTAAGAAGTTCTACATCATAACTTACAAGCTAATGTGAACAGCAGAGGCATGCATAATTTTTGCAAGTTTACACAATTACCCCAAATTTTCCACGAAATCTACATAAACCTTATACTACGAAGTATTTCTTCGAGTCTGAATTTATTATCATCGATGCATACTCAGGCGGTTGTGAACTCCATGCATTAATGTCCTTTGTCAGAATTTAATAGCTTTAACCCTTCTGGTTTTAATGACAATCACTGTACTGTTTCTATTTAGGCAGCGCAGTTTTTCCCCACAGATTGTACACAGCAAAACAGCTTTCAATTCAATGGAAACTGATGGTTATTTCTTAGACAAGACATTATCAAGGAACAAAAAAAGGTAGATTTAATCAACTAATTATTTATTTTAAAAATTAGCTAAACCCAGAAATTCTGTTGGCAACCCTAGACCTAATCTCATGAAAATACAGAAAGACAAATTACAACAGAAAACATTCTTGTCATAACCGTAAAATTAGAAAGTGTAAAATAATGAATAAAAAAATGAAATATGCCTCACTCTCGGTGGAAAAAAAAAATTGTTATATATTCTTGCAGTCCTTTCAGATACACATTTGACTGTCAGAAAGCCTAAGACAAAATAAAAGAAAAAATCCTACGTCAGATACAATGAGAAAAATATGCTCTTGCCGAAGAAGAAAATCAGACCAATAACCACCTCCACCTAAACTTCAACATGAAATATTGTTTCAGTAAGAATTCTCGAGCGTCTTAGGATATTCACATAACTTTTACACGGTTGGAAACACCACTGACATAAAAGACCATACTAGCAGCTCATTCTCCTCTAGTTCACTTGTACTTCCTTTCTGGATTTTCAGTTAAATTTGCTCTTTTAGATCTGCTGGAGTAACAACTGGAGTATGACAACTACACTGTCTTGTAGTGATTGTGTAGCGACAACACACCACTTAGTCAAGGGAAACAGGACCCCAAGTCAGCGAGAACAGGGTTAGGCTCTCACTTTACGGAAATTACCAAGACATTTTTAATGTTTGCATCATCCAGACCTAAACTCTACTTTCAAGGGGCCTTCTTGAAGATTTCCACAGAGAGATCTAGACTTGTGATCTAGACTGATCGAGTGGATCCACGACTTTGATAACAAGCTCTAACGAGTCTATCTGTGTACTAGCCCGACATCCCATGAAAGAAGTTCTGGACTTGAATATTTTGCCTTCTTAAATAGATCTGCTCACTGTAACAACTTAATAAAATGCTGATCTTGCGTGACAAGGACTCACAGATGAGTTCAGAAGCATACCTTGTTCTACCGCTGATCTTCACCGACAGTCAAATGACTCAATACTACACCAGTGCCAATTAGTATCATCGTGCCCTGCTTACCCAGTCCCTTACAGGCACCTCTCATAGAGCAGAGATGACTTTGGTATTCCCCAAGTCAAATTTTATATTTACTAAGGAAAAAAAAAAAAAAAGAAACAGAAAAAACTTGCCAAAATTCTGAGACTTCTTTAACATGAAATGATACTTGGCTGACTTTTCCTTATTGCCTGGAAGCAATTCAACCAGAACAGAGAATTTAATCCTCCACAACATGTATTTTAATGACTCATTGTTTTCCTATTTCTTTCTAGTTTCCACAAAGCTTAATGGACTTGAGCATGATTATTAGAACACTGCAAACAACAAAAAAAACACCCTTTACTCTTCTCAAAAAAAAAAAGTGTATGACAAAAACAATTTATCTGTAACCAGTAAAGGACATTCTAAAATTAGAGCCTGTTGTGACAGGGATGGTAACATAGTGTCTAAACCATATGCTGGCTTGTAATCTATAAAAGCTAGATACAAAGCTTCTGTCATTGTAACTTACTGTTTCAGAAACCAGCATAACCACTATTGTACATGAACCCAGTATTAATCGAATAATTTTCGATTTTAATTTGCATATAGCACCAGATCAGTACAAACATTTGGATATCAGAAGTACATTACAGTTTTATCTTCATATGTCAAGAACACACTGTTACCAAACACTAAATATAACTAAATGGGGAATCTTTGGTTTTAAAACTCTTTACTCCCAACTTGCTCCATTTTTTTTACTTACACAGAAGATGCAAATCAGAACAGAAGCAGATTTTTTAATCTGCATAGATATTTTTCAGATTGCATAGGACACAGTCCACCAGCTGCCAGAAAAAGATTTCATAGATTTTGTCTTTTTTTCTTCTCCAAGAGGAAACCCAAACACACCCTAAGATAAGGCAGTAGCCTAAATCCGTAATAATTTATGTGGATTTTATCCAGATTTACACTTCTTTAATGCAGAACACAATTTGTCACTTGCGTAACAGAGTGTAGACACCAGAAAAACTTCCCCCATCAGCTGAACTATTTCCCTCATCAGCTGGCACAGAATAAACTGCAACTGATTATTCCGACATAGCTGGGTTGGAAAGCGGAAACGCCAACTGTTTTGCAGAGAGGAGAGCACGCAGGGCAGAGCAGGCAGTAATTCCCGGGTCCCTATGGCAGGCGCGGCGGTCATTTCCAGCCCGCGGGATGCTGTGCCACAGTGTTCAAACCAAAGCGCTGTCACCATGGCGACCAGAGCATCACCCCGCGCAGGGACCCGCTTCTTCGCTGAACCACTGTCAGCGCCCCGGAGTTCATAACTGGTGCTCCCACTCATTTACCCTCTAATTATCTGCTGCAAAGCAGAAGCAGATCCTTTAAACAAGGGTGAAACCCTAAACTACCTTTTGGATAATTCCACAATCAGTTTTTTTAGAAATAAGAAAATGAAAGTAAATCAATGAACAAATCCCAAATTCTGTTTGGGAATGTCATCTAATTAATGCCACCATATTATCAAAGAGTTCTTAGTAAGTACTACTCTGAATCTCTGGACAGGCCAAAAATTATGCTTAATTGCATAAAATTTCTGACAGTAAATAACTTTTTGACATGTACTTGCTACGATAGTAACTGGTACTCCCCAGAAGTATGAGAAGCACTGCTAACCCACAGGGATCCTGACTCAACTAGATCTTCTCTTCCTTAAAAAAAAAAAAAAAAATCCTTCAGTGCAGGCATGTGGAGAGAAACCTCCACCAGCTTTTGCATCAGACTGGCTCCAAGCTTTAGCTTTTGTCAGCAAACATGATGAAAGAGAAAACTTTACCTATCCAACCACCACCGGAAAAGTTCTCCCACTACGCACAACCAAGCTAGCAATGAAAAAAAGAAACCAGGAAAATAAAAAAAAAAAAGATGACAGCATTATTTACCACAAGGAGGAAAACACAGTCCCGTGTTAAGAATCTAAAGCATTTTCTGTATTAGGAATCTAGCTAATGCAAGTTTGCTTTCATTTAGTTGAAATAAACAAAGTCAGTTCTTAAATTATTTGTCTCTCTCTGGTAACTTCACATGTAAGAACATGCATCTGTTGCTTACGAAGATGTCTGAATAAACATCGCAACGCCAGTGAGTCAAAAGAAAAAAAAATACTCTGCCCTAAGTACAGATGAGAAAGGAGGAATGTCAGCAGACTCCCAGGATCGCTTTTAGCTATTTTCAATTCCTAAGCTCCAACCCAAATGTCAAAGAACTTGTAAAACATGGAAGTTCACAGATCCAACGACATATTTTATAAGTGCTTGTAATTTCTTATTTGTCCCAGTGTAATCGTCTCTTGGAGGCAGATTAAACTTCATCCATCGCTAGCAGCCCAACGCTATCACAGCCCAAGGCCAGACCTGCCAGCAGTTGTGGCACAGCAGTGTGTAAGACAAGACACTCCACTTCAAGCTCAAGTATGTCATACACCACTTTCAGAATTTACTGCTGTTCAACGCAGCTGCTGCACATACAGTGGCACAATAAACAAAGACAGTTTTAGCTTTGTATCAGTAACGCTCTGAAAATGTGTGGATTACCCTGCACGGCGCTGAAATTCAGCCTTGCTCCTGTTTAGGACAAGGGGCAAAGACAGTATTTTCCTTATCCCAGTAATCTTACAGTTTCGTACAAAATTGCTGAGGAAAGGACAAGGCAATATGCAGAAATCTTAGCAACATTCTCAGACACGGGAAAGGGTTGTATCTTACAAAGGAACAGAAGTTGAATAACCAAGGAAAAGAACTGGGAGAGCACAGAGGTACAGTACAGAACAGAACAGAAAAGCTGGCACTGACAAAAGCAAAAGAAAAAATGAGGAAAGGTGACAGCAAAGGAAAGAAACAGGAAAGCAATCATGACTGAATGGAAAAGCAATCTGAAACCAGCAAGATGTAATCAGATGAAAACAATTATGAAATCCTTATTTTGGGTGAAATTAGCAGTTAGACAAATCCAAGACAGGATATGAGTGCTTGGTAGCGGCGCTGAAGAAAAGGCTCTGGATGTTACAGCAGATCACAAACTGATGGCATGTAGCCGGGGCAGACAAATGAGCTCATTCTAACCATTCCTCAAGCCAGACTGACGCTGTACCAACGTGTCAGCACAGCACCAAGCTACGCTAACGACCTCCGTGCTTGGAGGCTTCCTGATGTCAAACACGGTTCAACAGAAAGCTCAGCTCTGCGCCTTTGAGTTTAAGTGGTTTCCCAGTTGCTGCCTCTGAGCACTTGCAGAGAACTTCTGGGATTGCCTTCAAAAGACACAGATCTACCTGGAGTCACAGCGCTGCAGAAAAAAGCAAACAGAACACTCGGATGTGCAGAGAGCGCTGTCTTAGGCATTCAGCTCCCGGTACTCGACCACCGCATTGCACACGGATCAACCAGAGAGGGACAAGAAGAGTGTCCAGAAGTCGAAAGGCTCTATGGGGAGGACTGAAATGATTCTGTCAGCTTAGTCTCAAGAACTTTTTCTTGCCTTCCTGCTACACTGCAAGTCATCATAAGTGATTCTCTGCTATTTTTCCAGGTTTCACCCATGAATATCAACTGTACATCAACCATCGCAGAGCAAGATGCCAGTCCTTGCCCTCCGCGGCCAGGTCAGTGTCAGAGTCCCTGTTTTGCCTGATGGCTTCTGCACAAAGGAACGGAGCATCTCCTTTCCTCCCTCCAAGCTCCTTACAGCCCAGCCAGTTGTCCACTTTTAAGACAGGGGACCACTGGGTTCAAGATCACACGCCTTCTGCTCTGGGGAGGAAGAGCCAGCAGGTTCCTCCGCAGCTCCTCGCTTTCTGCAGATAACCGATAATTACCCAATGAGAAGTAACAATGCCCTGGAATACCTGTGGTAAGCGAGAAAATTTCTGAGCCGCTGGTACTTGAGAACCCTTTATTCAAAAACCTAAAAGCATTTTTCATAGAATTATCTGGAAACAGTCAATTGACGGATGAAATATAGCTAACAAAATGTACTATTCCGTTTATTTGTCTTTATATTTATATGCATCATTTCCTGCCTTTAATTTTAACTTCACACCCTCTCAGAAATGGAATCTCACAGATATACCCTCCCCTTTGTTTTCCTGTAATAATATCATAGCAGTTTTCTCTGGCTATTCACAATCTCTTTGTTCCCTCTGCCGCTTTTCCGAGTCATAGAATGAAGAAATATGTAAAAATAGGCCACAGGAAACAAGACACACTTGATCTGCACAGCAAAAATAGAGCTCTTTAGCACCTGGCATTCTCAAGAGTGTTAATGAAGCCGGCAACATAAGCCATGCTTTGACCCAAAATAAAAAGCTTAGCCCTCAGAAGAAGGGTAAGGATAAATTTGAACTAACACAGAAATTTCCGAGGACTCACAGCCTCTTTTGATTTCTTGCCAGGTGCGACCCCAGACATCTGGACAAGTGCTGCATGGACAAGCAGGACGGACTGGGTTTGCTTTTGAAGGCAGAGACCGAGAGCCAGGATCAGGCTGCAGAGCACAAGATACAGCACGTCTCTGTGGGATGGGGGCTACGGGGACTCTCATCTCTGCAGGACCACTCACATCAGCGGGACATGCAGGAAAAGGACAAGTAACACATGCAAAAACATTAATTTTATTCTGCTAAAATTCCTGAGGTCCAGATACACATGTACCTTGGTGCCTGCAATCCCAGAAGTGCTAGTGACTGGGTATTAGTTCAAATAAAAAAAAAAAAAAGGGAAAGAGAGACTCAAAGGACAAACAAGCAAGCTGAGCGTGCACTTGGCAGGCTTTTTTCAGGAGCAACAAATAATTTCTTCAGGATAAATAAATAATTTGTGTTAAATTATGGATTTGATAAGGCATATTTAAAACTGAAAACGCATCACAGAATTTATGTTAAATCTTGCTATCTCAGACGTTCCAAAGAGAATTAAGAGGCAGTTTGCCAAGTAGGAAATGCTATAATACAAAAGATTATATATACAGAATGGAAATTTATCCAGTAATGTGTTTTTTCACAAGAGAATACTTTAGGAGGAGGAAGAAAATTTGGGCATTTTATTTTCATAGTTTCCATATTTCTGAAAGCCAAACAGCTAGGATGATAGTTTGAAGATGGTAACTTTACTAGGGTACAGAAGTTCTAGTCTACCGGAGTTAGTAGAAAAATATAATTAGCAGAAAACTAGAGATACTCCTACACACATACAAATAATATAATCTTAATGCTGTAAATCTTTCTGCCTCTTTAATTCAATAAATCTTATGTTGTTTTCACTCAGCACGAATATCACCCAATTACAGCCACTCTGCTGGATAATATTTGCTCTGCAACCTCTTCTGAATCAAGCTGGTATCATAACTCTGTCTTCTATGAAAAATTCTGAACAATTATTTCAGCAACATTACATAGAAAATGGAGCAGAAAATAGTCTTCTGACTTCAAAACCTGCATATGAAATTATCAAGATACACAGAGAAAGGATAAGGAAAAAAAAAAAGATAATCAAAACTGAATAGAGATTCACTGAGAAAACAATCTTGTTGCACACACGTAGGATTCCCAGGCTGTGCAGGACACGTCCAGCACACTGCCCTGAGCAGGCGGCAGGCGACTGGAGTGCACGGCCCCGTCCGGTACGAGCAACTGCTCCAATGGAAGATGTCCACCCACGTATCAGGGAGTGAGCAGAGAGACATGCTCCAGAGAAAGAGGTCTAAAACAACAAGCTCACTCCATAACCTGTTCATTTATTAGTATTTATAGTTACATCCAAATACAAAAATAGGTTTGGACAGGCTAGTAAATAAAACTTTGTCTAACCAGTTAACTTGGAAATTGAAGAGATTAAAATTGTCATCCGTTAACAACATGTGCCACCCATACATTCTGTCTTACATTTCTATGTTTAGAAATAAAATACACCAAGCCAGATAAGTCCAAAGTAATTATTTCTCTGATATCCTTAAAAAACTGTTACTGTAACAAACAACATACACGTCCTTTAGGACTGCCACTTGTGACTGGAGAGAACCATAGAAACCAGTAAACAAGAGATCCTTTCGATTCAGCTGCCCTTAGAACTGCAAAGTACAGGAAAATCATCTAAAACATCTCTTTGTCAATAAAGTGGACATCTGGCAATGAAACAAAAGAGACAAAAAAAGAAAAAAAAAAAACCTCCAAACAGGAGCTCATTAAAATAGAGAGGGAATGACAGAAAAGGTTCAAGTAGTTTCAGTGGCCTTGGACTTCTCTGTCCAAGATCCTCAGCAGATATGATCCAAATACTCCGAACGTGTTTACTCTGAAGATATTTTCCACGGTGTGACAAAACCTCAACTGCAAAAAGATACAGCTTATCCTGAACTCTGAGGGAAAGACTGTCAACTCAGACACAGCCCAGGAGATGGAGATATAAATGGAGTAACAGCAACCGTGTGAAATATTGTGAACAGTGTGAAATACGGTGTGAAATATTACACTCATTACAAAGCAGTATGCTTCAGAGCCTCTGCCTTTATCAAGCCTCATCTATAATTTTACAACAAACGGTCTTCTACGAGGATGCTGTTTTCCTTTCCATGTTACCAGATCAATTTTCACGAAAATTCTGAAATTAATACCTTGTTGTGAAGATGAGATTATTCATAAGATATTAAAACAATTTTTTTCAATGAAGCCTCCGTTCTCAAGGTAAACTGCCAAACCATTGTATATTGAATGGAAAATGTAACATCAACTTCATTTTGATAAGTAATCTAGTCTGGAAGAAAACAAGTATGTTTAGCTGTTAAAAATGATATAAATATAAATTCAGCATAAGAGAAAGAGGAGTTCCAAGTAAGGGAGTCACTGAAATAAATCTGTTCACAATGGAGAAAATCAGCTAGTATGGGAAAAGCACACCTTTAAACAGTTATTTGAACCCATCTAAAAGAAAAATATTATCCTTGCAATCACTAAGCTCACACAAATACTTAGTTTTATATTTATACAAATTTTTTTATTCATACAAATACTTCTTTTATATGATTGCCAGTGTAACCAAGTTGCTTCTGTACTTGGAAGGCTATCCTCACCCGGATTCAATTAGTCCATGGAAGATGCTCCTTCCCCCAAATGGGAGTTATATTGAACCTAATTATTTTCAATAATGCAACGATTAAGATACACATTGGCACATAAAAATCCACCTATTCAGAAGTTACAAATCCACCTTTGTGCCATTAGTCTTAACTTTGTAGCCTACTGGTAGCCTAATTACATAAAGGAAATTACTGAGTGCATAAAAAGACGTGTGATGAAGTGCTCAGCATAAGCACCTATATTATATTGAGAGTTTCTTTTTTTTTTTCCTTCCACTCCCTTTTGTTTTTTTCTTCAATCCACCTCTGTATTTACTTTGGAAAACAGAGGAATTTTCTTCAGGAAGCATTCATGGCTATTTTGATCAATTTCTATTTTTCCTTTTCTTTTTTTTTTTTTAAACGCTAGTATTTATTTGATGTTCTTTCATCTCTTTTGCCTGTATTCTCACCATTGTATACAGGAGAAATAGAAAGCCATGGGATTCTGCACACATCTGTTTCTCCATTTGTCCTTTGTCTATTTTTGACCTGGCTTCGCTGTTTCACTGTTCGAAATCCCGCATAGCATTTGACACAATCTTAGAGAGCTCTTGAGGCTCATGTTGAAAAACGATTTAAAGGAAATACATTAACTTTTCAGGAGTACTAGAATTCTCTGTGACACACTTCAAACAATTTCTGTTCTGTGCTATCCCTTGTTGGGCTGCCTCACATCTTACAGCTGCACTGAAGGCTCCCTGCCTCATCTCACTCTAATATCAGTATTGCCACCCAAACCCTCCTGTTCTTTTACAGAGACCTGTATATATCACGATTGAAATGCACTGATCACACACTTCCAAAGGGTATAACTCTTAAAATAAAGCACAATTCTAGAAACCTTAAGGATACAGATTTTAGCGGACCCTGAGAAAAGATAGCAGAAAGGCGCTTCAGGTAATACTGAAACGGCAATAGAAACAAAAACCACAAAGGCCATGGCAGCTTCTCATGTTCAATTTACACCTCCATTCAAGTTTTACATCTCCTCCTCAGAGTTCTTCCTCTCTAAGAGTTGAGATCAGCTCCTTGTCGCTGAGTGGCTTTAGAGGAGGAATGTGAGCACAGACGCAGCAGAGGCGAGAAGACTGAGCTATACTCAGGCTCCAGTTGCTACAGCCAGACAAGCTGATCCTAGAAACAAGATATATCTGTCTAATGAAGGGGTAATCAACTCTACAACAATTATCAAATGGATCCAAAACCATCAGATCGCAAGTTTAGGATACAATGTTCCAAATCCCGCTTAGATTATTGCAGGTCTTTAACACAACAATATGTTTTTTCTAGTTATAATCCAGTTCAAGCAGGAATCAGTTAATATAAATTCTGAAATCTGCCCTATGGAGAAGGTCAGACAACATGATCACATAAATCTCTCCCAATTTTATGATCTATGACCTATAAAAATGAATCAGAGATTGCAGACCTAATTTCAGATCTCATATAAACTCAAAAGTACTACTTGCTTTTTAGATGCCCTCAGCTTAATTCAGCTCCTTAAATTATTCCAGCACCTGCCCTGGTTCCCCGAAGAGACCCTGGTGCAGGATCAGGCACCTTGTCCAGAAGACTGAATTGGAAAGCAAGCTCCTGAGGGACAGGTCATCCGCTGACCACTTCCAGTGACTGCAAGGGGAGCTACAGGGGTTAGAATGATCCAGCCACCAAGCTGAACAAAACTGTGAATGTCACAGTTTCGGAGTACCCGAAAATCATTTTCCTAAGCTCCAGTGTGGCTGAAATATTAGTTCGAAATTTCAGCATTGGAGAGTTCTGGGGTACCTGCATTGCTGTCTGCTCATAACATGACCCTTGATCTGCCTGTTTAGTGCAATGGCATTATTCTTTCATGTATTTCACCAGAATTTTTGAGGATAGTACAATCCACTCAATTACTTTGTTTTTTTCTAAAGCAAGAAAATAATCTTATACATTTGATAACCTGTTCAATACACGAAAATTCATACTATTTTTGTTCCTAGTCAGAGCAACTATCCCTGATATACTCATTTTTCCCACCGATTATGCTATACAGCTTCATTTTTTTAATTCAGCGACCTGCACTAGTTCTGTGCACGGCCTCTGATTTTACTCCCCTGCATGCTACCTCAGTGGTGTCAAGTCAGTGAAAGCTATCAAAGAAAACAAAAGCCAGAAAAGCCAGTATCAGTGAAAGGGCCATGCCTTATGGCATGCGTATCCTCCAAGGACTTGGGAAAGGTAACTTCACCCTACCCCTTGATGAAACTGCACACTGATGATACAAACATTACCAAAACAACCACAGCTCCCAATCACTGGATATAATGGTCCTAGCCTAGAAGGAGCAGAGAAGGTGAGAAGCTTTCCTCCTGATGAGGAGCTAGCGAGAAGCCAGATTTGGGGGAAGCGGGAGCTGGAGATCCTGGAGACAGTTCCATGAGACAGACCATTTGGGTCTGAGTATGAAGATTGGGGCGAGACCCAAACACCTACCAGTTCTCCTCCTTCCTTCCCCCCGCCTTCCTCTGCCACCTTCCCGAATATCTCAAACATCTCTAGGAAGAAGACGTGGATAAGCCAGCAAGAGCCCTGTGTGACCTGCACCCATGGCTCAGACCACCGAGTTCTTGCCCAAGACCAAAACTAGCTCAAGGGCACTGAAGATGGCCTGAGGTTCCTCCGGTAGTTTATTTTCAGCTCAGTTTCAAGGTGTTTCTTGTTCAGTCTGTACAATAAACTCTAAGAAAAGTAGCTGTGGCAATCATTGCCCACTTGGTAGGTGCCAAGGACACACTACTGACTGGATTACAAAACTAGGCCAAATCATTCCAAAATCTACTGTACTTCTATCAGCAGTTACATATGTCACTGTAACAGTTCTCTCCTTACTTTCCTGCTCAAAATTTAGAGCAAGCCTAAGGAATCACAGGCAATGACCATGGCACTACATAATGTGCATTTCTCTGCAAGCAGTTACACGTTATATGCACAGAATACACCAAACTTCAAAGGCCAACGAGAATAATCAACTTCCAAAAATAAAGTTTAAACTTTAAAATAAAACTAGTTACGGCACAATTTTGTACCAATACACACACAGAAAAAAATTACTTGGGATCAAAGGGAAAAAGAAAACTACTGTAAGATTTTCAAGCTCTGTCCTACATTTTGGAATGTAATTACATTAATAGATCACAATTGCCAGTTTTCCAATTTGTTTGCTCAAGACTGAGCATGTGACCTTCTACTCTTTGCAACCCTTCAGAAAAAAACAGATAACAGCAACAAATTTATTTCATACCTATCAATATTCATTTGGTTGTAGCCCAGTTTAAAAGTCATTGATGTAAAGGTGTTTTTTTTCTTCTATGAGAAATAATTATTAATTTAGCAGAGTTATTTGAAAGAAACCACAAAAGCAAACATAGGATTATGACAATCTATCAAACAATATGCATTTAAAATGTGGGCAGTGAAGATCTCGGTGTCTTTGCCATCCTGATTACACTAATATCATCCTTTTTCCACGTCAAAATGCCCGCTAGCATATGAAACAGGTTAGTGTTATTTACATTCAAATAAGAAATACGCAGATTGTAATACGTGCTTGTGTCCCTTTTGCTTCTATTAAGTAACATGCGATAAAAATAGAACAAGTCTTTGCATGCTGCTGACAGTTTTGCAGATTTTTAAGTCTCTTGATTTACTGCCTTTTCTTGTTTCTGCTTTTATCTTTCTAAATATGGTTTCCCCTAACTTGAGAAGTATTCTGCAGGCATTTTATTTATGAAAATAAAAATTACTAAATGATTTCCCAAACCAAAATAAATAAGTAAACAAACAGAATATTCATTGGTCTGGCGAGCACTTAATAGAAACACTTGCAGCTGAAAAACCAAGATTGCTGACCTCAATCACTCTGATCTAATTAAACAAAATGGGTTAGAAAAGCAATTTTACTACAAACCAACTAATATCCTTGTGTTTTGAAAGACCTGTTCTGTCTATTCTACAATAAAATGCATGTTTCTTAAGATGTTTACAGTCACTACTGCAATAAAAATAAATACTTCTACTGGAAAAATATTTTATTTAAAAGCAATTGCCCAACGTGGAATACGTATATTTTAAAGGATAAGCCTACCATATTAGCAGATTTGCAATATTCAAAAAAAAAAAAAAAAAGCCATGTGAAAGCACAGACAAACCATCAGATACACATATCTCTGTATAATTATAGAGGAATACAGGAACTCTGACTTGAAGCCTAGCAACAGTATCCAAGTATTAGTTAGTCTGCTAATCAACTACCAAAAACTCGCACACCAGCTCAATGTGTTTCATTTTTCTAAAGGAAAAAGCAAACAAAAATAAAACAAAAGAATCCTATTGCTTCTAGTTTCAGAGCTGCTGAAGGACAAGATGTACAGTATAAAACAAACCTTGTTCACTTGAAGAAGAACAACCCATGTCATTTAATCCATCTGAAAATTCATCTCATCTCAAAGAACCAAGGCAAAAGAGAGATTTAAAAATAGGTTATCCAAGTCAAAGGATTATCAGCTTGCAACATACTTAATATCTGCATATCTGTATCTAATGGAAGCTTCAATATTCTTACATATATGATTGCGTTTTGTACCTCCATCCTATAGAAGCCATAGTAAATTCTGTAAAGCAAATGCTTCCTAAATCTGCTGTGCTCATTTACTCACAGACAGCTGCAGACTGGATGAAAACAATCAGGGATTAACTTTTCTATTCATCACATCTTTTAATCCATTACTTTCTCTTAGTTTGCAATAAATACATGCATAAAGTAAAATAAATTATAAATGTGCTACAGCTAGTTAAAAAAAAGATGTTTAAGGTGGGACATTACTATTTTTTTTAAATGATGCGTAACTGCTGTGCTGTACATCAGGAGTATATGTCATGCCTTCCTCAAAGCAGAAAAGAAGATGGAACAATAATCACTGAGCTGCAAGATACTTCTGTGTTCCAAAGACCTTCAAGATAAGTGATAATTAAAATAAGCTGCTTTAATGTTGTTGTTATTCCTCAAAAACTCATTTGGGGGCATGATGAACTGAAATAATCTGGGAAGCTATACCAAGTATTTCATACTGCTTGTAAAACAAGTTTCTAAGTACCTTATGGTAATGGGTTTTCTTGCTTTATGAAAAATATTATTTTAATTTTTTTCAAATAGGATTACTTTTTAAATGATACAGCAATTTTCATTCACCTTTCAAACATCTGTCAAGAAAACAAAAGGGATTCCCTGATGTTTAGAACCTCATGAAAGAAATAAATACAGTGAAATCTGGATCTTGTTTTTAATCCTATACTGATACCCTTTTGTCCTCACCTCTGAATCCTCTATCTTTTATGTATGATTTATCCTTGCAAAACTGCAGCATCCTTGTCTGAAATCAGACTAATGTGAACTTTCTCTGTTAGTGACAGCAAGGTGCCTTTTGTTGTACTAAGCCACAGGAATCACTTGCAAAGCCTTTTTTTTTCCCCTCAGTTTGTTTCTGAAAATGGCAGCACCAAGTCAAATAAATAGTTCTCTGGGCTAAATGCTTTTCATGCCACGGTTTCGACAAACTGGTCACCCAGACAGCTAATGAGCTACCTGAGATGGAAAGACTAACTGGAAACTGATGGTGAGAAAAGGAGCAAGGTAAGGAAGAAGCACCTTGCTGATAGAAGAAAGGGGAGCATGTGTGAGAGAACCCACACAGTGTGGTACTTTCAGAGGAAAAGGTCAATTTTTTTAATAGGACAGAATAACTAACAGATTTTTCTGCTGGTATCACGGCCAAGCGGAAGAGATTCTACAACACTCCACTTTGCTGGGAGACAAAAGGGCTTACAGCCAAAAAGGAATGTAACTGCTTCACGTGCAGCCTTGCCTGAACGTTTACGCACCACAGATCAGAGTCATGAGAAGAGTCAGCAGGTTTGGATTCCAGGTCTCCTCCTTCCACGGATCGCCCCTCATTTCAATCATGACCTTCCTCTGTGAAGTTATCCAAGAGACAGAGAGCTGCACCCATCCAGAATGATGATGGGAGAGAAATGAGGCTTTCTCCAGACGGAAGAAACAACGCGGACGGAGGGAGGGAGGCAGGTAGGACCGACGTGATGCATGCTCTTCAACTAAAGTGCTGCTGTTCAGAGCTGTCTCACATTACATCTACCAGCTCTGACTTCTCCTGATGGTTTTGAAACCTTAAAAGACCTTATCTACTAGAAACACACTCAGCGTGGCCAACTGAATGGCCTCCACAGCACCATTTTACGCAGCTGAGAAACCCTACTGGCAAAATCTCCTCTTCCTTGTATTCAGGTGACTAGGTAGGGACTCCTTCGATTAATCAGGTTGCCAACTGCATCTACATCTTCTGTTCTGGATACAAACTTTAGTCCATCTTGCTTCTGTAAAAGGGAAGCAGACAGACTTCATCTCTCTGACTAAGTAGTATGCTCACGTTGGCGCTAAGCAGCTGTTTTTATCTGGCAAGATCTGAGTGAGATACCCAGACACTACACACCTTAAACAAACATCCCTCTCTTACAGTCAGATGCCACATTACTCCAGTAACACGGGTGATTATTTTTGCCTTTTTTGGCTCTAAAACAGATATTTTTACATTTTCTTCTTCAGAACAGTGTGAAGTCTTATGATTATTGCAAAGAAGCTTATTTTCTACTTGTCTAGCTTTTCAGCATTTCAACACATTTGTCTAATATAAGTGCTTTATAATAAAATAAAAAGAAAAAGGAAGAACAATCTCTGTGGGATCTGATCTGTAGAACGAAGATTTAGTAGTTCTGCTGTAAATTAGAATTTTCTACTGCTAGAGGATACCCTGGTCATTCTCTAACTGAGCTGCTTCTCCATCACCCTCAATGGCAGCAATAGTCTCAGCCCTACCATCTGGCACAGATTCAGGCCAAGGGGGGGCAGGCAGGAAGAAAAGAAAGACTCCCTTTCAGACATGCAATTCAGCCTCTGCTTAACTGAACAATCCCAGACTTCGCATACAGCTTAAAACGGTATTCTACTCTAAATGCCGATGAAATACAATTGGCAGGCAAAGGTGGAATAGATACTAAGCGATATACCCAGCACTTCAGCATAGGTATGTATTTATGCAGAGCTCTGGTGGACCAGTGCACCGAGATGTAGTGCTCCTGCTGTCGACTCGCTGCAGACTCATCCCTTTACTCCACAGGCAGCGATTCCCTCCTCCTGCGGAAAGGTTGAGCTCTGAGCTCTGCCACTGAGCAAGGCAGCTCATTCACCGCAACGCATGGCACAGGAGCATGAATCACCAGCATCACATTACTGCTGTTACAGCAGTTTTGGCAACGTTGCTTGAAACAGCTTTGTGACTACTGACAAACTGGAAGACACCCACATAATACCTTCTGCATTGAAAGTACAAGTGACTTCCTACTGCAATAGTTTGGGGCAACAGAATTATTTAAGAATAATGTTAATTAGCACATGCCAAAACAGATGGACATGGACAGTGTAGTTCCTCACCAAGAAAGATTAGAGATTTCAAGCAAATATTATTTTTCATATTTCAGATACTTCACTTTGAGAAATGTAAAAACTTGTTTCTGTCACCAGATAAAACCTGTTCTTGAAACTACTAAGTTAGGTCCAGCCTCCAATCACTACCACCAATTAAAATTTTCCCATCCTTAATATGACGTACCCAGGAAAGTAGGTAGATTCTTTTTAAAAGAAGTGTTATTGCCATGTACATTACTTAGCTCTATATTAATTAGGCTCGCCTTTAAAAAGTATCTATAGCTAAAGATACTGTGTATGATGATCACTGAAATTTAAAAGATTAGGTCAGAAATCTTCCAAGAGCGATGTGGAATTTTTTTCCAATGAATCAAGAGCAATGTGGATTTCTTCCCAATGCATCACCAACCGCTCCCTCCAATGAATGCTATTGTGAATAATTGTGAAGATCATCAACAAACTTACTAATAAATGACTAAACAGGTCATCATCTCCCAGCTTAAACCTCCACAGAAAAGAGACCCACCTGAAGCTGCACATATTCCAAAGAATTTCCCACAATTGTAACTTATTAATTATTAAATGAGTCTAAAATAATAACAACAAGCTTTAATGAACTGGTTCAGTATCTAACCAAAAATACACTTTCTGAGAGACGAAAGATAAAACGTTCCTCGAGACTTCCTAGCATCATCTGTCCGTCTCGTCTTCATGAGGATACTTCTCAAGCTCTTTGCTATTCCTTCCCACTCTGTTGCCCCTGGGCTCTATGCAGGTGCATTACTCAAATGACGTATGTTGGAATACATCCCAAACTACACGAACATAGCAGATAACCAGACAAGTGAGATAAACAAAGGCCAACTTGCTGGAGTTTAAATGCTGATATTATTCTGCACATTCACCATCATACTAGCTCTTAGGTTTTCTGTTCAGGGTATTGTTCTTTGAGTTTTTCGGTTTTTTGTTGTTTTTTTTTTTTTTTTTTAACTGGGAGACATTCCAGAAACAGACATTTTGACAACTTCACTTTTTTAAGTGATAAATCTTAAGGGACAAATAAATGTCTGGCTAAATTAAATTAGCTGGGAGGAAACAACATCATGTAACGCTTACGCTTTAAGACAAATGTACTAATTAAAATGGTTACGTACAATCCACCACCACCTTACAAAAAAATGCAAGTGAATCACGGAAGCACCAGTATTTCTGATTTTCAGCAGAAAAATGAAGGCATCAGGAAAATTTGGAGAATCTTCCCACAGAAGACATTTTCTAAGAATTTTTCTAGAAATCACCAAACCCCACAGAAAGTTTTTACAGTCAGCAACAACTTTTCTGCCTAAAGCCTCAGCCACATGGCTGTCTCTTGTTGCCTGAACTGAGTCTCATCTGTCTACCTCATAACTACATTCCCGTTTCTTCCACACACTGACCTAACTTGGAACCTGCACTGGTCAGGGGAAAAGAAAAGTAGTGCAGAACTGCTCAGTCCAAACAACGATGGCATTAACATTAATGTGGTTTCATGCAAATCGGTTTAGAGCCTGCTGTTTGTAAGTGTACTGTGTTACTTTTACTTTACAGTTACTCATACTGCACGTGTATGCATAACTAATACTGGCAAATCACTCCTTTATCATTCTTTTTCTTTTCTTGTATACAACTATTTTTAAGAGAACAAAATCCATTTAGAGAAGCACAAAACATAATGCTGTGTACTGTCTATGTGCAGTACTTGTTCTGCTCTGACTCTACAAGGAAGCCAAAATTTCAACAACTAATGTGACAGAAATAAAGGGAGCGTTTGAGTCTAAACAACCTTTTCCTTTCATTTCAACGTCTTCACAAAGTTATAAAACCATTAGCCACAAGTAAATATGAACAACAAGACGATGCTCACTCTATTAGGAATAACTGCTTCATTTTTAGTTAATTTTTTTACATCAGATTGTTTATAAATACAGAAAGGATGAAGACTTCTTACATAGAAATGAACTATCCCACCATCTCAGGTAAAAACCTTCCAAACTCACTGCGAACTTTTATGCAGAATTTACGACTTTTGTGCAAAACTTCTACACAACGAGTCCTTGCTTTTCTCAATGAACACTACTCAGAGTTGAAAGCCTCGCAGTGCTACCAGAAGTCACATTACTGCGCAGAGTTTTTAACTATGTCCCTGCAGATCATACGCAAGCAGGAAGAGCAATGGCAAGGAGGCCTTAATCCAGAGCAATTCCTTCACAGTCCTTAATTTCATGTGAGCTGGCCTAGTTTTCCATGTGAATTAAATACTATCAAGTCACAGATTTACATTACATTAAATCAGTGCAGACGACTCCACAGACCCTCCTACTTCAAAAGGAATGCCTTTTTTCTTTCTATTTCAGAATGTTCCTGGGGAACTTTAATTAACTTGAACTAAAGCATTTTAATACATTTTAATTAAACTGTGTTAGAAATCACTTTTATCAAACTGGTTTTTATTTTAATGCCAAAACTCACTATATAAAAAGATCTTTTAAAAGCCTTAAGGTGTTTTGTCACGGGCCCTTAACGCCTGTCACTAGCCTTCATCCAGTGCCACACCCCAAACTCAGTGAGAGGAGAGGGTTCTATGGATATGGATAGACAGCTTCAGTCATTTACTCTTTTAATTGCAGAGAAGCATCTTTATCATCTTCTTCTCACCAATTATTCCTACTTCAGAACTGCTTTAGGCTGATGCCAAAACAGCCTGAAAGAGCCAATTTAGCTCTTCCAGGTAAGTGGAAGTGTATTTAATCTGTTACAAACTGTCTAATTTACACTTGTAAAGTATCTACCGCTCTCCTGCATTGCTTATCAAATTTACATTTGCAGAACATATTTTGAAAACATTTCAGCTTTTTCCCCACCTTCATTTTTTAAAGAAAAGTTATTTTTTAAATATCCCTGAAATACTGTCATCAGCCCTGTAGTCACATCTCACATAGAATCACATTTAACATCTTTGCAACATCTTAAAACACATATGACTTCTTTTCAGTGTCTGTAAATATTTTGCTTACCAATATCAGCTTCCCTGTGATTCTTGATATACTCTGCAAGCTCAAAGTTTCCCGCTATTATAGCCACCTAGAGGATTGTAAAATAGTTACAATTAATATATTGCCATCACTTAAGTAGGAAAATGTCTGTTACATTACTGACAAACATCACACAAATATTATTTTCATTTCACAAAGCGGAATAACTGTTTATTACTTCTATTCTGCAACTACTACATGCAATAAATTTCTGAAATAATGTTGAGAAATTATATCTCCATGTCTTTGACAGCAGCGCTGCCAGTCCCCCAGTTCCCCATTTGCTAAGAACGCCATGACAGGGGCTTTTCACGCTGTGGCAGTCAAAACCAGCAGTGACCACTAAAACCACCGTCCCCAAAGCTCTGGGAGCTATATGGATGTGTGGAGAATGCTACAGGAGCAGGCTCGGAGAGACACATTGAAGATATTCTCCCCCTTTCATTGCTCCTGCCTCGATACTTACCTGAACAATGAGAACAGGGGCTACAATGCAATGTATGTGGGATGACCAGAGAAATACCACCAAGAACTACAGGTATTAAGGTACCACTAAGACACCAAAAAAGACTAAAAAAAGAGGAACTGGAAAAGCTTACGCATATGCATAGAATTTAAAGTTTTTTAAGAAATACAGCTCTAATATAATAATTTTCTTTCTCATTTATTTCCTGGTTGTCAAACACAGATGTGTAACGATCTATTCCCAATTCTCATCCAAATGCACTTAAAAAGAGACGCGTATCCACTGGATATGAGGAAAGTGATTTAGTTATGCCATTGTTGTCTCCTCCCTTTTCCTTCTTCTCCTACTTTTGCCCTGAATATTCATCAATTGCCTTTTCTGGCTCTATTTTGCAGCTTTATATTATGACAGGTACTGTTCCCTAATGGCACTGTGGCTTTCCTGGTGTAGGTAAAAGGAATAAGCTGGGCTCACCTTTCTCACTGAAGCTTCAGCATATACAGGGAGCCAGCCAAAAAAAAAAAAATTTTTTTTAATCTTATTTAAGGATTCCCCTGGATGTAGGGCTACTGTCCATCACGAGAAACGATTGAAAACTCCAGGAAATATCTGAGCTGATGACCAAGAAAGATTACCTGCTGGTTTGTACCACTCCACAAACCTCAGGGATGAAGAATAACACAAAGGAAGACTAAAGTGCTGCAATGCTCTTAGGGAGGTGTATGATGCACAGTTACTGTGAGTGGTATCTCATCACAAGCATAAGACCCTATTTCTGCACTCGCCACAGGAAACTGAATGGACATTAATATTTACCAGCAACCAAAACACACTAATATGGAAATCCTCAAAAGCGAAGACTTTACACACAAGCAACAAACTAGAGACAGAAAATCTTGACTATTATGTATTTAAGAGTTTCCAAATCTGCTTTAAATGGGAGACTCGGAGCAGGCTTAAATCATGAGTCATGATCATTACATCCATTTCACCTAAAATTACAATAATTACATATATTTTCTGCACTTTTCATTCAGCGTCGATTATTTACACAATGCCTCCTACTGACATTAGCGCATTCCACGTAGGGCTGGGAGTGGGCTCCCCATATATCCTACCCAACACTGCAAGAAGTCCCACTGAAATGCAGTACTCGGAAGACACTTTGCTACAGGCATGGGTGCACTGCTTCAGAAAAAAGAACTCACGGCAACACTCCTAAATAAAACTAGATGGGATTGTTGAAAGTCAGATTATCACACTCTTTTCTCCCCTCTACAGCCCTCCTGGTGACTTCATTTTAAGGTCTTTCTTTAGACCTGAGACTCCCATTGTATTAGTCCTTAATGCTTCAAGCCATTACGCATTGATCCTTTCTGTATGAAGCCCCGGAAATCCTTGCAGAAGGACCCAGATTTAAACAAATGGTTTCAAACACAGCGAAGTAATCTCTGATTTATCTTTCGGTCATAAGCAAGTTGGTCTAAAGCGAGACAGACTGATTTAGTTTAGGCCGTAAAGTCTACTGGCTAGTAAAGTACAAGCAAGACCTTAAAGAAATTACTACATTTTAAGTATTATACCCTACCAGAATAACTGTTTTAGATTACCAAGTAAAGTTAAAAACAAACAACTGAACATACCATTTATTCTGTTTATGCCCTGAATCCAGGTTCCTCCCCCCCTTTTTTTTGCCATGCTTTTCAAGTTCTATCTTTCATTCTTGACAAATTGTTTCTTGTTTCATTAGAAATTTCTATCCAACATAAAGGCTAAATACACTTGAAAAGAAAACATAATTACTGTATGTATTTCATAGCAGAAACTCTTATTCCATGTTTGTACAGCACCTAGCAGTTATACTCAATATGTGTATATTTGCTCTTTAAAATAATCCTCTGTAGGCAGCCACAAGCATCGCATTTGCAGTATGATCATTTTTGTCCTTTAAATAATTAACCCACTTATAACATCACCATACTTTCTAGTGATAATCATGTAATTATTTCCTCCTTATAATATTAACCGTAAGGAAATGCTTTGCTTTGGGCACCTCTCAGTTGTGTTACCTCAAACGCTGACGGATTCTTGGGAGCAAAATGCATTACTATGAATCAACAATAACGCTTCAACTCATTCCCACCTCTGCTTTTAAACGGCACTTGAAAAAATGAAGAATGTGTCTTCTCAGATTATGACATAAGACTTCTGCATGCCATAATATCTGCAAAGATCAGGTAGGTCAGAGACAGAGGTAGACTGGTGGACTGCCACTGCATCGCCAACAAAGGCAATTATCCATCTGAATATTACTATTTTAACTATTGGTAAGACCACCATTATTCCAGGAACTATTCCTAGAAATAAACGCTTCTCAGCATGGATAACGTATCAGAACCTGGCCCCCAGCCTCCTCTGTATGGCTTCTAAAGTGTAACTCCTGACTGTCCCTGGCAAACAGCACTATGAAAGTAACAGCAGAGCTGTACAAATGCTGTCTCTTTAACTTCACATTCTGCAGCCTGGCTTGGTTCAGGTTCATAAAGGCAACACTTGTGTGTAGATCGAGCAACAATACCTCTCTCCAACATTACCCCTAATTAGCATGTAAAATTCAAACAGGGAATTCACCAGTGATGGGCAGCTTGCTAGACAACAGCCACGTTACTCAAATGCAAGAATTTTTGATATAGAGTAGATTTTAAAACTCAAGTATAAACATGCTGTTCAAGTGACAAACACATTTTATTACTTGAAAAAAGATATTGCCAGATAGCTAAGAGACAGCTTGACAGAGAATTGTTCTAGCGCTAGATTCAGCAAGCTCAAGGTATCATTTCTCTCAATCTAATTTACTTCAATTCACTAAAAAGAGCATGTAAAATTCTAACAGCAAAAATGAAGGAAAAATATGTGAAGATCTAAAGAAAGCAAGAAGAAGTAAAAAGGTATAAATATTTCTTGGCATAACATCAAGGTACTTCACTTGAATTCGATGGGTGAAGAGTGTGGGAGAAAGCGAAGACAGAGAAAAATCTGAAAGGCACAAAGTTATACTCATTCAATTCTTAGAGTTGCAAACTACAAAGCACCAACCACAGCCTCTCTTCCACCAAAACGTATCCTGAACCAAAGTTATCGTGTGTTCAGATAAAACTGTAAGGGTGACTGCATTCGGGCAAGTGAACGGTCTTCACAAGACGCAGGGTTTGAACCAAATTAAGGGGGTGTAAAGTCTTCCCTTGATGAAGATGAAAACTAAATCAGAACCTTACTGAAGCTCTAGAATTGTAGTAAATTTCTTCGTGTTTTAGAATAAAAAAATACCGACAGTGTCTTCGCAGAAAATATGCTTCATAATTCACATGGTTTTAAATAGCCATATTTTGCTTTCCAGGACTTTCTGTAGTGAAGTGCTAGATTTCTTATCGAGAGGCTATGGCAGGAAAGCAGGTTTTCTTTGGGGGTTTTTTTGGATCACGAGACATCTCTTCTTGACAGTGAAAAAGTGGCACAGCCAGGAAAACTACAGTGGAAGTTTCTTCCAATTCCAGTACGAACTGGATTCAAGTCATCAAAATGCATCACATGCATGTTTACAGACATGAAATATTACTGAGAACGGCTGGAGGCAGCACTTTACAACTAGAGGCTATCTACAGGCTCTGTTCTGCTGAAGCATCGAAAACTGCAGCTTTTTAAAAACAGCATATACAGCAGTCGTACTACACAATTCAGGTTCTTTCATTCCTGCAGCAAATGCCCTTTCATTTCATCCTTTTGCCACACAGAAGATTATTTATCTTACATCAAAAATCTGTGTGTCCTTAGTCACGTTATTCTGTAAATCCAGTAAAACCTGTTTACGCATCTTCTAAAAAATTAAAAAAAACCAAAACGCTCATCTACAACTTCCACTGAAACATGCATTTTTTTTGCCCTATTTTTAAAGGGTGTGTTTACTTTGCATCAGCTCCAGAATCAGAAAGACTGCACCTGCGGTGTCACAGCACGGTATCAATCCAAGTCCAGCTGAAAAGCGTGACTAAGTAGTTCAAGCACAGTGCTTTCAGACCCCGACCAGGATCTTCATCTGCTCCCCTGACACGTGGCTGGGATCTCTGCCATCTATTCTACTGTACAATACAGAGAACGGAAACTCCCTTGGGTTTTCTAATCATAATTAGAGGCAATTTTATATGAATGACAGTAACCAAAGTGAATCATTTATCAGCTCCTTCCCCTCCAAGGTTCACTGATCCCATTAATGGCGTTAACACAGGCATTTAATTATTTTCAAATGACATTTGATAACATACAGGACTGACCAGAATAAGTACATACGCTTACAACAGGGAAGTGAGCAGAAAGTAAAGCTAAGCAGGAAGACATATCTTAGTAGGAGAGGTATTCTCCTACTAAGAGACATATCTTAGTAGGAGGTATTTTGTACAAAATAAAAAGAAAGGGTAAGCCCATGCAGCTAGACTGGCGGTCTCATCTCCTATTTCCACAACACTCTGTCTTCATAATGTCATTGCAACAAAAAGTTAATGGAGTCGCTGAAACAGGTCACGGCCGAGCCACACTCAGAGGGCTGCGAAGCACCAAGCCGTGGGTTAACGACTCACTGGGCAAGGCAGCGGAGCGGAGCTGAGAGCTGGCTGTCACGGTCAGGGCGCGCGATGCAGAGCGTGACCAGAAGCTATGTGTTTAGACGGGTGTTTGCTCTGCCTCGGCGGCAGCAGAGCTTGTCACAGTCACCCCGCCGTCTCACTTACTGTCTGGCAGACAGATGTTTCTTCCAAATGATGCAACTGGTTACAGCGCCTTGCTATTTGTCATGCCAGGCAACGCCAGATGCTCTGCCACCAGTTTAGCGAAGAAGGGAAGGAGCCTAACTGACACTTGGCTAGTTGCTATGGATGGTAACTAAGTGACAGCTCAGTGAAGTACAAACTTGAATGAATGAAGTAGCTGTAGTGCAGAGATGGTGGGGAGCAGGCAGGAGATGAGGGCACCCCATGATTGCTGGTCCAGCACAGGGCACTAGGTGAGGAACGAAAGACACTAACTGGAGAGTCATCTTTAGGAGGGTATTTCTTTCTCCTTGCACAGCATTATTCTCATCCTCTGGTTTTCTGATATTTACAGTCAGAAATGTTCCCTCTGGATACAGGACGTTTTTTAGCTGGCTCTCAGAAGTCAATTCAGAAATTAAACATTTGACATATCTGGTTAGTTCTGCTTTCTTCAAGCTTGTTCCCCAAAGAAACTGAGTTTAAACAATTGCAAATAAGAATTGCAAAAAAAAAAAGCATTACTACTTTGTGTAAACAGTGAAGCCTGACAGATGTCCAGTCACAGGTTTCAGTGCGACGGAGTTTCATAATGTTTTCAGACTCCGGAGCAGATATAAGTAGCAGCACTGACTCACCAACATATCTTTTCAGCCTCATAAATGCAGTTCTCAATATATCCATTAGTTACATTCAAGTATTCAGACTTTTTGATTGTGATTAATGCAGTGTTTCGTTCCTTTCAGGAAATTGGAAATTCTGTATACACTTTACCTGTCACTAACCTTTCACAATTGATTTTTTCTGCTCTTGAAATGTACCGCTGGTAGAGTTTACATTAAATTAGAGCAAGATCTTTGTAGCCTGTAGCAAACACAATTTTAAAGCTTTATAGGTTACTCGCTGAAAGGCACCAAAACTAATAGCACATTATCGCTCTTTGGAAAAAACTGCTCCACACAATAAGAAACAATACAAAAAAGACAAAAATTGAAGTTGTCCCCTCTTAAATCCACCCAATGAACTCTGACAAACTTTCTGCATGAGAGACAGAAGAGCATCTCTCAGTTCATTTATGTTTCACTCCCAAATCAAGGCTGCTGCACTTCCTTCTGCACACACTTAAAATTTTAGACCAGGAGTGACATAAGGTTTTAAAACGCTCTGCCTAAGTGGAGAGCGGAGGAGGCTGTTTGGCTGCCTGGCTGTGGCTGCAATTCGCAACAAACAGTTCATGATAAAACTGTCCGCCCTCCCCACATGCTTCTTCTTCCGCTTCTCTTCCCTTCCAGACAATTTCACTTTTCTGGTGAAAGTCCATTTTCGTTATTCTTTCCTTCAGGGCTGATGTTTCACCCTTCCATTGTCTCTGCTACCCAGTAGTGCTCACTAAATGATGGTCTTTCAAGAAAGCTTGAGAGAGCAATGAGTTCAGGTACGGCACTATACATTAAAGGCGACAGCTCTATCCCAGGACAAAACATGACTTCAGTCTTGACTTTGCTCAGTCTCAGCAGCGGAAACGCAGACGGACATACAGGATATACTCTGAGGTACATCTACCCTACGTGCTCCCACCTTCAGGTGGAACTGGAAGGAAGGGGTGATGCAACCCTGCCAATGGGACTGTAACCATAAGACTCTCCTGAAATTGCCTTCCACTTAAATCAGAGACTTAAAAAATGATAAATTATTTATTGTGCCACTAAGGACTATACTATTTAAGCAATGAAACACCACTGAAGCAGTCACAGCCATTACACAATAGGATTCACATTCAGGAGAGACTCGTGAGAAATCAACACAAGTGCCTTCAGGAGGGATGGTTGGTATCACTTCCTTAACAAAAAGACCACTTGAAAAGCTCTTCAATGTGCCATAATTAGGACATCTTTTCTCAATATTAAAAATAAGTGTTATCATTCTTAAGAAGCACAAGTTTCCAGACAAAAATCGTATCAACAATTCACCCATTAGCTGCAATACCAAGAACAAGGTGATAACCCAACAGTAAAGCAAACTCTAAACCATTCCATTATAATCACAACCTTTGCACATAGACACTTTTTTAACTTGATATGAAAATCTAATGGTGCTTACTGTGGGGCAATGAAAAGGCAACATAGTTCAACTTATTTCTGTTGTGTCCTCTTGAAAGAAAAGCTCTCCCTAATAAAACAAAGATGTAAAGGCTTTTTGGAGTCTAATGCCACTTTGAAGTTTGTCACTGTGTACCATCAAGTATGCAGCAGTCATCTACCAGGACATCAGAAAGTTGAATTTAGGTTGTTAAGTGCAAAGACCCTGCTCTCTTGTATGCCTGTGCATGCCCGTGTAGCACACAGCACCATGAGGTTCCATCCCTGACAAACAGTGACACAAAATCATGCAGCACTCTCTGCAGACTCCAGAAAAAAAGAAAAAAAAAAATCTTAAATTGATATACATTCATTGCTCTTATATATGAGCAGCATGTAGATTTTAAAACTCTGTTCAGTGGTACAGATGGAGTTCGGTTTGGAAAAGCAAGAAGCAATCTGCGCTCCAAATTTCCATAGGTGTGGGGAGAAAAATGTACTGATCAAACACTATCGGTCTCTTACACAATTTCAGAGAGCTGGTACATGCAGGTATGATTATTTATTCAATAAATACAAGAACATATCTAGAACTCAACTTCCTTTGGAAATACATTCTTCTGTGTTAGCAAAACGTCTTTCAGTCTTTAGCAAAACAATTTGACAAGTATGATTCTGAGCTCAAATCACAACACAGACTTTAGGTCTTTCCAATTAGAGAAGACATTAGAGAACTCATTAAACACAACCAAAGGGTTTTTTTCTATACTGCACAATAACTACATAATCTAAATTAGAAATGCTGAATCATCATGAAATCTGTATTTTACTTTCCAAAATCAAAGGGCAAAGTACCAGCCCACATTTTATAGTTGTATTGATTACAGTTGATTTTTGACTTTGAGCCTACAACATTGTAAAATAAAACCAGAGGAAGCTTCTTAATTCACCTCATTATAAAATAAAACCAAATGCTTGATTAATATACTATTAATATCACTAACTCTCTTTTTCTAACAGCGCTCCTCAATACATACAATACGGATGACATGAAACATGACCTCAAGAAGATACATATGTCTACATTATGGAGACACACATTTGCATTTATACTCTAAAACTTTATTAAAAAGTAATCAGTTTTGAAGTTGAGATGTAATACATCTAATTAAAAATATGTCAAAATCAAATTAGTATTTTGAGAAGTTTCTAGTTGTGTAATATTTTGTACACATAATAAGATAAAGTTTTGGCTGAAAATCTATCAGAAATTAAAGGCTTTAGTAGTTAAAAGAAAATTAATTGATACAAGTGATTTTAACAATTTGAAACTTTATTTCATGTGCAACATTTTCAAGTTTCAGTAAAACTCACTGAAATAAGATGAATAAGATACACATAAAAAAGCAGTAAAACTTTTTTTTTTCTTTAAATAAGTCAGTAAGAACTTATATTACATGCAGAAATAACCCACATTCTCTACCAGGACAATAAAATGATGGCAATTTTCCTAAAGTACTCTATAGTCATGTTATGAAAGAATACAAGTAGAAAATCGTACTCAGCATTTTCACACATGCTCCTTTCCTGGACAGAGAATAACTCCTCACAATTTTAATTATATAATGTAATACAAGCTTAATATTCTGCATTTTGAAAGGAACTAACTTTGTATATTAATATGTCTGATGTCCAGTAGATGGCAAAGTATAAGCAACCATCACCTTTAATCTTCTCAAAACTTGCTTAATTTAACCCCCAAAGTATATTTCCTTTTCTTTTACTTTCTAGCCTCCACTTTCTATTTCATCAGATAGCAGGATTAGCTTTACCTTTTGGATGTTTTCTGTACCTTATCTGCTTGAAAGACAATTTCATCTTCATCAGTTCTTGATACAACAAAGCACAATAATGTTAGTATCCTTTAAATAGTCCTTTGAAGACAGTTTCTTCACCACTGAAATTTTTTTCTCCAAGAGCATGCTGCTGCTACTGTTCCGAAATTTGCCAGCACATGTTAGCATACTGTGTACAAAAATCTCTTAGCAACAATATCTTAGTGTCTAACATTTTCCTTCTTCCAAGTATGATTCATGAAGCCATCTGTAGTCAGATATTGACATGCAGTACCTTAAAATAGATACCTTACATTTGCTCAACAACTAGTTTTAGCATCTGAATATATAAATTATGGGAAAGGGCCAATACTTCTTTGAGGCTCTTCATCATTCCCTTGATCATTTTAGCACTGTTTAAACAAAGGCTTGCCACGACCACTTCGCCTTAGTATTAAGGTCAAAGCACTCACACTTTGCACAGCGTAGCGGGAGGCAGCTTGGCTGTGCTGGGTGCAGTCCCTTACATAAGCCCTCCAAGCAATCTCGACGGCTTCCCTGGCTTTGAGACCACCTCACACTGGTACCCGGGCAATTTTTTCATAGCAGCCAATGACTAGGTTGTTAAACTTCACGTATTGCTACATGCAGCACTAAGATCTAAGCGTTCTCCACATTCTTGGAGCCTAAGCCTCGTGGAAAGTGCCCTGCAATGGGTGGGAGAAGGTCCATGTCCCAGCTGGGCAGCGACAAAGACACTTCTGCAGCAGCCGCTACTGTAGGGGCTTCAACAAAGTCTCGTACTCTGCTCAGGAAACAGAATAAAAATCACAACCACAGTCTCCCCAGCACTGCTTTTGCCTCCCAAAACTCTTGCGAAGTTTTCGCTCAGAAGAGAAAGCATCTTGTTTTCAGCTAATTGCATTAATTGTCTATTAGTAGCTAAAGACTTTGTGTAACTCAAGTTATTTGTTGCAATGCAGTGTGCAACTTTCTAGAACTTAAAAGAACAGCACAGTACTAAAATCGGAAATGTTAATAAAAAATAATTATATTCAGTAGAATAGATGATACAGAAAGATTCAGCAGCATGGCTTTGAAACAATCCTAACCACGAGAACACAGTTTCACCCCAGTGAAATCAAACAGACTTTTATCCACTTCAAAGGAACTAGGATTTTACCCTAAATATTTTTGAGCAACTCCTTTTTTTTAAATAAGCAAATATACAACAATGTGCATCCAAATACACCGTATGTATTTAGCTGAGTACTATCAAAAAAGAACACTGCAAGCGTAACAGTCCTGGCACATATTCTTTACTAAAATGCTGGTTTTGCTTGCAAGAGATTTTACAGCCCCTGCGGGTCTTCTGAAATGCACTCAGTAGCCATGAAATGGTGCCAGAGCTGACTAGCTTAGTGAAATCAAGCCCAAATTAAGAGAAGGCTATCATGCTGAATGACCTCCTTTTAGTCTCTTTATGTCCTGCAGTGCTGTCTTAGCAGGACTCTGACCAACACCTGAAATGCCTTTAGGCAGCCTGGTTCATTTTCCAGTAACCTTAGTATGATCCAGAAAGTAGAACCTGCATTTTATTTTACATTGTCCTTTCATGAACATGCAAAACTGCATTCTTAAAACTTAACTACTCTTTTTCTTGAATAAGCCACGACTGAATACCTTCCGATTAAACTAAGCCTGCATGGACACCAAGAGCTAAAATGTAAGTTCTTTCCTCCCAACATGCAAGCAAATCACTTCCTAAACCATCTCGCTCTCTCGGCTTTGAAATGCAAACCCAACTCCTATGACAAAAGGATCTGTTGTTATGCAAGAACCAGCTTGCCAGAAAGCATCAAACTGAACACGCGGGCAAGGCGACGAAAGTTACCGCAAAACATGTCAGGAAGCAAAAAAGGAACACGCAGGCAAATTCATTCCAGGCACAACTTTGTTGCTTCATGGCATTCTCTTATTTCCTCTTGTTTCTTTAGATAAGAATTCACTAAGATTTTTAGGTTACCCTACTTTGTGTAGATCGTATTAAGCTTCCTCCATGGTCGCTGAATACATTAGGAAATTTAATGTCTATTTCTATTCTAGAAGTAGATTAGAAAAAATTACTCTTCTTTCTGCTTCTCTGCTAAAATGCCATCTAGCAAGTCATTCTCAAGTAAGATGTGTTTTTCTGCATTCGAGTTTTAATAATTAATATGGAAAAGAAAAAGCAAACAGTGTGATACACGCACATTTACAATTACAGACTCATTCCACGGGAAAATCTAGCTCAAGCTGGAAAGAGCCATCAGAAGCCAGTTATTACATAATCCTCATCACTGCTACATGGGCGAGCAGCAATTGCAAAGGAGTATTTACTAAAAGCAGATGAAGCCAGGTTGCAGCATCAGATGAATCAGATAAGACACAGCCAGTAATAAAATTGACTTAATTTTCTCACACCCCCCCCAATAATGTGCTAAATCAAAAAGCCATGAAATCCAGTCTTCTTCAGTAGAACTCTTTTAGAAAAAGATGGAGAAAGTGTGCTATTTGCTAGATTTTGCTGTCCTTGAAATTACACTAAATGTTGGGCTATACAGAAAATTCAGCTAAAGCGTGTATAGGTCTGTGGTGTTGTGGGGTGAAACTTCCACCTCTGCAGGCAGTCCTACCTCACAGAACAGCCAAGATCTGCTATATTAGCAGCTTCTTCCCCAAACACTTCAAGAAAAACGTCTTCCTACTCGCAGCAGGCAGTAGATACTGCCCACTACTTCACAGTAAAAACTGTTTATGGGATTCAATTCGGCAAACACTTGATAATACCGTGTTGCTTAAACTGCTAACCTGAATGGCTGAAAATGCTTTTTAAAAGCCTTTTAAAATGCATTCGGTTAATCAAATACTATGCTTATTTTACCCAATACATTTGGTGGATTTGTTTCAAATCCTGTGGGTTAACTACAACAAAACCTTTGGAAAAAGCAGTCTAGTGAAAGTCAATGCCAGTAACATACTCTGATGAAGACAGACACGGGACAGCAGCGTATGCCAACTGCTTGTCACAAATGTTCTCTCCAAATGGCAATGCAAGAAGATGCTAAGTCTGTCCTAGAGGTATAGATCCCCCATTTTTACAAGCAACAAGGACTTGCTCAGATATTGCCAGAAAACAGCCCGTATAGTCATGCAAAAGCAAGAGATCATGCCACCACATCATCCATCCATCAGAACTGTCATCATTCATCTGTACTTGGAGGCCTGAAGTGGCCACGAGTGCCACTCACGGGCTGTGCTCAGCCCTGCATGGACACAAAATAAAAATCTCATCGCTGCCCAGCAATAAGTTTTAAGTTCAGAGAATCACAGAATGGTTTGGGTTGGAAAGGACCTTTAGAGGCCATCTAGACCATACCCCTGCAATGAGCAGGGGCATCTTTGACCATATCAGGTTGCTCAGAGCCCCAACCAACCTGACCTTGAAAGCTTTCAGGGATGGGGCATCCACCACCTCTCTGGGCAGCTTGTGCCAGGGTTTCACCACCCTCATCTATAGCCAGTCTGAAGTTGTGACAATCCATTTGGATACAAGCAGACAGGAACACAGGAGAACAGCAGGACACCGCTGGGCATCCTGGTCATCATGACAGAAGCAGCCTAAGCACAAAAGGTGGATTTCAGTCTCTCCGGTATTTCTGGTTCATTAGTACTGAGTATTTCAATCAGTGTCACTAAATCTATTACATACACATAACAGCGGCATACAAAATGTAATAAGGTATTACATTCTATAGAGAAACTGAATGGTATTAATATCCCAAAATAACACTGTTTAACAAAACGTAGCAGATTACCACAAGCATGTTTATCTATGGTTTGTGAAACAAATTTCCCATGAGGTTTAACCTTCTTATACCACACATACTGGTACAGGAATCAAGAATTCATAAAGGAACAACATCTCTCATCTCTCCTGCAGTTAAATCTGGAGCAGAGTCTGATACAATAGACTTTTCTGTAAGAAAACTGAGAAAAAAAAATACTGGATGTCTGTCACTCTCCGGATGTTTATACGTTGCCTACCATTTCCATTTCAACACATACAAAGCCCCAGCAATAATGCAACACAAATAAACAAACACTTTATATTAATCTTGTTCACACAGCTCCTGTCTTAGGACTAATACAGTTTTTTTATGTTTTAGAGACAAAACATTTATTCACCTAAATTTGCTCTAAACCAATAAAAACACAAAAAATTCTGATAGACACAACTATGAAATAAATTATTTCCAATTACAAATCACTGAAAAAAATATGTGCAGTTGTCACAGCTGATGTTTTTACAGGGGTAAGACATGCTATGTGTGACTGCTCGGTTATAATCAGGCTATTTAAGAACTTACCCTTGCTGCCTTCTCTTCTAGGATATAGTATAAACATAATCACAGGAGCAATATTCAATCTTGCTATCAAAACCCCATCATTAAAATAAGATTATACAAATCTCCATTGCCTCTTGCAACTTCACCCACGACAACTAATCACGTCTGAATCACACACCAGCCTTTCTCACTTGGAGGCAAGAACTGGTAGTGACCCTTACAATTTGGTTTGCTTAATTTGTTCCCTTTTATAACCTAGTTTCAGTTGCTTCTGAGCTTTTGGAAGTTTATCCATTTGCTGGAAAAACAAACGGATTGGCTCCTAGCTACCTCCGAGTCGCTCTGGTTTTCCCAGGGAAATTCTGCTGCATATGAGCACACCTGAGCATTTCAGCTGGACGCCCCTGGCTGAGTGGGGAGAGGAAGCACAAAGGGGGGGGGGGGGGGGGGAAATATCTCGGATCATTTATATGAAGCACTATACAAAAGGTGGTCTCATGGACACGCCTCCTTAAGTTTGCAGTCACACAACAACTGTGCAGCAACGGCAGCTTTCTATATATAAATAAAATACACATTCTGCGGTAAGTATTTTTAGCATCTCCAAGTGTGGCAATATTTTGCCTTAATCAACAAAAGATAATCATAGCGTTTAATTTCTTTGTGTTGTACTGTATTGCTTCCATTTGTCTGCTTTTCTGAAAAAAGACGGGGGTTAAGACAAAGATTTGGAGTGATCAGCCAGCTCTATGCAAACCATCACTGGGTCAAGGAAAACCTCATTCTGTATCCAAATGTATTTTTCTGCTCCTGTATCTCTTACTACATCCAGCCCTTCTCAATCCAAGCACTAGTGAAAGCCCCTTAGGCTGAGGTCTGACTTCTCAAAAGCAGCTGCAATACCTTCAGAAGTAGCTGAGGCAGAAGCATCTTTGCTGTCTCACGTTTTCAGCAAGAGTGACACATTCGGCTTTGTCATCTTCTTGTCACCAGCTGTGTAACAAACCAATACTGACCTTCGGTAATTGTGCTTCATGTGCCAGTAAGGAGAAGCACCTGCCTAATAGTTTGTCAGTACTTCAAAACTGACAATAGCAGCCCTCCTGCTGACACTTGAGGTCACCTCTAACTTGCCATCAAGCACTTTCCCGTTGGAAGTGTTATACGGAACAATATCTTGCACCCCTACTATTCTTAGGACTATTTTCATTTGGCAACAGTTCCCCTAATAACAGATATCATATCAGCACCACAAAGGCATAAATACGCCCAAGGCAACGTGTACAATTCCCAAAAAGCCTTTTTCTCAAATGAGAACGTCTGTTACTCTGTATAAATAGCACTTCAAGGTAAGTGATGAGAAACCATATCATAACTAATCATTGTTTGCATCTGGATGTATGACCATGATACCCCTCCTTTTTATTTTTTTTTTAATTTTAATTATGTCTTTTTAAAAAATTATGTTGAATATGCCTACATATATACATACTCACACATTTGTTTTTAAAAGACAAATCCATAGTTTGTTCTGGTATGGTCACCTGTGTAGATTTAAAAATGCTAAATGCAACTCTTACTAACACCTCTGTGTCCAGAAGCCATTCTGCAGAATTTTTTATTATATGTATTCTAGTAGTTTGGGGGTTTTTACATGATTAAAACATTAAATCTTTTCCTATCAATATCTAAATATGACAAACAATGACTAAGTGCAAATCAGACTGTACACCCTTCCACAACAGACTGTCCTTTACCTATTATTTCTGTACTGCAGAACACAAGATAACCCGATCACCACAAGCAGTGACCTAACATAAAAAAAACAAAACAACCAAAGCAAGTATGAATAAATCCATTATTTGACTCTAACCAAGACAAAAGCTGGAAAAAAAGCTGAAAGTCTGACTAACAATAGAGTGCATCCTGAGAAGAGAGCTTTATTTTTTTCCTGTAATACTCAATATTCAGCGATGCATTATTCACACAGGTGCTTCAAGAAAGGAATCAGGATGAAAAATACTTGGCAAAAACAAAGTCCTTATGTAATTCATATGCTCCATTAACACAACAGTTACATATCATGACATCAAGAGAGAAAACATTAGATTTGTAAATAAGCCCTTCTGAGGCGCATGACAGAGATTTTTGGGTTTGAAATTAGCTTTGTCATAGTTTCACCCTTTTAAAAACAAGTCAGAGACAAAAAATACCTGAGAATAACTTCTTGTCTTTTGCCTGTACATTTCAGCAAAAAGATGAAAATTCGAAACTATAATAAACTAAATCAAAATTGGGGTTTGGGAAGCCATTGTAGTGATATGCTGGATAATCAACAAGATCAATTTTTTTACAGACCACTAGCAGGGCTAGGAGCATTGCCTATTTCCACCTTGTGACATCCCCATCCTCCCCGGTCTCCCAGCTCAACCTCCCCAGTTCTAGGCTTGGTCTCCATCATCACTGCCCACACAAGACTCTCTTTTTAAAATACAGTCAGTCCAAATTTCTCTCTAATCTGACTTTCTTTCTCTTCTGCCCTTGATGATAAAAAACCTCCCCAAGACCCTTCTCAATTTTGATCTTGCTCTGTTCACTCTACTCTTCTGGTCTCGGGCTCCCAGCCCGAGTCTCAGTTGGTGTTGTACTTCCTCACCCACCTCCAAGCTCGATGTTTACTTACCCGTGCCCAGTTGTGCCTGTCTATGTTTCCCCCAGCCAGCTTAGCTTCCAAATAGGCAGTCTGGCTTTGGAGCCCCTCTGCCTGAGTCAGACTGCAAACCGGTTTACACGGCCACGCTATTAACACAGAGATCACTGACAGCATGCAGGGCAATTAAAGAAAACAAAACAAAACAGCACAACATAACGCAACAGGGGAGATGGGCCAAGGAGAGGTGGGTCAACAGAGTTTTTCAGCATGAGCAAAACAACACATGTTTTCCCTCTCCCATACTCTGAAACAGCTGAATCATTTTGTTTTTCCGAACAATGCTGCCTGAGGTACCAGACATGGAAAAATTCATCTCACATGATTCAAATCTGGCAAAAATATGAGTAATTGAAAATAGATGTACCGCCAACACACTGAAAGGAACAATTCTACCTGCAGTGGACCTGGAAGATCGCTGCTAACATAAGCACATTAATAACCCGTGCTGATTTGGGACACCAAGGTCAAAAATAAGGTACATCTGAGAGAGAAATCCTCAGGTACAACTCTGTCATTAAAAGGTGTCACTAAATGCCACCTCAGAAGAGTTCTTCTGTATATTTGTGCACATATGCTTTAAAAACACTAATTATTAGCGCTATTAGCTCTAAGCTTGGAAGTGCTTTATAGCCCACATGAAAACATACAAATATTTCATATAGAGCTTCTGCTCACTAAAAGAAAAAGAAAAAACATGAGAAACAAGGTGTATGTTCATTTTAACTTACACAACAGAGTATCAACAGCTTGAAAACACTGCAAAACTGAGATTTCTAAGACAGTGGACTAATATTTGATAAGTAAGATCTTATTTCACATTAACCTAGGAGCACATAAAATGTGTGGAAAACTAGCTAGCTATGGACTTTGATAGGATATCATGGCTTTTCTGAAAGGATATTTTGGGAGGCTTTACTAATAAAATAGAAACTGTAACAGCAAAAAAACCCTAAAACCAGAGGAAACTTTAAAGCAAACCTATCAGGTTTGCTGGAACAGAAGTTACAGTTCAGCATTTCATAGGCCAGTTTATGAGTGCTGTAAGTCAATGTACTGTATGTTGGTGGCAAACATCATGTCTTGGCAAGCTCTGTCATACGGTATGAATGGCTGTGGAGGCATCAGCAGCACTTAGAGTAGGCATGTCTGAGGGCACGTCCAAGCTCAGTGCTACAAACAGAAGCACAGACCTGCTCCGATTTCAGCTACTTCAAAAGAAAAGTGGCCAAGCGCAACGTATCAAACAGTGTATTATTAGCTAGGACTTGCAGCTCTGTAATGTCAATGTTTATTTCCATCTGTTAGCAGAGACTAATTAGCATGTAAGGTACTTAGATTACCCAGCCAAGACAGGATAGATAAGTGATTAATAAACAGAACTGGCAATATAGCATAATGATGTGGCACAGGTTTCATCATACCTCTAATTGCTCGTCAGCCTTTAACCGAAATGCACAGTACACAAAAAATTCTCACACTTAGAGTGAGGATGGTGATACAGGAATTGCCCTAATCTACCCAGAACATACATGGGGAGGACAGAGGGAGGAGATTCACCGCACATCCATACAAGTGTTCATACTTCTTGGGGGGGAGACCCCACAATAAAACATAAATTTCTGTTGACCCATATTCTGTTCTCGCAGAGTACAGCCTACCAGCACAATCTATTCTGCTTGAGAGTCACAGATGGACTTTCAGCTATAGGTGACATCAGCTGTGCTCAACACTGATTAACTTAACGGACCCCAGTAATCAGTCAGGATGAGACACATTCCTTCAAAGGTAGCTAATAAAAGCTTTGGTCCTTAATTGGCACATACAGACCAGCCTTTTCACGGCCTCGACACCTGGCAATGCCATTCCAACACGAACTCTGCTAGACACCAAAAGGCAAAAAGCACAGCCAGACCCCAGGCAGAGACGTGTACACAGTGTGGGATACCTGAATTAAGGGGCACAGAGTTCAGCCCAGATTAGTCTTCTTTCTGTACGATCCAGTAAACCCATGCTTGTTTTAATAAGCACTGTGATTTGGTAAGAAGTGAACACACACACATCTCTTATTTGGTGGTGAAGTTACACTACATTCATTGGACATTAATGCCAGATACAAACTCTGCTGCTCATTTTCATCAAAATAAATCAAGCCTTGGCAGGCCTTGAAAGCAACACACGAATTTCTCCATGTCTCGATACTTCTGTTTTACAGAACAGCACAGTTTTCATATCATCAATTTTCTAAGCAGCAATTCAGAAGAACCGTCCTTTTATCTTGCTGAGAAAAGAACATCATGGAGGTCACTCAAAGGAATAGACGCTGCAGCTACAACTGTTCTCATTATGTACATATGAGATGCTTCTATGTTCCTCGCTACTGATTACATGAGTAAACATTTTTAGTATGCAAAATCCTATTAACTCAAGGGGATTCTGCATAATTTTATAAAGCTCCACTCGTGGTGTTTGATCGACTGGGTCAGCAACAGACAGATGGCAAAGAATTAATTCTAATGCTGCTTTATTGCAGTGCTGGCGTCAGGGTTTTCTCTACTCGCTCCACTCAGAAAAACTAGAACTTTTCCTACATTCCCTATACGTAAGACAGAGTAACAAGATGGAAAGAAACTTCCTTCTTTTTTTTTTACGTATGTGGATCTAGAAAGGATAAAACAAAGCCAACCTAACTGTCAGGCCTTCTGTCCATGCTAGGGGAAGAGCGACCAGTCAAAAGCTCAAGCATCACAAGTGTAACACAGAATAAATGATAACAAATAGGATTTTATTTCACAGGGACAGGAGTTAATTCACCGGTCGGTAAGCACACTTCCACAGCCGTGCCCTCCCCTTTAAATTATTTCTTCTGTCTCCTGTGCTCACTTGGTTTTATTCAGTTTTGACTAGTCATCCTTCACTCCTTGAAGCCCTACAACCATCAATGCTAGCTTTTACAAACATTTTTCTTTTCTGCCTTCTTCCTCTGTATTTTTCTGTTTTAAGAGAAGGAACAAGAATGTCGCAGCAGTCAGCGCAAAGAGGAAGGCAAACAGAAACTATTCTACTTGCCATTTATTCTCCCCACATAAAATCCTAAAATAAAAAATTAATCTCAAAGACATAAAGTAATAAAATAATCAAATCTCTCAAAGTAAAGATATGACGCTGGAGCCCATCCCTCCAATAATTAGGGTTTTCTCTTATTCCATTTTTCATTCACTCCATCATTCTAAGGTGCAGTGATAAGCATTATCCAGTACTCAGTGAATTTGTGCTTAGCATACATTTAGATGGCAAACTATCTGCAGTCCAAAAATGGTGCCTAAAATTAAATTATTCATGCACTGTTTCCCCAGTTTTGGAAAAATGGTCCCAAAAGTAAACAACGATTTGGCTGGGATTTGCAGGCAGAACTCTTAAGCTCTTGAGATACCAACTTACGTCCAGAAAACCTTCAAAACATGCAGATAATTAAACTGATATAGAAATCTTTGGCTGAGGTTTTTTTAAAAGCATGAATCTCAGAGGCATTATCTACAAGCAAACTTTGAGGAGCCAACTCAAGAGACCCACGTGGACATAGTTAACCAGCTATTTCACTTGTCACAGCACAGCATGAGAGAAAAGGCAGTCTTCCTTGAATTCTGTGCCAGCATTATCCAAACTGGGTTGAGAACGTAACGGGAAAGATAGAACAAGCTAACGTAAATCAGGATTTCTTTTGGTTGAAAGACTACTTGGTTTTGGGAAACAGCCCTCTCACGTTATGCAACAGGACAGTTCCTTTTAATGGTACTACACCATCATTCATCCAGAAGCGCTCTTTTCTGTAACTTAAAAAAAAATTCTTGCTTTTCCTTTTTCTTAAAGCATTACAGCTTTCATCCTTATTTCTCACATGTCAGTTCACATTATGAATGTTTCTCTGAAATCCAGGCTAATTAAGACTGCTTTAGAAATAAGGGCTTAAGGTTGTCAGGCATACTTGACAACCCTCTGGACAAACAATTTTCTTCCGTTTGGATTTTTAATTAAGCTTTCTGCAAGTACTTTAATATAAGAAAATGGTGAAAAACCATCTAGTAAATTTTGACTAACCCAAAGAAAGACGTCGTCTTCTTTTGGAGATACACATGACTACTTCAACTTTTACAGAATCACAGAATGGTAGAGGTTGGAAGGGACCTCTGTGGGTCATCTAGTCCAACCAGTGCACCAAATCAGCCCCATCCCTGAAATTTAGCCCAGCTCTTTGGCCTCACGTCCAAGGAAGGACTTGGCTACGTCAACAGGGGCCAAGCAAAGCTTAGCTGCCCAGTCACTCCCTGGACCTCTCTTACTTGGACTCATGCATCTCTCTTACGTGGGACAGGAGACAACCACAAAGCAAGGCACATCCGACTGCAGGACAACACTGATTTCATGCTTGTTATCAACAGCTCGTAACTCTCAAACTCATCGACAGTGCCACGACCAGCTAAGAGGGAGCACCTTTTTCTCTCTTTCCTAATTATTCCAGGCTATTTTCTCTCATTGCATTACACAAAAGCCACAATTTTCAAAACTATAGTTCGCTTACTCTACAGCGGTTTTCAGCCTTGTGCAGTGTAACTTCTCCAGAAAACCAAGTTCACATGAGATTTTCTCGCAAATGTTTCTGGGGGGCAGGGAGAACGGGTATTTCTGTTTTACCTGAAATGGAGACTGGCTGTTGTAATTCTTAATCTCCTTGTTGGCTCCCCGGAACAGCAGCACTCTTGCACAGCTCTCCTGAAAACAGGAAGAGTAAATCTGTTAATAAGGGTCCTTAGGTACTAAAGAGACACTGTGGCTATGAGATGTGTTGCTGTTTGGTATATTTCCATAGATAAGAAGTGAATAAGTAATCTGAGAAATTAAGTTCTTAAATTAGCACTTTAAATAAGGCTGACCAGTCTTACCTTCTCTCTTTTACCCTGAAAAATGCTAACAGTTACAGCCCAAACCCAATACAGCCCTTCTAACAAGAGAAAAGTATGGCTTCAGACCCTCTGAACGAAGGAAATCTGCAAATGAAATCCCTTAAAAACAATCTTTTCAGACTGATACAGTGTATTGCTTAAGTCACTGCTGCACACTGCTGTGAAACATGACTGACCATAACCAGCTAGAAAACCTCAGTGGTTCTGGCACAGTTCTCAGAATACTAGACTTCTTGACGATCCATATATAGACTATATTTCCCATTTGTCATCTTTAATGCTCATCTTAGGATCTTATGCAAACCAGTACACATTTCAAAATGTTTTTGTCTCCTCATCATCAATATTTCTACTAATTTTGTTGTGCTTTCCAGACTTCTTGTCATGTTGTGTTATGGAGTTCTACCTAATGAGCTATTGCAGTGTGCTACCTTTCACTTTCAACATTAAATTTGCAGCCAGAGAAAACAATCTTATGATTTAGCTATTTTAGTGACAGAAATTAAGCTTATTTACTAGATGCTGAGGCATAAGTGAATGTGCAGAAATTACAACTGAAAATAATTTTCGTCATTGTGTTTTCTAATTTATCACACTGGATTCTGGATCCCATTAAGTATCCTCCATCACAGGGTTGTCCTAAATATATCTGCAGAGGAGGCTATCCTGCCCTCACCCCAAGATTCAAACCTCCAAAAAGATATCCTTTTGGCCCCCCGCTTCCCATTCTGCATAAGACTGAAACGACAGAATGGATCCTATCGCAAGATGGTATGTTAAGAATCCTCTCATAGATGGTAATTTTTAATGATCTATAACTAATTGAAATAGTCTCATTTGCTTGTACTGAAATCTGCACTGTTCTCTGTATCTCTAAATATAGGACGACCAAGAGCAACGTGTAAAATGTCAAAATGTTTTTCCCATTTTTCTGCGTTCTCTATTAGCAATCATCCAAAGAAGTAAATATGCTGCAACCTAAATTAAGACCTCCAGGTTAAAAATTCTTTTCAGGTTTATTTTTCCAATAATTCCATTTTCACTGACTCCTAAATGATTCTAGGTTTGCACACTACATTGTAGTCACCTAATAACAACTAGTCCACTATTTCACCAGGCACTGCTTAGTAAACGTACTAGAAATGTTAGCAGAACCCTTTAGCATTAAAATGCCCAGTTTTGATGAAGAACTTGAGGATATAAATAATGATATCAAGAAACATATTGTATTTATTGGCTTATTATTCATCTAGTTATGAGAATAAATAATCCAACACTACTAAATCAAAAGAATTACACATTTTAAAACTCTCTACGTGATATACAAATTTAACCAAGCTGCCTGCAGTGTAAAAAAAAATACGCAAAGTGATTTATTTATTAAATGGGTTTGATAAGAAAAGTTTTGACAAAAGTGGTCAGATTTGTTCAACACAAGAATTTTCATGAGACCTTGTTTTGGATGAAGTACTGCAATTTTTTTGTTTATTTCTTTCTTAACTTAAAACAAACAGAAGCATTCTTAGCTTCATCCTCTCTCCCTTTCATTTCCTCTCCTTCCTTCCAGTGTTAAGGGGAACAAACCAGGGAGAATAAGTAAAAAAAGTCACCACCAGAAATTATTTGGATTACTTTCCCTTTGTTAATTCCATGGAAATTCCACATTTTAGAGCTCTCTGTTCTTAAGGTGCTGCCTACGAATGCCATAACTCCTGTTTGCATGTATTTTAGCTCTGCTAATGTAAGAACCTGTGATACTGAGAGCTTAGTATTGTTCACTCATTATATCATACATAAACTGGAAATGTAGCATATTTTTAGACTTCATAAGATTAAAAAGAATTTCACAGAAAAGTGGGGGCTTGTCAGCAGATTAGATTCAATTTGCTGTCTGAGAGCTAAATTACCTGATTTAATACTACAGCAGTTTTCATATAGAATCCAACCCACTGCCTGGAAGCAGGCACACTTCATCCCACTGTCGTTATTTGCAAAACACAGAGCCGTAAGATCTGTTTAGATTTCACTGAGTTACTGGATGGCCACGAAATAACTTTAAAAAAACAGTAATTCATTCACATCAGCACCTAGCTGAAACTCTGGAAAACACAACTACCAACTTCAGAAAGTATCCCAAGACAATTCCCCAGGGAAGACTGGAAAGGAAAATCAAATGGGTAACGACTCCATCTACAGGAATCAGGAGGTAAAAAGGATCCTGCTCTCCTTCCCATCCTCTCCATCCAGAAAAGGCCAACACTGTTCCTTCCACATTAGCTAATAACAACTTCCAATAAAGGGACATTTATAAAAAAAATCAGCATAGGTTACAGTTCATAGCACCCTGAGAAAAACTTTTTATTTTCACATACACCTGATTAAGGAAAACAGAAGCATGACACTGTAGCCACAAGATGTTAAACTTCCATTCACAAAGCCAGGCGTAGTGACTAAGAAAATGTTTGCAAATTTGCAGATGCAATTTCAGTCTCTAAGTCTTCTACAGATAATTTTTTTCGCTGGGGTCAGGAGGAAAACACATCGCTACATGACAAACACTGTCATTCGACAGGATTATTCTAACTTCAGCACCGTACTGCGTAACCTTTGCTAAAAGCATATGATCTTGTAAACAACTGTAGCTATGAAAGCACTGCAATAAAATGGTTACAAAAAAACAGAGATGAGTTCATGTTTTTAAGTTTTTATGTGCATTAAGGTCCAGACTTCAAAATTCTTACTCAGGAAAAGTGAAGTAATTGAGGTTAAAGTGAGTATTTTAAAATATTTTTTTCAGCAGAAGTGTTTATAGTTACACATGCTCAGCTCTTGATGTAAAGCCTACATACAAAATTTTTGTTGAGATGAAGATGAATTTACTTTCTCTGCAAAATTTTCTAGGCAGAATCCATCCAAGCTGAGCAAAGAAACTATTGCTAACCTTAAACGAGTTGAGGCAGGTACCCGACAGCCTGTTGAAGGTGGTTGGGAAGCAGACCACAGAGGTACTGCTGCTCCCACTGATATGCTGCATACTTCAAATAATCAGCATTAACGGGGAAGATCGGTACAACCAGACTCTTCATGAATACACATCAAGTCAAGAGTCTTCAAAAATGTCAAATTATTCCCAAAATTCTGGTTTTTAAGAAGTTGAGGGTATTTTAGACCTGAGGAATTTGTCTTGACAAGACTTTTGAAAAAAACTAAGATGTTAATTAAGAAGCAGATGCTTTAACAGATGTTTCACTACAGTCACAGCTCATGACTTGTGTTTTCCTAATTCAACGTAATATTATACGCACTGTGTTTTTAACATAGTTAACATAACTTCTTCCCTCCCCATCCCATCCATGCAAAAAGAGTATCAAATGAAATGGTTCTATTAGTTGTAAATTACCACACACGCTGTAAACCACATAGATTCCGGTATCTACTGTACGATCTACAGATACATTTCCAGAGTATTTTCCAAGTATTTCTCACTAATATAACTTCTAGCAAAACAGTAATAAATTCTGAGTAAGAAGCAAATATTTAGATATGATAAAAAAATACAAGCTCGTAGAACGTGGTGTTGTTTCATTCTCTATTTAACATGTATACTCTTGCTACCTACAATGAGCAGCCCAATTTGTAATCAGTGAATAAAATACTATAGTTTTTTATTAAGTTCCTTCTAGTTTCTTAAATCACTGTTTAAAACCGGCAACGCTTCATTGCTTAAATAAAACAAATTAAAAATAATGAGCTACATTCTTCTTCAGTGTAATTTGCCTCTATAGATCAATAATAACGGCAAATTTATCCCAAAATGTATTTATTAAAAGCAAGGAAACTGCACCTCAGGAAAACCTAACACCAAACCAGTAAAATTCTTCAGCAGAAAACTCAACAAGCCTCTGTTTTTGTGGATGGGCATGAAACATTTAGCATTTATACCTCAATTATGCCTTTTTTTTCCTGGGTACGTGACATTCTCTCACAGCACTGGTTTCCAGTCTCTGCAGACCCACCTTCCAGTGAAGCAAGACATCCCTCCCCACACAGCCACACAGAGGAGACCCCAGAACCTCTCAGCTTTTGCCGGGGTCCTTCATGTCCCTGATGCAGGACAGCATAACCCTGCGGCGCTGGGTCTGCCATCAAAGGCAGCGTGTGCCAGCTCACCTGGTTGTACAGGGCACAGATGTGCAGCGCCGTGTTTCCCGAGGCGTTCTGTGCACACATATCGGCGCCGTAGAAGAGGAGGTGCTCCAAATGTTGGACATGCCCATATCGGCAAGCCTGTCAAGAAATGCATTCATGTTCTGGTTATTATACAATCTAGGCAAGCATTGCAGGTAAGGTAAAGATTTTTAGCAGGTAAGATGCTATTTCACTTCCAGATGTGCATACTGTCCCGTAAACACCAATGTGTGCGCTTCAGGTACAGAAAGTCTCTGCATAAGTTTAAGCATCTGCTTATTTGAGGAACGGCAGTTTAAGGTATCAAGAAAATAGAAAGTTTGACACTTTTTATCCATAACACTCACAACTGTCAAATGTGACACGCAGACTGACAGAAGTTTTTTTGTCCTGCTAATCTTCGGACTGTTGCCCACTAGGTGGCATTGAAGATGATCAGACTGCCAAAGCTTGCTTTTAAGGTGTGAAAACAGTTGGGAGGAATCTGGCCAAAATTCAAGTAATCATCCTCTTGATTCTGCACTGTCAAGTAGACACACGGTATACACATGGCACTGATTCAAAGCAGAGAACATCTTCAAGAGTTACTTTATCAGTCACACAAATAAAATGTTAGACCCCTAATACTCAGAAATAAACCTCTACGAACAAAAGACCTCACTGAAATTAGAAACTTTCCTGATTACTAAATAAGTTTGAGAAAAATCACAGTATTTCCATTCATCAGTCTCATTTACTTGGCTAACTTCTCTATAGCACACCAGCTGAGCACCTCCCAATCTGTAATGTTATTAACTTCGTATCATCTCAGATCAGTATCATTCCTATACAATAATATGGAATTTAAGCTTAGAGATACAGGTATACAAAGTCATTCAGTCTGTCTTCGGTACCTGTAGGAGTTACAAACATACACATCTTGCAATTTGGATCACAAAAATTAAGTGCACTGCTCAACACACAAATTCAATCTGCGACACATTTCAAATCCCAGTCTAGTATCCTAAACCATCACATCTTTTCTTCCTCCATTTTCCATTTTCAACACACATAAAGGGGAAAAAAATGTTTATTACATAGTTTCTTAATATACAAATTATTTGTCAAAATAATGGAGACCTCACGCTAGCTGTTATTAGAACAGGAACATTTTGACGCTAGGCAACAGAAAGCAAGCATTCAACAACAAGCCAAGGGATAAACAGCACCAAACCATAACTGTGTTTCCGACTGAGGGAGATTCGAGCAAATGCACAATTAGCCATAAATTACCAAGTCTGCCTAGTCTCTAAAAGTCACTCAACATCTAGGTATGAATGTGCAGATGTAATTATTAAGATAAGTCCTAAAATACAACAACTAATTGCAACTTTTTGTCCTTACTACAATAACCTGGACTAAAACCAGGCCCTTTCTCCCCTTTGCTTCCTTTGGTGGAGCGGGACTTGCCTTCTCTTTGCCAATCAGGCAGTAACACTCGCTCAGCTTACAGGGAGGTGCTGGAAGACAGCCAAGGCAGCGGAGATGCATTTCCCTTGTTAACGGGGTCTGAGTGGTGGGTGAGCGGTCCAAACCACTCATCAGAGCTCCCCGATAAGGTCAACAGAGAGAGACAAGCATCTCCAGAGGATATCCATCCTTTTTATTACTACCCTAGCACAGCATGAACCTTAGCTTTTCCCCTTTACTGTAAGGGTAACCTAGAGGAGTAACTGCTACAGTTAAAGATTGTCTTAGCAAAATGAAAAATATAATTGCTACTGATTATTTCCCTTGCCATGCAAGGTAACTTTGCCTTGTTCACACAGATGACAACGTATGGGATTGTAACACATCACCATCCTTCTTAATTCATTGAGGAATGCTTGCATTACTGATTACTGAAAACAGACTGTCCATAATCCAGATGTAAATACTGATTTATTTAGGATTACAACCAGTCCAACGGGTTTGGAAAGCTCTGTTTCATTATGAGAAATAATAAGCATATGTGTATGAGGCTGGGTTTTCAAAGTAGGGAATTTTTCCTCTATATTTTCATGGAGTCCAGATGGGGTAATACTTTGATCTAGACAATCCATTTCCTCCACATCCTCAAAAACAATAGTAGTAAATCAATTCTTTTTCTTCTCTACTAGAGATGGATCCAAACATTTTTAACCTGAACACACTTACAGTGAAAAAGCTCAGATCCCTGCCCAAATTTGGGGAAGCTATCTCCCATTTCTTTCAAAGAACAGAAGAAAAGAAGATTAGTGCACAGAAAAGAAAGTAAGCCTAGATAACCTAAGCAGGCCTGTCAGGTTGATTACTCGTATCTTTATATTTATATTTATACATCAGTTCCATTTTTTTATGATTACTCAAACTCATCCACACAGAGGAAAGACATATAGTAGCTGCAATGACATTAGAACTGCTAGAAACTTTACACTTTGTAAAATACTGAGTTTAAATAAAGTGTTCTTGCACAACTGTTGCACAATATTCAGATGTTTCTGCAGAAGACAAGATAAAAGAGTTCAAAGAAAAACATGTCAAATGATGCCTTACCAAACGTTATAGGTCTTGTTAAGAGATACAGTTTAGGTCGTTGGTGAGGAAGGAGGTCTACCTTTCCAATAGCTATGGTGAAGCTGACCAAGATGTGCCAGCGTCTGGTGAATTCTGGCACCATAGCTGACTGCAGGTATCATAAGCACCATGAACCTCAAAAGATTACTTTTCTAAAATCATTTTTCTTTATAGAGCACGCTACCACCTTTATCCACACACCGAATATGTAGGAGAGGAAAGCAAAACCCATGCACAAACAGCAGAAGAAAAATCATTAGAATTGCAGTTTCCACACATGCAGGGAATGAAAACTGACTCAAACTGTGAGCTTGTAAGAGTTTAACATCCTTTAGTGCAACATACTGAAGGACCCTAGCAGCAGGATCCTGAACCCTGATCTTCCTGTAAAGTCCACCAGAGAGAAAGGAGAAAGTAACTCTGACAAACACACAAGAAGCATTACTAAGGATACCAAAATTGGTATGTAACAAAAAAAGAGAGTTACATTTTTTTACAGAAGTGCCACTAATAGGATGCTAAACTTCGAAGAGTTCATTACATAAACATGGCTAGCGCAATTTCTGCAGCAAAATCCACAGTAATCATAGAATTTCAAAGTTACAGAACTCCACTGGAACAGTTTCCACTTCTCATTCTCACCACAGCAGGATCCAAAGTAATAAGCAAACAGAAAAAGGAAGAGATTCCATACTCGTATGTGCATGGACTAAACATATCCAAACGGCCTTCAGCATTTAACCATAGAACATAAGTGGCACAATTCCTCACGCAAATCCAACTCCAAACAAAAAGTAATTTTTCCTACCTGATGAATTTCTTGCCATCCGTTTTCATCTTTGCAACTGACTGTAGCGTGTTCGTGGAGTAAGAGTTCACAGCAGTACGGATCCCCTCCCACAACAGCAGTGTGGTACAGTGGTGTCAGGCCACAGCTGTCCTTGTAGTTAGGAGATGCTCCAAGCTCTAAAAGGGTCTGAAAGCAATCATAAACTGTGAAAAATATAGTTTGGAGGGACTTCTAACTATAAACGGACTTCACCTGAAAAAGTATTTATAAGGTTGATACTTGCCATAACATATATTTTTGCTCACTTATTTAAAAGCTGATAGAATGGGCTGTGGCACAGACTAAGTTAAGCACAAAATGACCTTGGAAGAATTAGGATCTAAAAGAGTCTATTGGGATAGCAAAGAAAGGATGAGTGGCAATGTCCAATTTCCATCCTCTCATTAAGTTCAGAAATCTCAGTTCCAAAAATGCCGCATCACCTTTGCAATGCATTCACCTCTTCAGCTACAAGATGCTTTATCAAAAATGTCATGCAATCTGAATATCTGTCAAAAGGAAACAAGCAAAAGCCATAAACCTAAGACTTCATCTAGACTATCAAGGTGATTTAAGAATAACTGCTAAAATACAAAAGAAAACAGAAGGGACTGTGTTAACATATAATGTGTAATCCATGCCACTGGCATTTGCTTTCAAAGAGATAAGCAACAATAACGCTATTCCTGTTTCCTCAGACAGATCTTTCCCAACGTATCAACGAATAAGGTTAAATATCACCACTTTTTCTTTCTACCAAAATAAAACAGAAATGAAAAGGCCCTTTCTTGAAAGCAAATCCTAAGATTTGAAAGCCACAAGAAAGCACTAGCACAAGCACATACTAACGGATCCATTGAAGACAATACAGTAATTAACTGAAAACTTTCTTCTTTACATATTTTCTTTTTCTATAAAATAATATATAATTTACTACTGAAAGTATTTACCTTGAGGGTTACTTGGTTCTTGGCTCTGGCTGCTTTGTGCAGAGCTGTCATTCCATCTTTGGCTCTGAAGTCTAAATGTGCTCCTCCATTTTTGAGAGCTTTTATCACTTCTACTGTATTGTCCAGCTGAACTGCCAAAGTTAGGGGCGTTTCTAAAGCAGAGAATAGCACGCATTTGAAAAAAGATGAGAAAAGTTATAAAATAAGGCACATTTGCTTTCAAAATGTTAAAAAAGCTGCGCCCAAAAAAAATCTTAAATTGTCAATTTTCTCCTTCAGACAGCAAAACCATACAGATTCCATTAGCCTAGAGTTATGAGGCAACAGAAAGAACATGTGAGATTCAGCCCATGAATCAAGTTAGGTTGCACAAACCCAAGCTACTACTTCACATTGCTAGTTTTATTGTTCTGACCTCCACTTTCTAGGTCATGATAGTTTGGGTCCAGTCCTCGGTCCAACATCTTTGTGACTTTTTCCACTGAGAGATGGTGCACATAATCCATAAATTTTCTCAAATTAGCCTGAAACAAAGAGTGACAAATGAATCATTGTCTGATTTTAAAAATCAAATTTTGACATGAAGTAAAATATTCTGTCAGTTGACATCATTATCCATTGACATCATTGAACAGTAGCTAAATCACATTCCTGGAGAACCTGACTTTATACTGAAGGCATGAACCCTACAGTTTATAATGTTCAAACGTCAAACACAGTAAGAAGATTCTGGGTTTTATAGTTTTCAGGAAATAATAAGTGAAAGAGTCATTCAGAAAGAAATTATTATGGTGTACGTTGATCACTATTATTATCCTGACCTGCAAACGAGTCTAAAGACACAGATCAGCATTTTTGCAGCGTGCTGAAAGCAAGCTGTATTTACGAAATCAGGTTCATTTAAAATTACTAGTATACATATGGAAGAGCCAAACACAGGAATTTCTCTACGAAAGAAATTCCCAGACCACAGTTCACACATCCCTGTTGGTGCTGGCAGCACATACTGTTTGTTGTTCAGCAACTGGCCCAGGTAGTAACGAACTCCTACTTATTTCCTCAGACACACTACTCTGCTAAGTAGGCAATTGCTAACTACTCCAGTAAATTGGGCATACCTTCGTATGAATCTTGGCCAGCTGCTTTTCATCAAGATTGAACTGTTTGTACACTCTTTTCTTGTATCGAAACTGGGGGAGGAAAAAAAGAATAAATTTTAAATGCCCTACTTTGCTTCAAAACTCAAAATAAAATTTTCTGACCTTACTGGAAAGGATCATCCATGATGATGTAGATTTAGGCAAAACTGAAAGGCTTAGTATTTCATTTTGAATATTCAACAATAATCAGCACTCTGCTTAACATAGAGGCATCATAGTTTTACAGTTCATGTAAGCAAAAATCATATCTTGTATAAATATAGTGAAATCAGTGAATGTGTTTGGGAAATGAGATCAGTCTCTTGAATCTGCATAAATAAGCAAGAATTACAGTGAAAAGAGCTTTTTCCTAAGGATATCTTTGTACTTTCGTCTACAGTCTCAGGCAGAAAGAAGAACTGGGAAGGCACATTAGATAAACAAATACATATTTCAAAATACCAGCTTCGCATTTCTGAAATATATAAAAATAAGTATTCCTGAGAAAGCGCTTAATCAACACAGGCAGAACTTACACATGGGAACAGTTCTGATGTTTAACAGCGCTGGTCTTGTGAAGTGGGTTCAGAGCATCACCTCTTTTTCAGGCTGAAACTCACTCACATTTTACCCTGAACAGTTTGCTACCCTGTGGCCAGACTAGCAAGATCTATGGCAAAAATCATGGGGGTTACATAGTTCTAATTTACTAATCGTACTACACAGAATTCAAAGAATGCAGCATGTCTGCTGGACAAGGAAGACTGTACCGAATGAGGTTTTAAAACCAGCTTTTCACAAGATCACTTTTAACCCCTGAATTGCAGTCCTTTAGCTGCAGAGAGAATTTTGCAAACAGCGAACGCTCATGAAACAACATGACAGAAAAAAAAAAAGTGGCTATTTAATTTGCTTATGGCTCTAATATGGACATCAGTGATTGAATCTCTGAAATAAACTGATAGAAAAGCTAGGACTTGAAACCGTCTCTGGACCCTGGTTCTTTTTTCGTGATCTGTGTTATAGTCAAGTCTATTAACTGCAGATCATTAGTGGTTGATGTACCACCATACAAGCCATACCAAAATTAATTAAATACTAGTTTCATGCCCCAGTTTCCTGCTATACTGTGTTTCAGTGTGATCTGGCTCTGTTCCATGTTCGCCCAGTGCCATAATAGCTCTGCTCAGTTTATTCCCCAGCTGCACAGCCTCTGCTCGAGCAACAGAGAGGGGGGAAATTCCCTTCACATGTACACACACCCTCCTCCATTACTGCTCTCCCAGGAGACAGACAGAGGAAATCTGTGCATTCTGCAGGAGGGCACAGAGGGAACTAGATGGAGAAAGGAAGAAAAAAAAAAAAAAGACAGCTTCACCATGACAGAAAGACCTTCTCTTTGGAAGAAAGGAAAGGCTGGTTATTTAGCAACTGCTGCCCTACTATTGCAAACCTAATCAGAGACCCAAAAGCTTAACCTAAACAAATCTCCCAGAGGGGCTGATTCTTTGCAGCCTTTTGAGGATAACACACGGAACAGCTCCACTGAGCAAGTGAACGTCAGCACTTCCGTGAGCAAGGGTTCAAGTTCAGACTTGCTGATCACTATTTCCCAAATGCAATTCAGGGGCGTGTAGAACCTTCAGATACAGCTTACTGTATAATTTCTATCAGAATACAAATGTTTCAGAGATTAGATCCAAAAATACCTCAAGTGAAGGAACTCCTTTATTCACTGGCTGTGGGTATTCCCTAAGCAGTCGTTCCTCATCCAAAAACTTCCCATCTCTACCATTGCTTGCAGGCTGGAACAGTCCATAATTCAGGACATCTTTCAAACTCTGATTCAAAGTGCACAAAATTCGTTGCTTTGCAACCCACACTGAAGCTTCTGGGTTAAATCTAATGCATTTCTGCAATGAGAAATTATTAAAAATTCTAATTAATGAAAAAACATTTAAACAGTATCTTACATTCTAAAATTTACAATGTCATAAATATATACACACACAATAAACCTACAAATTCCATGACAAAACATATGTCAACAGAATTATATTCCTCTGTAATAACAAATGCACAAGTATTGTGAAAACACAGGACATTACACGTCCTTCCACAAACATCAGAGACCACGTCCTTCTTCAGAGAAAGAACACTTTCATGGCAAACCTGTCTGAAAGCCAAGTGAAAGGGATGTTACAAGATGTGTAACCACCCACTTGATTCTAGGCTACTCTGACAATCAGTTTGATCCACAACAATTTCACAAAAAAAAAAAAACGGTATTCAGGCAAGAATTCTAATTCATTTTAAGCCGCATTTATCTTAGGGTAAGTTTATGGAAGGAACTATATGATGTGAAGCAGCAGAGGACTTGAAAACCCTGCAAATCCTTTCCAGTTCTCTGCTTCTTACCAAGCTGGAATTTAGGAATTTAAAATGTGTGTTCTGAGTGTGCGGTGCTGCTGACTCACCTCATACTGGGCCATGGGAGGGCTCATACCAAGCCACTGCGGCAGAGCTACAGCACAGGAGCCCCCTCTTTGCCCACTGAAAGGATGTCCCCGTCCCCCCAGGATTCCGCACAGGATGCAAGGATTGCACGTGGGCCAAAAAAATTTTAACAGACATATCTTTTTTTATCAGTACATTTCCATGTGTGTAGCTGTAATTCTGGCTATAGTAATAATGTCAGTAAATGCTCTTCAGGCCTTTTCTGAACACCTCTGTTACGCTCCAAATTATAATTGTACATAGAAATATGAGAACAGAAGAGCAAGTAAAAACAGGATCGATGTTTTCTGAAGAGAGTGAAGTGTTTCCTTTGCTTCCATGGCACTCACCTCTGCCAGCATCTTTCTAAAGTCCCAACACCATGCATAAGAAAATGGCTGCAGTTTGTCTTATAGAACCACATATTTATCCTAGGAAGCTCTGCATACACCTGAAAGTAACCCCTGACCCCACATATACAAATCAGGTAAAAAAAATCATTTGAATATTTCAATTCTGAAAGTTGAAGAGATGTCCTCCTCCATCACTGCTGACTAGCAGGGCCACTGAAGCTGCTGTGATAGCATCTCACAGGGGTTTGCCCAAGGAAGCAAGGCAGGCTTGTGAACGTTGGGCTCTGCCCAGCTCCACTGCGCCTGGCATGAATTTCTACAGCATTTATGCACATTGCATCAGCAACACACAATATTTATCTCCTGAAAGAGTTTGCTTTCCACACGTCTGGCATTGGCACATTCCTATGATAAGGACAGGACGTAACAGTTTAACCACCTTCACTGGACTGAAATGGCGGTGAGGAATTCTTTTTGTGCAGTAGTTCGAAGGCTTGTTTTAAAATGAGTTATCTGATAACTATACCGCTATTTTATTTCTACCACACTAATGGCAGAATTTCTACCATTACAATATTTTATAGAGTCCTCAATGGCAGAATAAATACGGAAACACTTTGAAACTAGTAATGGAGAGGAGTAGATGGAGGCTGCTGCCACTCTCTTGGAGGCAGCTACTGAACAAAAGGATAACAAAGAGCACTCAAAAGCTGCATCAGGTGTATTTGAGATCAGTCTGCCCCTGGAACACCACCCCTGCACCACTTCTCTGTCCGTCTGGCAGCCCTCCCACGACAGAGACCACCACAGTCATCATCTGTCATAGACGAGCCATTACCTACTGCCATACTTTCTACCCTGAGAAACTGTCAGCTGAATCACAGCAGAATCTAGACACAGACTGCTTTAGTTATGAAATCAGTAAGAATTCATTAAATGCACATGGTGTGGTGACCACAAGGAAATGAGACAGTAGCTGAGTCAAAAAAGCTGGACAACTGTTTCTAGTCTTCAATGACTTAATATTAAAAAAAAATAAATCAAAAAATAGGGATAGTTTAGTGGCAAAGACCTACAGAAACATATATGAAACATACAGATATTGTGCACTGACAGAGGATCTATTCTTTCCACCCTTTCTGTTGCATCCCACAATGAGACAAAATGCAATAGTTTGTCTTGAAGGCTAGCTACATAATCTATAAAAATTACAACAGTTCTTTAAAATAATAACCAAAAAAGAAGCCCTTAGTGGCTCAAAAACATTGTCAAAACCACACGAGGCAACTCAAAATCCAAGTCTAGCAGCAAGACAGCATATCAACATTGGTTGCTGAAATGCAAGACCTATGTTTTTGATATCCAAGCTCTTCCGATCACGAGCAACATGGTCAATTATAATCTTGCATTCCTGCACACTGGTGACAGTAAGCCACTAAGCACAACTGAAGGACTGGAAGCAAGGCAAAAATATAGCTCATCCGCACCAGCTAAAGGGAAGATATTAATTCAACAGGAATAATGTTCATGATACAGAATCTCTGAGGAATAACATTCATCCGTTCAAAATCTATCAACTAACACATCTTTTTCATCCGACTCACAAAGCTGTCGATCACACAGAGCTGCGCTGTGACAGAGGAACCATGACAAACGGTTTGTACCGCTGCCTCCAAAACGGGATTGTCAAAATATCAAAATACAAGTCATTCCTTTCAATAGAAGACGTCGATACTAAAGATGTGACAACCAAAAAGTGGAAAATGCAAATGAGAGTTGGGTATTATGAAAAAAAATGGAGCAAGTGGCTCATTTTGATTTGTGCTCAATGTTCGACTTAATTCTTGGAGGCACTGCTTGCCTTCATCAAAATGCATTCAGAAAACACAGAATTCATGAGATGAAAGGTCAAAAACACCAGTCTGGCCACACCGTCATCCGCAGGCAAGTCAGATCACCTGTCCAGATCAAGGGCATAAGAACAGATGTCAGCAGCACTCGCAATGTTTCCATCCTCGAACTGAAGATACAAAGAGGGAAGATCAACTTTAAAGAGCTGATGAACAATCAGCAGCAGCAATGAACAATCAGTCACAAAACGTGATACAGAAGAATACTTGTGAACAGTTGCAAAGGAAAACCTGGAATAGATCTGAGGCAGCGGATGGCAGTGCAGACTGGTAACAAGTAAAAATGGGGGCATCTCAAGCAAAAATGTGACTCAAGCTGCAGCTGTGACAACAGGGTTCCTACCTTCATAAGATTAAAACTGCACAAACTAAGCAAGCATTTTATCTAAGAAAGAAAAGTACCAAAGGAAAAGATTCTTAATCCTGAAGGCAAATGAAAACTGTAAAAGTAAAGAAAGGATTCAAAAGTGTAAAAAGCAATGCAGAAGCAGAAAACACGAAGTAGCTACAACTTAGGCTGTTGCTTTACCAAACTGCCACTTACCAAACAACATTTTCCATGGAAAGTCCAATACGATAAAAACTGGGGAGGGAGGAGTCTGTAAATGCTCATTACTGAAGTGGAGCAGCAAAACAGATGGGCAGAAAGCATTTCAAAGAAGTCTTCAGCAGACCAATCCCATCTGAGCATCAGAATTTAATAAAACATATGAATATGAGCATTTCGATTTTAAATATAACCCAGAGGGACTGTGTATGTATAGGATAAAACAAAAGAGCGGAACAAACACCATGTGTTGATAATAAAACGATGAAAACATTCCTTAAAATGATTGGCTGATAGATCTTTTCTTGAAGCCTGGGAAAAAGAGCAATTCTAAGCACAAAACGTAGGACATCACTGTCAGAATATCACACAAATGAGATTTTCTTGATAACAGCTACTGGAGAAGAACCAGACTCCTTTCAGTTCTAGGCAGAATCACTTGTGATATGTTCCTCCATGGGCTGATAAAGGAAATGGATACAAGAAGGCTTCCCCTGGATTCAGACCAAAAAGGTCCAGGGACAGGTCGCCTATGCCAGGCATAAAAACAGAGCAAAGCCAGAGGAAAGCGCAGACACATTAGCTTACCCAGTTCTCCACGTCCAAAAGACATTTGATGCCATGTACAGACACCGTTGCCTTTAGGCACAAGGTAGGCAGTCGCCTTAGGCGGCAAACTGCTGGGGGCTGTTGACCTTCCGACTTCGCTTATCAACGAGGAAAGAGGGAGAGCTGTCACTGACCAGCGCCGCTGACAGCGTGAGACTGAACTTTGGTGCCCTGGGGATGCAGCATCCTCACGTCAAGGGCAACCACAATTCAATATTGCCTAAGCTGCCAAGAAACCCTCCACCACCACTGCAAAGAGAGGAGGAACTAGTTGGTTATTGTCCTTTCCATCTCAATTGCAAGTAGCAGGGGTCATCCTCAAGCCAGAGCCCTCTGGGCTGGAGCACTGCAAATAAGCTTCTGGTCAAAAGAGATGACATCTGTGTCCTGCCTCCATAAAGGATCTACTAAAGCTGAGCCTCCCAGCTTATTAAATCAGGAAATAAAATTACAGATAATATAGCTTTTTTACCTGCTCTCCTATGCACATATGTTCATGAATATGGAGGGATTTCTGTGGTCTCCATTCCCTCAGTAATGGGAAAAAATAACCTTTCAGTCACTCATTTAAATATTCCTCACCCTCTTGTGCGAAGGACGACACCTACTTGAATGCAGGGGATGCCCAAAAGCAGTAAGAAATTACTCTTTCTACAAAGTACTGTTTCAACACATTGGATTATCATCTGCACTGAAAAGGAGACAAAAAAGAACTGATATAAGAACAGAAAAGTAAGTCTTCATGAGAGCTTCCTACGAACTTGTCAAGGTTTACATTATCTTTAGAGTTTCAAAAGAGAATACAAGGGCAACAAGACAAATTTCCTGCAATGGGTGATAATTTATAATGTTTTCTATAGCAGCACGTCCTACTTACGATGGTTGGTACTTATCTCATACGTGCAGTGAAATAAAGGTGATTTACAGCAGTCACTGCAGATGAGCAAACTTCTATTCCTAGGGACTTTAGCTAGGAATTTAAAGCTTCCCAGGCAGGTCAAATTTTATCTGAAACCCTAAACTCGCCTTATTTTAAACAAATATATTCTTGATCATACTTTCCACAAAACAATAAAGAATAAAAATGTAAAACTAAAGGATGCCTTTTCATGCTTCTTTGATTAAACAGACTAATTTTAAACACCTCTTACATTAAATTAATTATAACTATACAGAAATGGGGTGTATGTTGGATTTGGCTTTTTGGCTAACAACACAGCTCTTGAACTATGATCTTACAGCTCTTGAACTATGATCTTCTCCAAGCTTTGCTACACTACTAAGCTATCAGTCCTCCTGTTTGCAAAACTGAATCCAGATTTCAGTTTTCTGTACAAGAGTTTGTGGACTGATAAATTAAATCAGAAATAGATCATCTGCTGAGCTGTTTAAAACAATTGAGTTACTTTTCATTAAGAGTTCATTGCAAAGGAAAAAAATGCAAACAGTAAAGCAATAAAAATGAACAAATGAAACACAAAACCTAAAATAATTTCATTTCCTGCACAAAATGAATTTAAAAAAAAAAATTGTTCCAATAGTGTCAATAAATAACTTATTATTGGTCTAAAACAATACAGTAATGAAAGAAGAGGGCTTCAGGCAGCTTACCTCTCTCTGCTTTTAACAGCAGAGTAAAGCTAGCAAGTAAAGCCAAGCTTTCCATTTTACCGGATCTCATTGACCACGGAACACAGCCAAAGATACAGCAAGCTGGTAGGACCATCAATAAAATCCTAATCATGTGAAGTCAGAGCCTGTCTCGACAGAGGACTTCACTACAGGCAAAATCCTTTTAAATTTAAGATGTACAACACTGGATTTCAGTATTTCAATCAATACTGAAATGAAAGACGCAAAGTGATGACTGGTTCAGCCTAGATTTAATAAAATCCTGTGTGTGGCTCACAGCAGCCTCAGCCCTGCTCTGCCCTCCGAAGCCTTCCTGTCCAGCTTGGGTCCCACACCTCTTCCCCTTCATGGACGTTCATCTCACATCATATAACCTAATGGAGTGATTTCAGCAGGAACCAGCTCAATCCTCATCTGAAAGAATTTTTAAGTACAAGAATTGAAGACAGAATGCTTCCAACACAGATTTCTCTGAGTTTCTCCAGCACTGTGTAGATTCGGCTTTAAAAAATAAGAGCTCTACAACCACACCTGAGGCCACACTGTCAAAACAGCTCTTCCCTGTCAGCCTGTAGACAGGCCATCTCGTATCAGTCTAAAAATGAACTTAATTAAAAGGAAAGGAATAATTTCATCTGAGATACATCTCCAATGGCAGCACAGTATGATGTAGATCTTAAATGTCAGCACAGAGTGATGTATGTAGCACACATCCATGAAACAAATGTGGTTTCATAACCATCTTTGAAATGAAAAAAGTCTGATGCCTACCGTCAACTGAAAAACCCGACAACAGCATCCAAGGAGGCCCACGGTAATTTAGATAATTAATCCAAAACTTGGACACGCTGTGGTTCTAGAATCAGTAAGTAATTCCCAAGACCTTCCCTGGGATGAGATCGTTATTCCTATCGTAGCATTTGTGGAAGACAATGATGTTTTTCCTACAAAGTTACAACAGCAAACTTCTATAACTTTATGCTCCTAACATTCCAGACATTGAATTTTACACGTTCAGCCATGAAAGAAACACAACTTGTTAGTTCTTTGGGAGAAAGAGTGAGGAATTTGGACTGTAGATTTCTAACACATAAGGAATATTCAACTTTTTTTTTTTTTATTAAAAACAGAAAAAAAACTTTTCTTCCCATATACTCATTTAATCAGACATTTTTTAACAAGTGGAAAGTCTGTTCAATTCTTTCTGTGAATCATGAGAGATTAAATCTTTTCTTGAAAAATCTCTATTTTCATCCCATAGACGTAGAGATGTAACAGCATGCCACAGGTCCACAAGTTAGCTTGCAAATGACTCCTCTAGGAAAACCAGAAAAGGTTTGCTTTATCCTCCCTGATATGTTTCCAGTATAAGCAGTGAGGAGGAGAGAATAAAACAGTGATTCCATCTCATTGCAAAAACTGTGCAACAGTACAATGCCACGCTTTATTCTTCCTCCAAACTGAGTGTGTTGATTTCTCTAGGTGGAAGTCTGAGAAACAGCACTGTGTAGCAAAGGCATAGCAGCAAAAGAGGAAGGAAAGATTTATTTGTGCTTCTCTTTCCTCATCTTTATGCTCTAAAAGCCACCAGCTATCTAATCAGGATATCTTTCATGGAAGGATGACAGAGAAAGGCAACTAATCTGGCAAAGAGAGAGAGAATTTGATGACCTCCTGCTAGACTCCAGCCCAATGTCAATCACAAACTATCTTATGAAAAGAGAAACTAGAGAAGACAATGGGGTTATACATGTATGAGGCTTTCATAGACATAACGTGATTTGGGGCTTCATCCCTCATCTACTGATGAGATATTAGAAATCTAATTCTCTTTCTTCTACCCAAAGACCTCTGAATGCAGATCAGACAGGTATTTTGCTTTATGATCCCAGCTTTCACCAAGTTAACATACTAAATACACTCTCTCAGATGCGATCGTGCCTTTAGTTCAGGCAATCAGTCAGACTTACCTCCGGGGTAAAACATGTATACATTAAAAAAAACACAACATACATGTTCCCTGTAATATGCCAAAAAATGTTTAAGATAACAGAACAGATCTACTGCAGATTCAAGCCAGCAAAGCTAACCATTTAATTTTACCTTTTCTTTTTTTATTGTAATGCAATATGCCTCACCGTTTGCTGCAGATCAGGTATTATAATTCGAATCACTAATGTGTTGCTCTGACTGTCTTCCATTCTGCTGCTTGGCTTTTCTGCTGTTGCTCTAATTGTGTCATAAATAGTTTCTTCTTTGGAGCTGTCTGATTCAGATTCAACAGAATAGTCGGAAAAGCTTTGTGCCATTTCATCTTCACTTGATGTTGGGCTACGAGGCATGTTCCAAGTTTTTTATCTTGCTAATACAAAAGGAGAAAGAGAAAAAGATAAGTTAAAGTCTCCAAAATGAAGCAGCTACAAGTTTTGTTTTCTTGGAAGTAATACGCACTTAACAACAAAGTTAGATGTTTTATCCTCCTTTTATTTCCTCCTGTAATTTATGTGGGTAGGCAGAGTGTAGTGGAAATAAATCTGGCTACCAATTTACTACAGAAGAGGAAGCAAGACAGGAGAAGGAAAAAAAGTAATAAAAGGGAAGACGACCTTTCCTCCCAGGCACACCCAACCTCCCCCAAAGGATCCAGAAAAACCCAGCATAATTACCAGGTTCTCTGCTAAATAGCACTGTTGTAAACTGTACTTAGAACTAGATTTGGCTTTGGAGCCCACTTCTCCCAGTGTAAAAAAGACATTTCAGGGAATTAATACAGGTCGTAAACTAACCTCATCCTCTGCATCGAGAAACTGTACAGGTAAGGCTTCAAAAAACAGACAGTATTTTCCAACTGCACAATCAACCAAAAAATGAAATACTACAGGGAGCCAGACAGATGCAGATGCTGCTTTGTGGTTTATGGCTCATACAACATCCTTTAATATCAATACTACCAAAAATCTGTCTATTATACGTACTGCAGATATATACAATACAGATTTCTGAAACATTTTTAATCTGTGGTATGGATCAGGCTAAAATGAAAGTAATGTTTATTCCAAAGTAAGGGCATTTGTATTCAGAGGTCTCACAATAAGAACAACAGAACATTTTCCTTCTGGGTTTTCCCGAAGACAGCCGCAAAAGACTTTTTTTATCCCCCAAACTAAAAGTTTCTCCAGAAAACAGAAATTATTATTATGTGGAAAAATGGGAAAAAAAATTTGTACCGTAAAAAATTGAAAAGACCACCATAAACTTTGCAGTGCTTGGTAATCATATATGCTTCCAGTTTTCAGAGGCCAGAAAAACATAAACCTTATTTTTCACATTTTCCATGAGAAACCTCCCAAGACAACTTCTCTGCTTTTTAAGTAAAAAAAAAAAATCCTGTTAAAAGAAAAAAAAAAACAACCAAGTCCACTGTCAGCCCACATTAAGAAAAAATACGTTAAAGCAAAAGTGCAGCAGAGTGAAATGACTCCACCAAGGTCACTCATATACCAGGTGACTGTACTGAGCTATCCAAATATACATTTCCTATAACGATCTCACAGTCAGCTCCCCGTAAGTAAATACAGTCAAACAGCAGTAGGGACTACGAGAACATTTTTTACCACTGTGTTTCACGATTTAGTTTGAGCCAACTAAATATCACAACCAGATTACCCATTCCTCTTCACCATCCGGTCATTTATACTGCAATGATTACAAAGCAGGCATAAAAGGCTAACGCTCTAATTTAGCATTTTAAGGTGACCATATGTTGGAGCCAGTGTTTACACCAGAGGACAACCAGTGGTGAGGCAGGCCTAAAGCTTGAGGTCAAGGGCAAGCATTTCCAAAGCACATCGCATACCCACATCATCAAGTCTTACTGTTATTTCTGATGAAGGACAATTCCAGTGTTATTACCCTCAGCTATAATTACTAATGAAGACAAAAACAGTGCATTTAAAAATCTGAAAGCATGCCAGTTCACAGCAGCTTAATGCAAGGCTCTATTTACAAAAGAAAACTCTTCAGGGAGTATTTCATTTTCTTACTGCTTCACTGAACTGTAGATTAATGCTGATCTCCAAAGCACCTTAAGTCAATAAAAAGCATAAACATTTCAATGGCTTCCTTATTTATCTACCAATGCTAAATCACATGAAGCCAAAACGTAGTAGGTCGACACATAGTATTTAAGAGCAGAAGAGGTATAGGCCAGTCAGTGAGTGTGAGGAAAAAGGCATTAAGACCATCACACAGTTTGTCTCTCCCTAAAGCCATCTGAGAGCACAATACACTCCAGGGCAATGGATTCAACTCCTCTGACAGAGAGCAGTAAACTGCAATTATACAGAATACAAATAAAGAGCTGAATTAGGAAAAAAACTTCCCAAGGTTTTGGCAAGAGGATTTTCATGCAAAAACTACCCAGAAATATCTCCTTATGGGGTACCAAAGGGAAATCACTAGCTGAAGAACCAACTCCCAGGTATCAAGCACTTATTTTTAATACACAGCGAGACAAAGAAATCCTTGGAGACTCATCAACAAGGCACAAGTCACCTAATTTTCTGGAATGCAGATTTTTTTCAAAAAAACAAAAGCAAAAGCAACCACAGAAAGGCTAATGAAAGACGATCTACAGCGGCAAAAGGAACAGAACCTATGCTGCACCAGTGCTATGGAGAAGCAGGTCACTTAAACACCTTTTTAAACAAGACAATCTAACCACTGGAGAAACTAAATTAGTACAGGTGCCAGCGTAGGGCAGATCCTGCCAGGGAGCAGAGGTCAAGCACCTTCTCCCTAAACCTACAGACACTTCTCAGCTAAATCCACAACCTTCGGGCAATTTGGTTCTTTGGCTCTCTAGCTGTGTGCAAATGGAAGATATCACCATTTGTTAACCAGAGATGCTCACCATCACAGCTCCCACAGGGAAGTTCTTATCTTTTAGGAACTCTTTCATTTTTGTCCCAGTGATATTTCAAAGACTTTTCCACAACCAAAACTATTAACTCAGGAAGAGTAAGGCAGGCTGCCTGGCTTACTAGGCTTGTACAGCAGAAGAAGATATAGCATCCCAGGTTCCTAATTCCCAGCTGGCAATTCATTGGTTCAAAAGGCTGTTCTATTGCTAAAATATAGATTACTTTTTGCTGACATGATTATCTGGGATGTCATCTTTCATTCTCTTAAAAACACAACAGATCTTTGCTTCCTATAGTTAAGCTGATTGTATTTTACATCAGTATCATACATCAGTGGCTGCTTTCGGTATAGAGAAGTGCTGAGTGAAGAAAAGTTTCTCTGTAAACGAATGAAAACAGATTTCCAAAGATCTTGGAAGCAAACTCACTATCAAAACTACCACCACGACAGTCTTTGCTCCACATCCTGTCCTCTATCTACATTTTCAGCTCCCCTACCCTGAGCTCCCCGCGCGTCCCAGCCCCAGGCGCTCTGCTTCCCTGGCCCCCACGCATCCCCTGAGCACCGGCTGAACAAAGCAAGCACGAGGTCTGGGGGGTTAAACCCGACTTCTGACACAGGATGGCCGCAAAACAGCTGGAAGATGAAAGAACAAAAGAGTGGCTACACGCTCGCCCTTCTTACTGTACTCTTCCCTCAGCACCTTGCCCTTTAGCTCTGCGGGAGCACCGGGATGTTTACTCTGTGGTTATTGCCGGGTTACACTTCTCAGGCCAACAGGCCAGATGAAGAAAGCTGAGCTCAGATTGCTGCCTTCCCCTCACAGATGCTATTTTTACTTTTTTTTTTTTTCTCTATCCAGCCAGCAACTTTCATAAAATCTGCAGGAATTTCTTATCCTGCTAATTGTTACCACCCCACCATTAAAGGGAGTTGAAAACAGCCTATGAATAAATATAAAACACAACGAACCATGGGCAAGTAGCATGGCCATCTAACTGCCTTTTTCTTAAAAAAAAAAGACTAAGAGCGCATTATAAAAGACTGGAATTAAGAAAGCACAGAGATCATCAAAAGGCAAGAAATTCAACTCCCAGAATGCGCTCGCTCTATCTGAATGGTGAGCTCCGTTGAGTGCAAAATGACACGGCAGGGGAAAAAAGCAAGAGCAGTGACAGACTCATGCACTTTTGGGAGCCTTGTGGTTGTTAAACATCGTATGAAATGAATTTATTAAATAGATACGTTTAAACTTATTTTTAACTATCTTAAATACTACAAACTTGATATTTACTAAAGGGTTTAAAATACCACTGATACAGACACACATTGGACAGACAGGGCATCTTCATTAAACATAGATATATTATAAAATACGAAACGCACTTGCCTGCTACATGTTTTCAAATCTTCAAATTCATCACGGCTATGTGCAATTTTGTTGATCCTGCAAAGTACCAAACCCTCCCATCTATTTTCATATTGGTAAATATGGAACACAATGATACCTACAAACATAAAAACCTATTTTAAAAGATCTGTCCCACATAAAGTCCCCTTCCTATCGTATCCTACACCAGCACCAGCAAACATGGCGAGTGCAGGTGTGTTTGTCCCATTTGCCTGGAACAAACCCAACAGTCAACGTATACCTGACAGCCCCAAAAGCGAACAACTACGTGCACAGAGATCCCACAAAATGACCCTCTGGCTGCAGCGAAGGCCCCCTCGGGTTCCTGCCGCGAGCAAGACTAACAGATGGTGAGACAGAAGGAAATGCACTCCTAACACTGAGACTAACTTTTGGTAAGGAAATCACATTAAAGGATGCAACTCTTCCTTCCCCGACCTGCGAGATTTTGGTGTTGTTACCATGTGAACACGGGCTACGGTCTCACAGGAGTGCCCATTTCGGACTAATCCAAATATTCTTAGTTCTCCTCTCTCTAAAATACAGCTGAGGCCCACGCATCAAATGTCCAAGGCCAACAAGGCAAGATCTCAGAGCAAGGTTTCAGATTCAAGGGTCACTGGCTCCTAGTCATGATAAGAACAATCTATTTTGATATAAACATTCATTTGCACAATAACAGTCCTGTTGCCTGCAGGGAGAAGTCCTCTAGGCTGCTATTGTCAGAAGAGTTAAAACTGCACCTGTGGGAATACCTCGGATACAGAGTCAGCATTGTTACGGGTTGAGTAATGCCACTAACCAGACTGTGAGAAAAGTCTGATGTTAGAGTAACAGCAACTGCTAGAAAGAGGTATTTAATAATTAACTTTGAAGAAAAACTATTCAGGAAAGGTATTTCCGTCTGTGTAAAGCCTGCCAGAGCTCCTAACACTGGGATTCTGCAGCTTTATTTGGGATTATATATATCAGCTCAGGAACCAGCTCGCCAAGTTACCGAATTAAAATGCTGGACAAGATCAAGCATTGCCTTTTCTGATTATATTAATATTAAAACAAAAAAGCATTTCAGACAGAACTGAAGATGGAGGATGCAATCCCAACATGCCATGCACTTCACACCTCTCTATTAGTTATTCAGAAAAGGTCGTGTAGAAGAAAATCTGAATTGAAGACCGATTCCAACGGGCAACTTTCAATTTGATGGGTTCAATCTCCACTTTGCACTCTTGCTTTAAAGCTGGCAATAACCAGCATCACCTCCCGAAGAAGAGATCCCACCCTCCCTCGCTCCCCCGACCACTCCACTCTTGCCCGCAAACTGCTTTAATCTCTGCAGTAACACGAACAGTGAAGCAGAACAAAGCATCAATCCAGGTTAAACACCAGCTTTTTCTGTTTTGGGAGGTTAGTTTCAGCATCCAACACGTCTCTGAACTGGATCACTATGCAAATGTTTGCATAAGCAGCAGGAGGAAGATGGCAGAGGGCCAGAAGCAAACAGCCAGGGCATGAAAAGGGCAGAACCACTTTTTCCAAAGGCAGTATGAATGCTTAGCAGTGTGAAGCGAATCTGAGACACCACTGCCTAAGAGACAGGAAAGAAATCAACATACATACGGCCATCTGATTAACTCCGACGAAAATCTCTTGATTACTACTACCAAAATACCGTAACTGTGAAGAGGACAGCTTACTGAAACCTGCTGATGCTAAACTCCTCCAGGCAAATGCAAAACCTAAAGGAATACAGCTACAAGAAGAAAAACAGAATGTGCACAAGGATTGCTAACCCAGCCCACAGCAAAATCTCAGGGGAAACGAGGCACTTGGAGCTCCCCATGCTCTCCCAGGCCCACCAGACTAGGGGGGAGCTTTGGCATTGATGCAATACCACACGAGGCTGTGCTGGTCAGGCTCCAGTCCTGGTGGCCTTCGGCAAAAGGGCCAGCACAGTCTCCAATGCTATCTTTATCCCACGAGGAAACAGAGTGGCCAAGGCAGCCAAATGGAGCACTGTACCCTCAGCATGCCCCAAGGTGTGGTCCGCGGGTCCGCGCCAGGCAATGCCCCTCGCATACGGGACGCACAGATGAGGTGCTACCAGGCTTGGTGCTCTCCAATATCCACAGGCTTTCGTGCTACTGAAACGTTTCCCTGCTACGCTGCAACACAGCCCGTACACTATTGCAGACACTGACTGAGAAAGGCTAAATCCCCAAAAAACACTTTCTTGGGGCTCAGGATCTCCGAAGATATCCAAGAGTCAGCAAGGTCCGCCTTCATGCCACGCAGCCTCAGGGTCAGGGAACACCTCCTGGTCCGATTTTATTTCGGAGTATAGATGCAGTTTCAGAGACAGAAAAATAAAGAACAATGACATATACTAAGGCTCTAGGAAAGTTAATCTGCTACCCTGCAGCTCCCTTGTTCTGTCTCTATAAAATGGGACAACGGATTCTTAAGTCTTCTCCAAAGCACTCGCACTCTGTGGAAGAAAATGCTAGAACCACTTGCACATTACTCAAAAAAATTCCCCCTCCACGGTAATTACCTAAACAAATTTAATCATACAATATTTTGCTATTCACAACCCTGTAATTATGGTTTTATTCCCTCTACACCAGTCCTTCACTTAAAATTCACTTTGGTTACACTGTCTGATAATGAATTTTGATCATTCCATTAAATAAGTGAAATATCACAATAAATATTTTAGAAGATGTGTGCTGAGGCTTAAGCATTAATGTACCAGAATGCAAGAAAAATTCCTCCTTTACTTTTCTGTGAAGCTGTTGTTTCTCAGCGTGGTATCTCTGACTTCAAAACTCAAATACTGATTTGAAATCAGTATTGAAAATCAACGGTCATATCCATTCGTTCTCACCAGCACCATGAGAAGAGTCTTCTTACTGCCCTGTTTAAGGGCAAATTTATGCAGTCCTTGATTTCTTTGCTAGGCAATCTGCACCAGTGACAAACTGTTTTGCAAAAGGGGTCAAGAGTGACACTTCCCCCCCCTCCTTTTTTTTTAAAGAAAAATAAGAAGAAAATTGAGTGAAGTAACTGTTGAACCTGCTCCTTATTTCTGAGGCAGTTTGTAATCCTTTGTTCGCATATATTTGCACAGCACAGACTTCCCAAGAAGAGGTTAAGCCCCATTAACTTCTGGTATTTAGAGTCTTAAATACCAACACCATATGACTGAAGTGGGTCTTAAGATCAGACTGTAAGAATGCAATTTTTTTTTAAACAGATGTACTTCACCACTAGCACTTCCATGCACATAAAAAGTCTACACATGCAAACTATTTCTGCAAATACAGGGTAGTTTTCTAAAAGTTCCTTCAGTTTCCAAGCAGCTTTGGATAATAAAATTCTCCTTTGTCCTTTGTCTGTTCTACTTAGTATTTATTTTCCTTGTAAACTGTTCAGCCAGTCATGGTATCTTCGGGGAAAGGCTGAAGTTCAATCAGGCAGACACGACGAGACATTGTGGGGAAGGACACACACAACGAACACAGGAGACAAACAACTTATTGTACTGGATGAACCAGGCTAGAAGACAGGCAGAGAAGCAGATGTAGAAAAAGCTTAAAAACATTTCAAATATAAGTTCAACCTGAGAAAACAGAAAAACATTTGCAGTAGGAGTTTGACATAAGAAGACAGAACCTGTTGGAATAAAGAGAAACCAGGTGTAAAAATCTAGCATGCATTGGCACAGTCAGGTTGGTAAAAATGGTTTAAAATCTTTTGTAAAAAAGATTCAAACATATTACTAGGGGAAACAGCAAGTATTTACAAATGTTAACCACAGTGAAGTTTACAGAAAAGGCCAACTCCCGCTGGCAATATAATATCCTAAGTGTCTCCTTTTAAGCACCTGCAAGGTTTCCAGTGCTATTCTGTCTGACCTTTATTTAAAGGTCATTCTTCCAGCCAAGGAATTATGGCCAGCCCCGCCAGCCCCGAGGCAGGTAGCTTTAGGCTCTGTTCATTTCTATAGTTGTTTTTAATATGGCCTCTGGTTTTGTACATTTATTAGAACTTCCGTTTTCCAATAGACAGACCAACAAACAACAGTACTCATAAGTCATTCTTTAAACACTACTTGCAATAGATACTATAGTTTACCTAGGACAAAACCATAACGCACTTCCAAGTATTAAATAAGAGACTGGATCCCACAGCAATTGCATACACTTACTTGTAAAAACAACTTCCATTTTGAAAATTCATCTGGTTCAGGATGTATTAATCTAGAATTCCTTAAAGCAAAAGGAGCTAAATAAGTAGCAACTAAATAACTAATTCAAATATGATGAAAAACAACAAAACTTTTTAAGAAAATGCACCAAGCGTATTATCCCAGATACCAAAGCTCACCAGTACCCCAAATCCGAGATGTGTCTTCTTGGACTCATAAATTCAAAAATACCCCTTTCTAAGCAAGTAGGGTTGGATCTGTCATATAAACTTTATATTGTTGATCTTGCTAGGAGCAAAAATATCCGGGGTAACCTTCTGAGATCCTTTTTAAGCAATTTCATAACTTGCACGGGGATTCGATCACGTACGTAATTCCACTGCAGTCAACAGAACTACTTTAGGAACAGCTCCAACAAGACTAGACCCCTGCGTGTTGTATTCACGAGCAAAACAACAGCCAGGGTAAGCTATGAAAAGGCAACATGAAACACTGAAAAGTTTATCCAGGTCCGGATGCAATAAGGCATTTCTTCATAATATGACAGCTTTTCAACTATCAAACCAGGAAAATACACTATGGCTTCAGCTGGTACACTGGCTCTGTCAGCGGTCCAAAGTATCACTTATAAATATTCACTGTCATGAAGCATCCTTGCATATAGCAACAGGAGATATCTAAGCTGCAAACTTCAGCAATGAAAAAAAAATGTACATAAATAAATAAAATTTCCCCTTCAGTTATCTAAAACAAGAGTGATACAATGTCAGTAACTAGCATTGTTCTCTTCAAGTAACATAAGAAGTATTACACCACTATGATTTTTAAAAGTCTTTATCTAGTTACTAAAAGATGGATATAATGCTCGTTTTGGTTTCCCCAGAAATTTTCGTAACAAAAGAGAAGCACATAGGGAAAGCAATTTTATCTTCTAGCCTTTCTGTTTCCAGCCTCTGCTTGCACTTGACTACGTAAATATCAAAAAGATTATAATATGTTGGAAGGGAAAGGACATAAGAGAATTTAAAAAGATTTATAACAGGAATTTGAAAAAATTTCAAAGCTTGAACATATTTACCGCAGGTTCATATTCCCAGCGGGCAAAGCAGCTTAGTTGCTTGTTAATTTGCATTTTATGCTTATCAACCTTTTTCCTCTTTATCCACAAGGAAAACATTTTTGTGATAATTCAAATACAAACGTAATTAAATGTTAACAGAGAAGCACTGTTGCTGTCTCATTATGTAGATTAAATCAGGTCCTGGGAGTAGATAAAGCAGATTCCCTCTTCTCCTTACATATGGGTTAGCATTTAGAGCTTGCTATAAAGTTTAACCTGAATTTTCTTCAGATGTGATCCTGACGGCGGCTACTATGTTACTTTATTTGCTGTGTTGCCAAAAAAAGTCTCATTGTTTGCATTAATCAAAGAAATAATACGCCAGTTAAAAAAAAAGACCCTCTATTTTTCTTACAAAATGATGAGTTATCTTTGAGAGGTGGTTGGAAAAAAAAATAAATCTTTCTTCTGTGTTGGGTTTTTCTCTTGTTTAGGTTCATGATACTCGTTTTTAATTCAACTCAGCGGGAAACACCCCGTGAAGTCTGTAGAGGGCACCAGCTACCCAATGTCCTCGGCAGCCTCCCAGGTGGGATTTGGGGGCACCAATCTCAGACTCTCCAGGTCTGCAAATCTGGGCCAGGCCCCCACCAAAGGGCCCTGTAGTTGGAGATTTCCCAGTTACGCCACTCCAATGCAGTGCTCTAGGGAGAACACCAAAACACGAGGGGTTTGTTCCAAAGCAACCAAGTTTTGAAGTACAGAAATCCTCCACAACACAGAATTCTCTTTACAGATCTGCTTCACCAGAGCAGTCTGCAAGCTGTGAACTGCAGAGACCAGTTTCATTGGTCAGCTTCATTTGTACCTAGGTTTCATTTGAATTACTAATATCAGAGTTCAGAAATCTCAGATCAGGACCATTTGTAGAAACATAGGTCAAGTTGTGACTATCACTTTTCATCAGCATCAGTAAGCATATTGGCAATACATGAGGCAATGCAGTAAGTGAATAAATGTCTAGTTCAGCTGCTGCCTTAACTTCTGAATAGCTGAGCAGGAACAAGCCCTGGTCTCAGTTAGGACCACTAAACCAACTCATGTAGAGAGGAGGGAAGAAAGAAAGAACTACCAGGCCTTGATATATTTAATTTTTTTCCTTAATCAAGGGGGAAGCAACAAACAAATAGTGACCCAGAAAGGATGCTCACACTGCAGAAGAACTAGGGCAGGTGACCAGCCCTTGGTTTAGCCAAACTCCAGCGTAAGCAAAGCCACGTGCTGTGTCATCGCTATCTCTGCACCCATCTGTGTATGTCTGCAGCAAATATCCCTGCTTCCCAGCAACAGATGGTCTCTGGGCTTCTCTTATCCTAGCTGCAGAAAAACTTACCTCATTTTTTCAGAGGAAATTTTGAAAAAGGAACTCTGCAGATCTTCTCCGCATCTTGCCTGCTTATTTTCCAACCCAAGGTAAGCATATCTCGGGTTTTAATTTATACTCCAGCCTGTGCAAGCAAGTCTGAGCTCATGGTGAAATTAAGGACATTCTTTAGGATTGTGTACATGAACAATGATGGTGACGGCAGACTGGGGAAAAATATCTGCAGGCTCAGAAAGGTTATGTGATCCGCCAAGATGACCTAGGCAGCACAGTGATTCTGTAGAAGAACAGAATGATTGAATCATAGAATGGTTTGGATTCGAGGGGACCTTACAGATCATCTCGTTCCAACCCACCTGCCATGGGCAGGGACACCCTCCACCAGACCAGGTTGCTCAAAGCCCCGTCCAAGCTGGCCTTGAACACTGCCAGGGACAGGCCATCCACAGCTTCTCTGGGCAACCTGTGCCAGGGCCTCACCACCCCCCAGTAAAGAATTTCTTTCTTATATCTAATCTAAATCTACCCTCTTTCAGTCCAAAGCCATTTGCCCTTGTCCTTTCTCTACCTGCCCTTATAAAAAGTCCCTCTCCAGCTCTCTTGTGGGCCCCTTCAGGTCACTTCTCTGGACCTGCTGGCTGTGCAGCTTGCAGGACAGCCCAGGTTGCTGTTAGCTTCTGTTGCTGTCAGGCACACTGATGGCCCATGCCCAGCTGCCTGCCTGCCTGGACACCCCAGTCCCCCTCCTCAGAGCTGGTCTCCTGCCAGCCACTGCCCACCTGCACTGCTGCAGGGGCTCCGCCTTCGCATTTGTCCTTGCTGAACTTCACACAGCTCCTGCCAGCCCATCTCTCCAGCCTGCCCTGGTCCCTAGGATTGGCAGCCCTGTTCCCCCAAGCTTGGTGCCATCCGCAAACTTGACAAAAGCACGCTCCATCGCCTCCTCCAGGTCAGAGATAGAGATAAGGTCATTGTGCCCTCGTACTGACACATGTAACAAAGCCACGACCAAACCATTTACTTCAACTTGACCCTATGAAGAAGTGCAAGGCGAGGACTAAGTTTAGAAATGACACTGGCAACCATGCTGGATGCATGGACAGCTTGGTCTTACAAAGGCCAACAGCAAAATGCAGCACTCCTATTTGTATTTTGTGTTGGAACAGAGCCGTAAGGGTTAAGATAAAATCAAAAAGATTAACCTACAACTACGACTTCATTCTGTAACCCCAAAGCTTCTTGAAAGTTAGCGTATAAGCAAACATGCATTGTGCAATTTCAGGTATTTACACACTGCAAAATACACTCTATATAAAGTTTTTTCAACCATACAAATGCATGCTGGCTGTTAAATCTACCACCGATAATGTATTCCTTTCTCATGCTTTTCAGGGGAAATCACATTTAAAATTATCATTGCCTGAATCTATAGTTTTATCTATGAACGGTCCAATCTATACTTTACAACAGATTCAGGTAAATTTCAGCACCACCAAAAGTTCTGGATTTATTTCTATCACTTACAGTGATTTCGTTACAAAGTGTAATTTCTACCTGTTTATGCAGGTCTCTAATTCAGTCACAGGTAATGTAAGTCCTAAAATGAGGCTGCTGGAGAACCAGAAATACTTTAAACAAATTTATTTCTAATTGACTAGATTTCATGTTGATTGTACTCCTGTAAGACCTGATTAAGGGAATTCATTACCATTTATAATTTTATGACACCATACTTTGGAGATTCCAGACATGGAAATTATCACAGTCTAATCAAGATATGCAAACTGAATATAAAAGCACTTAAAAAAAAAATCTTGACTGAATCATAATATAAAAGATTCCTAATAAAGAACTGCATTTCTTGAACTCCAGGCATACCACTATCAGTTTCTGCCGTTAAGTATTTAGTATTTAGTAAAAGTTCTTGCTAAATGCTCCATACCTATCGAGCAGCCACTGATACAGGATTTCACAGCCAGAAACCTTTGCGATGGCCACCCACATGGGACCGCATTTCCCTAGAAATGAAGAGCAGGGATGCCTAGGAACACCATGCATGAAAGGACTCCCAGTTTTCTATAAAACTGAGGGCTGGGGTGACCCTATGAGATGCACCCTTCACTTTGCTTAACTTCTTTCCGTTTTGTTGCTCAAATACTTCCACATATGTTGCTAATCTGAACGATTTCTATGCAAAGCTCACTTCCTAGCACTGCTCTTGATGCCATCAGAGCTACCTACCCCTGCACCTCATTATGCAAGAAGAACAACGTCTAGGCAGCTCTGCTTACTTTGTAATGCAGCTGTGCAGGGAAGGAAATAATTAAGCCCATCATGTGAACCAAATCCTTCAGGACATATCCATTAATGAGATTTACTGAACCCACTCTCTGCTTTGCTGCTTGCAGGAATGAAGGAGGCAGAGACAGAATGAGAAAAGCTCTCCTTTTCAGCACTGATATAAAACTAGAAACATATTTTGTTCAATCCACACTTTTAAAGAAAAGCAGCATTAAAAAGAGATTTGCCATTAGGTTTTATGTCTGCTTCACGTTCTCCCATGGATTTTATTTAGTCTGCCTCACAGCTTTGGGGTTTTTGTGGGTGTTTTTTGTTTTTTTTTTTTTTTATTATTATTATTTTTGGTGTGGTTTGTTGGTTGTTTTGTTGGGGTTTTTGTTTGTTTGATTGTTTTTTACACTTGCCATCACTTTGCTGCCTCATGTCAAAAGTTTTCGCCAGGCCTTAATAAATCTAAACTCCTCTTCTCCACATGGTTTTTCAGCCATACATGGAAAATTACCATTTCTGCCTCTTCCATGGCACTGGAAGCATATCAAAGTTCAATTTTCTTACATGCTTTCATTTTTACTTCATAATTTTGACACTTCTCCTGTCTCTCCGCTTGGTCACAGGGAGCCACCAGCTCCTCCCCAGGTCCTTGTACAAGGTTTCGGGTTGTCTCCTAACCTTCCATCCAAGAGACAGGTTACCCGGGGCTGCTCTCTCCCACCACAAACCTGCAGCTATCAATATCCCTGACAGCTGCATTTCCTACCATTATGGCTTGCCTTTTCTTGCCACGCAGGGCTCCCCAGGCACACTACGCACCAGAGCTGAACCGCCACTGCTTCTTGCAGCAGGCATCCAGGGTGCAGGACTGGATCCCCTATCTTCTAGCCTAAGGAAGACTCATTAGATCATAGCAAGTCAGAAAGACTACAATACAAAATAGTGGTTTGCTATATTAATAAGAACCAAATATAATTACAGTATTTCCTATATTGTAATAAAGGCTGCTAAATATATACAGATACATAAAAAAGAAAAAACAAACCACCACACCCCACCCTAACCTAAAGACTCAAAACCAGAGACTGATACGTGCAACAAAGACTTGTAACAATATTTTTAAGAAAATCACAGAACTGGGATGACAGTTCTGTTTCACTACCTACTCAAAGCACGTAAAGCACAGAGGAGTGTTTACAGTCTATATCAAACATCACTGTCACTGTTGGCTCTCACTATGAAGCAGCGCAGTGTGCTCAGTCATGAATGTCTGCTTTTCACATCTGCAGTGGTTGTGACTGCTAGGAATGTAAATGGGAAAGAATGACATTTAAAAAAAAAGACTGAAGAGGTAAGCAAAGGCCTTACAGGATCACATTGGTATTTTAAACTATATTTCAATGTCTATACATTACCAAAGCTAGCTATGAGTAACTGTGGTTCCTTATGCTTCAGACTTACTTGAAAGGTAGTTTGGCCATACACTGATGAAGTCCTCCTGTTTCCCACACACAGTTTAGCAGCAGTAAGCAAATAATTTAAAAATGAGTGACTTAAGTTTATTTTCCTATTCTTAGAATTATTTCACATATCTCCTTTCACAAACCACAACTTCTCACTTCTGTATCCAATTCAAATACTTACATTCCTTATCAGGGAGTGACAGCGTGGGCTCTCGTGGGATGTTTTGGTCGTGTCATAGACTAAAGACCAGTCTCACTCTTGAGAAGCTCCTAACCACAACTGCAAACTCACTTACACATGCAGCCAATAAAACATAATTACTCACATCAACTCAACACACTGTCAAATACAATACTGAAAATCTAAATCTGTGCACCTGTTTCTGTACCATTACCCTTCTCTGATGATCGGCAGAAGTATTCATCTCTGACAGTGGCACTACCACAGAAGCAAACAGTCAATTATTAAGTGCCTAATAAGCTAGAAATTTTTGTTGTACTGGCCTTTGAGGTACACATTTTTTTAATCTTTCTCTCCTTTTTCCATTTCTACAGACTACTGCTCTAAATTATACTGTTTCATGTCACCACGCATTTTATGGCAATCCATTTCATGCATTTCATATAATTCTTTGTATTTTCACTTTCCTTCCAGTGTTCATCCAAAGATACTGTTAGAACTCACTACCTTATCTTCGATCTGTGTTCGTAATGTGCATTAACACAGACACCTGCAGTAGCCAATGCAAGAAAAGGCACCTTCAGTTTCTCTTATCACAGAGAAAATCAACTTTTTAGTTTTCAGATCATGCAAGAGTATGAAGCTTTACCAAAGGAAACCTAATTTTAAATCACTATCCTTTTCGTTCTAGTTTCCTGATTTCTGAGTCTAAAGTTTCTATTTATTCTGTAATGACTGGAAGCCAATAAAATAATTCTAGTTTAAGAAACTGTTTTGCATAAAAAGTTATAAGTCATCTCCACTTTTTAAAATTGAGTTTTATAAGAATGGCAGGAAAGATAAGTTTAAAAAAAAAAAAAAAGAAAAAAGAAAAGAAATATGTAGAGACTAGAAGCCTTTTTGAATAGCAAACACTGAAAATGTAGCATATAGGTAAGGTAAAAAAAAAGGATACAAGGAACATGTTTGTGCTGTGTCACAAGAGGCTCTACACTGACTCACCAGTCCATCAGTTCTCACCTAATTGCATGACAAGGGCATTACAATACAAAACCCCAGAAATTCTTTATCCAAATCTAACATCCATTGCAAATTCACAGTGAACTCATTAATAAATTGCTCCTAGGAAAAAAAATAGGGTTTTTAACGTGTCTAATGCAAGACGCATTATAACTTTAGGCTATCTGCTAGTTCATATTTAAAGTATATTCTGCAGGAGGAGGGAGAGAGCTGTTACGCATGAGGACAAAAGTTAAGATCTGCCAACCGTCTTCACTCCAGGCTACAGTTAAGCTGCAGATTCCTCTGCTCCAAGATCCTTCTTGTAATCCACCCAACACTGCAAAGCAGCATGAGGAACATTTTCCTTCTTGGGGATCACGCAGGTTTTTCAAGAACTTTTGACCACCTGTTTATTGAAATACCCCTTAGCAGACCCCAGCAAAACACATGGTTGAAGTCCTGGGCTGTAACTGTAGGTATGCGCACTGACACGAGTAACTTAAATGATTTCTCTATAAAATTAGTTTGGTACACTTACTTGTCAATATACAGAGCAGCAGCGCCAAGATGATCATCAGAATCTAGCGCTCTCTCATCTCAGATTCCTATGAACAACACAGAAAGATAAAGATTGACATGTGGCAAAAGAAATTCAGTGACCTAATGGCCACCCCATTTAAAATTTATAAAGCAGAAACCCCCACAGCACAAAGGAGATTTTGATACGGTAGGCTGCAAGAAAGAGAGGAAGTTTATCACATCGCAAATTTCCAACATACTCATTATGTTGTAACACAAATATTAGGCACAGCTTCACAAGGGCAGAGCCTGATTTAACTTTCCTCTCTTCAGAGTGCTTCTGGAAATATGAAGTCAGCACTAAGGCACAAGTAGGCTCTTCTGGTTATCAAGACAGACACAATTTCAGGCCAGATCTGACAGAAGGTGAAAGATGCTGCTCTGCTGTTTCCCACAGACATGTTCCTTGATTTAAGTCTTGCCAAAACACTGAGCATCCCAGACACGTGCATTTGCTGAACATCACAAATTCGGGCAGCAAGAAGCCTTTCCCCCCGCCCCCCAAGTCCACCTTAGCTGCAGAAATTCAGGTCTGTTGTTTCCGTCCCCCACTGAGAGATTCCCCAATTCAGCAGACGTGTGCTGAGCATCACAGTCCAGCTCTTGGCACAGCCAGGGACAGCCTACAGCTAGCAAACAGATAAGCTCTGAAGTGTGTATGACTAGGTTTAAATTTTATTGCCTTCATCGCTGGGTAGAAGCTCACGCTGAAGAAAGTCTTGCCTATCATGTGTTTCTTTCTTTTACAGGTATAAACAGAAGGGCAAATCCAGAGATTTCCACTGAGAAAGCAAGTCTGACAAACTTTTTCACTTTTTAGTGTACTCTGGTGTACAGTACTCCATCAAAAAACACTCGATTATGCTGCATCTGGTACTTCTAACCACATTAACAGGGCTAAACAGGCACTCTCTATTAGACACAAGAGAAGTGTAAACCAGTCACGCAGTTCCAGAAAAAACACAGAACATGACCACAAGTGAAACTGGAATTACTCAGGGACAATTCTGTGAACACCACTGGCACTGCACCATTTACTCCAATATAAATAAAAACTGAATGCACCTCAAATTCACCCTTCCTTTTTCTGTGCTTTATTAGACCCTTCCTGCTGTGCACATTCAAGTAATAGTTAATGTTAATATGCACATGTATATGCAGACATTTCAATACACTTTCAGTGTATTAAAGCTCATTCTTTATTTTAAATACTTAGACATGTTTTACTAAAAAAAAAAAAAACTACCCAAAAAGTTCTGAGTAGGAAGAAAACACTTACAAATCTGTCTCCAGCATCTGCATAATTCTGCACAACTACCTTACAGCAACAACAACAAAAAAAGCTATTTAAGGACATTTCCTACACTGAACTACTGTATTTTGTACCATGTAGAAGTAAGCTGCATTTGAGATGAAACCTAGTAGGTTCTGCATTTTTAGAA